>NC_135234.1:667367051-667992051 GCF_051348905.1 Ranitomeya variabilis
CCTCCAAATCGGAGGCCGAGGGTCCCCGGCCTCCAAATCGGAGGCCGAGGGTCCCCGGCCTCCAAATCGGAGGCCGAGGGTCCCCGGCCTCCAAATCGGAGGCCGAGGGTCCCCGGCCTCCAAATCGGAGGCCGAGGGTCCCCGGCCTCCAAATCGGAGGCCGAGGGTCCCCGGCCACCAAATCGGAGGCCGAGGGTCCCCGGCCACCAAATCGGAGGCCGAGGGTCCCCGGCCTCCAAATCGGAGGCCGAGGGTCCCCGGCCACCAAATCGGAGGCCGGGGACCCTCGGCCTCCGATTTGGTGGCCGGGGACCCTCGGCCTCCGATTTGGAGGCCGGGGACCCTCGGCCTCCGATTTGGAGGCCGGGGGTCCCCGGCCACCAAATCGGAGGCCGAGGGTCCCCGGCCACCAAATCGGAGGCCGAGGGTCCCCGGCCACCAAATCGGAGGCCGAGGGTCCCCGGCCTCCAAATCGGAGGCCGAGGGTCCCCGGCCACCAAATCGGAGGCCGAGGGTCCCCGGCCTCCAAATCGGAGGCCGAGGGTACCCGGCCTCCAAATCGGAGGCCGAGGGTCCCCGGCCTCCAAATCGGAGGCCGAGGGTCCCCGGCCACCAAATCGGAGGCCGAGGGTCCCCGGCCACCAAATCGGAGGCCGAGGGTCCCCGGCCTCCAAATCGAGGAAAGTGGCTACCGAGGATTCCTAAATGCCAAAATGGCTACCAAGGATTCCTGCATGCCAAAATGGCTACCAAGGATTCCTGCATGCCAAAATGGCTACCAAGGGGCCAAAGTTGCTAACAAGGGGCCCCGCACATCAAAGTGGCTACCAAGGGGCCAAATTGGATACCCAGGGGCAGGGCCCTGCATGCCAGACTTGCTCCTGAGGTTCATTGGCAGCTGGCAGTGCTGTTCAAGCACCATGTATTTCCTTCAGGAAATGCCCATCTAGTTATTATTATTATTCATCTCCGCGTTTTCCGCAATTAATGCGGCCCGAACCGCTCGGCGCAGAGACCCCGTTCAGGCGGCGTTTCGAAGGCCTCGGTGGGGACAGGTGTGCTATGACTTTCATAGTCGATCCGATATGTAGATTTTATTTAAATCGCATTTAAAAAAAAAAATTTCCCATAGGAAATAATGGCGAACTTTCCATTACCCCCAACTTGACCTTCCAAAGATGGCAGCTATGCAAATGTACGGTGTCCATTTTCGGACATGATCATTTATCAAAGTCAAACATCAGAATAAAGTGACTATGACACCCTCTCGTCCCGTGTGTGAAAAGTAAGTGCCCCCCCGGCCCCGTGTGTGAAAAGTAAGTGCCCCCCGGCCCCGTGTGTGAAAAGTAAGTGCCCCCCGGCCCCGTGTGCGAAAAGTAAGTGCGCCCCCGGCCCCGTGTGTGAAAAGTAAGTGCGCCCCCGGCCCCGTGTGTGAAAAGTAAGCGCGCCCCCGGCACCGTGTGCAAAAGTAAGCGCGCCCCCGGCCCCGTGTGCAAAAGTAATGGCGCCCCCGGCCCCGTGTGCAAAAGTAATGGCGCCCCCGGCCCCGTGTGCAAAAGTAATGGCGCCCCCGGCCCCGTGTGCAAAAGTAATGGCGCCCCCGTCCCCGTGTGCAAAAGTAAGCGCGCCCCCGTCCCCGTGTGCAAAAGTAATGGCGCCCCCGGCCCCGTGTGCAAAAGTAATGGCGCCCCCGGCCCCGTGTGTAAAAGTAATGGCGCCCCCGGCCCCGTGTGCAAAAGTAATGGCGCCCCCGGCCCCGTGTGCAAAAGTAATGGCGCCCCCAGCCCCGTGTGCAAAAGTAATGGCGCCCCCGGCCCCGTGTGCAAAAGTAATGGCGCCCCCGGCCCCGTGTGCAAAAGTAATGACGCCCCCGGCCCCGTGTGCAAAAGTAATGACGCCCCCGGCCCCGTGTGCAAAAGTAATGGCGCCCCCGGCCCCGTGTGCAAAAGTAATGGCGCCCCCGGCCCCGTGTGTAAAAGTAATGGCGCCCCCGGCCCCGTGTGTAAAAGTAATGGCGCCCCCGGCCCCGTGTGCAAAAGTAATGACGCCCCCGGCCCCGTGTGCAAAAGTAATGGCGCCCCCGGCCCCGTGTGCAAAAGTAATGGCGCCCCCGGCCCCGTGTGCAAAAGTAAGCGCGCCCCCGGCCCCGTGTGCAAAAGTAAGCGCGCCCCCGGCCCCGTGTGCAAAAGTAAGCGCGCCCCCGGCCCCGTGTGCAAAAGTAAGCGCGCCCCCGGCCCCGTGTGCAAAAGTAATGGCGCCCCCGGCCCCGTGTGCAAAAGTAATGGCGCCCCCGGCCCCGTGTGCAAAAGTAAGCGCGCCCTTGGCCCCGTGTGCAAAAGTAAGCGCGCCCCCGGCCCCGTGTGCAAAAGTAAGCGCGCCCCCGGCCCCGTGTGCAAAAGTAAGCGCGCCCCCGGCCCCGTGTGCAAAAGTAAGCGCGCCCCCGGCCCCGTGTGCAAAAGTAAGCGCGCCCCCGGCCCCGTGTGCAAAAGTAATGGCGCCCCCGGCCCCGTGTGCAAAAGTAATGGCGCCCCCGGCCCCGTGTGCATAAGTAATGGCGCCTCCGGCCCCGTGTGCAAAAGTAATGGCGCCCCCGGCCCCGTTTGCAAAAGTAAGCGCGCCCCGGGCCCCGTGTGCAAAAGTAATGGCGCCCCCGGCCCCGTGTGCAAAAGTAAGCGCGCCCCCGGCCCCGTGTGCAAAAGTAAGCGCGCCCCCGGCCCCGTGTGCAAAAGTAAGCGCGCCCCCGTCCCCGTGTGCAAAAGTAATGGCGCCCCCGGCCCCGTGTGCAAAAGTAATGGCGCCCCCGGCCCCGTGTGCAAAAGTAATGGCGCCCCCGGCCCCGTGTGCAAAAGTAATGGCGCCCCCGGCCCCGTGTGCAAAAGTAATGGCGCCCCCGGCCCCGTGTGCAAAAGTAATGGCGCCCCCGGCCCCGTGTGCAAAAGTAATGGCGCCCCCGGCCCCGTGTGCAAAAGTAATGGCGCCCCCGGCCCCGTGTGCAAAAGTAATGGCGCCCCCGGCCCCGTGTGCAAAAGTAATGGCGCCCCCGGCCCCGTGTGCAAAAGTAATGGCGCCCCCGGCCCCGTGTGCAAAAGTAATGGCGCCCCCGGCCCCGTGTGCAAAAGTAATGGGGCCCCCGGCCCCGTGTGCAAAAGTAATGGGGCCCCCGGCCCCGTGTGCAAAAGTAATGGCGCCCCCGGCTCCGTGTGCAAAAGTAATGGCGCCCCCGTGTGCAAAAGTAAGCGCGCCCCCGGCCCCGTGTGCAAAAGTAATGGCGCCCCCGTCCCCGTGTGCAAAAGTAATGGCGCCCCCGTCCCCGTGTGCAAAAGTAATGGCGCCCCCGTCCCCGTGTGCAAAAGTAATGGCGCCCCCGGCCCCGTGTGCAAAAGTAATGGCGCCCCCGGCCCCGTGTGCAAAAGTAATGGCGCCCCCGGCCCCGTGTGCAAAAGTAATGGCGCCCCCGGCCCCGTGTGCAAAAGTAATGGCGCCCCCGGCCCCGTGTGCAAAAGTAAGTGCGCCCCCGGCCCCGTGTGCAAAAGTAATGGCGCCCCCGGCCCCGTGTGCAAAAGTAATGGCGCCCCCCGGCCCCGTGTGCAAAAGTAAGCGCGCCCCCGGCCCCGTGTGCAAAAGTAAGCGCGCCCCCGGCCCCGTGTGCAAAAGTAATGGCGCCCTTGGCCCCGTGTGCAAAAGTAAGCGCGCCCCCGGCCCCGTGTGCAAAAGTAAGCGCGCCCCCGGCCCCGTGTGCAAAAGTAAGTGCGCCCCGGTCCCGGGTGTGCAAAAGTAAGTGCTCCCCTGGTGTGTGAAGTGCTGCTGGAAAGCTGGCAGCGCTGTTCAAGCACCATGTATTTCCTTCAGGAAATGCCCATCTAGTTATTATTATTATTCTTCTTCTCCGCGTTTTCCGCAATTAATGCGGCCCGAACCGCTCGGCGCAGAGACCCCGTTCAGGCGGCGTTTCGAAGCCCTCGGTGGGGACAGGTGTGCTATGACTTTTATAGTCGATCCGATATGTAGATTTTATTTAATTCGCATTTAAAAAAAAAAATTTCCCATAGGAAATAATGGCGAACTTTCCATTACCCCAAACTTGACCTTCCAAAGATGGCAGCTATGCAAATGTACGGTATCCATTTTAGGACATGATCATTTATCACACGGCCCCGTGTGCAAAAGTAAGTGCGCCCCCGGCCCCGTGTGCAAAAGTAAGTGCGCCCCCGGCCCCGTGTGCAAAAGTAAGTGCGCCCCCGGCCCCGTGTGCAAAAGTAAGTGCGCCCCCGGCCCCGGGTGCAAAAGTAAGTGCGCCCCCGGCCCCGTGTGCAAAAGTAAGTGCGCCCCCGGCCCCGTGTGCAAAAGTAAGTGCGCCCCCGGCCCCGTGTGCAAAAATAAGTGCGCCCCCGGCCCCGTGTGCAAAAGTAAGTGCGCCTCCGGCCCTGGGTGCAAAAGTAAGTGCGCCCCCGGCCCCGTGTGCAAAACTAAGTGCGCCCCCGGCCCCGTGTGCAAAAGTAAGTGCGCCCCCGGCCCCGTGTGCAAAAGTAAGTGCGCTCCCGGCCCCGTGTGCAAAAGTAAGTGCGCCCCCGGCCCCGTGTGCAAAAGTAAGTGCGCCCCCGGCCCCGTGTGCAAAAGTAAGTGCGCCCCCGGCCCCGTGTGCAAAAGTAAGAGCGCCCCCGGCCCCGTGTGCAAAAGTAAGTGCGCCCCCGGCCCCGTGTGCAAAAGTAAGTGCGCCCCCGGCCCCGTGTGCAAAAGTAATGGCGCCCCCGGCCCCGTGTGCAAAAGTAATGGCGCCCCCGGCCCCGTGTGCAAAAGTAATGGCGCCCCCGGCCCCGTGTGCAAAAGTAATGGCGCCCCCGGCCCCGTGTGCAAAAGTAATGGCGCCCCCGGCCCCGTGTGCAAAAGTAATGGCGCCCCCCGGCCCCGTGTGCAAAAGTAATGGCGCCCCCGGCCCCGTGTGCAAAAGTAATGGCGCCCCCGGCCCCGTGTGCAAAAGTAATGGCGCCCCCGGCCCCGTGTGCAAAAGTAAGCGCGCCCTTGGCCCCGTGTGCAAAAGTAAGCGCGCCCCCGGCCCCGTGTGCAAAAGTAAGCGCGCCCCCGGCCCCGTGTGCAAAAGTAAGCGCGCCCCCGGCCCCGTGTGCAAAAGTAAGCGCGCCCCCGGCCCCGTGTGCAAAAGTAATGGCGCCCCCGGCCCCGTGTGCAAAAGTAATGGCGCCCCCGGCCCCGTGTGCATAAGTAATGGCGCCTCCGGCCCCGTGTGCAAAAGTAATGGCGCCCCCGGCCCCGTGTGCAAAAGTAAGCGCGCCCCGGGCCCCGTGTGCAAAAGTAATGGCGCCCCCGGCCCCGTGTGCAAAAGTAAGCGCGCCCCCGGCCCCGTGTGCAAAAGTAAGCGCGCCCCCGGCCCCGTGTGCAAAAGTAAGCGCGCCCCCGTCCCCGTGTGCAAAAGTAATGGCGCCCCCGGCCCCGTGTGCAAAAGTAATGGCGCCCCCGGCCCCGTGTGCAAAAGTAATGGCGCCCCCGTCCCCGTGTGCAAAAGTAATGGCGCCCCCGGCCCCGTGTGCAAAAGTAATGGCGCCCCCGGCCCCGTGTGCAAAAGTAATGGCGCCCCCGGCCCCGTGTGCAAAAGTAATGGCGCCCCCGGCCCCGTGTGCAAAAGTAATGGCGCCCCGTGTGCAAAAGTAATGGCGCCCCCGGCCCCGTGTGCAAAAGTAATGGCGCACCCCGGCCCCGTGTGCAAAAGTAATGGCGCCCCCGGCCCCGTGTGCAAAAGTAAGCGCGCCCTTGGCCCCGTCTGCAAAAGTGCGCGCCCCCGGCCCCGTGTGCAAAAGTAAGCGCGCCCCCGGCCCTGTGTGCAAAAGTAATGGCGCCCTTGGCCCCGTGTGCAAAAGTAAGCGCGCCCCCGGCCCCGTGTGCAAAAGTAAGCGCGCCCCCGGCCCCGTGTGCAAAAGTAAGTGCGCCCCGGTCCCGGGTGTGCAAAAGTAAGTGCTCCCCTGGTGTGTGAAGTGCTGCTGTAAAGCTGGCAGCGCTGTTCAAGCACCATGTATTTCCTTCAGGAAATGCCCATCTAGTTATGGTGCTTGAACCTCCTAGGTTCAAGCAACATATTGTAATCCGATTTCTTATATTTATGGTGCTTGAACCTCCTAGGTTCAAGCAACATATTGTAATCCGATTTCTTATATTTTATTATTATGGTGCTTGAACCCTCCTAGGTTCAAGCAACATATTGTAATCCGATTTCTTATATTTTATTCTTCTTCTTCTCCGCGTTTTCCGCAATTAATGCGGCCCGAACCGCTCGGCGCAGAGACCCCGTTCAGGCGGCGTTTCGAAGGCCTCGGTGGGGACAGGTGTGCTATGACTTTTATAGTCGATCCGATATGTAGATTTTATTTAAATTGCATTTTTAAAAAAAAATTTCCCATAGGAAATAATGGCGAACTTTCCATTACCCCCAGCTTGACCTTCCAAAGATGGCAGCTATGCAAATATACGGTGTCCATTTTAGGACATGATCATTTATCACAGTCAAACATCAGAATAAAGTGAATATGACACTCTCTCGTCCCGTGTGTGAAAAGTAAGTGCCCCCCCGGCCCCGCGTGCCCCCCCGGCCCCCCCGAGGGTCCCCGGCCTCCAAATCGGAGGCCGAGGGTCCCCGGCCACCAAATCGGAGGCCGAGGGTCCCCGGCCTCCAAATCGGAGGCCGAGGGTAACCCGGCCACCAAATCGGAGGCCGAGGGTCCCCGGCCTCCAAATCGGAGGCCGAGGGTCCCCGGCCACCAAATCGGAGGCCGAGGGTCCCCGGCCTCCAAATCGGAGGCCGAGGGTCCCCGGCCACCAAATCGGAGGCCGAGGGTCCCCGGCCACCAAATCGGAGGCCGAGGGTCCCCGGCCACCAAATCGGAGGCCGAGGGTCCCCGGCCTCCAAATCGGAGGCCGAGGGTCCCCGGCCTCCAAATCGGAGGCCGAGGGTCCCCGGCCTCCGATTAAAGTGGCTACCGAGGATTCCTAAATGCTAAAATGGCTACCAAGGATTCCTGCATGCCAAAATGGCTACCAAGGGGCCAAAGTTGCTAACAAGGGGCCCCGCACATCAAAGTTTCTACCAAGGGGCCAAAGTTGCTAACAAGGGGCCCCGCACATCAAAGTGGCTACCAAGGGGCCAAATTGGATACCCAGGGGCAGGGCCCTGCATGCCAGACTTGCTCCTGAGGTTCATTGGCAGCTGGCAGTGCTGTTCAAGCACCATGTATTTCCTTCAGGAAATGCCCATTTAGTTTATTATTATTATTCTTCTCCGCGTTTTCCGCAATTAATGCGGCCCGAACCGCTCGGCGCAGAGACCCCGTTCAGGCGGCGTTTCGAAGGCCTCGGTGGGGACAGGTGTGCTATGACTTTTATAGTCGATCCGATATGTAGATTTTATTTAAATCGCATTTAAAAAAAAAAATTTCTCATAGGAAATAATGGCGAACTTTCCATTACCCCCAGCTTGACCTTCCAAAGATGGCAGCTATGCAAATGTACGGTGTCCATTTTAGGACATGATCATTTATCACAGTCAAACATCAGAATAAAGTCAATATGACACCCTCTCGTCCCGTGTGTGAAAAGTAAGTGCTCCCCCGGCCCCGTGTGTGAAAAGTAAGTGCCCCCCGGCCCCGTGTGTCAAAAGTAAGTGCCCCCCGGCCCCGTGTGTGAAAAGTAAGTGCCCCCCCGGCCCCGTGTGTGAAAAGTAAGTGCCCCCCCGGCCCCGTGTGTGAAAAGTAAGTGCCCCCCGGCCCCGTGTGTGAAAAGTAAGTGCCCCCCCGGCCCCGTGTGTGAAAAGTAAGTGCCCCCCCGGCCCCGCCCACCGAATCGGAGGCCGAGGGTCCCCGGCCACCGAATCGGAGGCCGAGGGTCCCCGGCCACCGAATCGGAGGCCGAGGGTCCCCGGGCACCGAATCGGAGGCCGAGGGTCCCCGGCCTCCAAATCGGAGGCCGAGGGTCCCCGGCCTCCAAATCGGAGGCCGAGGGTCCCCGGCCTCCAAATCGGAGGCCGAGGGTCCCCGGCCACCAAATCGGAGGCCGAGGGTCCCCGGCCTCCAAATCGGAGGCCGAGGGTCCCCGGCCTCCAAATCGGAGGCCGAGGGTCCCCGGCCTCCAAATCGGAGGCCGAGGGTCCCCGGCCTCCAAATCGGAGGCCGAGGGTCCCCGGCCTCCAAATCGGAGGCCGAGGGTCCCCGGCCTCCAAATCGGAGGCCGAGGGTCCCCGGCCTCCAAATCGGAGGCCGAGGGTCCCCGGCCTCCAAATCGGAGGCCGAGGGTCCCCGGCCACCAAATCGGAGGCCGAGGGTCCCCGGCCTCCAAATCGGAGGCCGAGGGTCCCCGGCCTCCAAATCGGAGGCCGAGGGTCCCCGGCCACCAAATCGGAGGCCGAGGGTCCCCGGCCACCAAATCGGAGGCCGAGGGTCCCCGGCCTCCAAATCGGAGGCCGAGGGTCCCCGGCCACCAAATCGGAGGCCGAGCGTCCCCGGCCTCCAAATCGGAGGCCGAGGGTCCCCGGCCTCCAAATCGGAGGCCGAGGGTCCCCGGCCTCCAAATCGGAGGCCGAGGGTCCCCGGCCACCAAATCGGAGGCCGAGGGTCCCCGGCCTCCAAATCGGAGGCCGAGGGTCCCCGGCCTCCAAATCGGAGGCCGAGGGTCCCCGGCCTCCAAATCGGAGGCCGAGGGTCCCCGGTCACCAAATCGGAGGCCGAGGGTCCCCGGCCTCCAAATCGGAGGCCGAGGGTCCCCGGCCTCCAAATCGGAGGCCGAGGGTCCCCGGCCACCAAATCGGAGGCCGAGGGTCCCCGGCCTCCAAATCGGAGGCCGAGGGTCCCCGGCCTCCAAATCGGAGGCCGAGGGTCCCCGGCCTCCAAATCGGAGGCCGAGGGTCCCCGGCCTCCAAATCGGAGGCCGAGGGTCCCCGGCCTCCAAATCTGAGGCCGAGGGTCCCCGGCCTCCAAATCGGAGGCCGAGGGTCCCCGGCCTCCAAATCGGAGGCCGAGGGTCCCCGGCCACCAAATCGGAGGCCGAGGGTCCCCGGCCACCAAATCGGAGGCCGAGGGTCCCCGGCCTCCAAATCGGAGGCCGAGGGTCCCCGGCCTCCAAATCGGAGGCCGAGGGTCCCCGGCCACCAAATCGGAGGCCGAGGGTCCCCGGCCTCCAAATCGGAGGCCGAGGGTCCCCGGCCACCAAATCGGAGGCCGAGGGTCCCCGGCCTCCAAATCGGAGGCCGAGGGTCCCCGGCCTCCAAATCGGAGGCCGAGGGTCCCCGGCCTCCAAATCGGAGGCCGAGGGTCCCCTGCCTCCAAATCGGAGGCCGAGGGTCCCCGGCCTCCAAATCGGAGGCCGAGGGTCCCCGGCCTCCAAATCGGAGGCCGAGGGTCCCCGGCCTCCAAATCGGAGGCCGAGGGTCCCCGGCCTCCAAATCGGAGGCCGAGGGTCCCCGGCCACCAAATCGGAGGCCGAGGGTCCCCGGCCTCCAAATCGGAGGCCGAGGGTCCCCGGCCTCCAAATCGGAGGCCGAGGGTCCCCGGCCTCCAAATCGGAGGCCGAGGGTCCCCGGCCTCCAAATCGGAGGCCGAGGGTCCCCGGCCTCCGATTAAAGTGGCTACCGAGGATTCCTAAATGCCAAAATGGCTACCAAGGATTCCTGCATGCCAAAATGGCTACCAAGGGGCCAAAGTTGCTAACAAGGGGCCCCGCACATCAAAGTTTCTACCAAGGGGTCAAAGTTGCTAACAAGGGGCCCCGCACATCAAAGTGGCTACCAAGGGGCCAAATTGGATACCCAGGGGCAGGGCCCTGCATGCCAGACTTGCTCCTGAGGTTCATTGGCAGCTGGCAGCGCTGTTCAAGCACCATGTATTTCCTTCAGGAAATGCCCATCTAGTTATTATTATTCTTCTTCTTCTCCGCGTTTTCCGCAATTAATGCGGCCCGAACCGCTCGGCGCAGAGACCCCGTTCAGGCGGCGTTTCGAAGCCCTCGGTGGGGACAGGTGTGCTATGACTTTTATAGTCGATCCGATATGTAGATTTTATTTAAATCGCATTTAAAAAAAAAAATTTCCCATAGGAAATAATGGCGAACTTTCCATTACCCCAAACTTGACCTTCCAAAGATGGCAGCTATGCAAATGTACGGTATCCATTTTAGGACATTATCATTTATCACACGGCCCCGTGTGCAAAAGTAAGTGCGCCCCCGGCCCCGTGTGCAAAAGTAAGTGTGCCCCCGGCCCCGTGTGCAAAAGTAAGTGCGCCCCCGGCCCCGTGTGCAAAAGTAAGTGCGCCCCCGGCCCCGGGTGCAAAAGTAAGTGTGCCCCCGGCCCCGTGTGCAAAAGTAAGTGCGCCCCCGGCCCCGTGTGCAAAAGTAAGTGCGCCCCCGGCCCCGTGTGCAAAAGTAAGTGCGCCCCCGGCCCCGTGTGCAAAAGTAAGTGCGCCTCCGGCCCTGGGTGCAAAAGTAAGTGCGCCCCCGGCCCCGTGTGCAAAACTAAGTGCGCCCCCGGCCCCGTGTGCAAAAGTAAGTGCGCCCCCGGCCCCGTGTGCAAAAGTAAGTGCGCCCCCGGCCCCGTGTGCAAAAGTAAGTGCGCCCCCGGCCCCGTGTGCAAAAGTAAGTGCGCCCCCGGCCCCGTGTGCAAAAGTAAGTGCGCCCCCGGCCCCGTGTGCAAAAGTAAGAGCGCCCCCGGCCCCGTGTGCAAAAGTAAGTGCGCCCCCGGCCCCGTGTGCAAAAGTAAGTGCGCCCCCGGCCCCGTGTGCAAAAGTAAGTGCGCCCCCGGCCCCGTGTGCAAAAGTAAGTGCGCCCCCGGCCCCGTGTGCAAAAGTAAGTGCGCCCCCGGCCCCGTGTGCAAAAGTAAGTGCGCCCCCGGCCCCGTGTGCAAAAGTAAGTGCGCCCCCGGCCCCGTGTGCAAAAGTAAGTGCGCCCCCGGCCCCGTGTGCAAAAGTAAGGGCGCCCCCGGCCTCGTGTGCAGAAGTAAGTGCGCCCCCGGCCCCGTGTGCAAAAGTAAGTGCGCCCCCGGCCCCGTGTGCAAAAGTAAGTGCGCCCCCGGCCCCGTGTGCAAAAGTAAGTGCGCCCCCGGCCCCGTGTGCAAAAGTAAGTGCGCCCCCGGCCCCGTGTGCAAAAGTAAGGGCGCCCCCGGCCTCGTGTGCAGAAGTAAGTGCGCCCCCGGCCCCGTGTGCAAAAGTAAGTGCGCCCCCGGCCCCCTGTGCAAAAGTAAGTGCGCCCCCGGACCCGTGTGCAAAAGTAAGTGCGCCCCCGGACCCGTGTGCAAAAGTAAGTGCGCCCCCGGCCCCGTGTGCAAAAGTAAGTGCGCCCCCGGCCCCGTGTGCAAAAGTAAGTGTGCCCCCGGACCCGTGTGCAAAAGTAAGTGCGCCCCCGGCCCCGTGTGCAAAAGTAAGTGCGCCCCCGGCCCCGTGTGTGAAAAGTAAGTGCCCCCTTGGCCCCGTGTGTGAAAAGTAAGTGCCCCCCGGCCCCGTGTGTGAAAAGTAAGTGCCCCCCGGCCCCGTGTGTGAAAAGTAAGTGCCCCCCGGCCCCGTGTGTGAAAAGTAAGTGACCCACAACTCTGACCTGTATATAGGAGTCTGTATATAGGGGATGTCTGTATATAGGAGTGGTGTCTGTATTTAGAGGGATGTCTGTATATAGGAGTGGTGTCTGTATATAGGGGGATGTCTGTATATAGGAGTGGTGTCTGTATATAGGGGATTGTCTGTATATAGGAGTGGTGTCTGTATATAGAGGGATGTCTATATAGGAGTGGTGTCTGTATATAGAGGGATGTCTGTATATAGGAGTGATGTCTGTATGTAGGGGGATGTCTGTATATAGGAGTGGTGTCTGTATATAGAGGGATGTCTGTATATAAGAGTGGTGTCTGTATATAGAGGGATGTCTATATATAGGAGTGGTGTCTGTATATAGAGGGATGTCTGTATATAGGAGTGGTGTCTGTATATAGAGGGATGTCTGTATATAAGAGTGGTGTCTGTATATAGGGGGATGTCTGTATATAGGAGTGGTGTCTGTATATAGAGGGATATCTGTATAAAGGAGAGATGTCTGTATATAGAGGGATGTCTGTATATAGGAGTGGTGTCTGTACATAGAGGGATGTCTGTATATAGGAGTGGTGTCTGTATATAGAGGGATGTCTGTATATAGGAGTGGTGTCTGTATATAGGGGGATGTCTGTATATAGGAGTGGTGTCTGTATATAGGGGGATGTCTGTATATAGGAGTAGTGTCTGTATATAGGGGGATGTCTGTATATAGGAGTGGTGTCTGTATATAGGGGAATGTCTGTATATAGGAGTGGTGTCTGTATATAGGGGGATATCTGTATATAGGAGTGGTGTCTGTATATAGAGGGATGTCTCTATATAGGAGAGATGTCTGTATATACAGGGATGTCTGTATATAGGAGTGGTGTCTGTATATAGAGGGATGTCTGTATATTGGAGTGGTGTCTGTATATAGAGGGATGTCTGTATATAGGAGTGGTGTCTGTATACAGAGGGATGTCTGTATATAGGAGTGGTGTCTGTATATAGAGGGATGTCTGTATATAGGAGTGGTGTCTGTATATAGGGGGATGTCTGTATATAGGAGTGGTGTCTGTATATAGGGGGGATATCTGTATATAGGAGTGGTGTCTGTATATAGAGGGATGTCTGTATATAGGAGTGGTGTCTGTATACAGAGGGATGTCTGTATATAGGAGTGGTGTCTGTATACAGGGGGATGTCTGTATATAGGAGTGGTGTCTGTATATAGGGGGATGTCTGTATATAGGAGTGGTGTCTGTATATAGAGGGATGTCTCTATGTAGGAGAGATGTCTGTATATACAGGGATGTCTGTATATAGGAGTGGTGTCTGTATATAGAGGGATGTCTGTATATAGGAGTGGTGTCTGTATATAGAGGGATGTCTGTATATAGGAGTGGTGTCTGTATATAGAGGGATGTCTGTATATAGGAGTGGTGTCTGTATACAGGGGGATGTCTGTATATAGGAGTGGTGTCTGTATACAGAGGGATGTCTGTATATAGGAGTGGTGTCTGTATATAGAGGGATGTCTGTATGTAGGAGTGGTGTCTGTATACAGAGGGATGTCTGTATATAGGAGTGGTGTCTGTATATAGGGGGATGTCTGTATATAGGAGTGGTGTCTGTATATAGGGGGATATCTGTATATAGGAGTGGTGTCTGTATATAGAGGGATGTCTGTATATAGGAGTGGTGTCTGTATATAGAGGGATGTCTGTATATAGGAGTGGTGTCTGTATATAGAGGGATGTCTGTATATAGGAGTGGTGTCTGTATATAGAGGGATGTCTGTATATAGGAGTGGTGTCTGTATATAGAGGGATGTCTGTTTATAGGAGTGGTGTCTGTATATAGAGGGATGTCTGTATATAGGAGTGGTGTCTGTATATAGGGGGATGTCTGTATATAGGAGTGGTGTCTGTATATAGAGGGATGTCTGTATATAGGAGAGATGTCTGTATATAGAGGGATGTCTGTATATAGGAGTGGTGTCTGTATATAGGGGGATGTCTGTATATAGGAGTGGTGTCTGTATATAGGGGGATGTCTGTATATAGGAGTAGTGTCTGTATATAGGGGGATGTCTGTATATAGGAGTGGTGTCTGTATATAGGGGGATATCTGTATATAGGAGTGGTGTCTGTATATAGAGGGATGTCTCTATATAGGAGAGATGTCTGTATATACAGGGATGTCTGTATATAGGAGTGGTGTCTGTATATAGAGGGATGTCTGTATATTGGAGTGGTGTCTGTATATAGAGGGATGTCTGTATATAGGAGTGGTGTCTGTATACAGAGGGATGTCTGTGTATAGGAGTGGTGTCTGTATATAGAGGGATGTCTGTATATAGGAGTGGTGTCTGTATATAGGGGGATGTCTGTATATAGGAGTGGTGTCTGTATATAGGGGATATCTGTATATAGGAGTGGTGTCTGTATATAGAGGGATGTCTGTATATAGGAGTGGTGTCTGTATACAGAGGGATGTCTGTATATAGGAGTGGTGTCTGTATACAGGGGGATGTCTGTATATAGGAGTGGTGTCTGTATATAGGGGGATGTCTGTATATAGGAGTGGTGTCTGTATATAGAGGGATGTCTCTATGTAGGAGAGATGTCTGTATATACAGGGATGTCTGTATATAGGAGTGGTGTCTGTATATAGAGGGATGTCTGTATATAGGAGTGGTGTCTGTATATAGAGGGATGTCTGTATATAGGAGTGGTGTCTGTATATAGAGGGATGTCTGTATATAGGAGTGGTGTCTGTATACAGGGGGATGTCTGTATATAGGAGTGGTGTCTGTATATAGAGGGATGTCTGTATATAGGAGTGCTGTCTGTATATAGAGGGATGTCTGTATGTAGGAGTGGTGTCTGTATACTGAGGGATGTCTGTATATAGGAGTGGTGTCTGTATATAGGGGGATGTCTGTATATAGGAGTGGTGTCTGTATATAGGGGGATATCTGTATATAGGAGTGGTGTCTGTATATAGAGGGATGTCTGTATATAGGAGTGGTGTCTGTATATAGAGGGATGTCTGTATATAGGAGTGGTGTCTGTATATAGAGGGATGTCTGTATATAGGAGTGGTGTCTGTATATAGAGGGATGTCTGTATATAGGAGTGGTGTCTGTATATAGAGGGATGTCTGTTTATAGGAGTGGTGTCTGTATATAGAGGGATGTCTGTATATAGGAGTGGTGTCTGTATATAGGGGGATGTCTGTATATAGGAGTGGTGTCTGTATATAGAGGGATGTCTGTATATAGGAGAGATGTCTGTATATAGAGGGATGTCTGTATATAGGAGTGGTGTCTGTATATAGAGGGATGTCTGTATATAGGAGTGGTGTCTGTATATAGAGGTATGTCTGTATATAGGAGAGATGTCTGTATATAGAGGGATGTCTGTATATAGGAGTTCTGTCTGTATATAGAGGGATGTCTGTATATAGGAGTGGTGTCTCTATATAGGGGGATGTCTGAATATAGGAGATATGTCTGTATATAGAGTGATGTCTGTATATAGGAGTGGTGTCTGTATATAGAGGGATGTCTGTATATAGGAGTGGTGTCTGTATATAGAGGGATGTCTGTATATAGAAGTGGTGTCTGTATACAGAGGGATGTCTGTATATAGGAGTGGTGTCTGTATATAGGGGGATGTCTGTATATAGGAGTGGTGTCTGTATATAGGGGGATGTCTGTATATAGGAGTGGTGTCTGTATATAGAGGGATGTCTGTATATAGGAGTGGTGTCTGTATATAGAGGGATGTCTGTTTATAGGAGTGGTGTATGTATATAGAGGGATGTCTGTATATAGGAGTGGTGTCTGTATATAGAGGGATGTCTGTATATAGGAGTGGTGTCTGTATATAGGGGAATGTCTGTATATAGGAGAGATGTCTGTATATAGAGGGATGTCTGTATATAGGAGTGGTGTCTGTATATAGAGGGATGTCTGTATATAGGAGTGGTGTCTGTATATAGGGGGATGTCTGTATATAGGAGAGATGTCTGTATATAGAGGGATGTCTGTATATAGGAGTGGTGTCTGTATATAGAGGGATGTCTGTATATAGGAGTGGTGTCTGTATATAGGGGGATGTCTGTATATAGGAGTGGTGTCTGTATATAGAGGGATGTCTGTATATAGGAGTGGTGTCTGTATATAGGGGGATGTCTGTATATAGGAGTGGTGTCTGTATATAGAGGGATGTCTGTATATAGGAGAGATGTCTGTATATAGAGGGATGTCTGTATATAGGAGTGGTGTCTGTATATAGAGGGATGTCTGTATATAGGAGAGATGTCTGTATATAGAGGGATGTCTGTATATAGGAGTGGTGTCTGTATATAGAGGGATGTCTGTATATAAGAGTGGTGTCTGTATATAGGGGGATGTCTGTATATAGGAGTGGTGTCTGTATATAGAGGGATGTCTGTATATAGGAGAGGTGCCTGCATATAGGAGTGGTGTCTGTATATAGGAGTGGTGTCTGTATACAGAGGGATGTCTGTATATAGGAGTGGTGTCTGTATATAGGAGTAATGTCTGTATATAAGAGGATGTGGCCAAAGTGGCTACCAAGCATTCCTGCATGCCAAAATGGCTACCAAGGGGCCAATGTTGCTAACAAGGGCCCCCGCACATCAAAGTGGCTACCAAGGGGCCAAATTGGATACCCAGGGGCAGGGCCCTGCATGCCAGACTTGCTCCTGAGGTTCATTGGCAGCTGGCAGCGCTGTTCAAGCACCATGTATTTCCTTCAGGAAATGCCCATCTAGTTTATTATTATTATTATTATTATTATTCTCCGCGTTTTCCGCAATTAATGCGGCCCGAACCGCTCGGCGCAGAGACCCCGTTCAGGCGGCGTTTCGAAGGCCTCGGTGGGGACAGGTGTGCTATGACTTTTATAGTCGATCCGATATGTAGATTTTATTTAAATCGCATTTAAAAAAAAAAATTTCCCATAGGAAATAATGGCGAACTTTCCATTACCCCCAGCTTGACCTTCCAAAGATGGCAGCTATGCAAATGTACGGTGTCCATTTTAGGACATGATCATTTATCACAGTCAAACATCAGAATAAAGTCAATATGACACCCTCTCGTCCCGTGTGTGAAAAGTAAGTGCTCCCCCGGCCCCGTGTGTGAAAAGTAAGTGCCCCCCGGCCCCGTGTGTGAAAAGTAAGTGCCCCCCGGCCCCGTGTGTGAAAAGTAAGTGCCCCCCGGCCCCGTGTGTGAAAAGTAAGTGCCCCCCCGGCCCCGTGTGTGAAAAGTAAGTGCCCCCCGGCCCCGTGTGTGAAAAGTAAGTGCCCCCCCGGCCCCGTGTGTGAAAAGTAAGTGCCCCCCCGGCCCCGCCCACCGAATCGGAGGCCGAGGGTCCCCGGCCACCGAATCGGAGGCCGAGGGTCCCCGGCCACCGAATCGGAGGCCGAGGGTCCCCGGCCACCGAATCGGAGGCCGAGGGTCCCCGGCCTCCAAATCGGAGGCCGAGGGTCCCCGGGCACCCACCGAATCGGAGGCCGAGGGTCCCCGGCCACCGAATCGGAGGCCGAGGGTCCCCGGCCTCCAAATCGGAGGCCGAGGGTCCCCGGCCTCCAAATCGGAGGCCGAGGGTCCCCGGCCACCAAATCGGAGGCCGAGAATCCCCGGCCTCCAAATCGGAGGCCGAGGGTCCCCGGCCTCCAAATCGGAGGCCGAGGGTCCCCGGCCTCCAAATCGGAGGCCGAGGGTCCCCGGCCTCCAAATCGGAGGCCGAGGGTCCCCGGCCTCCAAATCGGAGGCCGAGGGTCCCCGGCCTCCAAATCGGAGGCCGAGGGTCCCCGGCCACCAAATCGGAGGCCGAGGGTCCCCGGCCTCCAAATCGGAGGCCGAGGGTCCCCGGCCTCCAAATCGGAGGCCGAGGGTCCCCGGCCTCCAAATCGGAGGCCGAGGGTCCCCGGCCTCCAAATCGGAGGCCGAGGGTCCCCGGCCACCAAATCGGAGGCCGATGGTCCCCGGCCTCCAAATCGGAGGCCGAGGGTCCCCGGCCTCCAAATCGGAGGCCGAGGGTCCCCGGCCACCAAATCGGAGGCCGAGGGTCCCCGGCCTCCAAATCGGAGGCCGAGGGTCCCCGGCCACCAAATCGGAGGCCGAGGGTCCCCGGCCTCCAAATCGGAGGCCGAGGGTCCCCGGCCTCCAAATCGGAGGCCGAGGGTCCCCGGCCACCAAATCGGAGGCCGAGGGTCCCCGGCCTCCAAATCGGAGGCCGAGGGTCCCCGGCCTCCAAATCGGAGGCCGAGGGTCCCCGGCCACCAAATCGGAGGCCGAGGGTCCCCGGCATCCAAATCGGAGGCCGAGGGTCCCCGGCCTCCAAATCGGAGGCCGAGGGTCCCTGGCCACCAAATCGGAGGCCGAGGGTCCCCGGCCTCCAAATCGGAGGCCGAGGGTCCCCGGCCTCCAAATCGGAGGCCGAGGGTCCCCGGCCACCAAATCGGAGGCCGAGGGTCCCCTGCCACCAAATCGGAGGCCGAGGGTCCCCGGCCTCCAAATCGGAGGCCGAGGGTCCCCGGCCACCAAATCGGAGGCCGAGGGTCCCCGGCCTCCAAATCGGAGGCCGAGGGTCCCCGGCCACCAAATCGGAGGCCGAGGGTCCCCGGCCTCCAAATCGGAGGCCGAGGGTCCCCGGCCACCAAATCGGAGGCCGAGGGTCCCCGGCCTCCAAATCGGAGGCCGAGGGTCCCCGGCCTCCAAATCGGAGGCCGAGGGTCCCCAGCCACCAAATCGGAGGCCGAGGGTCCCCGGCCTCCAAATCGGAGGCCGAGGGTCCCCGGCCACCAAATCGGAGGCCGAGGGTCCCCGGCCACCAAATCGGAGGCCGAGGGTCCCCGGCCTCCAAATCGGAGGCCGAGGGTCCCCGGCCTCTAAATCGGAGGCCGAGGGTCCCCGGCCTCCAAATCGGAGGCCGAGGGTCCCCGGCCTCCAAATCGGAGGCCGAGGGTCCCGGCCACCAAATCGGAGGCCGAGGGTCCCCGGCCTCCAAATCGGAGGCCGAGGGTCCCCGGCCTCCAAATCGGAGGCCGAGGGTCCCCGGCCACCAAATCGGAGGCCGAGGGTCCCCGGCCTCCGATTAAAGTGGCTACCGAGGATTCCTAAATGCCAAAATGGCTACCAAGGATTCCTGCATGCCAAAATGGCTACCAAGGGGCCAAAGTTGCTAACAAGGGGCCCCGCACATCAAAGTTTCTACCAAGGGGTCAAAGTTGCTAACAAGGGGCCCCGCACATCAAAGTGGCTACCAAGGGGCCAAATTGGATACCCAGGGGCAGGGCCCTGCATGCCAGACTTGCTCCTGAGGTTCATTGGCAGCTGGCAGCGCTGTTCAAGCACCATGTATTTCCTTCAGGAAATGCCCATCTAGTTATTATTATGGTGCTTGAACCTCCTAGGTTCAAGCAACATATTGTAATCCGATTTCTTATATTTTATTATTATGGTGCTTGAACCCTCCTAGGTTCAAGCAACATATTGTAATCCGATTTCTTATATTTTATTCTTCTTCTTCTCCGCGTTTTCCGCAATTAATGCGGCCCGAACCGCTCGGTGCAGAGACCCCGTTCAGGCGGCGTTTCGAAGGCCTCGGTGGGGACAGGTGTGCTATGACTTTTATAGTCGATCCGATATGTAGATTTTATTTAAATCGCATTTTAAAAAAAAAATTTCCCATAGGAAATAATGGCGAACTTTCCATTACCCCCAGCTTGACCTTCCAAAGATGGCAGCTATGCAAATGTACGGTGTCCATTTTAGGACATGATCATTTATCACAGTCAAACATCAGAATAAAGTGAATATGACACCCTCTCGTCCCGTGTGTGAAAAGTGCCCCCCGGCCCCGTGTGTGAAAAGTAAGTGCCCCCCCCGGCCCCGTGTGTGAAAAGTAAGTGCCCCCCCGGCCCCGTGTGTCAAAAGTAAGTGCCCCCCGGCCCCGTGTGTGAAAAGTAAGTGCCCCCCCGGCCCCGTGTGTGAAAAGTAAGTGCCCCCCGGCCCCGTGTGTGAAAAGTAAGTGCCCCCCGGCCCCGTGTGTCAAAAGTAAGTGCCCCCCGGCCCCGTGTGTGAAAAGTAAGTGCCCCCCCCGGCCCCGTGTGTGAAAAGTAAGTGCCCCCCCGGCCCCGTGTGTGAAAAGTAAGTGCCCCCCCGGCCCCGTGTGTGAAAAGTAAGTGCCCCCCCCGGCCCCGTGTGTGAAAAGTAAGTGCCCCCCCGGCCCCGTGTGTGAAAAGTAAGTGCCCCCCCGGCCCCGCCCACCAAATCGGAGGCCGAGGGTCCCCGGCCACCGAATCGGAGGCCGAGGGTCCCCGGCCTCCAAATCTGAGGCCGAGGGTCCCCGGCCACCGAATCGGAGGCCGAGGGTCCCCGGCCACCGAATCGGAGGCCGAGGGTCCCCGGCCACCGAATCGGAGGCCGAGGGTCCCCGGCCACCTAATCGGAGGCCGAGGGTCCCCGGCCTCCAAATCGGAGGCCGAGGGTCCCCGGCCACCAAATCGGAGGCCGAGGGTCCCCGGCCACCAAATCGGAGGCCGAGGGTCCCCGGCCACCAAATCGCAGGCCGAGTGTCCCCGGCCTCCAAATCGGAGGCCGAGGGTCCCCGGCCTCCAAATCGGAGGCCGAGGGTCCCCTGCCTCCAAATCGGAGGCCGAGGGTCCCCGGCCACTCAATCGGAGGCCGAGGGTCCCCGGCCTCCAAATCGGAGGCCGAGGGTCCCCGGCCTCCAAATCGGAGGCCGAGGGTCACCGGCCTCCAAATCGGAGGCCGAGGGTCCCCGGCCTCCAAATCGGAGGCCGAGAGTCCCCGGCCACCAAATCGGAGGCCGAGGGTCCCCGGCCTCCAAATCGGAGGCCGAGGGTCCCCGGCCACCAAATCGGAGGCCGAGGGTCCCCGGCCTCCAAATCGGAGGATAAGGGGCCCCGCCCACCAAATCGGAGGCCGAGGGGCCCCACCAACCAAATCGGAGGCCGAGGAGCCCCGCCCACCAAATCAAAGGCCGAGGGCCCCCTCCCACCAAATCGGAGGCCGAGGAGCCCCGCCCACCAAATCAAAGGCCGAGGGCCCCCTCCCACCAAATCGGAGGCCGAGGGGCCCCGCCCACCAAATCGGAGGCCGAGGGTCCCCGGCCACCGAATCGGAGGCCGAGGGTCCCCGGCCTCCAAATCTGAGGCCGAGGGTCCCCGGCCACCGAATCGGAGGCCGAGGGTCCCCGGCCACCGAATCGGAGGCCGAGGGTCCCCGGCCACCGAATCGGAGGCCGAGGGTCCCCGGCCTCCAAATCGGAGGCCGAGGGTCCCCGGCCACCAAATCGGAGGCCGAGGGTCCCCGGCCTCCAAATCGGAGGCCGAGGGTCCCCGGCCACCAAATCGGAGGCCGAGGGTCCCCGGCCTCCAAATCGGAGGCCGAGGGTCCCCGGCCACCAAATCGGAGGCCGAGGGTCCCCGGCCACCAAATCGGAGGCCGAGTGTCCCCGGCCACCAAATCGGAGGCCGAGGGTCCCCGGCCACCAAATCGGAGGCCGAGGGTCCCCGGCCACCAAATCGGAGGCCGAGGGTCCCCGGCCTCCAAATCGGAGGCCGAGGGTCCCCGGCCTCCAAATCGGAGGCCGAGGGTCCCCGGCCACCAAATCGGAGGCCGAGGGTCCCCGGCCTCCAAATCGGAGGCCGAGGGTCCCCGGCCACCAAATCGGAGGCCGAGGGTCCCCGGCCTCCAAATCGGAGGATAAGGGGCCCCGCCCACCAAATCGGAGGCCGAGGGGCCCCACCAACCAAATCGGAGGCCGAGGAGCCCCGCCCACCAAATCAAAGGCCGAGGGCCCCCTCCCGCCAAATCGGAGGCCGAGGAGCCCCGCCCACCAAATCAAAGGCCGAGGGCCCCCTCCCACCAAATCGGAGGCCGAGGGGCCCCGCCCACCAAATCGGAGGCCGAGGGTCCCCGGCCACCGAATCGGAGGCCGAGGGTCCCCGGCCTCCAAATCTGAGGCCGAGGGTCCCCGGCCACCGAATCGGAGGCCGAGGGTCCCCGGCCACCGAATCGGAGGCCGAGGGTCCCCGGCCACCGAATCGGAGGCCGAGGGTCCCCGGCCTCCAAATCGGAGGCCGAGGGTCCCCGGCCACCAAATCGGAGGCCGAGGGTCCCCGGCCTCCAAATCGGAGGCCGAGGGTCCCCGGCCTCCAAATCGGAGGCCGAGGGTCCCCGGCCACCAAATCGGAGGCCGAGGGTCCCCGGCCACCAAATCGGAGGCCGAGTGTCCCCGGCCTCCAAATCGGAGGCCGAGGGTCCCCGGCCTCCAAATCGGAGGCCGAGGGTCCCCGGCCTCCAAATCGGAGGCCGAGGGTCCCCGGCCACTCAATCGGAGGCCGAGGGTCCCCGGCCTCCAAATCGGAGGCCGAGGGTCCCCGGCCTCCAAATCGGAGGCCGAGGGTCCCCGGCCTCCAAATCGGAGGCCGAGGGTCCCCGGCCTCCAAATCGGAGGCCGAAGGTCCCCGGCCTCCAAATCGGAGGCCGAGGGTCCCCGGCCTCCAAATCGGAGGCCGAGGGTCCCCGGCCACCAAATCGGAGGCCGAGGGTCCCCGGCCTCCAAATCGGAGGCCGAGGGTCCCCGGCCTCCAAATCGGAGGCCGAGGGTCCCCGGCCTCCAAATCGGAGGCCGAGGGTCCCCGGCCTCCAAATCGGAGGCCGAGGGTCCCCGGCCTCCAAATCGGAGGCCGAGGGTCCCCGGCCACCAAATCGGAGGCCGAGGGTCCCCGGCCACCAAATCGGAGGCCGAGGGTCCCCGGCCTCCAAATCGGAGGCCGAGGGTCCCCGGCCACCAAATCGGAGGCCGAGGGTCCCCGGCCTCCAAATCGGAGGCCGAGGGTCCCCGGCCACCAAATCGGAGGCCGAGGGTCCCCGGCCTCCAAATCGGAGGCCGAGGGTCCCCGGCCTCCGATTAAAGTGGCTACCGAGGATTCCTAAATGCCAAAATGGCTACCAAGGATTCCTGCATGCCAAAATGGCTACCAAGGGGCCAAAGTTGCTAACAAGGGGCCCCGCACATCAAAGTTTCTACCAAGGGGCCAAAGTTGCTAACAAGGGGCCCCGCACATCAAAGTGGCTACCAAGGGGCCAAATTGGATACCCAGGGGCAGGGCCCTGCATGCCAGACTTGCTCCTGAGGTTCATTGGCAGCTGGCAGTGCTGTTCAAGCACCATGTATTTCCTTCAGGAAATGCCCATCTAGTTATTATTATTATTCTTCTCCGCGTTTTCCGCAATTAATGCGGCCCGAACCGCTCGGCGCAGAGACCCCGTTCAGGCGGCGTTTCGAAGGCCTCGGTGGGGACAGGTGTGCTATGACTTTTATAGTCGATCCGATATGTAGATTTTATTTAAATCGCATTTAAAAAAAAAAATTTCCCATAGGAAATAATGGCGAACTTTCCATTACCCCCAGCTTGACCTTCCAAAGATGGCAGCTATGCAAATGTACGGTGTCCATTTTAGGACATGATCATTTATCACAGTCAAACATCAGAATAAAGTGAATATGACACCCTCTCGTCCCGTGTGTGAAAAGTAAGTGCCCCCCCCCGGCCCCGTGTGTGAAAAGTAAGTGCCCCCCGGCCCCGTGTGTCAAAAGTAAGTGCCCCCCGGCCCCGTGTGTGAAAAGTAAGTGCCCCCCCGGCCCCGTGTGTGAAAAGTAAGTGCCCCCCCGGCCCCGTGTGTGAAAAGTAAGTGCCCCCCCGGCCCCGTGTGTGAAAAGTAAGTGCCCCCCCGGCCCCGTGTGTGAAAAGTAAGTGCCCCCCCGGCCCCGTGTGTGAAAAGTAAGTGCCCCCCCGGCCCCGTGTGTGAAATCGGAGGCCGAGGGTCCCCGGCCACCAAATCGGAGGCCGAGGGTCCCCGGCCTCCAAATCGGAGGCCGAGGGTCCCCGGCCTCCAAATCGGAGGTTGAGGGTCCCCGGCCTCCAAATCGGAGGCCGAGGGTCCCCGGCCTCCAAATCGGAGGCCGAGGGTCCCCGGCCTCCAAATCGGAGGCCGAGGGTCCCCGGCCACCAAATCGGAGGCCGAGGGTCCCCGGCCACCAAATCGGAGGCCGAGGGTCCCCGGCCTCCAAATCGGAGGCCGAGGGTCCCCGGCCTCCAAATCGGAGGCCGAGGGTCCCCGGCCTCCAAATCGGAGGCCGAGGGTCCCCGGCCTCCAAATCGGAGGCCGAGGGTCCCCGGCCTCCAAATCGGAGGCCGAGGGTCCCCGGCCTCCAAATCGGAGGCCGAGGGTCCCCGGCCTCCAAATCGGAGGCCGAGGGTCCCCGGCCTCCAAATCGGAGGCCGAGGGTCCCCGGCCTCCAAATCGGAGGCCGAGGGTCCCCGGCCTCCAAATCGGAGGCCGAGGGTCCCCGGCCTCCAAATCGGAGGCCGAGGATCCCCGGCCTCCAAATCGGAGGCCGAGGGTCCCCGGCCACCAAATCGGAGGCCGAGGGTCCCCGGCCTCCAAATCGGAGGCCGAGGGTCCCCGGCCACCAAATCGGAGGCCGAGGGTCCCCGGCCTCCAAATCGGAGGCCGAGGGTCCCCGGCCACCAAATCGGAGGCCGAGGGTCCCCGGAATCCAAATCGGAGGCCGAGGGTCCCCGGCCTCCAAATCGGAGGCCGAGGGTCCCCGGCCTCCAAATCGGAGGCCGAGGGTCCCCGGCCTCCAAATCGGAGGCCGAGGGTCCCCGGCCTCCAAATCGGAGGCCGAGGGTCCCCGGCCTCCAAATCGGAGGCCGAGGGTCCCCGGCCTCCAAATCGGAGGCCGAGGGTCCCCGGCCTCCAAATCGGAGGCCGAGGGTCCCCGGCCACCAAATCGGAGGCCGAGGGTCCCCGGCCACCAAATCGGAGGCCGAGGGTCCCCGGCCTCCAAATCGGAGGCCGAGGGTCCCCGGCCTCCAAATCGGAGGCCGAGGGTCCCCGGCCTCCAAATCGGAGGCCGAGGGACCCCGGCCTCCAAATCGGAGGCGGAGGGTCCCCGGCCACCAAATCGGAGGCCGAGGGTCCCCGGCCACCAAATCGGAGGCCGAGGGTCCCCGGCCACCAAATCGGAGGCCGAGGGTCCCCGGCCACCAAATCGGAGGCCGAGGGTCCCCGGCCACCAAATCGGAGGCCGAGGGTCCCCGGCCTCCAAATCGGAGGCCGAGGGTCCCCGGCCTCCAAATCGGAGGCCGAGGGTCCCCGGCCTCCAAATCGGAGGCCGAGGGTTTCCGGCCTCCAAATCGGAGGCCTAGGGTCCGCGGCCACCAAATCGGAGGCCGAGGGTCCCCGGCCTCCAAATCGGAGGCCGAGGGTCCCCGGCCTCCAAATCGGAGGCCGAGGGTCCCCGGCCTCCAAATCGGAGGCCGAGGGTCCCCGGCCTCCAAATCGGAGGCCGAGGGTCCCCGGCCTCCAAATCGGAGGCCGAGGGTCCCCGGCCTCCAAATCGGAGGCCGAGGGTCCCCGGCCTCCAAATCGGAGGCCGAGGGTCCCCGGCCACCAAATCGGAGGCCGAGGGTCCCCGGCGTCCAAATCGGAGGCCGAGGGTCCCCGGCCTCCAAATCGGAGGCCGAGGGTCCCCGGCCTCCAAATCGGAGGCCGAGGGTCCCCGGCCTCCAAATCGGAGGCCGAGGGTCCCCGGCCTCCAAATCGGAGGCCGAGGGTCCCCGGCCTCCAAATCGGAGGCCGAGGGTCCCCGGCCACCAAATCGGAGGCCGAGGGTCCCCGGCCTCCAAATCGGAGGCCGAGGGTCCCCGGCCTCCAAATCGGAGGCCGAGGGTCCCCGGCCTCCAAATCGGAGGCCGAGGGTCCCCGGCCTCCAAATCGGAGGCCGAGGGTCCCCGGCCACCAAATCGGAGTCCGAGGGTCCCCGGCCTCCAAATCGGAGGCCGAGGGTCCCCGGCCACCAAATCGGAGGCCGAGGGTCCCCGGCCTCCAAATCGGAGGCCGAGGGTCCCCGGCCTCCAAATCGGAGGCCGAGGGTCCCCGGGGCCTCCAAATCGGAGGCCGAGGGTCCCCGGGGCCTCCAAATCGGAGGCCGAGGGTCCCCGGCCTCCAAATCGGAGGCCGAGGGTTCCCGGCCACCAAATCGGAGGCCGAGGGTCCCCGGCCACCAAATCGGAGGCCGAGGGTCCCCGGCCTCCAAATCGGAGGCCGAGGGTCCCCGGCCTCCAAATCGGAGGCCGAGGGTCCCCGGCCTCCGATTAAAGTGGCTACCGAGGATTCCTAAATGCCAAAATGGCTACCAAGGATTCCTGCATGCCAAAATGGCTACCAAGGGGCCAAAGTTGCTAACAAGGGGCCCCGCACATCAAAGTGGCTACCAAGGGGCCAAATTGGATACCCAGGGGCAGGGCCCTGCATGCCAGACTTGCTCCTGAGCTTCATTGGCAGCTGGCAGTGCTGTTCAAGCACCATGTATTTCCTTCAGGAAATGCCCATCTAGTTTATTATGGTGCTTGAACCTCCTAGGTTCAAGCAACATATTGTAATCCGATTTCTTATATTTATGGTGCTTGAACCTCCTAGGTTCAAGCAACATATTGTAATCCGATTTCTTATATTTTATTATTATTATTATTATTCACCGCGTTTTCCGCAATTAATGCGGCCCGAACCGCTCGGCGCAGAGACCCCGTTCAGGCGGCGTTTCGAAGGCCTCGGTGGGGACAGGTGTGCTATGACTTTTATAGTCGATCCGATATGTAGATTTTATTTAAATCGCATTTAAAAAAAAAAATTTCCCATAGGAAATAATGGCGAACTTTCCATTACCCCCAGCTTGACCTTCCAAAGATGGCAGCTATGCAAATGTACGGTGTCCATTTTAGGACATGATCATTTATCACAGTCAAACATCAGAATAAAGTGAATATGACACCCTCTCGTCCCGTGTGTGAAAAGTAAGTGCCCCCCCCCGGCCCCGTGTGTGAAAAGTAAGTGCCCCCCGGCCCCGTGTGTCAAAAGTAAGTGCCCCCCGGCCCCGTGTGTGAAAAGTAAGTGCCCCCCCGGCCCCGTGTGTGAAAAGTAAGTGCCCCCCCGGCCCCGTGTGTGAAAAGTAAGTGCCCCCCCGGCCCCGTGTGTGAAAAGTAAGTGCCCCCCCGGCCCCGTGTGTGAAAAGTAAGTGCCCCCCCGGCCCCGTGTGTGAAAAGTAAGTGCCCCCCCGGCCCCGTGTGTGAAATCGGAGGCTGAGGGTCCCCGGCCACCAAATCGGAGGCCGAGGGTCCCCGGCCTCCAAATCGGAGGCCGAGGGTCCCCGGCCTCCAAATCGGAGGTTGAGGGTCCCCGGCCTCCAAATCGGAGGCCGAGGGTCCCCGGCCTCCAAATCGGAGGCCGAGGGTCCCCGGCCTCCAAATCGGAGGCCGAGGGTCCCCGGCCACCAAATCGGAGGCCGAGGGTCCCCGGCCACCAAATCGGAGGCCGAGGGTCCCCGGCCTCCAAATCGGAGGCCGAGGGTCCCCGGCCTCCAAATCGGAGGCCGAGGGTCCCCGGCCTCCAAATCGGAGGCCGAGGGTCCCCGGCCTCCAAATCGGAGGCCGAGGGTCCCCGGCCTCCAAATCGGAGGCCGAGGGTCCCCGGCCTCCAAATCGGAGGCCGAGGGTCCCCGGCCTCCAAATCGGAGGCCGAGGGTCCCCGGCCTCCAAATCGGAGGCCGAGGGTCCCCGGCCTCCAAATCGGAGGCCGAGGATCCCCGGCCTCCAAATCGGAGGCCGAGGGTCCCCGGCCACCAAATCGGAGGCCGAGGGTCCCCGGCCTCCAAATCGGAGGCCGAGGGTCCCCGGCCACCAAATCGGAGGCCGAGGGTCCCCGGCCTCCAAATCGGAGGCCGAGGGTCCCCGGCCACCAAATCGGAGGCCGAGGGTCCCCGGCCTCCAAATCGGAGGCCGAGGGTCCCCGGCCTCCAAATCGGAGGCCGAGGGTCCTCGGCCTCCAATCGGAGGCCGAGGGTCCCCGGCCTCCAAATCGGAGGCCGAGGGTCCCCGGCCTCCAAATCGGAGGCCGAGGGTCCCCGGCCTCCAAATCGGAGGCCGAGGGTCCCCGGCCTCCAAATCGGAGGCCGAGGGTCCCCGGCCCCCAAATCGGAGGCCGAGGGTCCCCGGCCACCAAATCGGAGGCCGAGGGTCCCCGGCCTCCAAATCGGAGGCCGAGGGTCCCCGGCCTCCAAATCGGAGGCCGAGGGTCCCCGGCCTCCAAATCGGAGGCCGAGGGACCCCGGCCTCCAAATCGGAGGCGGAGGGTCCCCGGCCACCAAATCGGAGGCCGAGGGTCCCCGGCCACCAAATCGGAGGCCGAGGGTCCCCGGCCACCAAATCGGAGGCCGAGGGTCCCCGGCCACCAAATCGGAGGCCGAGGGTCCCCGGCCACCAAATCGGAGGCCGAGGGTCCCCGGCCACCAAATCGGAGGCCGAGGGTCCCCGGCCACCAAATCGGAGGCCGAGGGTCCCCGGCCACCAAATCGGAGGCCGAGGGTCCCCGGCCACCAAATCGGAGGCCGAGGGTCCCCGGCCACCAAATCGGAGGCCGAGGGTCCCCGGCCACCAAATCGGAGGCCGAGGGTCCCCGGCCACCAAATCGGAGGCCGAGGGTCCCCGGCCTCCAAATCGGAGGCCGAGGGTCCCCGGCCTCCAAATCGGAGGCCGAGGGTCCCCGGCCTCCAAATCGGAGGCCGAGGGTCCCCGGCCTCCAAATCGGAGGCCGAGGGTCCCCGGCCTCCAAATCGGAGGCCGAGGGTCCCCGGCCTCCAAATCGGAGGCCGAGGGTCCCCGGCCTCCAAATCGGAGGCCGAGGGTCCCCGGCCTCCAAATCGGAGGCCGAGGGTCCCCGGCCTCCAAATCGGAGGCCGAGGGTCCCCGGCCTCCAAATCGATTAAAATGGCTACCGAGGATTCCTGCATGCCAAAATGGCTACCAAGGGGCCAAAGTTGCTAACAAGGGGCCCCGCACATCAAAGTTTCTACCAAGGGGCCAAAGTTGCTAACAAGGGGCCCCGCACATCAAAGTGGCTACCAAGGGGCCAAATTGGACACCCAGGGGCAGGGCCCTGCATGCCAGACTTGCTCCTGAGGTTCATTGGCAGCTGGCAGTGCTGTTCAAGCACCATGTATTTCCTTCAGGAAATGCCCATCTAGTTTATTATTATTATTCTTCTCCGCGTTTTCCGCAATTAATGCGGCCCGAACCGCTCGGCGCAGAGACCCCGTTCAGGCGGCATTTCGAAGGCCTCGGTGGGGACAGGTGTGCTATGACTTTTATAGTCGATCCGATATGTAGATTTTATTTAAATCGCATTTTAAAAAAAAAATTTCCCATAGGAAATAATGGCGAACTTTCCATTACCCCCAACTTGACCTTCCAAAGATGGCAGCTATGCAAATGTACGGTGTCCATTTTAGGACATGATCATTTATCAAAGTCAAACATCAGAATAAAGTGACTATGACACCCTCTCGTCCCGTGTGTGAAAAGTAAGTGCCCCCCGGCCCCGTGTGTGAAAAGTAAGTGCCCCCCCGGCCCCGTGTGTGAAAAGTAAGTGCCCCCCGACCCCGTGTGTGAAAAGTAAGTGCCCCCCCGGCCCCGTGTGTGAAAAGTAAGTGCCCCCGGCCCCGTGTGCAAAAGTAATGACGCCCCCGGCCCCGTGTGCAAAAGTAATGGCGCCCCCGGTCCCGTGTGCAAAAGTAATGGCGCCCCCGGCCCCGTGTGCAAAAGTAAGCGCGCCCTTGGCCCCGTGTGCAAAAGTAAGCGCGCCCCCGGCCCCGTGTGCAAAAGTAAGCGCGCCCTCGGCCCCGTGTGCAAAAGTAATGGCGCCCCCGGCCACGTGTGCAAAAGTAATGGCGCCCCCGGCCCCGTGTGCAAAAGTAATGGCGCCCCCGGCCCCGTGTGCAAAAGTAATGGCGCCCCCGGCCCCGTGTGCAAAAGTAATGGCGCCCCCGGCCCCGTGTGCAAAAGTAATGGCGCCCCCGGCCCCGTGTGCAAAAGTAATGGCGCCCCCGGCCCGTGTGCAAAAGTAATGGCGCCCCCGGCCCCGTGTGCAAAAGTAATGGCGCCCCCGGCCCCGTGTGCAAAAGTAATGGCGCCCCCGGCCCCGTGTGCAAAAGTAATGGCGCCCCCGGCCCCGTGTGCAAAAGTAATGGCGCCCCCGGCCCCGTGTGCAAAAGTAATGGCGCCCCCGGCCCCGTGTGCAAAAGTAATGGCGCCCCCGGCCCCGTGTGCAAAAGTAATGGCGCCCCCGGCCCCGTGTGCAAAAGTAATGGCGCCCCCGGCCCCGAGTGCAAAAGTAATGGCGCCCCCGGCCCCGAGTGCAAAAGTAATGGCGCCCCCGTGTGCAAAAGTAATGGCGCCCCCGGCCCCGTGTGCAAAAGTAATGGCGCCCCCGGCCCCGTGTGCAAAAGTAATGGCGCCCCCGGCCCCGTGTGCAAAAGTAATGGCGCCCCCGGCCCCGTGTGCAAAAGTAATGGCGCCCCCGGCCCCGTGTGCAAAAGTAATGGCGCCCCCGGCCCCGTGTGCAAAAGTAATGGCGCCCCCGTCCCCGTGTGCAAAAGTAATGGCGCCCCCGGCCCCGTGTACAAAAGTAAGCGCGCCCCCGTCCCCGTGTGCAAAAGTAATGGCGCCCCCGGCCCCGTGTGCAAAAGTAATGGCGCCCCCGGCCCCGTGTGCAAAAGTAATGGCGCCCCCGGCCCCGTGTGCAAAAGTAATGGCGCCCCCGGCCCCGTGTGCAAAAGTAATGGCGCCCCCGGCCCCGTGTGCAAAAGTAATGGCGCCCCCCGGCCCCGTGTGCAAAAGTAATGGCGCCCCCCCCGGCCCCGTGTGCAAAAGTAATGGCGCCCCCCGGCCCCGTGTGCAAAAGTAATGGCGCCCCCGGCCCCGAGTGCAAAAGTAATGGCGCCCCCGGCCCCGAGTGCAAAAGTAATGGCGCCCCCGGCCCCGAGTGCAAAAGTAATGGCGCCCCCGGCCCCGAGTGCAAAAGTAATGGCGCCCCCGGCCCCGAGTGCAAAAGTAATGGCGCCCCCGTGTGCAAAAGTAATGGCGCCCCCGGCCCCGTGTGCAAAAGTAATGGCGCCCCCGGCCCCGTGTGCAAAAGTAATGGCGCCCCCGGCCCCGTGTGCAAAAGTAATGGCGCCCCCGGCCCCGTGTGCAAAAGTAATGGCGCCCCCCGGCCCCGTGTGCAAAAGTAATGGCGCCCCCCGGCCCCGTGTGCAAAAGTAATGGCGCCCCCGGCCCCGTGTGCAAAAGTAATGGCGCCCCCGGCCCCGTGTGCAAAAGTAATGGCGCCCCCGGCCCCGTGTGCAAAAGTAATGGCGCCCCCGTCCCCGTGTGCAAAAGTAATGGCGCCCCCGGCCCCGTGTACAAAAGTAAGCGCGCCCCCGTCCCCGTGTGCAAAAGTAATGGCGCCCCCGGCCCCGTGTGCAAAAGTAATGGCGCCCCCGGCCCCGTGTGCAAAAGTAATGGCGCCCCCGGCCCCGTGTGCAAAAGTAATGGCGCCCCCGGCCCCGTGTGCAAAAGTAATGGCGCCCCCGGCCCCGTGTGCAAAAGTAATGGCGCCCCCCGGCCCCGTGTGCAAAAGTAATGGCGCCCCCCGGCCCCGTGTGCAAAAGTAATGGCGCCCCCCCGGCCCCGTGTGCAAAAGTAATGGCGCCCCTCGGCCTCGTGTGCAAAAGTAATGGCGCCCCCCGGCCCCGTGTGCAAAAGTAATGGCGCCCCCCGGCCCCGTGTGCAAAAGTAATGGCGCCCCCCGGCCCCGTGTGCAAAAGTAATGGCGCCCCCCGGCCCTGTGTGCAAAAGTAATGGCGCCCCCCGGCCCTGTGTGCAAAAGTAATGGCGCCCCCGGCCCCGTGTCCAAAATAATGGCGCCCCCGGCCCCGTGTGCAAAAGTAATGGCGCCCCCGGCCCCGTGTGCAAAAGTAATGGCGCCCCCGGCCCCGTGTGCAAAAGTAATGGCGCCCCCGGCCCCGTGTGCAAAAGTAATGGCGCCCCCGGCCCCGTGTGCAAAAGTAATGGCGCCCCCGGCCCCGTGTGCAAAAGTAATGGCGCCCCCGGCCCCGTGTGCAAAAGTAATGACGCCCCCGGCCCCGTGTGCAAAAGTAATGGTGCCCCCGGCCCCGTGTGCAAAAGTAATGGTGCCCCCGGCCCCGTGTGCAAAAGTAATGGCGCCCCGGCCCCGTGTGCAAAAGTAAGCGCGCCCCCGTCCCCGTGTGCAAAAGTAATGGCGCCCCCGGCCCCGTGTGCAAAAGTAATGGCGCCCCCGGCCCCATGTGCAAAAGTAATGGCGCCCCCGGCCCCGTGTGCAAAAGTAATGGCGCCCCCGGCCCCGTGTGCAAAAGTAATGGCGCCCCCGGCCCCGTGTGCAAAAGTAATGGCGCCCCCGGCCCCGTGTGCAAAAGTAATGGCGCCCCCCGGCCCCGTGTGCAAAAGTAATGGCGCCCCCCGGCCCCGTGTGCAAAAGTAATGGCGCCCCCCGGCCCCGTGTGCAAAAGTAATGGCGCCCCCCGGCCCCGTGTGCAAAAGTAATGGCGCCCCCCCGGCCCCGTGTGCAAAAGTAATGGCGCCCCCCGGCCCCGTGTGCAAAAGTAATGGCGCCCCCCGGCCCCGTGTGCAAAAGTAAGCGCGCCCTTGGCCCCGTGTGCAAAAGTGCGCTCCCCCGGCCCCGTGTGCAAAAGTAAGCACGCCCCCGGCCCCGTGTGCAAAAGTAATGGCGCTTTGGCCCCGTGTGCAAAAGTAAGCGCGCCCCCGGCCCCGTGTGCAAAAGTAAGCGCGCCCCCGGCCCCGTGTGCAAAAGTAAGTGCGCCCCGGTCCCGGGTGTGCAAAAGTAAGTGCTCCCCTGGTGTGTGAAGTGCTGCTGTAAAGCTGGCAGCGCTGTTCAAGCACCATGTATTTCCTTCAGGAAATGCCCATCTAGTTATTATTATGGTGCTTGAACCTCCTAGGTTCAAGCAACATATTGTAATCCGATTTCTTATATTTTATTATGGTGCTTGAACCTCCTAGGTTCAAGCAACATATTGTAATCCGATTTCTTATATTTTCTTATTATTATTATTATTATTATTATTCTTCTCCGCGTTTTCCGCAATTAATGCGGCCCGAACCGCTCGGCGCAGAGACCCCGTTCAGGCGGCGTTTCGAAGGCCTCGGTGGGGACAGGTGTGCTATGACTTTTATAGTCGATCCGATATGTAGATTTTATTTAAATCGCATTTTAAAAAAAAAATTTCCCATAGGAAATAATGGCGAACTTTCCATTACCCCCAACTTGACCTTCCAAAGATGGCAGCTATGCAAATGTACGGTTTCCATTTTAGGACATGATCATTTATCAAAGTCAAACATCAGAATAAAGTGACTATGACACCCTCTCGTCCCGTGTGTGAAAAGTAAGTGCACCCCCAGACCCGTGTGTGAAAAGTAAGTGCACCCCCGGTCCCCTGTGTGAAAAGTAAGTGCCCCCCCGGTCCCGTGTGTGAAAAGTAAGTGCCCCCCGGCCCCGTGTGTGAAAAGTAAGTGCACCCCCGGTCCCGTGGGTGAAAAGTAAGTGCACCCCCGATCCCCTGTGTGAAAAGTAAGGGCCCCCCCGGCCCCTTATGTGAAAAGTAAGTGCCCCCCGGCCCCGTGTGTGAAAAGTAAGTGCCCCCCCGGCCCCGTGTGTGAAAAGTAAGTGCCCCCCCGGCCCCGTGTGTGAAAAGTAAGTGCCCCCCCGGCCCCGTGTGCAAAAGTAATGGCGCCCCTCGGCCTCGTGTGCAAAAGTAATGGCGCCCCCCGGCCCCGTGTGCAAAAGTAATGGCGCCCCCCGGCCCCGTGTGCAAAAGTAATGGCGCCCCCCGGCCCCGTGTGCAAAAGTAATGGCGCCCCCCGGCCCTGTGTGCAAAAGTAATGGCGCCCCCCGGCCCTGTGTGCAAAAGTAATGGCGCCCCCGGCCCCGTGTCCAAAATAATGGCGCCCCCGGCCCCGTGTGCAAAAGTAATGGCGCCCCCGGCCCCGTGTGCAAAAGTAATGGCGCCCCCGGCCCCGTGTGCAAAAGTAATGGCGCCCCCGGCCCCGTGTGCAAAAGTAATGGCGCCCCCGGCCCCGTGTGCAAAAGTAATGGCGCCCCCGGCCCCGTGTGCAAAAGTAATGGCGCCCCCGGCCCCGTGTGCAAAAGTAATGACGCCCCCGGCCCCGTGTGCAAAAGTAATGGTGCCCCCGGCCCCGTGTGCAAAAGTAATGGTGCCCCCGGCCCCGTGTGCAAAAGTAATGGCGCCCCGGCCCCGTGTGCAAAAGTAAGCGCGCCCCCGTCCCCGTGTGCAAAAGTAATGGCGCCCCCGGCCCCGTGTGCAAAAGTAATGGCGCCCCCGGCCCCGTGTGCAAAAGTAATGGCGCCCCCGGCCCCGTGTGCAAAAGTAATGGCGCCCCCGGCCCCGTGTGCAAAAGTAATGGCGCCCCCGGCCCCGTGTGCAAAAGTAATGGCGCCCCCGGCCCCGTGTGCAAAAGTAATGGCGCCCCCCGGCCCCGTGTGCAAAAGTAATGGCGCCCCCCGGCCCCGTGTGCAAAAGTAATGGCGCCCCCCGGCCCCGTGTGCAAAAGTAATGGCGCCCCCCGGCCCCGTGTGCAAAAGTAATGGCGCCCCCCGGCCCCGTGTGCAAAAGTAATGGCGCCCCCCGGCCCCGTGTGCAAAAGTAATGGCGCCCCCCGGCCCCGTGTGCAAAAGTAATGGCGCCCCCCGGCCCCGTGTGCAAAAGTAATGGCGCCCCCCGGCCCCGTGTGCAAAAGTAAGCGCGCCCTTGGCCCCGTGTGCAAAAGTGCGCTCCCCCGGCCCCGTGTGCAAAAGTAAGCACGCCCCCGGCCCCGTGTGCAAAAGTAATGGCGCTTTGGCCCCGTGTGCAAAAGTAAGCGCGCCCCCGGCCCCGTGTGCAAAAGTAAGCGCGCCCCCGGCCCCGTGTGCAAAAGTAAGTGCGCCCCGGTCCCGGGTGTGCAAAAGTAAGTGCTCCCCTGGTGTGTGAAGTGCTGCTGTAAAGCTGGCAGCGCTGTTCAAGCACCATGTATTTCCTTCAGGAAATGCCCATCTAGTTATTATTATGGTGCTTGAACCTCCTAGGTTCAAGCAACATATTGTAATCCGATTTCTTATATTTTATTATGGTGCTTGAACCTCCTAGGTTCAAGCAACATATTGTAATCCGATTTCTTATATTTTCTTATTATTATTATTATTATTATTATTCTTCTCCGCGTTTTCCGCAATTAATGCGGCCCGAACCGCTCGGCGCAGAGACCCCGTTCAGGCGGCGTTTCGAAGGCCTCGGTGGGGACAGGTGTGCTATGACTTTTATAGTCGATCCGATATGTAGATTTTATTTAAATCGCATTTTAAAAAAAAAATTTCCCATAGGAAATAATGGCGAACTTTCCATTACCCCCAACTTGACCTTCCAAAGATGGCAGCTATGCAAATGTACGGTTTCCATTTTAGGACATGATCATTTATCAAAGTCAAACATCAGAATAAAGTGACTATGACACCCTCTCGTCCCGTGTGTGAAAAGTAAGTGCACCCCCAGACCCGTGTGTGAAAAGTAAGTGCACCCCCGGTCCCCTGTGTGAAAAGTAAGTGCCCCCCCGGTCCCGTGTGTGAAAAGTAAGTGCCCCCCGGCCCCGTGTGTGAAAAGTAAGTGCACCCCCGGTCCCGTGGGTGAAAAGTAAGTGCACCCCCGATCCCCTGTGTGAAAAGTAAGGGCCCCCCCGGCCCCTTATGTGAAAAGTAAGTGCCCCCCGGCCCCGTGTGTGAAAAGTAAGTGCCCCCCCGGCCCCGTGTGTGAAAAGTAAGTGCCCCCCCGGCCCCGTGTGTGAAAAGTAAGTGCCCCCCCGGCCCCGTGTGTGAAAAGTAAGTGCCCCCCCGGCCCCGTGTGTGAAAAGTAAGTGCCCCCCCGGCCCCGTGTGTGAAAAGTAAGTGCACCCCGGTCCCCTGTGTGAAAAGTAAGTGCACCCCCGGTCCCCTGTGTGAAAAGTAAGTGCACCACTGGTCCCCTGTGTGAAAAGTAAGTGCACCCCCGGTCCCTGTGTGAAAAGTAAGTGCCCCCCGGCCCCGTGTGTGAAAAGTAAGTGCCCCCCCGGCCCCGTGTGTGAAAAGTAAGTGCCCCCCCGGCCCCGTGTGTGAAAAGTAAGTGCCCCCCCGGCCCCGTGTGTGAAAAGTAAGTGCCCCCCGACCCCGTGTGTGAAAAGTAAGTGCACCCCCGGTCCCGTGGGTGAAAAGTAAGTGCACCCCCGGTCCCCTGTGTGAAAAGTAAGTGCCCCCCCAAACCCGTGTGTGAAAAGTAAGTGCACCCCCGGTCCCCTGTGTGAAAAGTAAGTGCACCCCCGGTCCCCTGTGTGAAAAGTAAGTGCACCCCCGGTCCCCTGTTTGAAAAGTAAGTGCACCCCCGGTCCCCTGTGTGAAAAGTAAGTGCCCCCCGGCCCCGTGTGTGAAAAGTAAGTGCACCCCCGGTCCCGTGGGTGAAAAGTAAGTGCACCCCCGATCCCCTGTGTGAAAAGTAAGTGCCCCCCCGGTCCCCTGTGTGAAAAGTAAGTGCACCCCCGGTCCCATGTGTGAAAAGTAAGTTCACCCCCGGTCCCCTGTGTGAAAAGTAAGTGCCCCCCGGCCCCGTGTGTGAAAAGTAAATGCACCCCCGGTCCCGTGTGTGAAAAGTAAGTGCCCCCCCGACCCCGTGTGTGAAAAGTAAGTGCACCCCCGATCCCGTGGGTGAAAAGTAAGTGCACCCCCGGCCCCGTGTGTGAAAAGTAAGTGCACCCCCGGCCCCGTGTGAAAAGTAAGTGCACCCCCGGCCCCGTGTGAAAAGTAAGTGCACCCCCGGTCCCCTGTGTGAAAAGTAAGTGCCCCCCGGCCCCGTGTGAAAAGTAAGTGCACCCCCGGTCACCTGTGTGAAAAGTAAGTGCACCCCGGTCCCCTGTGTGAAAAGTAAGTGCACCCCCGGTCCCCTGTGTGAAAAGTAAGTGCACCCCCCGTCCCATGTGTGAAAAGTAAGTGCACCCCCGGTCCCGTGTGTGAAAAGCAAGTGCCCCCCCGGCCCCGTGTGTGAAAAGTAAGTGCACCCCCGGTCCCGTGGGTGAAAAGTAAGTGCACCCCCGGCCCCGTGTGTGAAAAGTAAGTGCACCCCCGGCCCCATGTGAAAAGTAAGTGCACCCCCGGTCCCCTGTGTGAAAAGTAAGTGCCCCCCGGCCCCGTGTGTGAAAAGTAAGTGCACCCCCGGTCCCGTGGGTGAAAAGTAAGTGCACCCCCGGCCCCATGTGAAAAGTAAGTGCACCCCCGGTCCCCTGTGTGAAAAGTAAGTGCACCCCCGGCCCCGTGTGTGAAAAGTAAGTGCACCCTTGGCCCCGTATGAAAAGTAAGTGCAGCCACGGTCCCCTGTGTGAAAAGTAAGTGCACCTCCGGTCCCCTGTGTGAAAAGTAAGTGCACCCCCGGTCCCCTGTGTGAAAAGTAAGTGCCCCCCCGGCCCCGTTTGTGAAAAGTAAGTGCACCCCCGATCCCGTGGGTGAAAAGTAAGTGCACCCCCGGCCCCGTGTGTGAAAAGTAAGTGCACCCCCGGCCCCGTGTGAAAAGTAAGTGCACCCCCTGTCCCCTGTGTGAAAAGTAAGTGCACCTTCGGTCCCCTGTGTGAAAAGTAAGTGCCCCCTGGCCCCGTGTGTGAAAAGTAAGTGCACCCCCAGCCCCATGTGAAAAGTAAGTGCACCCCCGGTCCCCTGTGTGAAAAGTAAGTGCACCCCCGGTCCCCTGTGTGAAAAGTAAGTGCCCCCCGGCTCCGTGTGTGAAAAGTAAGTGCCCCCCGGCCCCGTGTGTGAAAAGTAAGTGCCCCCCCGGCCCGTGTGTGAAAAGTAAGTGCACCCCCGATCCCCTGTGTGAAAAGTAAGTGCCCCCCCGGCCCCGTGTGTGAAAAGTAAGTGCCCCCCGGCCCCGTGTGTGAAAAGTAAGTGCCCCCCGGCCCCGTGTGTGAAAAGTAAGTGCCCCCCGGCCCCGTATGTGAAAAGTAAGTGCACCCCCGGTCCCGTGGGTGAAAAGTAAGTGCACCCCCGGTCCCCTGTGTGAAAAGTAAGTGCCCCCCGGCCCCGTGTGTGAAAAGTAAGTGCACCCCCGGTCCCATGGGTGAAAAGTAAGTGCACCCCCGGTCCCGTGGGTGAAAAGTAAGTGCACCCCCGGCCCCGTGTGTGAAAAGTAAGTGCACCCCCGGCCCCATGTGAAAAGTAAGTGCACCCCCGGTCCCCTGTGTGAAAAGTAAGTGCCCCCCGGCCCCGTGTGTGAAAAGTAAGTGCACCCCCGGTCCCGTGGGTGAAAAGTAAGTGCACCCCCGGCCCCATGTGAAAAGTAAGTGCACCCCCGGTCCCCTGTGTGAAAAGTAAGTGCACCCCCGGCCCCGTGTGTGAAAAGTAAGTGCACCCTTGGCCCCGTATGAAAAGTAAGTGCACCCACGGTCCCCTGTGTGAAAAGTAAGTGCACCTCCGGTCCCCTGTGTGAAAAGTAAGTGCACCCCCGGTCCCCTGTGTGAAAAGTAAGTGCCCCCCCGGCCCCGTTTGTGAAAAGTAAGTGCACCCCCGATCCCGTGGGTGAAAAGTAAGTGCACCCCCGGCCCCGTGTGTGAAAAGTAAGTGCACCCCCGGCCCCGTGTGAAAAGTAAGTGCACCCCCTGTCCCCTGTGTGAAAAGTAAGTGCACCTTCGGTCCCCTGTGTGAAAAGTAAGTGCCCCCCGGCCCCGTGTGTGAAAAGTAAGTGCACCCCCAGCCCCATGTGAAAAGTAAGTGCACCCCCGGTCCCCTGTGTGAAAAGTAAGTGCACCCCCGGTCCCCTGTGTGAAAAGTAAGTGCCCCCCGGCTCCGTGTGTGAAAAGTAAGTGCCCCCCGGCCCCGTGTGTGAAAAGTAAGTGCCCCCCCGGCCCGTGTGTGAAAAGTAAGTGCACCCCCGATCCCCTGTGTGAAAAGTAAGTGCCCCCCCGGCCCCGTGTGTGAAAAGTAAGTGCCCCCCGGCCCCGTGTGTGAAAAGTAAGTGCCCCCCGGCCCCGTGTGTGAAAAGTAAGTGCCCCCCGACCCCGTATGTGAAAAGTAAGTGCACCCCCGGTCCCGTGGGTGAAAAGTAAGTGCACCCCCGGTCCCCTGTGTGAAAAGTAAGTGCCCCCCGGCCCCGTGTGTGAAAAGTAAGTGCACCCCCGGTCCCATGGGTGAAAAGTAAGTGCACCCCCGGTCCCCTGTGTGAAAAGTAAGTGCCCCCCGGCCCCGCAGGTGAAAAGTAAGTGCCCCCCCGGCCCCGTGTGTGAAAAGTAAGTGCCCCCCCCGGCCCCATGTGTGAAAAGTAAGTGCCCCCCCGGCCCCGTGTGTGAAAAGTAAGTGCACCCCCGGTCCCATGTGTGAAAAGTAAGTGCCCCCTGGCCCCGTGTGTGAAAAGTAAGTGCCCCCCGGTCCCATGTGTGAAAAGTAAGTGCCCCCCGGTCCCCTGTGTGAAAAGTAAGTGCCCCCCGGTCCCCTGTGTGAAAAGTAAGTGCACCCTCGGTCCCCTGTGTGAAAAGTAAGTGCCCCCCCGGCCCCGTGTGTGAAAAGTAAGTGCCCCCCGGCCCCGTGTGTGAAAAGTAAGTGCCCCCCCGACCCCGTGTGCAAAAGTAAGTGCCCCCCCCGGCCCCGTGTGTGAAAAGTAAGTGCCCCCCGGCCCCGTGTGTGAAAAGTAAGTGCCCCCCCCGGCCCCGTGTGCAAAAGTAAGCGCGCCCCCGGCCCCGTGTGCAAAAGTAAGCGCGCCCCCGGCCCCGTGTGCAAAAGTAAGCGCGCCCCCGGCCCCGTGTGCAAAAGTAAGCGCGCCCCCGGCCCCGTGTGTGAAAAGTAAGTGCCCCCCCGGCCCGTGTGTGAAAAGTAAGTGCACCCCCGATCCCCTGTGTGAAAAGTAAGTGCCCCCCCGGCCCCGTGTGTGAAAAGTAAGTGCCCCCCGGCCCCGTGTGTGAAAAGTAAGTGCCCCCCGGCCCCGTGTGTGAAAAGTAAGTGCCCCCCGGCCCCGTATGTGAAAAGTAAGTGCACCCCCGGTCCCGTGGGTGAAAAGTAAGTGCACCCCCGGTCCCCTGTGTGAAAAGTAAGTGCCCCCCGGCCCCGTGTGTGAAAAGTAAGTGCACCCCCGGTCCCATGGGTGAAAAGTAAGTGCACCCCCGGTCCCCTGTGTGAAAAGTAAGTGCCCCCCGGCCCCGCAGGTGAAAAGTAAGTGCCCCCCCGGCCCCGTGTGTGAAAAGTAAGTGCCCCCCCGGCCCCATGTGTGAAAAGTAAGTGCCCCCCCGGCCCCGTGTGTGAAAAGTAAGTGCACCCCCGGTCCCATGTGTGAAAAGTAAGTGCCCCCTGGCCCCGTGTGTGAAAAGTAAGTGCCCCCCGGTCCCATGTGTGAAAAGTAAGTGCCCCCCGGTCCCCTGTGTGAAAAGTAAGTGCCCCCCGGTCCCCTGTGTGAAAAGTAAGTGCACCCTCGGTCCCCTGTGTGAAAAGTAAGTGCCTCCCCGGCCCCGTGTGTGAAAAGTAAGTGCCCCCCGGCCCCGTGTGTGAAAAGTAAGTGCCCCCCCGACCCCGTGTGCAAAAGTAAGTGCGCCCCCGGCCCCTTGTGCAAAAGTAAGTGCGCCCCCGGCCCCGTGTGCAAAAGTAAGTGCGCCCCGGTCCCGGGTGTGGAAATGTAAGTGCGCCCCGGTCCCGGGTGTGGAAAAGTAAGTGGCCCCCCTGGTCCCGTGTGTGAAAAGTGCTGCTGTAAAGCTGGCAGCGCTGTTCAAGCACCATGTATTTCCTTCAGGAAATGCCCATCTAGTTATTATGGTGCTTGAACCTCCTAGGTTCAAGCAACATATTGTAATCCGATTTCTTATATTTTATTATTATGGTGCTTGAACCTCCTAGGTTCAAGCAACATATTGTAATCCGATTTCTTATATTTTATTATTATTATTATTATTCTTCTTCTTCTCCGCGTTTTCCGCAATTAATGCGGCCCGAACCGCTCGGCGCAGAGACCCCGTTCAGGCGGCGTTTCGAAGCCCTCGGTGGGGACAGGTGTGCTATGACTTTTATAGTCGATCCGATATGTAGATTTTATTTAAATCGCATTTAAAAAAAAAAATTTCCCATAGGAAATAATGGCGAACTTTCCATTACCCCAAACTTGACCTTCCAAAGATGGCAGCTATGCAAATGTACGGTATCCATTTTAGGACATTATCATTTATCACACGGCCCCGTGTGCAAAAGTAAGTGCGCCCCCGGCCCCGTGTGCAAAAGTAAGTGTGCCCCCGGCCCCGTGTGCAAAAGTAAGTGCGCCCCCGGCCCCGTGTGCAAAAGTAAGTGCGCCCCCGGCCCCGGGTGCAAAAGTAAGTGTGCCCCCGGCCCCGTGTGCAAAAGTAAGTGCGCCCCCGGCCCCGTGTGCAAAAGTAAGTGCGCCCCCGGCCCCGTGTGCAAAAGTAAGTGCGCCCCCGGCCCCGTGTGCAAAAGTAAGTGCGCCTCCGGCCCTGGGTGCAAAAGTAAGTGCGCCCCCGGCCCCGTGTGCAAAACTAAGTGCGCCCCCGGCCCCGTGTGCAAAAGTAAGTGCGCCCCCGGCCCCGTGTGCAAAAGTAAGTGCGCCCCCGGCCCCGTGTGCAAAAGTAAGTGCGCCCCCGGCCCCGTGTGCAAAAGTAAGTGCGCCCCCGGCCCCGTGTGCAAAAGTAAGTGCGCCCCCGGCCCCGTGTGCAAAAGTAAGAGCGCCCCCGGCCCCGTGTGCAAAAGTAAGTGCGCCCCCGGCCCCGTGTGCAAAAGTAAGTGCGCCCCCGGCCCCGTGTGCAAAAGTAAGTGCGCCCCCGGCCCCGTGTGCAAAAGTAAGTGCGCCCCCGGCCCCGTGTGCAAAAGTAAGTGCGCCCCCGGCCCCGTGTGCAAAAGTAAGTGCGCCCCCGGCCCCGTGTGCAAAAGTAAGTGCGCCCCCGGCCCCGTGTGCAAAAGTAAGTGCGCCCCCGGCCCCGTGTGCAAAAGTAAGGGCGCCCCCGGCCTCGTGTGCAGAAGTAAGTGCGCCCCCGGCCCCGTGTGCAAAAGTAAGTGCGCCCCCGGCCCCGTGTGCAAAAGTAAGTGCGCCCCCGGCCCCGTGTGCAAAAGTAAGTGCGCCCCCGGCCCCGTGTGCAAAAGTAAGTGCGCCCCCGGCCCCGTGTGCAAAAGTAAGGGCGCCCCCGGCCTCGTGTGCAGAAGTAAGTGCGCCCCCGGCCCCGTGTGCAAAAGTAAGTGCGCCCCCGGCCCCCTGTGCAAAAGTAAGTGCGCCCCCGGACCCGTGTGCAAAAGTAAGTGCGCCCCCGGACCCGTGTGCAAAAGTAAGTGCGCCCCCGGCCCCATGTGCAAAAGTAAGTGCGCCCCCGGCCCCGTGTGCAAAAGTAAGTGTGCCCCCGGACCCGTGTGCAAAAGTAAGTGCGCCCCCGGCCCCGTGTGCAAAAGTAAGTGCGCCCCCGGCCCCGTGTGTGAAAAGTAAGTGCCCCCTTGGCCCCGTGTGTGAAAAGTAAGTGCCCCCCGGCCCCGTGTGTGAAAAGTAAGTGCCCCCCGGCCCCGTGTGTGAAAAGTAAGTGCCCCCCGGCCCCGTGTGTGAAAAGTAAGTGACCCACAACTCTGACCTGTATATAGGAGTCTGTATATAGGGGATGTCTGTATATAGGAGTGGTGTCTGTATTTAGAGGGATGTCTGTATATAGGAGTGGTGTCTGTATATAGGGGGATGTCTGTATATAGGAGTGGTGTCTGTATATAGGGGATTGTCTGTATATAGGAGTGGTGTCTGTATATAGAGGGATGTCTATATAGGAGTGGTGTCTGTATATAGAGGGATGTCTGTATATAGGAGTGATGTCTGTATGTAGGGGGATGTCTGTATATAGGAGTGGTGTCTGTATATAGAGGGATGTCTGTATATAAGAGTGGTGTCTGTATATAGAGGGATGTCTATATATAGGAGTGGTGTCTGTATATAGAGGGATGTCTGTATATAGGAGTGGTGTCTGTATATAGAGGGATGTCTGTATATAAGAGTGGTGTCTGTATATAGGGGGATGTCTGTATATAGGAGTGGTGTCTGTATATAGAGGGATATCTGTATAAAGGAGAGATGTCTGTATATAGAGGGATGTCTGTATATAGGAGTGGTGTCTGTACATAGAGGGATGTCTGTATATAGGAGTGGTGTCTGTATATAGAGGGATGTCTGTATATAGGAGTGGTGTCTGTATATAGGGGGATGTCTGTATATAGGAGTGGTGTCTGTATATAGGGGGATGTCTGTATATAGGAGTAGTGTCTGTATATAGGGGGATGTCTGTATATAGGGGGATGTCTGTATATAGGAGTGGTGTCTGTATATAGGGGGATATCTGTATATAGGAGTGGTGTCTGTATATAGAGGGATGTCTCTATATAGGAGAGATGTCTGTATATACAGGGATGTCTGTATATAGGAGTGGTGTCTGTATATAGAGGGATGTCTGTATATTGGAGTGGTGTCTGTATATAGAGGGATGTCTGTATATAGGAGTGGTGTCTGTATACAGAGGGATGTCTGTATATAGGAGTGGTGTCTGTATATAGAGGGATGTCTGTATATAGGAGTGGTGTCTGTATATAGGGGGATGTCTGTATATAGGAGTGGTGTCTGTATATAGGGGGGATATCTGTATATAGGAGTGGTGTCTGTATATAGAGGGATGTCTGTATATAGGAGTGGTGTCTGTATACAGAGGGATGTCTGTATATAGGAGTGGTGTCTGTATACAGGGGGATGTCTGTATATAGGAGTGGTGTCTGTATATAGGGGGATGTCTGTATATAGGAGTGGTGTCTGTATATAGAGGGATGTCTCTATGTAGGAGAGATGTCTGTATATACAGGGATGTCTGTATATAGGAGTGGTGTCTGTATATAGAGGGATGTCTGTATATAGGAGTGGTGTCTGTATATAGAGGGATGTCTGTATATAGGAGTGGTGTCTGTATATAGAGGGATGTCTGTATATAGGAGTGGTGTCTGTATACAGGGGGATGTCTGTATATAGGAGTGGTGTCTGTATACAGAGGGATGTCTGTATATAGGAGTGGTGTCTGTATATAGAGGGATGTCTGTATGTAGGAGTGGTGTCTGTATACAGAGGGATGTCTGTATATAGGAGTGGTGTCTGTATATAGGGGGATGTCTGTATATAGGAGTGGTGTCTGTATATAGGGGGATATCTGTATATAGGAGTGGTGTCTGTATATAGAGGGATGTCTGTATATAGGAGTGGTGTCTGTATATAGAGGGATGTCTGTATATAGGAGTGGTGTCTGTATATAGAGGGATGTCTGTATATAGGAGTGGTGTCTGTATATAGAGGGATGTCTGTATATAGGAGTGGTGTCTGTATATAGAGGGATGTCTGTTTATAGGAGTGGTGTCTGTATATAGAGGGATGTCTGTATATAGGAGTGGTGTCTGTATATAGGGGGATGTCTGTATATAGGAGTGGTGTCTGTATATAGAGGGATGTCTGTATATAGGAGAGATGTCTGTATATAGAGGGATGTCTGTATATAGGAGTGGTGTCTGTATATAGGGGGATGTCTGTATATAGGAGTGGTGTCTGTATATAGGGGGATGTCTGTATATAGGAGTAGTGTCTGTATATAGGGGGATGTCTGTATATAGGAGTGGTGTCTGTATATAGGGGGATATCTGTATATAGGAGTGGTGTCTGTATATAGAGGGATGTCTCTATATAGGAGAGATGTCTGTATATACAGGGATGTCTGTATATAGGAGTGGTGTCTGTATATAGAGGGATGTCTGTATATTGGAGTGGTGTCTGTATATAGAGGGATGTCTGTATATAGGAGTGGTGTCTGTATACAGAGGGATGTCTGTGTATAGGAGTGGTGTCTGTATATAGAGGGATGTCTGTATATAGGAGTGGTGTCTGTATATAGGGGGATGTCTGTATATAGGAGTGGTGTCTGTATATAGGGGATATCTGTATATAGGAGTGGTGTCTGTATATAGAGGGATGTCTGTATATAGGAGTGGTGTCTGTATACAGAGGGATGTCTGTATATAGGAGTGGTGTCTGTATACAGGGGGATGTCTGTATATAGGAGTGGTGTCTGTATATAGGGGGATGTCTGTATATAGGAGTGGTGTCTGTATATAGAGGGATGTCTCTATGTAGGAGAGATGTCTGTATATACAGGGATGTCTGTATATAGGAGTGGTGTCTGTATATAGAGGGATGTCTGTATATAGGAGTGGTGTCTGTATATAGAGGGATGTCTGTATATAGGAGTGGTGTCTGTATATAGAGGGATGTCTGTATATAGGAGTGGTGTCTGTATACAGGGGGATGTCTGTATATAGGAGTGGTGTCTGTATATAGAGGGATGTCTGTATATAGGAGTGCTGTCTGTATATAGAGGGATGTCTGTATGTAGGAGTGGTGTCTGTATACTGAGGGATGTCTGTATATAGGAGTGGTGTCTGTATATAGGGGGATGTCTGTATATAGGAGTGGTGTCTGTATATAGGGGGATATCTGTATATAGGAGTGGTGTCTGTATATAGAGGGATGTCTGTATATAGGAGTGGTGTCTGTATATAGAGGGATGTCTGTATATAGGAGTGGTGTCTGTATATAGAGGGATGTCTGTATATAGGAGTGGTGTCTGTATATAGAGGGATGTCTGTATATAGGAGTGGTGTCTGTATATAGAGGGATGTCTGTTTATAGGAGTGGTGTCTGTATATAGAGGGATGTCTGTATATAGGAGTGGTGTCTGTATATAGGGGGATGTCTGTATATAGGAGTGGTGTCTGTATATAGAGGGATGTCTGTATATAGGAGAGATGTCTGTATATAGAGGGATGTCTGTATATAGGAGTGGTGTCTGTATATAGAGGGATGTCTGTATATAGGAGTGGTGTCTGTATATAGAGGTATGTCTGTATATAGGAGAGATGTCTGTATATAGAGGGATGTCTGTATATAGGAGTTCTGTCTGTATACAGAGGGATGTCTGTATATAGGAGTGGTGTCTCTATATAGGGGGATGTCTGAATATAGGAGATATGTCTGTATATAGAGTGATGTCTGTATATAGGAGTGGTGTCTGTATATAGAGGGATGTCTGTATATAGGAGTGGTGTCTGTATATAGAGGGATGTCTGTATATAGAAGTGGTGTCTGTATACAGAGGGATGTCTGTATATAGGAGTGGTGTCTGTATATAGGGGGATGTCTGTATATAGGAGTGGTGTCTGTATATAGGGGGATGTCTGTATATAGGAGTGGTGTCTGTATATAGAGGGATGTCTGTATATAGGAGTGGTGTCTGTATATAGAGGGATGTCTGTTTATAGGAGTGGTGTATGTATATAGAGGGATGTCTGTATATAGGAGTGGTGTCTGTATATAGAGGGATGTCTGTATATAGGAGTGGTGTCTGTATATAGGGGAATGTCTGTATATAGGAGAGATGTCTGTATATAGAGGGATGTCTGTATATAGGAGTGGTGTCTGTATATAGAGGGATGTCTGTATATAGGAGTGGTGTCTGTATATAGGGGGATGTCTGTATATAGGAGAGATGTCTGTATATAGAGGGATGTCTGTATATAGGAGTGGTGTCTGTATATAGAGGGATGTCTGTATATAGGAGTGGTGTCTGTATATAGGGGGATGTCTGTATATAGGAGTGGTGTCTGTATATAGAGGGATGTCTGTATATAGGAGTGGTGTCTGTATATAGGGGGATGTCTGTATATAGGAGTGGTGTCTGTATATAGAGGGATGTCTGTATATAGGAGAGATGTCTGTATATAGAGGGATGTCTGTATATAGGAGTGGTGTCTGTATATAGAGGGATGTCTGTATATAGGAGAGATGTCTGTATATAGAGGGATGTCTGTATATAGGAGTGGTGTCTGTATATAGAGGGATGTCTGTATATAAGAGTGGTGTCTGTATATAGGGGGATGTCTGTATATAGGAGTGGTGTCTGTATATAGAGGGATGTCTGTATATAGGAGAGGTGCCTGCATATAGGAGTGGTGTCTGTATATAGGAGTGGTGTCTGTATACAGAGGGATGTCTGTATATAGGAGTGGTGTCTGTATATAGGAGTAATGTCTGTATATAAGAGGATGTGGCCAAAGTGGCTACCAAGGATTCCTGCATGCCAAAATGGCTACCAAGGGGCCAATGTTGCTAACAAGGGCCCCCGCACATCAAAGTGGCTACCAAGGGGCCAAATTGGATACCCAGGGGCAGGGCCCTGCATGCCAGACTTGCTCCTGAGGTTCATTGGCAGCTGGCAGCGCTGTTCAAGCACCATGTATTTCCTTCAGGAAATGCCCATCTAGTTATTATTATTATTCTTCTCCGCGTTTTCCGCAATTAATGCGGCCCGAACCGCTCGGCGCAGAGACCCCGTTCAGGCGGCGTTTCGAAGGCCTCGGTGGGGACAGGTGTGCTATGACTTTTATAGTCGATCCGATATGTAGATTTTATTTAAATCGCATTTAAAAAAAAAAAATTCCCATAGGAAATAATGGCGAACTTTCCATTACCCCCAACTTGACCTTCCAAAGATGGCAGCTATGCAAATGTACGGTGTCCATTTTCGGACATGATCATTTATCAAAGTCAAACATCAGAATAAAGTGACTATGACACCCTCTCGTCCCGTGTGTGAAAAGTAAGTGCCCCCCCGGCCCCGTGTGTGAAAAGTAAGTGCCCCCCCGGCCCCGTGTGTGAAAAGTAAGTGCCCCCCCGGCCCCGTGTGTCAAAAGTAAGTGCCCCCCCGGCCCCGTGTGTCAAAAGTAAGTGCCCCCCGGCCCCGTGTGTGAAAAGTAAGTGCCCCCCGGCCCCGTGTGTGAAAAGTAAGTGCGCCCCCGGCCCCGTGTGTGAAAAGTAAGTGCCTCCCCGGCCCCGTGTGCAAAAGTAAGCGCGCCCCCGGCACCGTGTGCAAAAGTAAGCGCGCCCCCGGCCCCGTGTGCAAAAGTAAGCGCGCCCCCGGCCCCGTGTGCAAAAGTAATGGCGCCCCCGGCCCCGTGTGCAAAAGTAATGGCGCCCCCGGCCCCGTGTGCAAAAGTAATGGCGCCCCCGGCTCCGTGTGCAAAAGTAATGGCGCCCCCGGCTCCGTGTGCAAAAGTAATGGCGCCCCCGGCCCCGTGTGCAAAAGTAATGGCGGCCCCGTGTGCAAAAGTAATAGCGCGCCCTTGGCCCCGTGTGCAAAAGTAAGCACGCCCCCTGCCCCGTGTGCAAAAGTAAGCACGCCCCCTGCCCCGTGTGCAAAAGTAATGGCGCCCCCGGCCCCGTGTGCAAAAGTAATGGCGCCCCCGGCCCCGTGTGCAAAAGTAATGGCGCCCCCGGCCCCGTGTGCAAAAGTAATGGCGCCCCCGGCCCCGTGTGCAAAAGTAAGCGCTCCCTTGGCCCCGTGTGCAAAAGTAAGCGCGCCCCCGGCCCCGTGTGCAAAAGTAATGGCGCCCCCGGCCCCGTGTGCAAAAGTAATGGCGCCCCCGGCCCCGTGTGCAAAAGTAATGGCGCCCCCGGCCCCGTGTGCAAAAGTAATGGCGCCCCCGGCCCCGTGTGCAAAAGTAATGGCGCCCCCGGCCCCGTGTGCAAAAGTAATGGCGCCCCCGGCCCCGTGTGCAAAAGTAATGGCGCCCCCGGCCCCGTGTGCAAAAGTAATGGCGCCCCCGGCCCCGTGTGCAAAAGTAATGGCGCCCCCGGCCCCGTGTGCAAAAGTAATGGCGCCCCCGGCCCCGTGTGCAAAAGTGATGACGCCCCCGGACCCGTGTGCAAAAGTGATGGCGCCCCCGGACCCGTGTGCAAAAGTGATGGCGCCCCCGGCCCCGTGTGCAAAAGTGATGGCGCCCCCGGCCCCGTGTGCAAAAGTAATGGCGCCCCCGGCCCCGTGTGCAAAAGTAAGCGCGCCCCCGGCCCCGTGTGCAAAAGTAAGCGCGCCCCCGTCCCCGTGTGCAAAAGTAATGGCGCCCCCGTCCCCGTGTGCAAAAGTAAGCGTGCCCCCGGCCCCGTGTGCAAAAGTAATGGCGCCCCCGGCCCCGTGTGCAAAAGTAATGGCGCCCCCGGCCCCGTGTGCAAAAGTAATGGCGCCCCCGGCCCCGTGTGCAAAAGTAATGGCGCCCCCGGCCCCGTGTGCAAAAGTAATGGCGCACCCGGCCCCGTGTGCAAAAGTAATGGCGCCCCCGGCCCCGTGTGCAAAAGTAAGCGCGCCCTTGGCCCCGTGTGCAAAAGTAAGCGCGCCCCCGGCCCCGTGTGCAAAAGTAATGGCGCCCCCGGCCCCGTGTGCAAAAGTAATGGCGCCCCCGGCCCCGTGTGCAAAAGTAATGGCGCCCCCGGCCCCGTGTGCAAAAGTAATGGCGCCCCCGGCCCCGTGTGCAAAAGTAATGGCGCCCCCGGCCCCGTGTGCAAAAGTAAGCGCGCCCTTGGCCCCGTGTGCAAAAGTAAGCGCGCCCCCGGCCCAGTGTGCAAAAGTAAGCGCGCCCCCGGCCCCGTGTGCAAAAGTAATGGCGCCCCCGGCCCCGTGTGCAAAAGTAATGGCGCCCCCGGCCCCGTGTGCAAAAGTAATGGCGCCCCCGGCCCCGTGTGCAAAAGTAATGGCGCCCCCGGCCCCGTGTGCAAAAGTAATGGCGCCCCCGGCCCCGTGTGCAAAAGTAATGACGCCCCCGGCCCCGTGTGCAAAAGTAATGGCGCCCCCGGCCCCGTGTGCAAAAGTAATGGCGCCCCCGGCCCCGTGTGCAAAAGTAATGGCGCCCCCGTGTGCAAAAGTAATGGCGCCCCCGGCCCCGTGTGCAAAAGTAATGGCGGCCCCGTGTGCAAAAGTAATAGCGCGCCCTTGGCCCCGTGTGCAAAAGTAAGCACGCCCCCTGCCCCGTGTGCAAAAGTAATGGCGCCCCCGGCCCCGTGTGCAAAAGTAATGGCGCCCCCGGCCCCGTGTGCAAAAGTAAAGGCGCCCCCGGCCCCGTGTGCAAAAGTAAGCGCTCCCTTGGCCCCGTGTGCAAAAGTAAGCGCGCCCGCGGCCCCGTGTGCAAAATTAAGCACGGCCCCGTGTGCAAAAGTAATGGCACCCCCGGCCCCGTGTGCAAAAGTAATGGCGCCCCCGGTCCCGTGTGCAAAAGTAATGGCGCCCCCGGCCCCGTGTGCAAAAGTAATGGCGCCCCCGGCCCCGTGTGCAAAAGTAATGGCGCCCCCGGCCCCGTGTGCAAAAGTAATGGCGCCCCCGGCCCCGTGTGCAAAAGTAATGGCGCCCCCGGCCCCGTGTGCAAAAGTAATGGCGCCCCCGGCCCCGTGTGCAAAAGTAATGGCGCCCCCGGCCCCGTGTGCAAAAGTAATGGCGCCCCGGCCCCGTGTGCAAAAGTACTGACGCCCCCGGCCCCGTGTGCAAAAGTAATGACGCCCCCGGACCCGTGTGCAAAAGTAATGGCGCCCCCGGACCCGTGTGCAAAAGTAATGGCGCCCCCGGCCCCGTGTGCAAAAGTGATGGCGCCCCCGGCCCCGTGTGCAAAAGTGATGGCGCCCCCGGCCCCGTGTGCAAAAGTAATGGCGCCCCCGGCCCCGTGTGCAAAAGTAAGCGCGCCCCCGGCCCCGTGTGCAAAAGTAATGGCGCCCCCGTCCCCGTGTGCAAAAGTAAGCGCGCCCCCGGCCCCGTGTGCAAAAGTAATGGCGCCCCCGGCCCCGTGTGCAAAAGTAATGGCGCCCCCGGCCCCGTGTGCAAAAGTAATGGCGCCCCCGGCCCCGTGTGCAAAAGTAATGGCGCCCCCGGCCCCGTGTGCAAAAGTAATGGCGCCCCCGGCCCCGTGTGCAAAAGTAATGGCGCCCCCGGCCCCGTGTGCAAAAGTAATGGCGCCCCCGGCCCCGTGTGCAAAAGTAATGGCGCCCCCGGCCCCGTGTGCAAAAGTAAGCGCGCCCTTGGCCCCGTGTGCAAAAGTAAGCGCGCCCCCGGCCCCGTGTGCAAAAGTAAGCGCGCCCCCGGCCCCGTGTGCAAAAGTAAGCGCGCCCCCGGCCCCGTGTGCAAAAGTAAGCGCGCCCTCGGCCCCGTGTGCAAAAGTAAGCGCGCCCCTGGCCCCGTGTGCAAAAGTAATGGCGCCCCCGGCCCCTTGTGCAAAAGTAATGGCGCCTCCGGCCCCGTGAGCAAAAGTAATGGCGCCCCCGGCCCCGTGTGCAAAAGTAATGGCGCCCCCGGCCCCGTGTGCAAAAGTAATGGCGCCCCCGGCCCCGTGTGCAAAAGTAATGGCGCCCCCGGCCCCGTGTGCAAAAGTAAGCGCGCCCCCGGCCCCGTGTGCAAAAGTAATGGCGCCCCCGGCCCCGTGTGCAAAAGTAATGGCGCCCCCGGCCCCGTGTGCAAAAGTAATGGCGCCCCCGGCCCCGTGAGCAAAAGTAATGGCGCCCCCGGCCCCGTGTGCAAAAGTAATGGCGCCCCCGGCCCCGTGTGCAAAAGTAATGGCGCCCCCGGCCCCGTGTGCAAAAGTAATGGCGCCCCCGGCCCCGTGTGCAAAAGTAATGGCGCCCCCGGCCCCGTGTGCAAAAGTAAGCGCGCCCCCGGCCCCGTGTGCAAAAGTAAGCGCGCCCCCGGCCCCGTGTGCAAAAGTAAGCGCGCCCCCGGCCCCGTGTGCAAAAGTAAGCGCGCCCCCGGCCCCGTGTGCAAAAGTAATGGCGCCCCCGGCCCCTTGTGCAAAAGTAATGGCGCCTCCGGCCCCGTGAGCAAAAGTAATGGCGCCCCCGGCCCCGTGAGCAAAAGTAATGGCGCCCCCGGCCCCGTGTGCAAAAGTAATGGCGCCCCCGGCCCCGTGTGCAAAAGTAATGGCGCCCCCGGCCCCGTGTGCAAAAGTAATGGCGCCGCCGGCCCCGTGTGCAAAAGTAATGGCGCCCCCGGCCCCGTGTGCAAAAGTAATGGCGCCCTCGGCCCCCTGTGCAAAAGTAATGGCGCCCCCGGCCCCGTGTGCAAAAGTAATGGCGCCCCCGGCCCCGTGTGCAAAAGTAATGGCGCCCCCGGCCCCGTGTGCAAAACTAAGCGCGCCCCCGGCCCCGTGTGCAAAAGTAAGCGCGCCCCCGGCCCCGTGTGCAAAAGTAATGGCGCCCCTTGTGCAAAAGTAATGGCGCCTCCGGCCCCGTGTGCAAAAGTAATGGCGCCCCCGGTCCCGTGTGCAAAAGTAATGGCGCCCCCGGCCCCGTGTGCAAAAGTAATGGCGCCCCCGGCCCCGTGTGCAAAAGTAATGGCGCCCCCGGCCCCGTGTGCAAAAGTAATGGCGCCCCCGGCCCCGTGTGCAAAAGTAATGGCGCCCCCGGCCCCGTGTGCAAAAGAAAGCGCGCCCCCGGCCCCGTGTGCAAAAGTAATGGCGCCCCCGGCCCCGTGTGCAAAAGTAATGGCGCCCCCGGCCCCGTGTGCAAAAGTAATGGCGCCCCCGGCCCCGTGTGCAAAAGTAATGGCGCCCCCGGCCCCGTGTGCAAAAGTAATAGCGCCCCCGGCCCCGTGTGCAAAAGTAATGGCGCCCCCGGCCCCGTGTGCAAAAGTAATGGCGCCCCCGGCCCCGTGTGCAAAAGTAATGGCGCCCCCTTGGCCCCGTGTGCAAAAGTAATGGCGCCCCCGGCCCCGTGTGCAAAAGTAATGGCGCCCCCGGCCCCGTGTGCAAAAGTAATGGCGCCCCCTTGGCCCCGTGTGCAAAAGTAAGCGCGCCCTTGGCCCCGTGTGCAAAAGTGCGCGCCCCCGGCCCCGTGTGCAAAAGTAAGCGCGCCCCCGGCCCCGTGTGCAAAAGTAATGGCGCCCTTGGCCCCGTGTGCAAAAGTAAGCGCGCCCCCGGCCCCATGTGCAAAAGTAAGCGCGCCCCCGGCCCCGTGTGCAAAAGTAAGTGCGCCCCGGTCCCGGGTGTGCAAAAGTAAGTGCTCCCCTGGTGTGTGAAGTGCTGCTGTAAAGCTGGCAGCGCTGTTCAAGCACCATGTATTTCCTTCAGGAAATGCCCATCTAGTTATTATTCTTCTTCTTCTCCGCGTTTTCCGCAATTAATGCGGCCCGAACCGCTCGGTGCAGAGACTCCGTTCAGGCGGCGTTTCGAAGGCCTCGGTGGGGACAGGTGTGCTATGACTTTTATAGTCGATCCGATATGTAGATTTTATTTAAATCGCATTTAAAAAAAAAAATTTCCCATAGGAAATAATGGCGAACTTTCCATTACCCCCCAACTTGACCTTCCAAAGATGGCAGCTATGCAAATGTACGGTGTCCATTTTAGGACATGATCATTTATCAAAGTCAAACATCAGAATAAAGTGACTATGACACCCTCTCGTCCCGTGTGCAAAAGTAAGTGCGCCCCCGGCCCCGTGTGCAAAAGTAAGTGCCCCCCCGGCCCCGTGTGTGAAAGTAAGTGCGCCCTCGGTCCCGTGTGCAAAAGTAAGTGCGCCCCCGGCCCCGTGTGCAAAAGTAAGTGCGCCCCCGGCCCCGTGTGTAAAAGTAAGTGCGCCCTCGGTCCCGTGTGCAAAAGTAAGTGCGCCCCCGGCCCCGTGTGCAAAAGTAAGTGCGCCCCCGGCCCAGTGTGCAAAAGTAAGTGCGACCCCGACCCCGTGTGCAAAAGTAAGTGCGCCCCCGGCCCCGTGTGCAAAAGTAAGTGCGCCCCCGGCCCCTTGTGCAAAAGTAAGTGCGCCCCCGACCCCGTGTGTCAAAAGTAAGTGCCCCCCGGCCCCGTGTGTCAAAAGTAAGTGCCCCCCGGCCCCGTGTGTCAAAAGTAAGTGCCCCCCGGCCCCGTGTGTGAAAAGTAAGTGCCCCCCGGCCCCGTGTGCTGAAAAGTAAGTGCGCCCCCGGCCCCGTGTGCTAAAAAGTAAGTGCGCCCCCGGCCCCGTGTGCAAAAGTAAGTGCGCCCCCGGCCCCGTGTGCAAAAGTAAGTGCGCCCCCGGCCCCGTGTGCAAAAGTAAGTGCGCCCCCGGCCCCGTGTGCAAAAGTAAGTGCGCCCCCGGCCCCGTGTGCAAAAGTAAGTGCGCCCCGGCCCCGTGTGCAAAAGTAAGTGCGCCCCCGGCCCCGTGTGCAAAAGTAAGTGCGCCCCCGGCCCCGTGTGCAAAAGTAAGTGCGCCCCCGGCCCCGTGTGCAAAAGTTAAGTGCGCCCCCGGCCCCGTGTGCAAAAGTAAGTGTGCCCCCGGCCCCGTGTGCATATAGGAGTGGTGTCTGTATATAGAGGGATTTCTGTATAAAGGAGTGATGTCTGTATTTAAGGGGATGTCTATATATAGGAGTGGTGTCTGTATATAGAGGGATGTCTGAATATAAGAGTGGTGTCTGTATATAGAGGGATGTCTGTATATAGAGGGATGTCTGTATATAGGAGTGGTGTCGGTATATAGAGGGATGTCTGTATATAGGAGTGGTGTCTGTATATAGAGGGATGTCTGTATATAAGAGTGGTGTCTGTATATAGGGGGATGTCTGTATATAGGAGTGGTGTCTGTATATAGAGGGATATCTGTATAAAGGAGATTTCTCTGTATATAGAGGGATGTCTGTGTATAGGAGAGATGTCTGTTTATAGAGGGATGTCTGTATGTAGGAGTGGTGTCTGTACATAGAGGGATGTCTGTATATAGGAGTGGTGTCTGTACATAGAGGGATGTCTGTATATAGGAGTGGTGTCTGTATACAGAGGGATGTCTGTATATAGGAGTGGTGTCTGTATATAGAGGGATGTCTGTATATAAGAGTGGTGTCTGTATATAGGGGGATGTCTGTATATAGGAGTGGTGTCTGTATATAGAGGGATGTCTGTATATAGGAGTGGTGTCTGTATATAGAGGGATGTCTGTATATAGGAGTGGTGTCTGTATATAGAGGGATGTCTGTATATAGGACTGGTGTCTGTATACAGAGGGATGTCTGTATATAGGAGTGGTGTCTGTATATAGGGGGATGTCTGTATATAGGAGTGGTGTCTGTATATAGAGGGATGTCTGTATATAGGATTGGTGTCTGTATATAGAGGGATGTCTGTATATAGGAGTGGTGTCTGTATATAGGGGGATGTCTGTATATAGGAGTGGTGTCTGTATATAGAGGGATGTCTGTATATAGGAGTGGTGTCTGTATACAGCGGGATGTCTGTATATAGGAATGGTGTCTGTATATAGAGGGATGTCGGTATATAGGAGTGGTGTCTGTATAGAGAGGGATGTCTGTATATAGGAGTGGTGTCTGTATACAGAGGGATGTCTGTATATAGGAGTGGTGTCTGTATATAGAGGGATGTCTGTATATAGGAGTGGTGTCTGTATATTGGGGGATGTCTGTATATAGGAGTGGTGTCTGTATATAGAGGGATGTCTGTATATAGGAGTGGTGTCTGTATATAGAGGGATGTCTGTATATAGGAGTGGTGTCTGTATATAGGGGGATGTCTGTATATAGGAGTGGTGTCTGTATATAGAGGGATGTCTGTATATAAGAGTGGTGTCTGTATATAGAGGGATGTCTGTATATAGGAGAGATGTCTGTATATAGAGGGATGTCTGTATATAGGAGTGGTGTCTGTATATAGAGGGATGTCTGTATATAGGAGTGGTGTCTGTATACAGAGGGATGTCTGTATATAAGAGTGGTGTCTGTATATAGGGGGATGTCTGTATATAGGGGGATGTCTGTATATAGGAGTGGTGTCTGTATATAGGGGAATGTCTGTATATAGGAGTGGTGTCTGTATATAGAGGGATGTCTCTATATAGGAGAGATGTCTGTATATACAGGGATGTCTGTATATAGGAGTGGTGTCTGTATATAGAGGGATGTCTGTATAAAGGAGTGGTGTCTGTATATAGAGGGATGTCTGTGTATAGGAGTGGTGTCTGTATATAGAGGGATGTCTGTATATAGGAGTGGTGTCTGTATACAGAGGGATGTCTGTATATAGGAGTGGTGTCTGTATATAGGGGGATGTCTGTATATAGGAGTGGTGTCTGTATATAGAGGGATGTCTGTATATAGGATTGGTGTCTGTATATAGAGGGATGTCTGTATATAGGAGTGGTGTCTGTATATAGAGGGATGTCTGTATATAGGAATGGTGTCTGTATATAGGGGGATGTCTGTATATAGGAATGGTGTCTGTATATAGGGGGATATCTGTATATAGGAGTGGTGTCTCTATATAGAGGGATGTCTGTATATAGGAGTGGTGTCTGTATATAGAGGGATGTCTGTATATAGGAGTGGTGTCTGTATATAGAGGGATGTCTGTATATAGGAGTGGTGTCTGTATATAGAGGGAGGTCTGCATATATGAGTGGTGTCTGTATATAGAGGGATGTCTGTATATAGGAGTGGTGTCTGTATATAGGGGGATGTCTGTATTTAGGAGTGGTGTCTGTATATAGAGGGATGTCTGTATATAGGAGAGATGTCTGTATATAGAGGGATGTCTGTATATAGGAGTGGTGTCTGTATATAGAGGGATGTCTGTATATAGGAGTGGTGTCTGTATATAGGGGGATGTCTGTATATAGGAGTGGTGTCTGTATATAGATGGATGTCTGTATATAGGAGAGGTGCCTGCATATAGGAGTGGTGTCTGTATATAGGGGGATGTCTGTATATAGGAGTGGTGTCTGTATATAGAGGGATGTCTGTATATAGGAGAGATGTCTGTATATAGAGGGATGTCTGTATATAGGAGTGGTGTCTCTATATTGGGGGATGTCTGTATATAGTAGAGATGTCTGTATATAGGGGGATGTCTGTATATAGGGGGATGTCTGTATATAGGGGGATGTCTGAATATAGGAGTGGTGTCTGTATATAGGGGGATGTCTGTATATAGGAGTGGTGTCTGTACATAGAGGGATGTCTTAATATAGAAGTGGTGTCTGTATATAGGGGGATTTCTGTATATTGTAGTGCTGTCTGTATATAGGGGTATGTCTGTATATAGGAGTGGTATCTGTATATAGAGGGATCTCTGTATATGGTAGTGGTGTCTGTATATAGAGGGATGTCTGTATATAGGAGTGGTGTCTGTATATAGGAGTGATGTTTGTATATAAGAGGATGTGGCCAAAGTGGCTACCAAGGATTCCTGCATGCCAAAATGGCTACCAAGGGGTTAAAGTTTCTAACAAGGGGCCCCGCACATCAAAGTGGCTACCAAGGGGCCAAATTGGATACCCAGGGGCAGGGCCCTGCATGCCAGACTTGATCCTGAGGTTCATTGGCAGCGCTGTTCAAGCACCATGTATTTCCTTCAGGAAATGCCAATCTAGTTATTATTATTCTCCGCGTTTTCCGCAATTAATGCGGCCCGAACCGCTCGGCGCAGAGACCCCGTTCAGGCGGCGTTTCGAAGGCCTCGGTGGGGACAGGTGTGCTATGACTTTTATAGTCGATCCGATATGTAGATTGTATTTAAATCGCATTTAAAAAAAAAAAATTCCCATAGGAAATAATGGCGAACTTTCCATTACCCCCAGCTTGACCTTCCAAAGATGGCAGCTATGCAAATGTACGGTGTCCATTTTAGGACATGATCATTTATCACAGTCAAACATCAGAATAAAGTGAATATGACACCCTCTCGTCCCGTGTGTGAAAAGTAAGTGCCCCCCGGCCCCGTGTGTGAAAAGTAAGTGCCCCCCGGCCCCGTGTGTCAAAAGTAAGTGCCCCCCGGCCCCGTGTGTGAAAAGTAAGTGCCCCCCCGGCCCCGTGTGTGAAAAGTAAGTGCCCCCCGGCCCCGTGTGTGAAAAGTAAGTGCCCCCCGGCCCCGTGTGTGAAAAGTAAGTGCGCCCCCGGCCCCGTGTGTGAAAAGTAAGTGCCCCCCGGCCCCGCCCACCGAATCGGAGGCCGAGGGTCCCCGGCCACCGAATCGGAGGCCGAGGGTCCCCGGCCACCGAATCGGAGGCCGAGGGTCCCCGGCCACCGAATCGGAGGCCGAGGGTCCCCGGCCTCCAAATCGGAGGCCGAGGGTCCCCGGGCACCAAATCGGAGGCCGAGGGTCCCCGGCCTCCAAATCGGAGGCCGAGGGTCCCCGGCCTCCAAATCGGAGGCCGAGGGTCCCCGGCCACCAAATCGGAGGCCGAGGGTCCCCGGCCTCCAAATCGGAGGCCGAGGGTCCCCGGCCTCCAAATCGGAGGCCGAGGGTCCCCGGCCTCCAAATCGGAGGCCGAGGGTCCCCGGCCTCCAAATCGGAGGCCGAGGGTCCGCGGCCACCAAATCGGAGGCCGAGGGTCCCCGGCCTCCAAATCGGAGGCCGAGGGTCCCCGGCCTCCAAATCGGAGGCCGAGGGTCCCCGGCCACCAAATCGGAGGCCGAGGGTCCCCGGCCTCCAAATCGGAGGCCGAGGGTCCCCGGCCTCCAAATCGGAGGCCGAGGGTCCCCGGCCTCCAAATCGGAGGCCGAGGGTCCCCGGCCTCCAAATCGGAGGCCGAGGGTCCCCGGCCTCCAAATCGGAGGCCGAGGGTCCCCGGCCTCCAAATCGAAGGCCGAGGGTCCCCGGCCACCAAATCGGAGGCCGAGGGTCCCCGGCCTCCAAATCGGAGGCCGAGGGTCCCCGGCCTCCAAATCGGAGGCCGAGGGTCCCCGGCCACCAAATCGGAGGCCGAGGGTCCCCGGCCTCCAAATCGGAGGCCGAGGGTCCCCGGCCTCCAAATCGGAGGCCGAGGGTCCCCGGCCTCCAAATCGGAGGCCGAGGGTCCCCGGCCACCAAATCGGAGGCCGAGGGTCCCCGGCCTCCAAATCGGAGGCCGAGGGTCCCCGGCCTCCAAATCGGAGGCCGAGGGTCCCCGGCCTCCAAATCGGAGGCCGAGGGTCCCCGGCCACCAAATCGGAGGCCGAGGGTCCCCGGCCTCCAAATCGGAGGCCGAGGGTCCCCGGCCTCCAAATCGGAGGCCGAGGGTCCCCGGCCACCAAATCGGAGGCCGAGGGTCCCCGGCCTCCAAATCGGAGGCCGAGGGTCCCCGGCCTCCAAATCGGAGGCCGAGGGTCCCCGGCCTCCAAATCGGAGGCCGAGGGTCCCCGGCCTCCAAATCGGAGGCCGAGGGTCCCCGGCCTCCAAATCGGAGGCCGAGGGTCCCCGGCCTCCAAATCGGAGGCCGAGGGTCCCCGGCCTCCAAATCGGAGGCCGAGGGTCCCCGGCCACCAAATCGGAGGCCGAGGGTCCCCGGCCTCCAAATCGGAGGCCGAGGGTCCCCGGCCACCACATCGGAGGCCGAGGGTCCCCGGCCTCCAAATCGGAGGCCGAGGGTCCCCGGCCACCACATCGGAGGCCGAGGGTCCCCGGCCTCCAAATCGGAGGCCGAGGGTCCCCGGCCTCCAAATCGGAGGCCGAGGGTCCCCGGCCTCCAAATCGGAGGCCGAGGGTCCCCGGCCACCAAATCGGAGGCTGAGGGTCCCCGGCCTCCGATTAAAGTGGCTACCGAGGATTCCTAAATGCCAAAATGGCTACCAAGGATTCCTGCATGCCAAAATGGCTACCAAGGGGCCAAAGTTGCTAACAAGGGGCCCCGCACATCAAAGTTTCTACCAAGGGGCCAAGGTTGCTAACAAGGGGCCCCGCACATCAAAGTGGCTACCAAGGGGCCAAATTGGATACCCAGGGGCAGGGCCCTGCATGCCAGACTTGCTCCTGAGGTTCATTGGCAGCTGGCAGTGCTGTTCAAGCACCATGTATTTCCTTCAGGAAATGCCCATCTAGTTATTATTCTTCTTCTTCTCCGCGTTTTCCGCAATTAATGCGGCCCGAACCGCTCGGCGCAGAGACCCCTTTCAGGCGGCGTTTTGAAGCCCTCGGTGGGGACAGGTGTGCTATGACTTTTATAGTCGATCCGATATGTAGATTTTATTTAAATCGCATTTTAAAAAAAAAATTTCCCATAGGAAATAATGGCGAACTTTCCATTACCCCCAACTTGACCTTCCAAAGATGGCAGCTATGCAAATGTACGGTGTCCATTTTAGGACATGATCATTTATCAAAGTCAAACATCAGAATAAAGTGACTATGACACCCTCTCGTCCCGTGTGTAAAAGGTAAGTGCCCCCCCGGCCCCATGTGCAAAAGTAAGTACCCCCCCGGCCCCGTGTGTGAAAAGTAAGTGCCCCCCCGGCCCCGTGTGTGAAAAGTAAGTGCGCCCCCGGCCCCGTGTGCAAAAGAGCGCCCCCGGCCCCATGTGTGAAAAGTAAGTGCCCCCCGGCCCCGTGTGTGAAAAGTAAGTGCCCCCCCCCCGGCCCCGTGTGTGAAAAGTAAGTGCCCCCCGGCCCCGTGTGTGAAAAGTAAGTGCCCCCCGGCCACGTGTGTGAAAAGTAAGTGCCCCCCGGCCCTGTGTGTGAAAAATAAGTGCCCCCGGCCCCGTGTGTGAAAAGTAAGTGCCCCCCCGGCCCCGTATGTGAAAAGTAAGTGTCCCCCCGGCCCCGTGTGTGAAAAGTAAGTGCCCCCCGGCCCCGTGTGTGAAAAGTAAGTGCCCCCCGGCCCCGTGTGTGAAAAGTAAGTGCCCCCCGGCCCCGTGTGTGAAAAGTAAGTGCCCCCCGGCCCCGTGTGTGAAAAGTAAGTTCCGCCCCGTGTGTGAAAAGTAAGTGCCCCCTGGCCCCGTGTGTGAAAAGTAAGTGCCCCCCGGCCCCGTGTGTGAAAAGTAAGTGCCCCCCCCGGCCCCGTGTGTGATAAGTAAGTGACCCACAAGTCTGACCTGTATATAGGAGTCTTTATATAGGGGGATGTCTGTATATAGGAGTGGTGTCTGTATTTAGAGGGATGTCTGTATATAGGAGTGGTGTCTGTATATAGGGGGATGTCTGTATATAGGAGTGGTGTCTGTATATCGGGGATTGTCTGTATATAGGAGTGGTGTCTGTATATAGGGGGATGTCTGTATATAGGAGTGGTGTCTGTATATAGAGGGATGTCTGTATATAGGAGTGGTGTCTGTGTATAGAGGGATGTCTGTATATAGGAGAGATGTCTGTATATAGAGGGATGTCTGTATATAGGAGTGGTGTCTCTATATTGGGGGATGTCTGCATATAGTAGAGATGTCTGTATATAGGGGGATGTCTGTATATAGGAGAGATGTCTGTATATAGAGAAATGTCTGTATATAGGAGTGGTGTCTGTATATAGAGGGATGTCTGTATATAGGAGTGGTGTCTGTATATAGGGGGATGTCTGTATATAGGAGAGGTGTCTGTATATAGAGGGATGTCTGTATATAGGAGTGGTGTCTGTATATAGGGGGATGTCTGTATATAGGAGTGGTGTCTGTATATAGAGGGATGTCTGTATATAGGAGAGATGTCTGTATATAGAGGGATGTCTGTATATAGGAGTGGTGTCTGTATATAGAGGGATGTCTGTATATAGGAGAGATGTCTGTATATAGAGGGATGTCTGTATATAGGAGTGGTGTCTGTATATAGAGGGATGTCTGTATATAGGAGTGGTGTCTGTATACAGAGGGATGTCTGTATATAGGAGTGGTGTCTGTATATAGAGGGATGTCTGTATATAAGAGTGGTGTCTGTATATAGAGGGATGTCTGTATATAGGAGTGGTGTCTGTATATAGAGGGATGTCTGTATATAGGAGTGGTGTCTGTATATAGAGGGATGTCTGTATATAGGAGTGGTGTCTGTATACAGAGGGATGTCTGTATATAGGAGTGGTGTCTGTATATAGAGGGATGTCTGTATATAAGAGTGGTGTCTATATATAGAGGGATGTCTGTATATAGGAGTGGTGTCTGTATATAGAGGGATGTCTGTATATAGGAGTGGTGTCTGTATATAGGGGGATGTCTGTATATAGGAGTGGTGTCTGTATATAGGGGGATGTCTGTATATAGGAGTGGTGTCTGTATATAGGGGGATGTCTGTATATAGGAGTGGTGTCTGTATATAGAGGGATGTCTTTATATAGGAGAGGTGCCTGCATATAGGAGTGGTGTCTGTATATAGGAGTGGTGTCTGTATATAGGGGGATGTCTGTATATAGGAGTGGTGTCTGTATATAGAGGGATGTCTGTATATAGGAGAGATGTCTGTATATAGAGGGATGTCTGTATATAGGAGTGGTGTCTCTATATTGGGGGATGTCTGTATATAGTAGAGATGTCTGTATATAGGGGGGATGTCTGTATATAGGGGGATGTCTGAATATAGGAGTGGTGTCTGTATATAGGGGGATGTCTGTATATAGGAGTGGTGTCTGTATATAAAAGGATGTCTGTATATAGGAGAGGTGCCTGCATATAGGAGTGGTGTCTGTATATAGGAGTGGTGTCTGTATATAGGGAGATTTCTGTATATTGTAGTGCTGTCTGTATATAGGGGTATGTCTGTATATAGGAGTGGTATCTGTATATAGAGGGATCTCTGTATATGGTAGTGGTGTCTGTATATAGAGGGATGTCTGTATATAGGAGTGGTGTCTGTATATAGGAGTGATGTTTGTATATAAGAGGATGTGGCCAAAGTGGCTACCAAGGATTCCTGCATGCCAAAATGGCTACCAAGGGGCCAAAGTTGCTAACAAGGGGCCCCGCACATCAAAGTGGCTCAAAAGGGGCCAAATTGGATACCCAGGGGCAGGGCCCTGCATGCCAGACTTGCTCCTGAGGTTCATTGGCAGCTGGCAGCGCTGTTCAAGCACCATGTATTTCCTTCAGGAAATACCCATCTAGTTATTATTATTAGGCTTTTTTCCGCAGTTAATGCGGCCCGAACCGCTAAACGCACAGACTCCAGTGAGGTGTCATTTCGAAGCCAGCGTCTACGAGAGGTGTGCTAAGTATTTTTCGTGTCGATCGGATTTGTAGTTTGGGCGCAATTTGCGTTTGAAAATTGTTTTCCCCCCATTGAAAAGCATTGCTCAATGCATTTCAATAGGGAAATTTCCTCATATGGTATAATGGCCTGGTTTCTGAGGCAATTTCAAAACTGCCACCTGGCTGATTAGGTCATTGATATGCGCAGTCAGACGCAGTTACTATGCCAACGCCTACGAGCCCACTAGGAGACAGGTTTTGTCACTCAGATAATATCAGCTCCTCTCTGTTATCAGCCATTCCCCGTACTGCTGTCAGTCTATTTCTCTCTGTTATCAGCCATTCCCCGTCCTGCTGTCAGTCTATTTCTCTCTGTTATCAGCCATTCCCCTGTCCTGCTGTCAGTCTATTCTCTGTTATCAGCCATTCCCTTATCCTGCTGTCAGTCAGAGTGACCCGGCCCACCAAATCGGACCCAGAGTGACCCGCGCCACCAAATCGGACCCAGAGTGACCCGGGCCACCAAATCGGACCCAGAGTGACCCGGACCACCACATCGGACCCAGAGTGACCCGGGCCACCAAATCGGACTCAGAGTGACCCGGCCCACCAAATCGGACCCAGAGTGACCCGGCCCACCAAATCGGACCCAGAGTGACCCGGCCCACCAAATCGGACCCAGAGTGACCCGGCCCACCAAATCGGACCCAGAGTGACCCGGGCCACCAAATCGGACCCAGAGTGACCCGGCCCACCAAATCGGACCCAGAGTGACCCGGCCCACCAAATCGGACCCAGAGTGACCCGGGCCACCAAATCGGACCCAGAGTGACCCGGGCCACCAAATCGGACCCAGAGTGACCCGGGCCACCAAATCGGACCCAGAGTGACCCGGCCCACCAAATCGGACCCAGAGTGACCCGGGCCACCAAATCGGACCCAGAGTGACCGGGGCCACCAAATCGGACCCAGAGTGACCCGGGCCACCAAATCGGACCCAGAGTGACCCGGGCCACCAAATCGGACCCAGAGTGACCCGGCCCACCAAATCGGACCCAGAGTGACCCGGCCCACCAAATCGGACCCAGAGTGACCCGGCCCACCAAATCGGACCCAGAGTGACCCGGCCCACCAAATCGGACCCAGAGTGACCCGGCCCACCAAATCGGACCCAGAGTGACCCGGCCCACCAAATCGGACCCAGAGTGACCCGGCCCACCAAATCGGACCCAGAGTTACCCGGCCCACCAAATCGGACCCAGAGTGACCCGGCCCACCAAATCGGACCCAGAGTGACCCGGCCCACCAAATCGGACCCAGAGTGACCCGGGCCACCAAATCGGACCCAGAGTGACCCGGGCCACCAAATCGGACCCAGAGTGACCCGGGCCACCAAATCGGACCCAGAGTGACCCGGCCCACCAAATCGGACCCAGAGTGACCCGGGCCACCAAATCGGACCCAGAGTGACCTGGCCCACCAAATCGGACCCAGAGTGACCCGGGCCACCAAATCGGACCCAGAGTGACCCGGGGAACCAAATCGGACCCAGAGTGACCCGGGCCACCAAATCGGATCCAGAGTGACCTGGGCCACCAAATCGGACCCAGAGTGACCCGGGCCACCAAATCGGACCCAGAGTGACCCGGCCCACCAAATCAGACCCAGAGTGACCCGGCCCACCAAATCGGACCCAGAGTGACCCAGCCCACCAAATCGGACCCAGAGTGACCCGGCCCACCAAATCGGACCCAGAGTGACCCGGGCCACCAAATCGGACCCAGAGTGACCCAGGCCACCAAATCGGACCCAGAGTGGCCTCAACCCTGAGGGGCTACAACTACCAAACCAGCGCCTGAGGGGCACCCAAGTGTGAAAGTCTTGCAGGGGCAGCCCGGGCACCATTCCAAAGCACTATCTGTAGTTCCTTCAGGAAATACCCATCTAGTTCTTCTTATTATTATTCAGTCCGCACGTAATGCGGCCCGAACCGCTTCACTCACAGACTCCAGTGAGGTGTCATTTCGAAGCCAGCGTCCCCAAGAGGTGTGCTAAGTATTTTTCGTGTCGATCGGATTTGTAGTTTTGGCGCAATTTGCGTTTGAAAATGTTTTTTCCCCTCATTGTAATGCATTTCAATAGGGAAATTTTCCCATAGGTTATAATGGCCGGGTTTCTGAGGCAATTTGAAATGTACCTGCCACTTGCCACCTGGCTGATTAGCTCATTGATATGCGCAGTCAGGCCCAGTTACTATGCCAACGCCTGCGAACTGTACATGACCACACCAGCACAATTTTGGCAGATAATATCAGCTCTTAAAGTGATAGCACAGCACAATTTCAAAGCACTATCTGTAGTCATATTATAATTATTGCCCCGCTCACCAAATCGGACCCAGAGTGGCGCCGCCCGCCAAATCGGACCCAGAGTGGCGCCGCCCGCCAAATCGGACCCAGAGTGGCGCCGCCCGCCAAATCGGACTCAGAGTGGCGCCGCCCGCCAAATCAGACCCAGAGTGGCGCCGCCCGCCAAATCGGACCCAGAGTGGCGCCGCCCGCCAAATCGGACCCAGAGTGGCGCCGCCCGCCAAATCGGACCCAGTGTGGCGCCGCCCGCCAAATCGGACCCAGTGTGACGCCGCCCGCCAAATCAGACCCAGTGTGCGCCGCCCGCCAAATCGGACCCAGTGTGGCGCCGCCCGCCAAATCGGACCCAGAGTGGCGCCGCCCGCCAAATCGGACCCAGAGTGGCGCCGCCCGCCAAATCGGACCCAGAGTGGCGCCGCCCGCCAAATCGGACCCAGTGTGGCGCCGCCCGCCAAATCGGACCCAGTGTGGCGCCGCCCGCCAAATCGGACCCAGAGTGGCGCCGCCCGCCAAATCGGACCCAGAGTGGCGCCGCCCGCCAAATCAGACCCAGAGTGGCGCCGCCCGCCAAATCGGACCCCGAGTGGCGCCGCCCGCCAAATCGGACCCAGAGTGGCGCCGCCCGCCAAATCGGACCCCGAGTGGCGCCGCCCACCAAATCGGACCCAGAATGGCGCCGCCCGCCAAATCGGACCCAGAGTGGCGCCGCCCGTCAAATCGGACCCAGAGTGGCGCCGCCCGCCTAATCGGACCCAGAGTGACCCGGGCCACCAACTCGGACCCAGAGTGACCCGGGCCACCAAATCAGACCTAGAGTGACCCGGGCCACCAAATAGGACCCAGAGTGACCCGGCCCACCAAATCGGACCCAGAGTGACCCGGGCCATCAAATCGGACCCAGAGTGACCCGGGCCACCAAATCGGACCCAGAGTGACCCGGCCAACCAAATCGGACCCAGAGTGACCCGGCCCACCAAATCGGACCCAGAGTGACCCGGGCCACTAAATCGGACCCAGAGTGACCCGGGCCACCAAATCGGACCCAGAGTGACCCGGCCAACCAAATCGGACCCAGAGTGACCCGGCCCACCAAATCGGACCCAGAGTGACCTGGGCCACCAAATCGGACCCAGAGTGACCCGGGCCACCAAATCGGACCCAGAGTGACCCGGGCCACCAAATCGGACCCAGAGTGACCCGGGCCACCAAATCGGACCCAGAGTGACCCGGGCCACCAAATCGGACCCAGAGTGACCCGGGCCACCAAATCGGACCCAGAGTGACCCGGGCCACCAAATCGGACCCAGAGTGACCCGGGCCACCAAATCGGACCCAGAGTGACCCGGCGCACCAAATCGGACCCAGAGTGACCCGGGCCACCAAATCGGACCCAGAGTGACCCGGGCCACCAAATCGGACCCAGAGTGACCCGGGCCACCAAATCGGACCCAGAGTGACTCGGGCCACCAAATCGGACCCAGAGTGACCCGGGCCACCAAATCGGACCCAGAGTGACCCGGCCCACCAAATCGGACCCAGAGTGACCCGGCCCACCAAATCGGACCCAGAGTGACCCGGGCCACCAAATCGGACCCAGAGTGACCCGGGCCACCAAATCGGACCCAGAGTGACCCGGCCCACCAAATCGGACCCAGAGTGACCCGGCCCACCAAATCGGACCCAGAGTGACCCGGCCAACCAAATCGGACCCAGAGTGACCCGGGCCACCAAATCGGACCCAGAGTGACCTGGGCCACCAAATGAGGGGCTACAACTACCAAACCAGCGCCTGAGGGGCACCCAAGTGTGAAAGTCTTGCAGGGGCAGCCCGGGCACCATTCCAAAGCACTATCTGTAGTTCCTTCAGGAAATACCCATCTAGTTATTATAGTGCTTTGGAACAAAGCACTATACTGTTATTCCATCGTGGTAAACTTCTTATTCTTATTATAGTGCTTTGGAACAAAGCACTATACTGTTATTCCACCGTGGTAAACTTCTTCTTATTCTTATTCTTATTATTCAGTCCGCACGTAATGCGGCCCGAACCGCTTCACTCACAGACTCCAGTGAGGTGTCATTTCGAAGCCAGCGTCCCCAAAAGGTGTGCTAAGTATTTTTCGTGTCGATCGGATTTGTAGTTTTGGCGCAATTTGCGTTTGAAAATGTTTTTTCCCCTCATTGTAATGCATTTCAATAGGGAAATTTTCCCATAGGTTATAATGGCCGGGTTTCTGAGGCAATTTGAAATGTACCTGCCACTTGCCACCTGGCTGATTAGCTCATTGATATGCGCAGTCAGGCCCAGTTACTATGCCAACGCCTGCGAACTGTACATGACCACACCAGCACAATTTTGGCAGATAATATCAGCTCTTAAAGTGATAGCACAGCACAATTTCAAAGCACTATCTGTAGTCATATTATAATTATTGCCCCGCTCACCAAATCGGACCCAGAGTGGCGCCGCCCGCCAAATCGGACCCAGAGTGGCGCCGCCCGCCAAATCGGACCCAGAGTGGCGCCGCCCGCCAAATCGGACTCAGAGTGGCGCCGCCCGCCAAATCGGACCCAGAGTGGCGCCGCCCGCCAAATCGGACCCAGAGTGGCGCCGCCCGCCAAATCGGACCCAGAGTGGCGCCGCCCGCCAAATCGGACCCAGTGTGGCGCCGCCCGCCAAATCGGACCCAGTGTGACGCCGCCCGCCAAATCAGACCCAGTGTGGCGCCGCCCGCCAAATCGGACCCAGAGTGGAGCCGCCCGCCAAATCGGACCCAGAGTGGCGCCGCCCGCCAAATCGGACCCAGAGTGGCGCCGCCCGCCAAATCGGACCCAGTGTGGCGCCGCCCGCCAAATCGGACCCAGTGTGGCGCCGCCCGCCAAATCGGACCCAGAGTGGCGCCGCCCGCCAAATCGGACCCAGAGTGGCGCCGCCCGCCAAATCAGACCCAGAGTGGCGCCGCCCGCCAAATCGGACCCCGAGTGGCGCCGCCCGCCAAATCGGACCCAGAGTGGCGCCGCCCGCCAAATCGGACCCCGAGTGGCGCCGCCCGCCAAATCGGACCCAGAGTGGCGCCGCCCGCCAAATCGGACCCAGAGTGGCGCCGCCCGCCAAATCGGACCCAGAGTGGCGCCGCCCGTCAAATCGGACCCAGAGTGGCGCCGCCCGCCTAATCGGACCCAGAGTGACCCGGGCCACCAACTCGGACCCAGAGTGACCCGGGCCACCAAATCAGACCTAGAGTGACCCGGGCCACCAAATAGGACCCAGAGTGACCCGGCCCACCAAATCGGACCCAGAGTGACCCGGGCCATCAAATCGGACCCAGAGTGACCCGGGCCACCAAATCGGACCCAGAGTGACCCGGCCAACCAAATCGGACCCAGAGTGACCCGGGCCACCAAATCGGACCCAGAGTGACCCGGGCCACCAAATCGGACCCAGAGTGACCCGGCCAACCAAATCGGACCCAGAGTGACCCGGCCCACCAAATCGGACCCAGAGTGACCTGGGCCACCAAATCGGACCCAGAGTGACCCGGGCCACCAAATCGGACCCAGAGTGACCCGGGCCACCAAATCGGACCCAGAGTGACCCGGGCCACCAAATCGGACCCAGAGTGACCCGGGCCACCAAATCGGACCCAGAGTGACCCGGGCCACCAAATCGGACCCAGAGTGACCCGGGCCACCAAATCGGACCCAGAGTGACCCGGGCCACCAAATCGGACCCAGAGTGACCCGGCGCACCAAATCGGACCCAGAGTGACCCGGGCCACCAAATCGGACCCAGAGTGACCCGGGCCACCAAATCGGACCCAGAGTGACCCGGGCCACCAAATCGGACCCAGAGTGACTCGGGCCACCAAATCGGACCCAGAGTGACCCGGGCCACCAAATCGGACCCAGAGTGACCCGGGCCACCAAATCGGACCCAGAGTGACCCGGCCCACCAAATCGGACCCAGAGTGACCCGGCCCACCAAATCGGACCCAGAGTGACCCGGCCCACCAAATCGGACCCAGAGTGACCCGGGCCACCAAATCGGACCCAGAGTGACCCGGGCCACCAAATCGGACCCAGAGTGACCCGGCCCACCAAATCGGACCCAGAGTGACCCGGCCCACCAAATCGGACCCAGAGTGACCCGGCCCACCAAATCGGACCCAGAGTGACCCGGGCCACCAAATCGGACCCAGAGTGACGCGGGCCACCAAATCGGACCCAGAGTGACCCGGGCCACCAAATGAGGGGCTACAACTACCAAACCAGCGCCTGAGGGGCACCCAAGTGTGAAAGTCTTGCAGGGGCAGCCCGGGCACCATTCCAAAGCACTATCTGTAGTACCTTCAGGAAATACCCATCTAGTTATTATAGTGCTTTGGAACAAAGCACTATACTGTTATTCCATCGTGGTAAACTTCTTATTCTTATTATAGTGCTTTGGAACAAAGCACTATACTGTTATTCCACCGTGGTAAACTTCTTCTTATTCTTCTTATTATTATTCAGTCCGCACGTAATGCGGCCCGAACCGCTTCACTCACAGACTCCAGTGAGGTGTCATTTCGAAGCCAGCATCCCCAAGAGGTGTGCTAAGTATTTTTCGTGTCGATCGGATTTGTAATTTTGGCGCAATTTGCGTTTGAAAATGTTTTTTCCCCTCATTGTAATGCATTTCAATAGGGAAATTTTCCCATAGGTTATAATGGCCGGGTTTCTGAGGCAATTTGAAATGTACATGCCACCTGGCTGATTAGCTCATTGATATGTGCAGTCAGGCCCAGTTACTATGCCAACGCCTGCGAACTGTACATGACCCCAGCACAGTTTTGCCAGATAATATCAGCTCTTAAAGTGATAGCACAGCACAATTTCAAAGCACTATCTGTAGTCTTATTATAATTATTGCCCCGCCCGCCAAATCGGACCCAGAGTGGCGCCGCCCGCCAAATCGGACCCAGAGTGGCGCCGCCCGCCAAATCGGACCCAGAGTGGCGCCGCCCGCCAAATCGGACCCAGAGTGGCGCCGCCCGCCAAATCGGACCCAGAGTGGCGCCGCCCGCCAAATCGGACCCAGAGTGGCGCCGCCCGCCAAATCGGACCCAGAGTGGCGCCGCCCGCCAAATCGGACCCAGAGTGGCGCCGCCTGCCAAATCGAACCCAGAGTGGCGCCGCCCGCCAAATCGGACCCAGAGTGGCGCCGCCCGCCAAATCGGACCCAGAGTGGCGCCGCCCGCCAAATCGGACCCAGAGTGGCGCCGCCCGCCAAATCGGACCCAGAGTGGCGCCGCCCGCCAAATCGGACCCAGTGTGGCGCCGCCCGCCAAATCGGACCCAGAGTGGCGCCGCCCGCCAAATCGGACCCAGAGTGGCGCCGCCCGCCAAATCGGACCCAGAGTGGCGCCTCCCGCCAAATCGGACCCAGAGTGGCGCCGCCCGCCAAATCGGACCCAGAGTGGCGCCGCCCACCAAATCGGACCCAGAGTGGCGCCGCCCGCCAAATCGGACCCAGAGTGGCGCCGCCCGCCAAATCGGACCCAGAGTGGCGCCGCCCGCCAAATCAGACCCAGAGTGGCGCCGTCCGCCAAATCGGACCCAGAGTGGCGCCGCCCGCCAAATCGGACCCAGTGTGGCGCCGCCCGCCAAATCGGACCCGGAGTGGCGCCGCCTGCCAAATCGGACCCAGAGTGGCGCCGCCCACCAAATCGGACCCAGAGTGGCTACAACTACCAAACCGGCACCTGAGGGGCACCCAAGTGTGAAAGTCTTGCTGGGGCAACCCGGGCACCATTCCAAAGCACTATCTGTAGTTCCTTCAGGAAATACCTATCTAGTTCTTATTATTATTCAGTCTGCACGTAATGCGGCCCGAACCGCTTCACTCACAGACTCCAGTGAGGTGTCATTTCGAAGCCAGCGTCCCCAAGAGGTGTGCTAAGTATTTTTCGTGTCGATCGGATTTGTAGTTTTGGCGCAATTTGCGTTTGAAAATGTTTTTTCCCCTCATTGTAATGCATTTCAATAGGGAAATTTTCCCATAGGTTATAATGGCCGGGTTTCTGAGGCAATTTGAAATGTACCTGCCACCTGGCTGATTAGCTCATTGATATGTGCAGTCAGGCCCAGTTACTATGCCAACGCCTGCGAACTGTACATGACCCCAGCACAGTTTTGCCAGATAATATCAGCTCTTAAAGTGATAGCACAGCACAATTTCAAAGCACTATCTGTAGTCTTATTATAATTATTGCCCCGCTCACCAAATCGGACCCAGAGTGGCGCCGTCCGCCAAATCGGACCCAGAGTGGCGCCGCCCGCCAAATCGGACCCAGAGTGGCGCCGCCCGCCAAATCGGACCCAGAGTGGCGCCGCCCGCCAAATCGGACCCAGAGTGGCGCCGCCTGCCAAATCGGACCCAGAGTGGCGCCGCCTGCCAAATCGGACCCAGTGTGGCGCCGCCCGCCAAATCGGACCCAGAGTGGCGCCGCCCGCCAAATCGGACCCAGAGTGGCGCCACCCGCAAAATCGGACCCAGAGTGGCGCCGCCCGCAAAATCGGACCCAGAGTGGCGCCGAACGCCAAATCGGACCCAGAGTGGCGCCGCCCGCCAAATCGGACCCAGAGTGGCGCCGCCCGCCAAATCGGACCCAGAGTGGCGCCGCCCGCCAAATCGGACCCAGAGTGGCGCCGCCCGCCAAATCGGACCCAGAGTGGCGCCGCCCGCCAAATCGGACCCAGTGTGGCGCCGCTCACCAAATTGGACCCAGAGTGGCACCGCCCGCCAAATCGGACCCAGAGTAGCGCCGCCCGCCAAATCGGACCCAGAGTGGCGCCGCCCGCCAAATCGGACCCAGAGTGGCGCCGCCCACCAAATCGGACCCAGAGTGGCACCGCCCGCCAAATCGGACCCAGAGTGGCGCCGCCCGCCAAATCGGACCCAGTGTGGCGCCGCCCGCCAAATCGGACCCAGTGTGGCGCCGCCCGCCAAATCGGACCCAGAGTGGCGCCGCCCGCCAAATCGGACCCAGAGTGGCGCCGCCCGCCAAATCGGACCCAGAGTGGCGCTGCCCGTCAAATCGGACCCAGAGTGGCGACGCCCGCCAAATCGGACCCAGAGTGGCGCCGCCCGCCAAATCGGACCCAGAGTGGCGACGCCCGCCAAATCGGACCCAGAGTGACCCGGGCCACCAACTCGGACCCAGAGTGACCCGGGCCACCAAATCGGACCCAGAGTGACCCGGGCCACCAAATCGGACCCAGAGTGACCTGGCCCACCAAATCGGACCCAGAGTGACCCGGCCCACCAAATCGGACCCAGAGTGACCCGGCCCACCAAATCGGACCCAGAGTGACCCGGCCCACCAAATCGGACCCAGAGTGACCCGGCCCACCAAATCGGACCCAGAGTGACCCGGCCCACCAAATCGGACCCAGAGTGACCCAGCCCACCAAATCGGACCCAGAGTGACCCGGGCCACCAAATCGGACCCAGAGTGACCCGGGCCCATCAAATCGGACCCAGAGTGACCCGGGCCACCAAATCGGACCCAGAGTGACTCGGTCCACCAAATCGGACCCAGAGTGACCCGGGCCACCAAATCGGACCCAGAGTGACCCGGGCCACCAAATCGGACCCAGAGTGGCCTCAACCCTGAGGGGCTACAACTACCAAACCAGCGCCTGAGGGGCACCCAAGTGTGAAAGTCTTGCAGGGGCAGCCCGGGCACCATTCCAAAGCACTATCTGTAGTTCCTTCTGGAAATACCCATCTAGTTTTTTTATGTTACTCCAGTTGGTGCCTTGAAGGGTACATGTTTGTCCCTGCTTGTAATTTTGGCAGGCTTTACACTTACTGCAGACCTTTGATGAGTGTGGGAGTACTACAGCTACACTTTGTTCACAATATTTGAATGAGATACTACAGTTGGTGCCTTAACCCCTTTACCCCCAAGGGTGGTTTGCACATTAATGACCGGAGCAATTTTTACAATTCTTTATCAGGTTATAACTCTGGAACGCTTCAACGGATCCCAATGATTCTGACACTGTTTTCTCGTGACATTGTACTTCATGACAGTGGTACAATTTCTTTGATATTACTTGAGTTTATTGCTGAAAAAAACAGAAATTTGTGGGAAATTTTGAAAATTTCACAATTTTTTTTGTAAGGGAGTTATAAGGGTTAAAAGTTGACCAGCGATTTCTCATTTTTACAACACCATTTTTTTTTAGGGACCACATCACATTTGAAGTCACTTTAAGGGGTCTATATGATAGAAAATGGCAAAAAGTGAAAACTGCACCCTTCAAGGTACTCAAAACCACATTTAAGAAGTTTATTAACCCTTCAGATGCTTCACAGGAATTTTTGGAATATTTTAAAAAAATGAACATTTAACTTTTTTTCGCAAAAAAATTACTTCAGATCCAATTTGTTTTATTTTACCAAGGGTAATAGGAGAAATTGGACCCCAAAAGTTGTTGTACAATTTGTCCTGAGTACGCCAATATCCCATATGTGGGGGTAAACCACTGTTTGGGCAATGGCAGAGCTCGGAAGGGAAGGAGCGCCATTTGACTTTTCAATGCAAAATTGGCTGGAATTGAGATAGAACACCATGTCGCGTTTGGAGCGCCCCTGATGTGCCTAAACAGTAGAAACTCCCCACAAGTGACACCATTTTGGAAAGTAGACCCCCTAAGGAACTTATCTAGATGGGTGGTGAGCACTTTGAACCCCCAAGTGCTTCACATAAGTGTATAATGTAGAGCCGTAAAAATAAAAAATCATATTTTTTTCACAAAAATGATCTTTTCTCCCCCAAATTTTTATTTTCCCAAGGGTAACAGGAGAAAGTGGATGCCAAAAGTTGTTGTGTAATTTGTCCTGAGTACAATGATACCCCATATGTGGGGGTAAACCACTGCTTGGGTGCACGTCGGGGCTCATAAGATAAGTAGTGATGTTTTGGAATGCAGACTTTGATGGAATGGTCTGCGGGCGTCACATTACGTTTGCAGAGCCCCTGATGTGCCTAAACAGTGAAAACCCCCCAATTCTAACTCCAACCCTAAACCAAACACACCCCTAACCGTAATCCCCTAACCCCAACACACCCCTAAACCGAACACACCCTAACTCTAATCCCAACCCCAACACACCCAAAACCCCAACACACCCCTAACCCTAATCACAACCCTAACCATAACCCTAACCACACCCCTAACCCTGACACAACCCTAAACCAACCGTAAACGTAATCCAAACCCTAACTCTAGCCCCAACCCTAACTTTAGCCCCAACCCTAACCCTAATGGGAAAATGGAAATACTTTTTTTTCTTATTTTTCCCTAACTAAGGCAGTGATAAAGGAGGGTTTAATTTACTATTTATAGTGGGTTTTTATAGCGGGTTTTTATGTTTGGCAGCTGTCACATGCTGAAAGACACTTTTTATTGCAAAAAATAGTTTTTGCATTACCACATTTTGAGAGCTATAATTTTTCCATATTTTGGTCCACAGAGTTGATGTTTTTATTAGTACCATTTTCGAGCACATGACATTTTTTGTTCGCTTTTTATTCTGATTTTTGTTATGCAAAATGAACAAAAACCAGCAATTCATGAATTCCTTGTGAGGTGGCATTTATACCGTTCGGCGTTTGGTAAAATTGATAAAGCAGTTTTATTCTTCGGGTTAGTACAATTACAGAGATACATCAGTTATATCATTTTTTTATGTTTTGGTGCTTTTATACAATAAAAACTATTGTATATGAAAAATAATTATTTTTGCATCGCTTTATTCTGAGGGCTATAACTTTTTCTTTTCGCTGATGAAGCTGTATGATGGCTCATTTTTTGCGGGACAAGATGATGTTTTTAGTGGTACCATGTATATTTATATCCGTCTTTTTGATCCCCTGTTATTCCACTTTTTGTTCGGCGGTATGATGATAAAGCATTGTTTTTTGCCTCGTTTTTTATTTATTTTTTTTACGGTGTTCACTGAAGGGGTTAGCTAGTGGGACAGTTTTATAGGTTGGTTCGTTACGGACGCGGCAATACTAAATATGTGTACTTTTATTGTTTTTTTATTTACATAAAGAAATGGAACAATATTTTTTTTTCTTCATTTAGGAATTTTTTTAAATATTTTTACGCAGTGTATTTTTTTTTAAACTGTTTTACATTGTACCAGGGTGGGACATCACTATATATTGTCAGATCGCTGATCTGACACTGCACAGCACTGTGTCAGATCAGCAGGAGGCTCTCAGCAGGCGCTCGCAAGACACCTCCCTGCAGGACCCAGAATGACCCTCGTGGCCATCTTGGATCCGGGGCCTGCAGGGAGGAGGAGAACGGAGGAGACCATCGGAACAATGCGATCACATCGCGTTGTTCTGAGGGTCTCAGGGAAGCAAGCAGTGAGCCCCCTTCCTGTGCGATGCTTCCCTATGCCACCGGAATGCTGTGAGCATGTTTGATCGCAGTGTTCCGGGGGTTAATGTGCCGGGAACAGTCCGTGACCGCTCCTGGTACATAGTGCCGGATGTCAGCTGTGATAATGAACCGTGAGCGCGGCTGATAACCCTGATAACCCTCCGTGAGCGCGGCTGATCGCATATGACGTACTATCCCGTCGATGATCATACGGGCCCGGGTCACCTCGACGGGATAGTATGTCTAATGTCAGAAAGGGGTTAAAGAGTGTATAGATGAAGCTGTTTCTAATTTTGGTAGCCATTGCACTTAGTGCATAGCATTTAAGTTTAGGAGTATCACTATATGACACTTTGAACAGAATATGTATGAGACTTTCCTTTATGTCTAATACAGGGTGTATCTGAGTCCATCTTTCATAATTTTTTTGCAGTTCCTGCTTCCTTCATAACTGTCACTGAAATTTTGAAATTTTTTAATAAATATTTAAACTTTAGTTTATTTAAAGTATACAAATTAATTTTTATTGAAAAATTCATTAACATTTATTCCTTAATAAAATCTTAATTACTATTTATGTCTGTTAGGGCTAGCGGAACGCACCAAATGGATATAGAGACTTTATTATAATATATGCGTTCGCAGCCCGGGGTCCACCGTGCAGGAGAACCTGCTGCTAGCAAATGGCGGAACTAAATGGCGGTATGAGCTACCTGTGTTACTTCACAGAGTAGCCGTGAACTCAAAGCACTGCGCCCTGTTAAACTTCACAGTGGTACAGGCTAACTACCCAAACGAGAGCAGTCAGTGGTCATGCATGCACACAAAACTCCTCGCCGGAGGTGCCAGCATTCTAGGGGCTTAGCCGGGTCCCTGAACACAAACATACGTGACCACACTGGCGCAAAGTACAACATAGAACAATACTAGCGCATGGCCGTGCGGCCATACGAGCCTTAAATAGTTGCAGCACGTACAGGACCTTCCTAGAAGGACCAATGAGAGGCTGCCACAGAGTATGAGCACCTACAGGACCTTCCTGAAGGACCAATGGCCTTAGCTGCAGTGTCTGATCATGTGACCCTCGATCTCCACTGAGAGATCTTACTCTGGGCATGCTCAGAACGAGAAAAGCAGGACTTAGTCCCAGAAGCATTTGAGAAAAACTCCGGCACACTCTGATTGATGAATTTCAAGATTTCAAAGTTTATTTTCCATTGTCATAAGTAAAATAGAGTTTCAGAAATAATGAGTAAATGCATACGCCTTCAGTACACTTGATTTGGACACATACAATTCCTTTCTCAACGTTTCGGCTAAAAAAACAGCCTTTTTCAAGAGATTAAATGTCCTTCTGAAATATACATGAGAACAGTTATACATGAGATTTACAAAACAGAAATACATCTCATACACAGAGATATTCCAAAACATGGTGAAAAGCAGAATAAGGGTGAACATTTTTTCTCATGTTCCCCTACTATATTTAAGAGATTAAACTTGAATAATGTCGTTTTAAATAATTATAGAATTTAAGGTGGTCTATAATATACAAAAAGAGTAAATGTAAGTTATAAGGGACATGACGGACATCCCCGGATACACATAAAAAGAAAAAAGAAAGTAAATAAAGACTATGTATACCAATTGTGAGACATCCCACACCAACATGTTTAACTGGGGCAAACTGACTGTAAACCGCACCCTAAAGTGTTAAAACGTAAAAGAAGTGTTAAAACGAAAAAGAAAGAACTGAGGATCATACTTATGTGTATGCAGAGCCAGGCAGAGAAATCCACTGTTGAAGTAAATATATAGGAAAGGGTTCACTGCATATCGGCATAGGTATACAAGTCACAGACATGTGCATGGCACCCTCCAGTGCCAGAGTGCGGCTAGGATCAATACCTTAAATGAAAGAGTCTCACAGGAACTTGGTGTCCAAAACGGAGGACCGGGGAGCCGAGACCGATATGTGGAAGGCACATGTGTAAGTCGGCGTGCTGGCGGCTATTTACCTGTTAGGGGTGAGAACAATTCCGGGTGAAGGTGAAACACGTGACCGGAAGTGAGGTAAAAGCCGAGACGCCGAAGAAAACCGAAGAATGCCGAAGTAGTGCGCATGCGCCGTGCCGTCCGTTGCCGAATGCTAGATTCCACTTGTGAACTGTGGAAAACAGAAAAAAGAAGCTGTTATAGAAACCATAAAACAGACAAAATGTTATGTGCGGTAATTACTGAGTCATAGTCCTTGGTGTGGTGACCATATTCATAGAATACATTAACAGAAATACCTAAAAGGAAAATTAATAAAAGACTTCAATGGCGATATATGGGAAAATATACTAAGTATATGTGTGACAGAAAGGGGCTTTGATTGGAACCCATCCTAAAGGGACATAAACAGATACAAATGGACATAAAAGCCAGATCCATATACAGAACTATATTGCATAACTAGATCAATGGGACAATTAGTGGGAAACCTCGTATTCCCTATTTAAGCCAAATGGAGATAGAGTTTGTAGTGTATAAATCCAAAAGGATTCACGTTCTTTAAGTTTCTTTATCCTGTCACCCCCCCGTCTAGACAGTGGTACATGATCAATTATTTGGTATTTCAGCTGAGCTACAGTGTGGTTATTTTGCAAAAAATGAGCTGGGATTGGCAGGAGGGTCCTCCCACAGCGAATGGTGGACTTGTGCTTGGAAATACGGTCTCGGATATGTTGAGTAGTTTCCCCAACATATCCGAGACCGCAGGGACACTTAATCAAATATACAACAAACGAAGAATTGCACGTGAAATGCCCTTTAATGAAAAACCGTTTCCCAGAACGAGGGTGGGTGAAGGAATCACTCTTTGATATGTTTGAACACTGGTGACAACCAAGACATGGAAAGGTGCCATTCCGTGGGGAGGAAAAAACTCTCTGTGTGAATCCTCTGTTAGCAGGGCCCACATCAGCCCTGACCAAACGGTCCCTGATGTTGGAGCAACGTTTACTGCACATGATTGGTTTTACATTGAACTCCTGTACCTGTGGGTAGGCACTTTTAAGAATATCCCAATGTTGGAGGATACATCTATTGATAAGATAGTTCAAGGGATGAAAGGTGCTGACAAAGGCCAATCGGGAAGTTTTTGGTTGTGGCTCGAATCTGGTGATATTTCTATTAGGAGTCAGGACATGGTCGGGGTAACCTCTGCTTCTAAACTTATTATTCATTTCTTGATGTCTGAGTGCCCTAGTCTCAGGATTAGAAACAATCCTACCCACCCGGTCGTGTTGGGATTTGGGGAGGGCTCTCTTGACATGGTGAGGGTGACAGCTCTCATATCTCAAAAGGCTGTTCCTATCGGTAGGTTTGACAAACAAGTCCGTCTCTATTAACCGATCCTTAGTGATACTGACTCTGGTATCTAAGAAATTCATGGTACAAAAATCATAGGATAATGAAAAGGTCAAACCTAGTAAATAGGAATTCAGGTCTTTATGGAAGTCCAAAAGAGTGTCAACATCTCCATTCCAAATTAGAAAGACGTCGTCTATATAACGTCGCCAGTAGATGGCGTAAGAAACAAAATTGGGGTGAGTATAGACGTATGATAATTCAAATTGATCCATGAAGATGTTAGCATAAGGGGGTGCCATGTTACTGCCCATGGCGGTCCCCCTCTGTTGAATGAAGAACTGATCTTCAAACATAAAAAAATTCTTTGTCAATACTAAGGTAAGACAGTCTTTACAAAATTCTAGTTGTGGATCGGTGAAGTCTGTATGGCGGGTCAAAAAAGACATAACTGCGTCAATTCCATCCGAATGTCGGATGCTGGTGTAAAGACTATTAACATCCATAGTCACTAAGATGCAGTTGGTTGGTAATACACATATGTCTTTTAGAGAAGTCAGAAACTCTGTTGTGTCTTTCAAATAGGATTTAATTTTTGGTACCAATGGAGATAAAATCTTGTCCAGGGTAATAGCTAAAGGGGAAAGAAGAGATTCAGTGGACGCCACAATGGGTCGTCCTGGGGGCTTCAAGGGGTGTTTATGGATCTTGGGAAGGGTATAAAACACCGGTATAACCGGATGATGTTTGATTAAGAATTCTCCCAATTTTTTGTCTATCGTGCCCAAAGTAGTATAATGGGACACTAGAGCTGTAATTTCTCTGCCTATGTCAAAGGTAGGATTATGATCTATAGGTAGATATGTGTCTACGTCGCTCAATTGTGATCTAATTTCATCCATGTAATACTCTCGATCTAGTACCACTATTGAACCCCCCTTGTCGGCTGGTTTTATTATAATATTTTTATTCCCCTTGAGAGATGTTAGAGCCTGATTCTCCTCTATGGTGAGATTGTGTTTTACATGGTAATCACCCCTATCTATAGATGTCAACACCTTCTTAATGTCATTTCTGACAAATTCTATATACGTTTCAACCGGATGGTAAGAATGTGGTGGTTGAAAGGAACTACGCAATCGTAAGTTTAAAGCATTCAAAGTAAATTGCGGACCAGTAGAGTCATGTATAACAGAGGGAATGACTGATTCTGTAGAGAAATGGGCCTTTAGACGAACGTTCCTAAAAAAACGATATAATTCTTGGTCCAGCTGAAATGAATTGAACCGCGGGACCGGACAAAAACTCAGTCCTTTCTGCAGAACAGTCATTTCCGGGGGGGACAAGCATATGGAAGAGATATTATAGACGATGTTGTTGGTAACCTCATTACCTGCGATCTCGTTGCCATTCTGCGTTGCTCTTGTCCGTGCACGTTGCCCCCTCCTCGTTTTCCTCTGTAGGTACGTCCTGGGCGCTGTTCTAAAAAAGTGGAGCGAGAAGTACCAAAATCGCTCTCTGAGCTTGTGGAGAATGGGCTGTAGTCCCGTCTTGCTGGTCTCCGATATCTGGAATAGTTGGAAAATTGCCATTTATAAACTTGGTTATTCCTGTAGTCCTCTGTATCACGTAGGAATTTATTGCGTTTCTTGGTTTGTAGGTTTTCACGTAGGTCAAATATAGATTTGTCGACTTTATCCTTTAACGCCTTGAAGTCTTCCGGTGAGGATGTGCTCCTGAGTTGTTGCTCCGTCGTCGAAATCCTGGAATTCAAATCTGTAATTTCCTTTTGTAAAAAGTCAATAGTTAGAATTATTAAGTCCATGGAACACTTATTTAATATTGCTTCAAATTTACCACAGTATTCCGTATTATCTTGGAAAAGGGTGGGTCTTAAAGGAACCCTCAGGCCCCTGGGTATACGTTGGACACGATGGTACTCGGCCAGAGTTATACTGTGAAGATCCAGAGCGGTATACCGTTTCACATCTTTTTCATAGTCTCTAGTACGCAACTCCTCAGTGGGAGTGTGTAAAAAAGTACCGGATGTGGTAATTTGAGAGATAATATTAGTAGCCTCCTCCTGATTATATGATAGGGTGGAAAAAGACATTTATTCTAGTAGGAGCTACCCTCAAAAAAAATATAGAATATCACGATGAGGAAGGTGCTCACTATAACGATGCAAGGTGCTAAGGAGAAAAATGAGAAATATTTGAGAAAAACTCCGGCACACTCTGATTGATGAATTTCAAGATTTCAAAGTTTATTTTCCATTGTCATAAGTAAAATAGAGTTTCAGAAATAATGAGTAAATGCATACGCCTTCAGTACACTTGATTTGGACACATACAATTCCTTTCTCAACGTTTCGGCTAAAAAAACAGCCTTTTTCAAGAGATTAAATGTCCTTCTGAAATATACATGAGAACAGTTATACATGAGATTTACAAAACAGAAATACATCTCATACACAGAGATATTCCAAAACATGGTGAAAAGCAGAATAAGGGTGAACATTTTTTCTCATGTTCCCCTACTATATTTAAGAGATTAAACTTGAATAATGTCGTTTTAAATAATTATAGAATTTAAGGTGGTCTATAATATACAAAAAGAGTAAATGTAAGTTATAAGGGACATGACGGACATCCCCGGATACACATAAAAAGAAAAAAGAAAGTAAATAAAGACTATGTATACCAATTGTGAGACATCCCACACCAACATGTTTAACTGGGGCAAACTGACTGTAAACCGCACCCTAAAGTGTTAAAACGTAAAAGAAGTGTTAAAACGAAAAAGAAAGAACTGAGGATCATACTTATGTGTATGCAGAGCCAGGCAGAGAAATCCACTGTTGAAGTAAATATATAGGAAAGGGTTCACTGCATATCGGCATAGGTATACAAGTCACAGACATGTGCATGGCACCCTCCAGTGCCAGAGTGCGGCTAGGATCAATACCTTAAATGAAAGAGTCTCACAGGAACTTGGTGTCCAAAACGGAGGACCGGGGAGCCGAGACCGATATGTGGAAGGCACATGTGTAAGTCGGCGTGCTGGCGGCTATTTACCTGTTAGGGGTGAGAACAATTCCGGGTGAAGGTGAAACACGTGACCGGAAGTGAGGTAAAAGCCGAGACGCCGAAGAAAACCGAAGAATGCCGAAGTAGTGCGCATGCGCCGTGCCGTCCGTTGCTGAATGCTAGATTCCACTTGTGAACTGTGGAAAACTGGAAAACTGTGGGGAAACTACTCAACATATCCGAGACCGTATTTCCAAGCACAAGTCCACCATTCGCTGTGGGAGGACCCTCCTGCCAATCCCAGCTCATTTTTTGCAAAATAACCACACTGTAGCTCAGCTGAAATACCAAATAATTGATCATGTACCACTGTCTAGACGGGGGGGTGACAGGATAAAGAAACTTAAAGAACGTGAATCCTTTTGGATTTATACACTACAAACTCTATCTCCATTTGGCTTAAATAGGGAATACGAGGTTTCCCACTAATTGTCCCATTGATCTAGTTATGCAATATAGTTCTGTATATGGATCTGGCTTTTATGTCCATTTGTATCTGTTTATGTCCCTTTAGGATGGGTTCCAATCAAAGCCCCTTTCTGTCACACATATACTTAGTATATTTTCCCATATATCGCCATTGAAGTCTTTTATTAATTTTCCTTTTAGGTATTTCTGTTAATGTATTCTATGAATATGGTCACCACACCAAGGACTATGACTCAGTAATTACCGCACATAACATTTTGTCTGTTTTATGGTTTCTATAACAGCTTCTTTTTTCTGTTTTTTCTGTTTTCCACTGTTTTCCACAGTTCACAAGTGGAATCTAGCATTCGGCAACGGACGGCACGGCGCATGCGCACTACTTCGGCATTCTTCGGTTTTCTTCGGCGTCTCGGCTTTTACCTCACTTCCGGTCACGTGTTTCACCTTCACCCGGAATTGTTCTCACCCCTAACAGGTAAATAGCCGCCAGCACGCCGACTTACACATGTGCCTTCCACATATCGGTCTCGGCTCCCCGGTCCTCCGTTTTGGACACCAAGTTCCTGTGAGACTCTTTCATTTAAGGTATTGATCCTAGCCGCACTCTGGCACTGGAGGGTGCCATGCACATGTCTGTGACTTGTATACCTATGCCGATATGCAGTGAACCCTTTCCTATATATTTACTTCAACAGTGGATTTCTCTGCCTGGCTCTGCATACACATAAGTATGATCCTCAGTTCTTTCTTTTTCGTTTTAACACTTCTTTTACGTTTTAACACTTTAGGGTGCGGTTTACAGTCAGTTTGCCCCAGTTAAACATGTTGGTGTGGGATGTCTCACAATTGGTATACATAGTCTTTATTTACTTTCTTTTTTCTTTTTATGTGTATCCGGGGATGTCCGTCATGTCCCTTATAACTTACATTTACTCTTTTTGTATATTATAGACCACCTTAAATTCTATAATTATTTAAAACGACATTATTCAAGTTTAATCTCTTAAATATAGTAGGGGAACATGTGAAAAAAAATGTTCACCCTTATTCTGCTTTTCACCATGTTTTGGAATATCTCTGTGTATGAGATGTATTTCTGTTTTGTAAATCTCATGTATAACTGTTCTCATGTATATTTCAGAAGGACATTTAATCTCTTGAAAAAGGCTGTTTTTTTAGCCGAAACGTTGAGAAAGGAATTGTATGTGTCCAAATCAAGTGTACTGAAGGCGTATGCATTTACTCATTATTTCTGAAACTCTATTTTACTTATGACAATGGAAAATAAACTTTGAAATCTTGAAATTCATCAATCAGAGTGTGCCGGAGTTTTTCTCAAATATTTCTCATTTTTCTCCTGAGCACCTTGCATCGTTATAGTGAGCACCTTCCTCATCGTGATATTCTATATTTTTTTTGAGGGTAGCTCCTACTAGAATAAATGTCTTTTTCCACCCTATCATATAATCAGGAGGAGGCTACTAATATTATCTCTCAAATTACCACATCCGGTACTTTTTTACACACTCCCACTGAGGAGTTGCGTACTAGAGACTATGAAAAAGATGTGAAACGGTATACCGCTCTGGATCTTCACAGTATAACTCTGGCCGAGTACCATCGTGTCCAACGTATACCCAGGGGCCTGAGGGTTCCTTTAAGACCCACCCTTTTCCAAGATAATACGGAATACTGTGGTAAATTTGAAGCAATATTAAATAAGTGTTCCATGGACTTAATAATTCTAACTATTGACTTTTTACAAAAGGAAATTACAGATTTGAATTCCAGGATTTCGACGACGGAGCAACAACTCAGGAGCACATCCTCACCGGAAGACTTCAAGGCGTTAAAGGATAAAGTCGACAAATCTATATTTGACCTACGTGAAAACCTACAAACCAAGAAACGCAATAAATTCCTACGTGATACAGAGGACTACAGGAATAACCAAGTTTATAAATGGCAATTTTCCAACTATTCCAGATATCGGAGACCAGCAAGACGGGACTACAGCCCATTCTCCACAAGCTCAGAGAGCGATTTTGGTACTTCTCGCTCCACTTTTTTAGAACAGCGCCCAGGACGTACCTACAGAGGAAAACGAGGAGGGGGCAACGTGCACGGACAAGAGCAACGCAGAATGGCAACGAGATCGCAGGTAATGAGGTTACCAACAACATCGTCTATAATATCTCTTCCATATGCTTGTCCCCCCCGGAAATGACTGTTCTGCAGAAAGGACTGAGTTTTTGTCCGGTCCCGCGGTTCAATTCATTTCAGCTGGACCAAGAATTATATCGTTTTTTTAGGAACGTTCGTCTAAAGGCCCATTTCTCTACAGAATCAGTCATTCCCTCTGTTATACATGACTCTACTGGTCCGCAATTTACTTTGAATGCTTTAAACTTACGATTGCGTAGTTCCTTTCAACCACCACATTCTTACCATCCGGTTGAAACGTATATAGAATTTGTCAGAAATGACATTAAGAAGGTGTTGACATCTATAGATAGGGGTGATTACCATGTAAAACACAATCTCACCATAGAGGAGAATCAGGCTCTAACATCTCTCAAGGGGAATAAAAATATTATAATAAAACCAGCCGACAAGGGGGGTTCAATAGTGGTACTAGATCGAGAGTATTACATGGATGAAATTAGATCACAATTGAGCGACGTAGACACATATCTACCTATAGATCATAATCCTACCTTTGACATAGGCAGAGAAATTACAGCTCTAGTGTCCCATTATACTACTTTGGGCACGATAGACAAAAAATTGGGAGAATTCTTAATCAAACATCATCCGGTTATACCGGTGTTTTATACCCTTCCCAAGATCCATAAACACCCCTTGAAGCCCCCAGGACGACCCATTGTGGCGTCCACTGAATCTCTTCTTTCCCCTTTAGCTATTACCCTGGACAAGATTTTATCTCCATTGGTACCAAAAATTAAATCCTATTTGAAAGACACAACAGAGTTTCTGACTTCTCTAAAAGACATATGTGTATTACCAACCAACTGCATCTTAGTGACTATGGATGTTAATAGTCTTTACACCAGCATCCGACATTCGGATGGAATTGACGCAGTTATGTCTTTTTTGACCCGCCATACAGACTTCACCGATCCACAACTAGAATTTTGTAAAGACTGTCTTACCTTAGTATTGACAAAGAATTTTTTTATGTTTGAAGATCAGTTCTTCATTCAACAGAGGGGGACCGCCATGGGCAGTAACATGGCACCCCCTTATGCTAACATCTTCATGGATCAATTTGAATTATCATACGTCTATAATCACCCCAATTTTGTTTCTTACGCCATCTACTGGCGACGTTATATAGACGACGTCTTTCTAATTTGGAATGGAGATGTTGACACTCTTTTGGACTTCCATAAAGACCTGAATTCCTATTTACTAGGTTTGACCTTTTCATTATCCTATGATTTTTGTACCATGAATTTCTTAGATACCAGAGTCAGTATCACTAAGGATCGGTTAATAGAGACGGACTTGTTTGTCAAACCTACCGATAGGAACAGCCTTTTGAGATATGAGAGCTGTCACCCTCACCATGTCAAGAGAGCCCTCCCCAAATCCCAACACGACCGGGTGGGTAGGATTGTTTCTAATCCTGAGACTGGGGCACTCAGACATCAAGAAATGAATAATAAGTTTAGAAGCAGAGGTTACCCCGACCATGTCCTGACTCCTAATAGAAATATCACCAGATTCGAGCCACAACCAAAAACTTCCCGATTGGCCTTTGTCAGCACCTTTCATCCCTTGAACTATCTTATCAATAGATGTATCCTCCAACATTGGGATATTCTTAAAAGTGCCTACCCACAGGTACAGGAGTTCAATGTAAAACCAATCATGTGCAGTAAACGTTGCTCCAACATCAGGGACCGTTTGGTCAGGGCTGATGTGGGCCCTGCTAACAGAGGATTCACACAGAGAGTTTTTTCCTCCCCACGGAATGGCACCTTTCCATGTCTTGGTTGTCACCAGTGTTCAAACATATCAAAGGGTGATTCCTTCACCCACCCTCGTTCTGGGAAACGGTTTTTCATTAAAGGGCATTTCACGTGCAATTCTTCGTTTGTTGTATATTTGATTAAGTGTCCCTGCGGTCTCGGATATGTTGGGGAAACTACTCAACATATCCGAGACTGTATTTCCAAGCACAAGTCCACCATTCGCTGTGGGAGGACCCTCCTGCCAATCCCAGCTCATTTTTTGCAAAATAACCACACTGTAGCTCAGCTGAAATACCAAATAATTGATCATGTACCACTGTCTAGACGGGGGGGTGACAGGATAAAGAAACTTAAAGAACGTGAATCCTTTTGGATTTATATACTACAAACTCTATCTCCATTTGGCTTAAATAGGGAATACGAGGTTTCCCACTAATTGTCCCATTGATCTAGTTATGCAATATAGTTCTGTATATGGATCTGGCTTTTATGTCCATTTGTATCTGTTTATGTCCCTTTAGGATGGGTTCCAATCAAAGCCCCTTTCTGTCACACATATACTTAGTATATTTTCCCATATATCGCCATTGAAGTCTTTTATTAATTTTCCTTTTAGGTATTTCTGTTAATGTATTCTATGAATATGGTCACCACACCAAGGACTATGACTCAGTAATTACCGCACATAACATTTTGTCTGTTTTATGGTTTCTATAACAGCTTCTTTTTTCTGTTTTCCACAGTTCACAAGTGGAATCTAGCATTCGGCAACGGACGGCACGGCGCATGCGCACTACTTCGGCATTCTTCGGTTTTCTTCGGCGTCTCGGCTTTTACCTCACTTCCGGTCACGTGTTTCACCTTCACCCGGAATTGTTCTCACCCCTAACAGGTAAATAGCCGCCAGCACGCCGACTTACACATGTGCCTTCCACATATCGGTCTCGGCTCCCCGGTCCTCCGTTTTGGACACCAAGTTCCTGTGAGACTCTTTCATTTAAGGTATTGATCCTAGCCGCACTCTGGCACTGGAGGGTGCCATGCACATGTCTGTGACTTGTATACCTATGCCGATATGCAGTGAACCCTTTCCTATATATTTACTTCAACAGTGGATTTCTCTGCCTGGCTCTGCATACACATAAGTATGATCCTCAGTTCTTTCTTTTTCGTTTTAACACTTCTTTTACGTTTTAACACTTTAGGGTGCGGTTTACAGTCAGTTTGCCCCAGTTAAACATGTTGGTGTGGGATGTCTCACAATTGGTATACATAGTCTTTATTTACTTTCTTTTTTCTTTTTATGTGTATCCGGGGATGTCCGTCATGTCCCTTATAACTTACATTTACTCTTTTTGTATATTATAGACCACCTTAAATTCTATAATTATTTAAAACGACATTATTCAAGTTTAATCTCTTAAATATAGTAGGGGAACATGAGAAAAAATGTTCACCCTTATTCTGCTTTTCACCATGTTTTGGAATATCTCTGTGTATGAGATGTATTTCTGTTTTGTAAATCTCATGTATAACTGTTCTCATGTATATTTCAGAAGGACATTTAATCTCTTGAAAAAGGCTGTTTTTTTAGCCGAAACGTTGAGAAAGGAATTGTATGTGTCCAAATCAAGTGTACTGAAGGCGTATGCATTTACTCATTATTTCTGAAACTCTATTTTACTTATGACAATGGAAAATAAACTTTGAAATCTTGAAATTCATCAATCAGAGTGTGCCGGAGTTTTTCTCAAATATTTCTCATTTTTCTCCTGAGCACCTTGCATCGTTATAGTGAGCACCTTCCTCATCGTGTTAGTCCCAGAAGCGTCTGCTCGCCGCTGCCCAGCACTGACTTCAATGGCAGAAGCTGGAAAAGCAGCAGTAACTCTCTGTACAGAGTCAGACTGAGCGAGACGCTGGGACCGACGTCTCCGCTGAGCAGGCTCCACTGTGGCAGGAGAAGAATGGGAGACTGCAGCGGAGATGGCCTGAGATTCCCCCTGTGCAGAGGCGGGAACTCGACCCCTAACATTACCCCTCCTTGGGCCTCGCTACGTTCGAAGGCAGCAATGAGCTGCAGAGCCCAAATGTGCTCAGCAGGCTCCCAGGACCTATCCTCAGGACCGTAACCCTTCCAGTCCACCAAATAAATTTTTTTGCCACGAACCACCTTGCACCCCAAAATAGCGTTCACCTCGTAATCGTACGTAGACGAACCCGATGTCCCGGCAGATGACTCAGAAAACTGGGACATGTATACGGGCTTAAGGAGAGACACATGAAAGGTGTCGGTGATACCTAGGCATGGAGGAAGGGCTAGACGGTAGACCACAGGGTTAACCTGTTCGAGGACCTTGAAGGGACCCAAGTAGTGTGGTGCAAACTTAGTGGACTCAACACGCAGCCTGATGTTACGGGCGGAGAGCCACACTAAGTCGCCAGGAGCAAAGGTCGGGGCAGGGCGCCGATGTGCATCGGCGGAGGACCTCATTCTCTCCTTGGAGGCCTGGATAGCATCCTGAGTGCGGTCCCAAATGTCTCATGCCTCCACTGCCCAGTCTGCCACCCTGGAATCAGCAGAGGACACGGGCATTGGCACAGGAACCCGCGGATGTTGGCTGTAATTAAGGAGGAAAGGAGTCTGATCGGTGGAGTCGGCTACAGCGTTGTTAAGGGCAAACTCAGCCCACGGTAACAAGGATGCCCAGTCATCCTGCCTGGCAGAAACAAAATGTTGTAAATAAGTGACCAGAGTCTGATTGGCCCTCTCAACCAACCCATTCATCTCGGGATGATAAGCCGAGGAGAGATTTAACTCAATACTGAGTAGACGACAAAGCTCCCTCCAGAATCGAGACGCAAACTGGGGACCCCAGTCCCTGACAATCTTGTCCGGCATACCGTGTAAGCGAAAGATATGCTTGACGAACAAGGCTGCCAGAGCCCATGCAGACGGTAGCCGTGGAAGAGGCACCAAATGAACCATTTTGGAAAAATGGTCGGTGATCACCAGATAATGGTGCAGTTACGAGACTTGGGTAAGCCCACCACAAAGTCCATCCTAACCATCTCCCAGGGCCTGTCCGCCACCGGCAGAGGATAAAGCAACCCAGCTGGCCGTTGCCGAGGGGACTTGTTCTTGGCGCAAGAGACACACGCCCGAACATAGTCTGCGACATCACGAGCCATATGTGGCCACCAATATGTCCTCGCCAGGAGCTCAGATGTCCTTTTGGTCCCAAAATGTCCACCCACCCTAGACGAGTGAGCCCAAGAGAGAACCTCCGGACGCAAACTGGATGGTACAAAAGTCTTGCCCGGAGGCACTGACTCTAGCGAAATCGGGGCAACGGTTCTCAGGCTCTCAGAGGGGACAATAAGCAGAGGCTCCTCTTCCTCCTCCACAGATGACACAACGGAGCGAGAGAGAGCGTCGGCACGAATGTTCTTCTCCCCAGAAAGAAAATAGAGGGTGAAATGAAACCAGGAGAAGAACAAGGACCATCTGGCCTGGCGAGAATTTAACTGCTGGGCTGTCTGCAGGTACACCAAATTTTTATGATCTGTGAAGACTTGGAATGGAAAACGAGCTCCCTCCAAGAGATGTCTCCACTCTGAGAAGGCCAACTTCATGGCTAGCAACTCCCTGTCACCGATGGAATAATTCCTCTCTGCTGGTGAGAAGGTCTTAGAAAAGAAGAAGCAAGGATGCTTCCGACCTTGAGCATCCTTTTGGAAGAGGACTGCTCCAGCACCAACAGATGAGGCATCCACCTCCATGATAAATGGCTTATCTACATCGGGGCGATGTAGGATGGGAGTGCTAGCGAAGTGTGACTTTATGGAGTTAAAGGCCTTGGAGACCTCCTCAGACCACAATTTGGGATTTGCCCCCTTCTTGGTGAGGGCAACCAAGGGAGCTACCAAAGTTGAGAAGTGCGGAATGAACTGGCGATAATAATTAATGAACCCCATAAAGCTCTGCACCGCTTTAAGAGAATGGGGTTCCTGCCAGTCCATCACGGCCTGTAGTTTGGCAGGATCCATAGCCAATCCCTGGGAGGAGATGATATAGCCTAGGAAAGGTAAGGACTCCTGCTCAAACATACACTTCTCCAACTTGGCATAGAGGGAGTTTGCCCTTAGGAGGTCGAAGACTTTGCAAACATCTCTCCGGTGGGAGTCAATATCTGGAGAGTAGATGAGAATATCATCCAGATAGACTACAACTGAGGTGGTGAGCATATCCCGGAAGATGTCGTTCACAAAGTCTTGGAAAACCGCTGGGGCATTACAGAACCCGATGGGCATCACCAGATATTCATGGTGCCCATCCCTGGTGTTAAAAGCCGTCTTCCATTCGTCCCCCTCACGGATGCGAATCAGGTTGTAAGCACCCCGCAGGTCTAGTTTAGTAAACACCCTTGCTCCCCAAAGCCTATCGAAGAGCTCAGATATCAAGGGCAAAGGATACTTATTCTTAACGGTGATGGTGTTAAGATCCCTGTAGTCTATGCATGGACGCAGTTCCCCATTCTTCTTCTGCACGAAGAAGAACCCAGCCCCAGCAGGTGACACTGACTTCCTGATGAACCCTCTTGCCAGATTCTCTTGAATGTACTGAGACATTGCCTCCATCTCCGGGAGAGATAACGGATAAACTCGACCCCGGGGAGGCTCAGCACCAGGCAGGAGATCAATAGGACAGTCATAGGGGCGATGGGGCGGAAGGGTCTCTGCAGCCTTTTTGGAGAATATGTCTGCGTAAGACCAATATTGCTTGGGGAGAGAGGATAGATCTGTGGGTACCTCTGTTGTAGCAACCTGAATGCACTCCCTCTGACACCTACACCCACAAGATTCACCCCAACCCAAAATTCTGCCTGAGGACCACTCGATATGAGGAGAGTGGTACCGTAGCCATGGTATCCCCAACAGGACCTCATCAATTCCCTCAGCAATGACGAGCAGAGATATAATCTCCTGATGGGATGGCGACATGGACAGAGTAAAAGGGATGGTCTGGTGTGTTATCTGTGAGGGCAGTGTAGACCCATTCACCACTCGTACCGTTACTGGTTGAGCTAGCATAACCAGGGGTATTGCGTGACGTTGGGCGAAGGCTGAAGACATAAAATTGCCCTCCGCCCCAGAGTCCACGCAGAGCTCTACCGAGTGGGAGGATGAGCCTATAATTATTGTCCCCTTAAAGGACAATTTGGAGGAAAACGTCGCCGTGTCTAGTGTACCTCCACCTACTACCACTAGACGCTGACGTTTCCTCGACCGCTGGGGACATCTGGTGGCAAGATGTCCTGACTGCTGGCAAACATGACAGACCTTGAGTGCACAAGCGGTCCAGGACTTAGATCCCTCACGTGACACTTCCATGGCCTCATGTGACTCAGGAACCAGGACCGGAGATTCCAGAGGTTTGGCAAAGGTGGGAGCCAGCCGAAACCTCTGCCTACACTGGGCTCACTCTAACCTCCGCTCGTTAAAACGGAGGTCAATACGAGTAGAGACGGAAATTAACTCCTCCAGTGTGGCAGGAATCTCCCTAGTGGCCAGAGCGTCCTTAACGTGATCAGCCAGCCCCCTCCAAAATATGGGGATAAGGGCTTTATCCAACCACTCCAGCTCAGAAGCTAAAGTATGGAAGTGGACGGCAAATTGGCTGACCAAGGACTCACCCTGAGTTAATGCCAGCAGTTGGAGCGCCCTGTCATGGGTGACTCGAGGTCGTAAAAAGACCTGTTTCAGAGTGCTCAGGAACAGCGGAGCACTCTGCACCACATGATCACCACGCTCCCACAGCGGTGTAGTCCATTCCAACGCCCTGTCCGACAAGAGGGACACAATAAATCCCACTTTAGCTCGCTCTGTGGGAAAACGTGCAGCCAGGAGCTCGAGGTGAATAGAGCACTGACTCACGAATCCCCTACAGGATTTGCTGTCTCCAGAAAATTTCTCCGGCAGCAGAAGGTGAGATAATGTCGGAACAGGGGTGGCAGTGGACAAGGTTGCTGCAGCCACGCTAGCAGCCTGTACAGCAACTGCGGTAACATCCACAGCTGAGGTTGAGCTCTCGAGAGCCGCCAACCTACCCTCCAGCTGCTGGATATACCGCAGTGATTGCTGAATGTCCGCCATTTACTAGCCAGACCCTGGCGCTAGTATCATGTTAGGGCTAGCGGAACACACCAAATGGATATAGAGACTTTATTATAATATATGCGTTCGCAGCCCGGGGTCCACCGTGCAGGAGAACCTGCTGCTAGCAAATGGCGGAACTAAATGGCGGTATGAGCTACCTCTGTTACTTCACAGAGTAGCCGTGAACTCAAAGCACTGCGCCCTGTTAAACTTCACAGTGGCACAGGCTAACTATCCAAACGAGAGCAGTCAGTGGTCATGCATGAACACAAAACTCCTCGCCGGAGGTGCCAGCATGCTAGGGCCTTATTTCAGCCAGGTCCCTGAATACTCAAACACACAAACTCCTCGCCGGAGGTGCCAGCATTCTAGGGGCTTATTTCAGCCGGGTCCCTGAACACAAACATACGTGACCACACTGGCGCAAAGTACAACATAGAACAATACTAGCGCATGGCCGTGCGGCCATACGAGCCTTAAATAGTTGCAGCACGTACAGGACCTTCCTAGAAGGACCAATGAGAGGCTGCCACAGAGTATGAGCACCTACAGGACCTTCCTGAAGGACCAATGGCCTTAGCTGCAGTGTCTGATCATGTGACCCTCGATCTCCACTGAGAGATCTTACTCTGGGCATGCTCAGAACGAGAAAAGCAGGACCAGAAACATCTGCTCGCCGCTGCCCAGCACTGACTTCAATGGCAGAAGCTGGAAAAGCAGCAGTAACTCTCTGTACAGAATCAGACTGAGCAAGATGCTGGGACCAACGTCTCTGCTGAGCAGGCTCCACTGCGCCAGGAGAAGAATGGGAGACCGCAGCGGAGATGGCCCGAGATTCCCCCTGTGCAGAGGCGGGAACTCGACCCCTAACAATGTCTCCTATTAATATGCATGCAAATATGTGGCATTAAGAACTGTCTGTGTCATTTCCGTCGGCTTTATATGATCTTTTGCCCTACTCATGTTATCTTATCATGCATGCACAAGCTATTTATGTTTTAGGCACTATTTTGACATTTTAAAACCTTATCTTTTTGTTATATGTAATTGAGTGTTATTGCGCATTGGCAGCATTTGCCCATTTAATCATGTTTTTTAATGAATTTTTTATGACAATTAATTGGTTCTTTGTTTTATTTTTTTCGTCGATTTTGAATGTTTTTTTGTCAGTTGTTAAAGTGGAGTAAAAGTGTGACACCATTGTTCTCAGCAGTGATCTGGGAGTCACAGATGCTTCCAGGGATCTTCCCCATGCTATCCTCCATCCATTCAACACTTTTTTCATCCATTTCAACATTTTCACTGCTCCAGTTTACCGGCAGACCTACAGAAACATCAATTTTGCTGAATCAGTTTATTTGGACTCTGGTTCCGCAGAAAAATTAATCCAACAGTCCATTGTGGAGCGGTATCAGATCTCCATCCAACATCTACAGAGTCCTTTGGTGGTATCATCCATTGTTCTGCCTTCCTCCACGTATGATACTCTGTGGATTCCAGCATACAGATAAACCTTTCATCCACTTCTCAGTAAACAGACTGTATGCATTCTTAAGTCTATATTTATTGAGATGATAATGTGAACGATAACGGATGATAATGGATGACAATCGTAGTGGATGGTATTGATAATGGTAAAAACTACAAAAAGAATAAACAGTGTATCTGTACTGGCAGACAACAAAGACAACAGCATGATACAGAGTGCGATTACATCAGTATCTCACATTACAGAGGCTGCACAGTAACATTACAACACAGGAATGCAGTTATAATATCTATCTAAAGCAAAGTTCATGCTGTAAAACTGTTTTGCTCTATACAGGAATGGATCTATCTGTATACAGTGCAAAGAGCATTAACTAAAACTAGATACAGAGACTACACAGTGGCTGAACAGCTGATTCTAACACAAACACAAATGCATTAGACTCTTACCGGGAACCACAAGTAAGGGGAGTGATTGTAGTGAAGAGAGAGAGCCAGGACACACGTGTATCTGAGTCGCCCGCCAGGGCCGTGGGGTACTCGGTACTGAGTCCTGCGTTCACAGGGGGATGTCATGGTGGCGACTGGGTCCGTGGCCCTGGGCGCCCATGTAAAAGGGGAAATGTCTTTAAAGGAAATAAAGTTTATGTTTGTGACGCCATCTGTGGTATTCGGTCAGTGGGGACCGACGCTGCTTTAAGGGGTCCTCTGGGGTGATGTTATGGCAGCTAGATGGTATACACACACTCAGGTGAAGTATATCCCCAGGGCTCCTGGTGTGTAGATGGAAGATGGTGAGAAGTGCAGTGAAGAACGAGGACAGAGGTTTGCAGTCTCTTTACCTTGTTTACTGAAGACTTCAGGCAACCACAGTCCAGGGCACCAGATCACAGGGCAGGCAGGGTCTGGCCAGCTTGGAGGCAAGTTAGGAGTCCCCTTATCCAGGTGGAAATCAAAGCCTTCCTCTAGCGCTGTGGTGTTGTAGTCCCTTACTGCCTATGGCTTCAGATAAGGTCATCACAGATGTTCTCTCTCTGTCCCCCATATAGGATAGGACACAACCCATATGACTGGTGACTTGAGCCTGTTTATAGGGACACGCCCCGGGCTCTAAGGGTGTCACCGTGCCTCCTGGGTATTAAGGCGGACAGGTAACTTGGAGTTCAGCTGTCCTGCCGGTCTCTGATGTAAGTCGTAGTGGTCCTTACAACCTCGGTGTTCCGGCTACTGGTGTCTGCGCCTCAGAAGGAGGCAGCCTGCTCGTGGCTGGTCTCCCACTGGTGTTCCTCTCCTGTGCTTCGCTCTCCTGAATGCTCACTGCAATATATTGGGCTTTCTGGATGTCTCTTTCCAGGAGCTGCAGCACTGTGGCTACACAGCTCCATAAACCCTCTTCTGCCATGGCTGTGTACACAGGAGATTGTCTTGGATTGGAGATCTGCAAAATACTTTGCTAGGGCCAGACTTGCCACGAGAGATGTCTTGTCCCCATTTGTCCTGCTAGACCTCCAGCTACTACATCAAACTTACCTGGCTGGCCTCCAAGATATTGGACCTATGCAAATGTTTTCGATAAATGGAGATGCTATCATCACACAGGCCATTACAACTGCCCTATAGACCTCCTCCCTGACTCATCTCTCCATGAGACCGTATTTACGCTCTGTCACAGGCTGAGACCAGAGCCATGTCTGAATATATCAAAGAGAACCTAGCCAGAGGATTTATCTACAATAAATATTCTCAGCCTCTCATATCAGTTGTTTGATCATCTCAAAGGCTCCAGAGTCTTTACTAAACTTGACCTGCGAGAGGCATATAATCTGATCCCAATACGAGTTGGCCATTATAAATATTGCGTAATGCCGTTTGAGATCTATACCTGTTGGTGATTAAATTGTCTCACAACAGGCACTTTTTACTTGAAGGAGTGGTGCATCCAGTATTTATTTACACTGATCACAAGAACTTGGCATATCTGCAGTCCGCACTATGGGTAAATCCGCGTCAAGCCAGGCTGTCATTGTTCTTCACTCGTTTTGATTTTATTCTTCATTTCTGGCCAGTAGACAAAAACATCAAAATGGATGCACTTTCCAGGTCCTTTCTGTCATCTGACTAGGAGGAAGAGCCTCAACACATCATTGAGTCCTCCAAAATGGTCACTGCCACTGCATTTGTCCCGAGTTCCATCCTGTGTCACCGAAACAGACAGGAAGAAGCTGGTCCTTCAGTCGGGTCACTCATTTAAATTGGCTGGTCATGCCTGACAGAAGAAAATGGCTCGTCTCATCTCATGAAATTATTGCTGGCCTTCCCTGTGCAAAGATATTGTGGATTTCGGCTCAGCCTGTCCCTCCTTTGTACAGAATAGGACTCCGACACAGCTTTCGACCAGTCGGTTACTTCCTCTCCCCGTATCATCAGTTCCCTGGCAGCACATCGCGATGGACTTCATTTCCGATCTCCCAGTATCAGCCGACTGAACCGTAATTTGGGTAGTTGTTGATCACTTCTAAGTCTCCCGTCTGCTAATGTGCTTGCTGAGAAGCTCATCCAGCATATCTTCCACCTCCATGAGTTACCTCTCCATATCATCTCTGATCGAGGTAACCAGTTTATATCTCATTTCTGGAGGACTACCTGAAAACTACTCAATGTCACCTTGGACTTCTCTTCAGTCTATCATCCACAATACAATGGCAGGTAGAGCGGCTCAATGAGATCCTAACCAACTTCCTACAGTATTTCATCAATGCCCACCATAGTGACTGGGTCAGTCTCCTGCTGTGTGGCAAATTCTCATATAACAAACTTGTAAGTGAATCCTCAGCTAAATCTCTGTTTTTCTTGTGAATTGTCTACACCTCAATATTCCGTTCCCTGTGTTTACTACCACTGACATTCCTGTGGCTGAAGTTTTCATCAAGGGCCTCTCTAGAATCTGGGAGGACATCAATACCACATTAATGAAATATTCTGAATGAATGAAGAGACATGTGGACAAGAGGCGTCTTTACCCACATTGTTTCACCCTGGGAATAAGGTGTGGTTTTCTTTGAATTTTGTCCATCTCAAACTACCTTCATACAAGTTAGGTCCAAGTTTCATCGGTCCATTCGAGGTTGTCCAACAGATTAATGCTGTAGCATGCAAGCTCAAACTCCCAGCCTCTTTACTGATCCCCAATTCATTCCACGTGTCTCCTCAAGCCTGTCATCTTCAGCTCCTTCTTCAAGGACCTCTCCTGCACCAGTTAGCTATGTTTTTGACATCGAGAATATTCTGGCAACAAAAAGGTAAGAGGAAAAACCTTTCTTCTTGTGGCTTGAAATTGGTGCGGCCCTGTAGAGAGGTGGTGGGAGTTCAAGGAGAACATCCGTGCCCCCTCTGCTAGAATGACTTCTTGCGGGCTTGAATAAGAGGGAGCTTAAAGGGGGGTAATGTTCTGTCAGTGTCACCAACTCACTCAGTGTCCTGGGCTCCATCCCACACATCCTCCTCTTCTTGCTGCTTCCCGGAGACTGCGCATGCCTGGCAGATCCCTGGGCAGTGCGCATTGGGTGCACACATGCTCATGGTCTCTTACGGAGATAGCGCGCACCATCCTAAAGTGTCCTCTGCCAGTGGCCCGGAGACACTTATTGTTTCAGGCAGCTCCACCTGTTGGGAGGTGCCTGAGCAATGTGTTTAGTTTGTTGCCTGCATGCTTGCTAGTTTTCGGGTCCCCAGTAGTGTTGAGCGATACCGTCCGATACTTGAAAGTATCGGTATCGGAAAGTATCGGCCGATACCGGCAAAGTATCGGATCCAATCCGATACCGATACCCGATACCAATACAAGTCAATGGGACTCAAGTATCGGACGGTATTCCTGATGGTTCCCAGGGTCTGAAGGAGAGGAAACTCTCCTTCAGGCCCTGGGAACCATATTAATGTGTAAAAGAAAGAATTAAAATAAAAAATATTGCTATACTCACCTCTCCGAGGGAACCGGCAGCGTTGTTTGCTTAAAATTCGCGCTTTTCTTTCCTTACGTGAAGTCCCGGCTTTGTGATTGGTTGCGTCGCAGTCACATGGGCGACGCAACCAATCACAGCAAGCCGTGACGTAATTTCAGGTCCTTAAGGATTTTAAAATTACGTCCCGGCTTTGTGATTGGTTGCGTCGCAGTCACATGGGCGACGCAACCAATCACAGCAAGCCGTGACGTAATTTCAGGCCCTTAAGGATTTTAAAATTACGTCCCGGCTTTGTGATTGGTTGCGTCGCAGTCACATGGGCGACGCAACCAATCACAAGCCGTGACATCACGGGAGGCTGGACACGCGTGCATTTTAAAATGCGCGCTTGTCCAGCCTCCCGTGACGTCCCGGCTTGTGATTGGTTGCGTCGCGGTCAACCAATCACAAGCCGGGAGGCTGGACACGCGCGCATTTTAAAATGCGCGCTTGTCCAGCCTCCCGTGACGTCCCGGCTTGTGACTGGTTGCTTCGCGGTCAACCAATCACAAGCCGGGAGGCTGGACACGCGCGCATTTTAAAATGCGAGCTTGTCCAGCCTCCCGTGACGTCCCGGCTTGTGATTGGTTGCGTCGCGGTCAACCAATCACAAGCCGGGAGGCTGGACACGCGCGCATTTTAAAATACGCGCGTGTCCAGCCTCCCGGCTTGTGATTGGTTGACCGCGAAGCAACCAATCACAAGCCGGGACGTCACGGGAGGCTGGACAAGCGCGCATTTTAAAATGCGCGCGTGTCCAGCCTCCCGTGACGTCACGGCTTGTGATTGGTTGCGTCGCCCATGTGACTGCGACGCAACCAATCACAAAGCCGGGACGTAATTTTAAAATCCTTAAGGGCCTGAAATTACGTCACGGCTTGCTGTGATTGGTTGCGTCGCCCATGTGACTGCGACGCAACCAATCACAAAGCCGGGACGTAATTTTAAAATCCTTAAGGACCTGAAATTACGTCACGGCTTGCTGTGATTGGTTGCGTCGCCCATGTGACTGCGACGCAACCAATCACAAGCCGGGACTTCACGTAAAGGAAAGAAAAGCGCGAATTTTAAACAAAGAACGCTGCCGCTTCCCTCGGTAAGGTGCAGGCTGCGTCGGAGAGGTGAGTATAGCAATATTTTTTATTTTAATTCTCTCTTTTACACATTTTTACATTAATGTTGTTTCGATACCGATACCCGATACCACAAAAGTATCGGATCTCGGTATCGGAATTCCGATACCCGCAAGTATCGGCCGATACCCGACACTTGCGGTATCGGAATGCTCAACACTAGTCCCCAGTGCTCATCTCTCAGAATACCTGTCAGGACTGCCTGCATGTATCTACCGTGTTAGTACTACATACCCGCCGTACCTGCCTGCACCTGTTGTGCCAGTCTATTCCACCACTATACCTATTACATTACCGAGGGATCAGATTACACCAACTACCCATAAAAGTCTTTAAAGAGGAAAGCTAATAGAGACAGAGGCAGAAAGACATACAGACTGCAGTTTTTAGTGACTACAGGCAGCAGAGGGGAGATCTGCTAAAAATGCAGGATACAAGCCATATAATTGCTTGACATATTATTATTATTATTATTACACACTAGTAAGGGTGGCTTGACATTGTGTTTACCCTTGCATTCATGGATCTCATCAAGGATTGCGTCCAAAACTCCCCATAAAACAGGATTCAGATGTATGCACTGATGAGGCCATAGACTATAATGGTGCCGGCAGAGCAAATGTCAGCACTGCCGTGAATCATTTTCGGGCATATATGCCTGCTGGAGCCTGACACTAGTAGTAGACTTGTAGTATCTGGGTGTCCGCCTATACTTAAAGTAAATGTTAAGTGTCAAAAATTCCAGTAAAATATGCTAAATGATCTGAAGCCTATGAACTTGACCATTATTCATACTGTGGCCCCATTAATAGGCAACGATTACAATAAATAAATGTTGTAGCCCTAGACACTTGAGTGTCCTTGGACTGACAGAATAGAAAACTGCACATCTTTAAACATCTATTGCTGCTTATCTTCTTATAAGAGCAGGATCTGAAAAGGGAAATATCAAAGCTTCAGTTTATGCTTGGATCTATGGTCCAATAATCCTTGTCTTTAAAGGCCTGAATATTAGGTCAAGAAATGTGAAGTCAAAAGATGTATTTGTCTCAGCTGCAGAAAATGTAGTAGGTCATTGCTCTTCTTTGATAGATCCATTGTGGGAGTGAATGATCTACACTTAGACAGAAATTTATCAAGACTATAGGAAAAATGAATGTCAAACAGAATACATTTGAATTTTAAGCGTTTTACAGATTTGGAAACAATGGGTAGTGGTTACGGATGAGCGAACCTGTCTATGTTCGGGTTTGCCTGAGTTATAGTTAAAAGTTTGGCTCGGCATACAAAATTAACCCAGAACCCAATAGAAGTCAATGGGAACCCAAACTTTAGTGCTTTAAAATGGCTGTATATTGGTTATAGTAAGGGATAGGGGGCTGCAAAAGAATGCTAAATGAGGGTAAGAGCAGGACAATTGCCCTGCAAACAAATTTGGATAGGGAAATGTCTTAACATAATATAGAATAAAATAAAAGAAAAATTAGAATCTTGAACAAGGGGTCGGAGGTCCAAGTGGAGGAGGAGGTGGAAGTGGTGGTGTAGTTGTACGAGGAGGAGGTATCCAAACACTGTTTTTGAGTTTGTTTGTTTTTTATTGGGGGACTTTGAAAACTGGCAGTGTAGTAGTCTGCTGGCCATTCTCTCTCTCTGTTGAAACATGTTTAAAGTCCATGTTTGAGGTTCAGTACCGTACACTAGGTGATTGATACAGACCCCGAACTTTATAGTTCAGGTTCACTCATCCCTAGTTGTGGCGTGTAAGTCTGTACTTTTTCTTTGCACCTTATTGCCATGTATTTCATCTCACTTTCACTTCAATGTCAGTTATCTTTACATGTTTGAGTGGTAATCAGGATTGGTTTTTCAATACCAGAAATCATAATGTGTGAACAATAGCGTGCTGCAATTCTGATCTTTACAAGAGTGAAATTGTCCATGTAAATGACAAACAACTGAGTCACAGAATCGATTATTCCACTGGACAGGCATTTGTGAATAATAAATAGTAAAATGTGGTCACGATCTGTTGCCAGTTTATAGAAGAAAAATTATAAATTAGGATTTTCTTAATGAAATATATGCAGTGGATTACAGTATCAGCAAAAAGGATGAGATTATACCAAACCTGATTCACACACTGCATACAAAAAATGTATTACAAAAAAGAAAAAAATAGGGCCCAATATCTTTATTTTTTAATAATTTACAGGTGCACACATACATTATGTGGCCAACATACAGACATATACACACACTATGCATCAGCACACTGCAATTAATGAATTTCCTTATTCTGTATATGTTAAAACGTACGATACTTAGTTAACATTTTTTGATCAAAGACCACAAAAGCCATCCAACCACATCAAGGTGTATCTAAATATGGTTGGTAATTATCACTAATGTCTTACCTCTCCACGTGCCAAGCTAGGCCTCATCTGAACTGGGGACATGAAAGAACACCAGGCATAGCTCATAATTAAATGGAACCTGTCATGTCCCAAAATACTAGTAACCTACAGATATGGGGTTAATCTGCAGGTTAATAGTGCTCCAAAGCTGCTTAGCCACCACCCTTTCAACCTGAGTGCCAGGAGGCAATTAACTTTATTTCTCACTAGTCCCAGTATCCTCTGGCTTTCAGTCATGGAGGCTCGGCCGGCTCAGCTCAGTCACAGCTCAGTATACTATATAGTGAGCGGCGGCTGTAACCACTCCCTAGACCAGGAGTGAGCAATTAATTTTCCCAAGGGGCCACAGTGACTGTTGTGGAGGGCCGAACCAATAGGCCGAAATTAATTCTGCTCAATATTAATATCGATTATAATTATTATATTATTGATAGTTTTATTAATTGTATCACTTAATATTGATCAGAATTAAATATGCTGACATCCCTCTATATATCTTTTGAACCCGAGTACAGCCTCTTCTGTATATCGTATGAGCCCCGCAGCAGCCCCTTATATGTGTCATGAGCCCCACACAGCATCCCCCATATGCGTCATGAGCCCCACACAGTCTCCCCCATATGCGGCATGAGCCCCACACAGCCTTCCAATATACGGCATGAGACCCACACAGTCTCCCTAAATACACTGCATGAGCCCTGCACAGCCTCCCCCTATATACACTGCATGAGCCCCGCACAGCCTCCCCCGTGTGCAGCATGTCAACCCCATATGCAGCACCATGTGCAGCATGTCACCCCATATTCAGCACCATGTGCAGCATGTCTCCCCCATATGCAGCACTATGTCACCCCCATATGCAGCACAGTGTCACCCCATGTGCAGCACCATATTAACCCCATGCGCAGTACCATATCAACCCCATGTGCAGTACCATGTCACCCCCATGTGCAGTACCATGTCACCCCCATGTGCAGCACCATGTCACCCCCATATGCAGCACCATGTCACCCCCCATGTGCAGCACCATGTCACCCCCCCATGTATAGCACCATGTCACCCCCCATGTGCAGCACCATGTCACCCCACAAGTGCAGCACCATGTCACCCCCACGTGCAGCACCATGTCACCCCCCAATGTGCAGCACAATGTCACCCCCCAATGTACAGCACAATGTCACCCCCCAATGTGCAGCACAATGTCACCTCCTTCACCTCCCCATGCCCACCCAAACAACACCACATACTCAACTCGGTCCTGTTCCCCGGCGCTCTGCTTCTCTCCCTGCCTCCGGTGCGCGGTTTCTCCGGATTACACAGCTGATGCAATGAAATTATGTAATTGCATCAGCTGTTTCATGCGCGGATTGGTGGAGGAAGTGGCTAGAAGCCCCTCCTCCACCAAAGGAGTCAGCGGCGCAGCACAGAGCCGTAGATGGAAACAGCAAGGGGGTGGCAACTTGCGGCCCGTGGCCCTCTGCTTTCCAGCCCCATGGCTGTCGGTCTATGGGCTGGACTGAGATAGCCAGAGGGCTGGATGTTGCCCGCCGGCTGCATTTTGCCCAGGTCTGCCCTAGACAGACTAACTGCAGGCATAACGTTAATTTCCTGCGGTAGCTGAGCATTCAGTGCAGTGGCACTGTAAGGAGGAAGACCGGGCTGCGGGTACCTTTTCCCGAACCGGGTCTGGAAGTATTGAGGCTGCCTCCCTTGTTGCTGGGGGAAGGAATGAGGAGCCGGACCGACCTCATGACCCAGGTAAGAGGGGTAGCTTAAGAAGCAAAGCGCATGCAGCCGCGGGCAGTTCGGCATGAATCAGCAGCAGCACGCAGCCGGGTAGCAGTGTGCTCCGTCATCTGAGCACCCTGCCATGACAGGCTGCACGGTTTGGTTCCCGCCGTCTTCAGCGGGAACGCTGCAGAGAGAAGTGCAGTGCACTCAGTAGCTGCCAGGGACAGAAGTGCTGTGCGCTCAGTGACTGTGAGTACCGCGCACGTGCAGAGGAGAGAAGGCCGAGTACTGGACAGACTTTTGCTGCCTAACCTGCCACTTGCTTCCCTTCCATTTACGTTTGACTTTGAAAGTGCTGCGGCCTTGTTTGTTTCCACCGCACATGTTTATGGACTAGGGGCTCAACGGAAGGTACCAGAGACCGACCGCTGCCACAAGAAGACGGACCATCGCTTAAAGGACCCCATCTGAGGACATCACCCAACTGATGCTGGTTCTACAACCCCCCCTGTGGGATTATCTGCAGAGGACAATACAGGACACAATAAGTTCTTTCATTGGCCTGCTATTGTTTTACAGTTGCTACCCCTATTATCCCTCTTTAACCATTAACCTCCCTGCGAGGAGTGAATACCTTGTTTTATTAAATTGTTACATCTTATTAACCCTTGCTCTGCCTCCTGTTTGTCACTGCATCCCTCTACCTGTTTACACTTGGCGTAGTCGTCAGGATGCAGTCCACAAGCACAGAGGTGGCAGACCAAGTGGCCGTGGGGGTCCCAAGGGCCAGCTTGCTGCTGGGGGCCAGGCCATGTTTAGAGAGTAATTCACTATTATAGGACTGGTCCGAGCAGGTTAAAGGCATGCTAAAGATACACCCCATGACCCCCCGCTATGAGGACAGAGATTGCTGTAATGGCCCTAGACAGGGAAGCCAGATGTTCTGTTATGTTGCAGCCCCCACGCGAGCGGAACACGTTCACCAAAGTTTTACAGATCTTGGAAGAGATGCATGGAGACCCACACGGATATCAGTGAATTGCAGATGCGCTTGTTTAGCTGCGTCCAAAGAGAGGAAGAGTCTGTGACCCAATATATAAATGCGCTGCAGGAGATCCACACTGCGATCGCAAAGTGAGATGATGTGGGTGTGGCCCCCCATGTAATTTTGAGAGACTAACTCATAGCAGGATTGAGGGATGCTCTGCTTAAACAGGCCCTGCGGGAATGCTTATAAGCCAATCTGCGTATGTCTTTTCTGGAAATTGGGGAGGAAGCGCGTGAGCGCGAGCAAGAGCAGGGGATGGCGGCCTCAAGAGGGAAGGTCCGGAGCAGGGAGGTATCCGCTCCACCCGAAGCTGAACCAGGTTGGGTGAAAGAAATTCAGAAGGAAATCCAGGACATGCGGGAAGAGTGGACTAACTTAAAAAAAAGACCCCTGGTGATTCCAGACTCTGTCAAAGGCAGAACCGACTCTGAGCTCTGTCAGGGAATGGGACAATCCCAAGCAGAGAAAAAGAGAACCGTGCGCACCACTATGTGAGGTACCAGGGTAGGCTCCAACGTTATCAATAATAATAAGAAACCCGGCACTTAACTTTGAAGTGATCAGTCTGGTAATGTAATATGATTCACTGTAGTAGTCAAAAAAAGTTTTGGTCTTACATCAGACCTTCTTGAGTTACTACAAAAATAACAAAAATAACATAAATGATATTCAAAGAAAGTATATACAACAAAATGACAAAATTCAAGGTCCAATAATAGAGGCAAAGAACATAAGATGAATGCCAAAACCACGGTAGCTTCTAACATAAACTTCATCAGACTGACATTTGAGATATATGAGAGAACATCAAGAGAAGAGACAATGGTGCAAGGGCCAGAGAAGTGAGACCAAGAGTATAATGGTGATAGTAAAATTGGGGTGGCACATACCAAGTTACAGTGTTCCTATTGGTTTGATAATGCCAATAGGTGCAGTAGCAGATCACTGGATCTAAAGTGAAAAAAGGTCCGGTTCAAAACAAGGAAAATTAAATAATGGTGCGGTATATAGAGGAGAAATTTAACATACCCAGGGGACTGTGTATCCTGGAAAAAAAGAGTAATGAAGCCTGCAAAGAGATTCAGACTGTGGTGAGTAGCCATTCTCAAAAAAAAAAGTCCATGTAAAAGTTCCTTAGCGGTGGTGGTAAGAGACCCGATGAGGTGACTAACCTGATTGCTGCTAGATGAGCCACAGTGGCTAGGAGAGGACACGGTGTCCACCGCTAGTCCTGTGTGAGAGAGCGTGATCCATGTGCTTAAGAAGGGAAGGGGCGGGCAGTATGGCCACTGATTGACATGTCAAACAGGATGTGATGTCACCGGACAAGAGGTGTGTCTACCACCAGATGCTGTAGTGTATCATAACTATGGATAGCGCTTGGATATATTGTCAGCTGTGAGGAGGAGGATGTGGAAAGATCCAGTGGTATAATCCTCTGCAAGTAGATGTTCCGAGATAAACATAGATCCGCTATGTAATCCACTGCAGGTGGAAATCAGTGCCTACCTTCTAGCGCCTGTGTGTTGTAGTACCTCCCTGCTGAGCACCACGGGATAGTCCTCACAACTGTTGTGTCTGTTCCTGATGTTCTTCTTTCTCACAACTCGTATCTATTCTGATGTTCTTCTCCGTCCCCCAGATGATATGGATAGGATGCACCCGTATGACGGGTAGGCCTGGAGTTCTTCCGGGACCCTAGCGTCGCCCCTCTCCCACAATTGCCCCCTATGTCTGCTTAGGTGATTTAGGTGAGACAGCCAACCTAAAATTAACTGTCCTGCCGCTGTTTGAAGTATTGCTTGGAGCCTAATACTTCCTCGACGTTCCGGCCACCGGCTACGCGCCTCAGTAGGATGTTGCCTCGATTTTACGGCACGACTCCTACCGGCTTTATCTCCTTTTTGCTGCGATCTCGTTTCTCACTTCTCCACAGTAAACCTCGCTTCTTTTCCTTTGTTAGGATGCCACCGCATTCGAGTGCAGGTGCGGTTCCGTAACGTTCTGTTATGTTCGCTAGGCCACTGTCAGGATCCCACCCCTGACAGAGAACCCCCTGAATCTTCCCCTGCAACACCCTCTGCCACAGGATGCTGCCTGGTTCCAACCCAGTCAGCTTCTGACTAACTTCCTATCCAGGCCCCAGTTTTACCAGATTGTGAGGAGTGGCCTAATACATAGAACCCTTTGCTCCCCCTGGTGGCCAGAATGTGAAGTGTAAAGTGTGACTGTGATACCTGGTCAGGTGAACTCCTTAAGTGCCATCAGACGTACCATCACTCCCCTTAGCGGCGGAGCGTCAGTACTGCAACGACCAGGACTCTGGGGCGCTGCACTTTCATGTGGCAGGAGGCCAGGGCGCATTTAAGCATTTACTCTCAGCTACGACTGCAGCCCACAGGACACTGGACATTATGCCCGAGAATGCACCAAACAGGTGAGGCCTCTTACTCGATGGCTGTTAAACTAGTGGGCTCTGTGGCTTGGGGACGCCGCCCAGAGCCTGAACAGCCAAGAAGGAGAAAAGGAAGTTTGATTTCCCTGAGTCCTCTGGTATGGGCCGAAATGGATGGTCGGGCTGTCCACTGTCTAGTTGACACCGGCTCACAAGTGACAACCATGCCAGAAACTTACTTCAGACGTAATGTTTCGGAGGCGACGAGTGTTATGATCCGGTGACTTTGGAGCCGCATGAACTTTCTCTGGAGTAGGTGGAAACTGTACTGACCGCAAAACCTGAACTAACACCGCAACTAGAAGTAGCCGTGGGGTGTGCCTAACAAACCCTAGACACCTCGACACAGCCGGAGGACTAAATACCCCTATAGATGGAAATAGGAATACTACCTTGCCTCAGAGCAGAACCCCAAAGGATAGGCAGCCCCCCACGAATATTGACTGTGAGTAGGAGAGGAAAGGCACATGCAGGCAGAAAACAGGATTCAGCAAAAGAGGCCACTCTAGCTAAATAGGGAAAGATAGGACAGAATACTAAGCGGTCAGTATTAAAACCCTTCCAAAAATATCCACAGCAGATAATACAAAAAGTTCCACAATCTAACTAAAGACATGGAATGTATATCTGCCACTCCAGAGAATCCAACAAGACTGAGAAAATACTGACACAATCTAAGCTGGACAAAAAAAACACTGAATAGCACAGAATTATTAAGCACACAGCATGTGTGCCACAAAAACAAAACCAGACACTTATCTTTGCTGATTTGGCAGAAGGCAGAAGGAACCAAACCAGGACCAAAACCTCCCAACAACCATGGACAACTGGCAAGGACTAATGAATCCTGCACGCCTAAATACCCCAGTCAGAACTGCAATCAGCAGATACACCTGATCAGGACTGCAACTCAGGGACAACTGCATTACCACCTACAACCACCGGAGGGAGCCCAAAAGCAGAATTCACAACAGACGAGGCCCGAAAGGGGCCTGGTGATTAACTTGACAGCTGCCAACCAGTTGCTCATCCCGGTCACAGGGGTGGTCTGGATGCAGGTTACCATGTGTGGCAAAGATGTGGGCCAAAAAGGAATTGTATTAACTGCTGAAGACTCTGGCAATGGCCCCACCGTGACTTCGGAGATGAATGTACTAAAAGAACTTGAAACTCTTCTGATCAGCGAGTCATCAGAAGCTTTTCTCGACCGATGGAGCCCTCGAATTTCCCAGAGGCAAGTGTTTCAACAACTGATACGAGTTGCCTAGGCTCAAGAGACATGGAGGGTACCACACCCCCAATATGTAGTGCAAAAAGAAAAATAGGACATGAACACCTTTAGTATTAAACTAATGTAAAGGTAACCAATTATGCCATGTGGCCAATATACATGCACTTTTCGCTATGACACTGTGATTAGTATATGTATATGTTTGTTCGTTAATCCGCGTGTGATGATTAGTGATGGGTGAGCACTAAAATGCTCGGGTGCTCATTGCTCGGGTCGAGCAAATTGGAATACTCGGGTACTCGGCCAGAACAACGAGACCAATGTAAGTCTATGGGAGACCCGAATATTTTTACCGTGATCCCCCCGAGGGTCCTTTTAAGGTCTAAAAACGTCTGAAAATGATGGAAACACTGCTCAAATGACACAGGGACCTAATGGGGATCGCCCCTGGAAGCATTCCTGACTCCTAGTTCACAGCCTTAGTTATTTTTTGCCACAAAAAACACATGAAAACGAAACCAAAACGGGTTTTGCTTGGAAATATGTCAAGGTACATCCTTTGCAGGTTAATGACTTGCCTGTAAGGCCAAATATTTCACCGCAGACCAAAAATTTCCTCTCCCACTTAGGCTTAGTTCAGACGCAGCGTTTTTGAAGCGTTTTTCAACTTTAACATTGCTTTCAACCACTACAAATGCATTCACTGGGAAATGTCATTGTAACATTTAACACCCCTAGCTGGCCATGTGGTGTGTGACACATAAGCAGACCCATCTTGTTTCATTTACAAAGGAAGGACTCTTAAAGTCACAGAGCCTATTTTTACTGGTGCATGAAGCGTCATTAATCTTCTTAAAGGGCCATTATGAACCAGTGGGTCTCCTAAGCTGTTGTAGCCTATGCTGTGAGTGGATGGGCTGCCAAGAATTACGACGCACCACAATACCCCTGTCATAAGATGTCCAGGGGGGACTCCTGAAAAACTGTTGCATTCAATTCAAGGCCTGCCCTGCTACCAATTCATATGCACCCCAATAAGCCTTTGAACCCACATAGTGCATGGGCCCATGAAAATCCACTTCACAATATGCATTTTGTACTCCCGTACTCCTTTGTTTTAAACATTGGCGGCATGGCCAGTCCTGCTGCATAGTCAGTCATATGCACCCCATTACGCCTTGGAACCCACATACTGGATGGGCCCAGGAAAATCCACTTCACAATATGCATTTTGTGCTCTGTACTCCTTTGTTTTACACATTGGCAGGAAGGCGAGCCCTGCTGCATAGTCATATGCACCCCATTAGGCCATGGAACCCACATGCTGGATGGACCCATTAAAATCCACTTCACAATATACATTTTGTGCTCCATACTCCTTTGTTTTACACATTGGCAGGAAGGCGAGCCCTGCTGCATAGTAATAGGGCCACCACTAGTTTTGCACCGTTATCGGACATGGCCTTCCCTGGATGCAGGTTCATTAGAGACAGCCATTGATCAAACGTAGCCTGGAGAGCTGTCCACAACTCTTCAACTGTATGACTGCGATCTCCAAAGCATATCAATTTTAACACTGTCTGATTGAGCCCTGGCTGCGCAGTGTAGAGGTGGTGGGGATTCACTCTGCACTGTTGGAACATGTGTCTCATTAAGGCAGGGGTTGAGGGCGCAGGTGGAGGCCCCAGAGGAGATAGTGGAGGAAGTGTTAAATGTGGAGGTTTGTCCTGCAAGCCTTGGGGATTCTAAAGGTACCGTCACATTAAGCGACGCTGCAGCGATAGCGACAACGATGCCGATCGCTGCAGCGTCGCTGTTTGGTCGCTGGAGAGCTGTCACACAGACCGCTCTCCAGCGACCAACGATGCCGAGGTCCCCGGGTAACCAGGGTAAACATCGGGTTGCTAAGCGCAGGGCCGCGCTTAGTAACCCGATGTTTACCCTGGTTACCAGCGTAAAAGTAAAAAAAATCAAACAGTACATACTCACCCAGCGTCAACCAGCTTCTGCTTCCTGACACTGACTGAGCTCCGGCCCTAACAGCACAGCGGCTTTCACTTTCACTTGAGGGCCGGCGCTCAGTCAGTGTCAGGAAGCAGACGCTGGGGGAGGTATGACGCTGGGTGAGTATGTACTGTTTGTTTTTTTTACTTTTACGCTGGTAACCAGGGTAAACATCGGGTTACTAAGCGCGGCCCTGCGCTTGGTAACCCAATATTTACCCTGGTTACCAGTGTAAAACATCGCTGGTATCGTTGCTTTTGGTGTCAAACACAACGATACACGGCGATCGGACGACCAAATAAAGTTCTGGACTTTATTCAGCGACCAGCGACATCACAGCAGGATCCTGATCGCTGCTGCGTGTCAAACTAAACGATATCGCTAGCGAGGACGCTGCAACGTCACGGATCGCTAGCGATATCGTTTAGTGTGACGGTACCTTAAGACTTGTGGAGCAGTGCCTGCCCCCACAGCCACCAGAGTCTCCCAGTGCCCAGTCAGTGAGATGTAACGGCCTTGGACATGCTTACTTGCCCAAGTATCTGTTGTGAAATGCACCCCGGCAGACAGAGATTTAGTCAAGGAACGGGTGTTGTTGTCTGCAACATACTGGTGTAGCACAGGCACAGCTTTGTTAAAAAAGTACGGTGGCTCAGTGGTTAGTGGTTAGCATTGTAGCGCTGGAGTCCTGGGTTCAAATCCCAGCAAGGACAACATCTGCAAGGAGCTTCTATGTTTTTCCTGTGTTTTCATGGGTTTCCTCCGGGTACTCCTGTTTCCTCCCACATTCCAAAGACATACTGATAGGGAATTTAAATTGTGAGCCCCAATGGGGACAACGATGCAAACTATAAAGTGCTGTGGAATATATTAGCGCTATATAAAAATAAACATTATTATTATTGAAAGTAATTGCGACTGGTCAATTGGTACTAGGGGATTGCCACGGCCATCAGCTTTCGGAAACGGTCTGTATCTACCAGGTGGAAAGGCAGCATTTCCGTGGCCAACAGATTGGATATGGTGAAATTCAACATCTTAGCTTTGTCATGCATAGGAGGAAACAATATTTTACTTTACCACAACTGTAGTAGCGTGGCCTGGCTGCAGTGCTGAGAGAGGGTGGAGTATGGTGAACTGGACAAACTGCTGGACCGTGAGAGAGGTGCAGGCGGAGATGTTACAGTAGATTGAGAAAGTTGTGGTGTGGTCGTTCTCTGAGATTGGTCAAAAACTGCAGGCATGTACAACTGATGGTGGGCTCTCAGTTAGCATGACTGGTGCTGTTAACGAACCCAAGGTTCTACGGTCAAAGTTCTGCGTCTCAGTAGTTGGCAGTGCACGGTAACAGGAGGAGAAAGAAGCAACAGTTTCGATTGATGGTGCGGCTGATGGTTGTTGAGGTCCGCTGGTCTGCATTTTTACATAGTGGGATTCCCATAGTAACGCATGTTGATTGAGCATGTGAAGGCTCATGTATGTAGTAGTCAAATTATTGCACTTTTTATCTCTACCCAGTTTTTTTTTTTGCAAAGTTGGCAGATTACGTGAGTTGGCTCATCCTTTGCAGTGTCAAAAAAGTCTCAGGCTAGGCAACCCTTGCCACCCATGCAAGCTGTAATCCCGTGGATGCTGCTGGTCACAGCCACATTTGTGGCTGAGGATGCATTGCTCATCGTGGCTGCATCACTACATGTCTACGATGAACAGCGCAACATAGCCTTCTCATCTTCCTCCTGAAATGACCTACTCAGCTGTGTGCCTCTATGCTTCCACCAACTGGAATCTCACACCTCATCATCCTCTGTGTTATCACTTTCCTAGCCCTTGGAATCACCCTCCTCCTCTTCCTGCCCTGACAGCACAGTACAGTCCACGTGAGCCTCAGATATCTGAGTCTCATCAGGATCACCTCCCCTGATGACGAGGATAAAGATGCTGCTTGGACCCTACTTCGTCCTGCCCCAGATCCAAGCTTAAAACATTTTGGGCATCGGTGCAGATTTCCTCCTCTTGACTCTGTGAAGCTTTTGAGTACACTTTTGATGACCATGACATAGAATGTGTGAACGCTCTTCAGACTCACCCATCTGTGGTTCTGTACAGTCAGTTGTTCGGTTGGAGAGTTGGCATGCGGGGAGAAGCAAGGGGAATTTAGTTGCCACCCAAATTGGATGCCACAAAATAAGTTCGCACTGACGAGGGCCAATAGCCCGAAACACCGTGTCTGCGAATTGATATACTGATTTGGCTTTTATCCTAAGTCATATTGCACGACTCGTTAAAGGGTTGATTGTGACCTGTAGGATCGCTACTTCCAATAGGTGGCGCTATAGAGTAAAGTCCTCTTTTTCTCAGAAGAGGCAATTTGCATATTTAAATTCCCAGAGGAGCATTGCACAAAATAAGTTGTCAGATGTCTTTGCATAAGACTTGATGATGTGCACTAGTGCTTTCACTAACCTTACCACCTACCCCAGGTACACCTTGAACAGCAAGCCACATTTCACTTCCACCACAGCCTTGCTTTTTCCCTGGCATGTTGCTCAGATAGTGTGGTAGGAGCACAGTATTAGCAACAAAAAATTAGATTTTAAACTTTGCACCACCTCTGCAAACAGCTGAATTTCAGCAGCAGTAAATTCCAAGGTGAAATATGGCATCCTGTATCGCGTTAGTCACAGAAGAAAAAATTGTTTGAGTGTGGATGACGAGGCCTGTATGAGAAAGGAGATATGCTACAAACAATTTGAAAGTCAGATGTCCCCTACTGTATGATGTTAGGAACACAAGAATTTTTTGTGGCCTCTGGATGAGGCCTCTGTAACTCACTAGATGCTACAAACTATTAGAAAGTCAGGTCCCCTACTGTATGAAACTAGGAACAGAAACATTTTTTGGTGGCCTCTGTATCAGGCCTCTATAACACACGAGAGGATACAAACTATTTGAATGTGAGATGTCCCCTACTGTATGACACTAGGAACAGAAGAAAATGTTGGTGGCCTATATGACACACTAGATGCTACAAACTATTTGAATGTGAGATGTCCCCTACTGTATGACACTAGGATCAGGATCAGGCCTCTATAACACACTAGATGCTACAAACTATTTGAATGTGAGATGTCCCCTTCAGTAGGATGTTTAGCAACAGAAATGTTTGGGGGGCTATGTGCATAAGATCTGCAGACAGCTTAATTTCAACCCAACAAAATGACAAGGTGTGATACAGCGGGCTGTCTAACATTTTGCAACTTTAAAATTAATTTTTTAATGTGCATTAGGTCTGCAGACTGTTTCATATACAACAGGCTGTTTAATATTTAGCTAGTGAAAAAATATTATTTAGAATGCTATACTCATGCATGGAGCATGATCCCTTTTTTGCAACACAGTTTTATCACAAACAATTTGGATTAGCAAATAGGGCCTCCTGGCTGAACCCCAATATTAGGCATAATGATTTTTAAGAGAAAATGTGGCCTCCTTATTCCTTACTGCAACACAATTTTATCCCAAACGATTTGGATTAGCAAATAAGGCTTCTTGTCTGAACCCCTATACTAGGACTAACGATTTTTAAGAGGAAATGTGGCCTCCTCATTCCTTACTGCAACACAGTTTTATCCCAAATGATTTGGATTAGCAAATAGGGCCTCCTTGCTGAACCCCAATATTAGACCTAACAATTTTTAGGAGGAAATGTGCCTCCTAATTCCTTACTGTAACACAGTTTTATTACAAATGATTACAATTTGGATTAGCAAATAGGGAATCCTGGCTGAACCCCTATATTAGGCCTAACGATTTAAAGAGGCAATGTGGCCTTCTGATTCCTCACTGCAACACAGTTTTATCACAAACGATTTGGATTATCAAATAGAGACTCATGTCTGAACTGCTTTAATAGGCCTAACGAATTTTAAGTGGAAACGAGGCCTCCCGATTCCTCACTGCAAAACAGTTTTTGCCCAGATGATTTTGATTAGCAAATGGGGCCTCCTGAGACTGCAACACAGTTTTAGCACACATTAGATGCAGAACAGGATCGTATCCACCTGACAAGTTCACTTTCAGCAGCAGCAGCAATAGCAGGAGTGGCCTCTCTGCACTGTGACACTAAGAAAATGGTGACACCAAAAGAAGAAGCCCGCTTTTTATATAGACATGGACAAGTGACTTAGGCAGCCAATCGCAGAAGACCCTGTATCATGATGTTGTGGATGGTTTCTGTGCCCTGATTGGGTGCCGGAGTGTACACACATTAAGTTTTTAAAGAAAAAGAAAAAAAAAAGAAAAAAAAATTAGAATATGCAGCTCTTCTGACCTAGACACACTCCATCCCTTCATCAAACACGTTCCCCCCACTCGTCATACAGCACCAGTATCCTACACAAAGTCAAAACAAAAGCATTAATGGAAACGCGATCATTTACTGAACTGCGAACATGAATCAGAATGTGCTACGTTTGTGCCAAATTTGAGATTGGTGAACGTTTTTCAAACAAGTTAGCTCATCTCTAATCATGTACACTCTAGCTTCCTCTTTCCGGGGAGTCAATTGTAAACTTGTTCCAATCAGGTTAATACAAAGCAGGGGTACGTGTCCTTGCCGGACCGTGGCTAAAGTACCGGTAATCAGCAATCTGGAAATCATTTTGACCCCTTATTTTATTTGGTCTCAATCTGCTCTTCTACTCCTTCCAATGACACACAAGACCGCACTGGCATGGTGAGTACGGTTTGTCCCACGGGTAGGGTCACCATAGCTTATGGGGGTAACACCACCTTCCCAAGGCCCAGAGAGGCGGTTGGAAGCTTCTGACTCTGACTGACCTGTACTAACTACTGGAACACCATTTTGCTCTTATTATGTCGGTTTACTCAGGCCCAACTATTTCTCTGTCCTGAATGACCTGAAAGAAGTGTGGAAATTGTTCACTGATGGAACCAAGCATTCCCCAACTTCTTTCGGAACATTCATTCCCAAAGTCACAATGGGTACTCTCCCTCCGTATCCTTTCAGTAACGTGATTCCTTTTCTTCCCAGGTCTTTTCCACATACTCGTATGATCATTCACACTATTCAGGCCACTGGAATGGGCATTTGGTTGGCAGCCATTAGTCGGAGGATTGGCTCCCTTCTAGAGCGAGCAAAGTCTGGGAAGTGGCCTTGAAAGTATTCTTCTGGCATAGTTGTCAATTGGGACCCGGTCTCCATCAAGAAGCTGATGTGTTTTCCATTAAACTCAGCACAAGTAATAGGTAATTCTGAAACAATATCTTTAGAGCTTTCATGTCCTCTTTCTGGGGTGCTTAGCCACACGATGTGCTCCTCAACTGTGGGGCGTGCAAGTTTAACAGATGCCCCCTTCTATTTATTTCCTGATTTGGAGAATTCCATCAGATATGTCCTTTTCCACCGCAAGTACAGTGTGACACCCCAGGTTCCTGGTTGTCACAGTGGCATTGCCTTCATCATGGGGAGAGTAATGTCACCCTTGGCAGCGATAAAGGAAATTCTTTATCAGGTAAACACAAGCATGCAACATGTTCACACTCCAGGCCAGAGGGGGACGCTCTGATCCAGCTTGTGGGTGGCTCCCCTATATATATTCTGGTCTGGAGGGAAAGTTAGTTAGTTGCTGTCAGAGAGACAGAGGAGAAGGGAACAGAGTGGCCATGCAGCCAAGAGAAGTGCTGCAGCTCCTTGAAAGAGAGAAAGAGAAAGCCGAACGGATTGTAGAGAGCGTGTAGGAGAAGTGAAGCACAGGAGAGTGAGAACTGGGGAGAATAGCTGTGACTGGGCTACCTCCCAACTGAGCGCAGACACCAGTAGCCGGAAGACCGAGGTTGTGAGGGACACCACGGCTCACAGCAGAAACCGGCAGGACAGCTGGATAACAAGTCACCTGTCCGCCCTGACACCTGGAGACACAGTGGCGCATAGAGCCCGGGTCATGATAGAGACCCTGTAAAAAGGCTCAAGCCACCTGTCATACGAGTTAGTGTCCTACCTACAAGGAGGACAGAGAACACATGAGGACCTTGTGAGAGGCCTAGGGCAGCAAGGAACTACACCACAGCACTAGAGGGAAGGCTTCTAACTCCGCCTGGTAAAGGGGACTCCCAACTCGCTTCCAAGCTGGCCGGACCCTACCTGTACCTGTGATCTGGTGCCCTGGACTGTGGCTGCCTGAATTCATCAGTAAACCAGGTAAAGAGACTGCAAACCTGTGTCCTCCGTTTATTGCTACACCACCCACCATCTTCGTCTACACACCGGGAGCCCTGGGGACCCAACTTCACCTGTGGGAAGCCATACCATCTTAGCTGCCATAGCATCACCCCAGTGGACCTCTTTAAGCAGCGTCAGTCACCCTGACCGAGAACCACAGGTGGCGTCACGAACACAAACTTTGTTTAAAAAAACCCTTTAAAGACATTCCCTAGAACATAGGTGCCCAGGGCCATGGACCGGGTCACGTAGGAGTCTCTTAGATGGGCCACTAACCAATCTCATCACACCTCATTTAACATGACCAGCCCTCAATAGTCTTCCTGTGTCTTCTTGGTGATATGAGCCATCACTTTCTGCAGCATGTATACATATTGGGCCATAGTCTCACCCTCCCCTTGGACCCAATGGAATAGGTGCATATGTAGTTTACGCAGGACTGTGGTGTCACTGTGTTTGTCCTCTAGGATTTTTATCCCTTTATTGATAGTGTCATGGTCCATTGGCTGTCGGTACATAACAGTCTGGTGCACCCCTTCATCTGGTGTCAATAGGGCCAGCCCTGCCTGCAAGGTGGGGGTCATGCGGTACATGCGTAACATACTCCTAAATTGCTCCACTCAGTCTCACAGTAACAAATTGCTCCCCGTTAACTTTGGGAGATTACTGAGAATATCCCCCAGGGGAATGCTCATCCTGGTGGACTCGGTTACTAACTGATTCGTCATTTCTGTGCTGGAATGTTACATCCGTTCAACTGCACCAAATGTACAAAGGTCATGGGATGCAACAGGCAGATAAGAACAAGGCGGAAGTAACTGACTTAACTTTTTATTTCTTTAATGCAGGAATGGGAGGGATTTCTTTAACAGGAGATATGATATATAGAACAGAGTAAATACAGTATGAAATATACAATGTTGTTATCAGCACACTGTGATTCTTATAGCAAGTTCTGTATATTATCTAGATAATCTTAAATGCTGATAGTGTCCACGAGCATATAAAACAATGTTCCCCTTCCTTTCCTCTAGGTCCTCGCAGAGGTCTCTAGTTTTTCAAGCTGCAAGTCCTTCTGACAAAGTCAAGCAAGATTATCTGGTCCTTTCTCACACTGGCCGGTCCCTGTTCTGTCTGCTGCACTACCCCAGACTGCACCGTGTTCAGTTGGTCAGTGCTGGAAGTAACGGCTCAGCTCAATTGCGCCTCCAATTCACCACCATGGATGTCCACTCCATGGCCGGGGTCCCCACCTGAACTTTGGTGCTTGACCTGCGACAGTCGCCTATTAGGCCTGGACAAACGAGGACTGGGTCCCGGGTCTTGACCAGCACATACTAGTTCTTGGATCTTGCCTAGCTCCGATCTGGACCCCAGATTTTGAGTGGTGTGGTCTTTTCACAGACCTTGACCAACATAGTCTAGACCATGGTCATGGGAACACCATAACCTGCTGGTTCAGTCTTTCTGGCTCGTTCCGGGATCTCAGCCTCAGCGTCTGCACACATGTTCTGTTTGTCTCATCGATGGTGCCAGATCTCTTCCCGCCTTGCTGATCTAGCCTCTTATATCAGGGAACCCCATCATTAAAGCCTCATGAACTGGGGCTCCGTCTAGTCTCCTCCTCCCCAAAACTCTTTATCTTCCTGTTTGTTTCGCAGGGTTCTGATTGGGCAGTAGGAGGCTGTCTCCAGACACAAATGTAACATAGTGCTGGGAAATGTTATCCTTTGTGGCACTAGTGTAACGCCCCAGGTAACTGGTTGTTACAGTGATGTTGCCTTCCTTTTGGGGAGGGCGATATCATGCGTGGAGGCAAGGAGGATTCTCTTTACCAGGTAAGCACACGCATTCAACACATTCTGAATCCAGGCCAGGAGGGGGAGCTCAGGACCCAGATTCAGGAGAGCTTCCCCAGCTTTAAGTATCCTGGTCTGGAGAAGGAGTTACCCAGTTGGAGGGAGAGAGTGGAGGAAGTGAGTTGGTCCAGGGAGACCTAGGAGAAGGAAGTGTGAGAGAGCAGACAGCGGAGCCGTGCAGCCAGGACTGTGCTGCGGCTCCTGGGAAGAAGAGAACCTGAAAGGTTATTGCATGCAGTGGAGCATTGAGGAAAAGAGCACAGGAGTGGAAAAGGGCTTACAGGGGAACTGTGACCGGGCACCCTCAGAGCCAGAGCGCAGAAACCGGGTACCGGGAGCCCGAGGCTTTTGTGGGGCTCTAAGACACGAAGCACAACCGGAGGGCACCAGACTACACGTTAACTGCCCGCAACAAGCCTGAGGTACAGCAGTACTCTAGGAGCCCGGGTCATGGTAGAGACCCTATAAAAAGGCTCAAACAGCCTACCATGCAGGCAACTGTCCCAGGACAGGAGAGGATACCTTGCCAGCAAGCTACAAGCAGCAGGGACCTCAACATATTAGCGCATTTAGGAAAGGCTTACGGACATCACCTGGGAGAGGGATCACCTTCGCCTCCAAGCCGGCCGGACCACATCACCGCCTGTGCCTGGTACCCTCGACTGTGGCCTGCTAACAACAGTAAACCAGGTAAAGACTTTACAACTTGAGTCCTTCACTTATTCGTCGTCACTCACCATCTTGCCATACACCTTGGGAGCCCTGGGGACCCCGCTTCACCTGTGGGAAGCGTCACCATCCAGCCACCATATTATCACCCCAGAGGACCCCTTTAAGCGGCGTAGGTCCCTACTAACCGGGAACCACAGGTGGCGTCATGAACAATAGACTTTATTCACAATACCCCTTAAAAGACCGTTACCCTTTAATTGAGCGCCCAGGGCACGAACCGGGTCGCAGCCACCATGACATCCCCTTTAAGAGCGACCGGACCCGGTACCGAGTACCCCGCTGCCCTGGTGGGCGACTCACACCCTCTTACATACTTTAATGGATCTGCTTTCTAATGTTAGAGCTCTACCATGAAATTTAATACACATTTAACACTTCAAACAATAGGATCTAACATACATCACAAGTAGCAGTAAGTGACTGAGATCATTTTGCTGCTGTTCCTGCTCACAATGCCAAAATTAGCGGTACTTCATATTGATGTGTGCCTTATTAATCCACTCCTACACAGAAAGGTGATGCCTCAATAAGCATTAAGCATCTGTTATCTGAGAATGAGATCAAGATGACGCAGAAAAGAAAGAATGGAACAGCTTATCTCAAGAAGGTAAACTCTGTCCATAGACCCTATCAGCGGGATTTCTCCATTCTCTGTGAGTCAGAATGGGCAGCTTACACAGTAGTAACCTTGTCCCATCCATGTAAAGGTACCGTCACACTCAGCAACTTTGCAAAGAGAACGACAACAATCGTTGCAGCGTCCTGGATAGCGATCTCGTTGTGTTTGACACGCAGCAGCGATCTGGATCCCGCTGTGCCATCGCTGGTCGGAGCTAGAAGTTCAGAACTTTATTTCGTCGCCAGGTCGGCGTGTATCGTCATGTTTGACATCAAAAGCAATGACGCCAGCAACGAGCATAGGGGACGTCGCAGCGTCTCCTTCTAGCCAGTCGGTACACTCCGGCTGTTTGACATGGAGCTAACAACCAGCGAGAACGAGAAGTGAGTCGCCGTTACGTCACTGGATCGCTCCTGCATTGTTCTGGAGCTGCTGTGTTTGAAGTCTCTACAGCGACCTAAACAGCGACGCTCCAGCAATCTAGTTTAGGTCGGCTCGTTGTCTATATCGCCGCAGCGTCGCTGAGTGTGACGGTACCTTAACACATGAGTTTTCATTCAATTTGAATTAGCATAGTTGGTAATAAGACATCCCCCCTAATACAATTGGTTAATTGTCAGAAACAAATTGGGCAAATTTAGAGCGACTTTGACCAATAGAGATAGGGCTTGTATAAACTGCACCAAAATATAGACATTTTGGTTGGGACAATGACATTACCAATTGTGTTGGGTGTGTTTCTACGCCAGGCTGCTGCATGGGACTTAACATCCCGATTCCCTGGATGTTGGTAAGTATGATGTCTTTTTGACGTATACAATCTAGTGTGCTGTTCAGAATTGAAATAATATTGAATATAATTATACAAATATACTGTACAGCAGTGTTTCTCTATATACACCACATTGCAACGTTTTTTGCTTCGTTCAGTTGTAAGTAAAAATGGTAATGTTAGAAATAAAAATTGAATTTTATGCAGTTGCTACGGAAACTGCTAAGCTTCATGTTCTGATATACTTTTTCTCATTCCACATTCAGATGCAAAAGGTCCTTCTTACACCGAGAAATTAAATAAACACACATTAATTAATTCAGCAGTCTATAAGTGAGCACTACTGTATAGGGAATCATCTGGACACAGTATTAAACTATAGTACTATATAATTGTTTAAGGATGCCAGCTACTGCAAAGCTACTGTAAAGGGGTTTCTCAACATCTATCTCTTCTCGTCTTCCTGCTTGCTGGGTGTTAATACAGTAATGCCGATTGACAGTTCTGACCAGCTGAATTGTTACGCTGCCTCGCCCGATCTGTGCACTCTATGATACTGCCATAAGACACAGCTTTTAAACTGCAGCAACAGAGGGGGTGCAGGGGCACCGTTGCTGGCCAGATATTTTCAGAGCAGTGAATAAATGATGGGTCATTCGTGAACCAACCGAGACAAAGAGCCGTCTCCTTGCTGTGAATGGCGGGAGCTGACACCCCAGTGACTGGAACCACTAAATTCTCTTAATGGGTCTCACTGGGTGTAAAATTACGGTGTTTGGGGACATAACCCAGCCCACTCAAACCAAACCTCACTCATTCATCAATTTAATTTGTTGGCTGAGAATAGGCCACAGGTGGACATGGTTTTGGTTGCGCTAATGTGGTGAACACAAATTAAATAGGCTGGAACTGTAGAAAAAAAGACAAGGACAGTGTCAAGGATAATAGCCATGGGGGTCGCACAGATCCCACCGCTACCACCAGTTTGTCACTGATAACAGCAGGGAGATCACTCAGATCCAAGCACTGCCATCAATTGTTACAGAGTACACAGGGGGGTCACGTAGGCCCCACCGCTGCTTCCAGTTTGTTTTGGATAACACCACAGAGATCATGCAGATCCCACTGCTGTCACCAGTTTGTCAGGTGACGTACCTCTGCTGCCTCCAATCGTCAGGACAATTACACAATTGACTGACGTGACGAGTGCTTCCACAACTAGGCCGATTATTATGGAACTCACAGTTAGCATATGGTATATACACCTCTGTGTCCAAAGAATGGAATATATATATATACATATATTCCTGTACGACCACTGTGAACTCCACAATAACAAAATTAACTACCGTATATACTCGAGTATAAGCCGACCCGAATATAAGCCAAGGCTCCTAATTTTGCCACAAAAAACTGGGAAAACTTATTGACATGAGTATAAGCCTAGGGTGGGAAATGCAGCAGCTACTGGTAAATTTCAAAAATAAAAATAGATACCAATAAAAGTAAAATTAATTGAGACATCAAAATATGCCCCATATAGTGCTGCACAAATGTTAATGATGGCCCCATAAGATGCTCCATAGAATATGCCCCATATAATGCTCCATAAAGGTTGATGGCCCCATAAGATTCTCCATAGAATAATATGCCCCATATAATGCTCCATAAAAGTTGATGGCCCCATAAGATGCTCCATAGAATAATATGCCCCATATAATGTTCCATAAAAGTTGATGGCCCCATAAGATGCTCCATAGAATAATATGCCCCATAGGCTGCTGCTGCGATTAAAAAAAAATTACATACTCACCTCTCGTTGGGGAGAGGTACTGGTGTCCTAGGCAGGTGGGGACACCGGTGCGCTATGGGGGCTAGGTGCTGGATTCGCTGCTGGCTCAGGCCCCAAGCACTTGCGATATTCACCTTCCCCGTTCCACTGCCATGTGCCGCTGTCTTTCGGGTCTCTGAAGTGTGTGTTCAGGCAGAGGGCACCCACTAAACACATCATTGCACCCTTTGACCTGAACATCACAGCCAGAGGACGCGGAAGACACAGCCCGGTGGTGGAACGGGGACAGGTGAATATTGCAAGTCTCACCCTCCTATGTCACACTCACTCCCTCCTGGCGCAGTGTCTGCTTCTCAGATGGTCTCTGGCACCTGCAGCTCTTCCCGTGTTCAGCAGTCACAAGTAATTAAAGTAATGAATATGCGCTCTACGCCTATGGGAGTGAAGTCACGTCCATATTCATTACTTTAATGAGCGGTACCATGTGACCGCTGAACACAGGAAGAGCTGCAGACACCAGAGACCATCGGAGAAGCAGGGAAGTGCAGAGACCGTGTCAGGAGGGGTGAGTATGATGTAACAGCCGACACTCCTGCCGCTCCCCCTCCCCCGCCGACCCCCTGGCACAATGACTGGAGTATAAGCCTAAAAAATGGGCTGAAAATCTCGGCTTATACGGTACTAGGTGCCACCGCCAATCATTTATACAGGTGGATTGGACACCTGTTAGAGGTAGCATATGTCTTCAGGGGTACAGTTTACAAAGCAGGAGGAACAGAGCTATAAAAATTTTATATATTTAATCCAGAAAGTAAGCAGTGTTTATAAAAAATATACAAAGATGAAACAAAACAAAACTGAATATACAGTTACATAAAATAAAAGGGATAACAAAAGAAAACTACTAAACCTGATTTCACGAGAATGACTCAGAGCTTAGCAGAGAAAAATGAACAGAACCCATAGGAAGCTGTACCTTCCAGGACTGAAAAATGACAGAAACACACACTCTGCTTTTTATTAGATCAAGGTAATGCCCACATATCTCCCCTTGGTGAGTTCATGTGGGGGCTGGTTGTTGCATGTGCTAGGTCTGTTAGAATTTTATGAGATCCCCAGCTTACAGAATATCTTTGCCTCTGGAGATCCCAGGTGGTAGATATTGTTGTGATGTGTCTTTTGCCGCAAATTTACCTATCTATAGAGATGAAGCATGGCATGGATAGCACCATCTATAGGACCAATATTAGGTTGGAGGGGTTCTGCCAGCCTTACAGTGATGTGCATGAATGTGTTATGCTCATCCCATCACTGCGCCGTCGAAAATATCTCTCACAAATATCAGATCGATGCAAACCCCAATATTCATCACAGCCACTTGTTCTGAAATGGCTCAGAACAGTGCTTTGCTCAGAGGAAGCTTTATCCATGGGAAGTGAATTTCCCCTGCATATATGGATCCCAATCGTAGTGTCTGGCTCTCATAGCAAATCTCCTGTGACTATTACATGGTCACTGCTGGAGGTCCTTACTTTAATGTCAGTACTTTTCCACTTCAACATTTACAAGGCTGAACATCAGGTTCTTAGTTCAACATTTTGATCAGACTATTGAAGACCACTGTCACATCACGGAGAACCACTCAGTGGGTCCCTAACTTATTATAGCCTTAAAAGTTGCTGTACTGTGTGCCATCAATCACTGCAGTGACAGAACACCAGCAGGATGAGCAACCTGGTGTCTCACCGCACCCATGCTTCAGACCTAAGTCCCCATGACTCCAGGTCACACCACCCAACAGGCAGAAAACTACAGCAACAATCGCTGCCACACAGTGCTGTAGGCATGGTGATCACATGAAGGTGCCTGCTGTTTCTGACAGCAGGGCACCAGGACTCATTGCCACGGGGTTTCTTAGCACGATCGCTGTGATTGGCTGTTCAATTCTGAACTGCCAGTCACTGCGATTTCAATGTTTCGACAAATAAAATTACCTGAAAGATTGATGTCCAGCTATAACACCAATCATTGCTTCAGCAGCCCCATTCTGATTGGTGCGATCAGACCTCTCAGTGACCAGTGCGCAGTCTGATCTCTCAGTTACCGCTCTGCACTGCCGCATTCCAGCTTGGAGACGTGTGCAGAGCAGTCAATGTCATTCTGCTGTGGATCTTTTGGGCCTTATGATGCCACAGTCTATTTTAGCCTGTGCCACCATTACTGCTGCTGCTGATGACTGAAAAGCTGAAGGAAGGAAGAAAGCAGATCTGATCCTGACCTGTTCCTGTCCTCTGCTTTTTTGCAATTCACCCTAATCCCTCTGTCACCAACTTCCCCTCTCTTCCTAACCCCTTCAGCAATCCCCCTCTGTTACTTGATCTTGCACCCCCCTGTGTGTGCATCCTGTAGCAGTTGGACCACTTATCAGTGACACACATTACTGATTGGTATCCATGCTCGCTTTTGATTTAGGACTTTTTTTCCCTGTCATTCTCCCCCCTTGCACCACCTCTGTGCATGTATCCTGCAGCCGTTGAGCCACTGATCAGTGATGCACAATACTGAATAGCATCCGTGCTCATTTTTGGATTATGACTTTTTTCCTTGTCCATTTTTAATCCTCCTTAATTTGCACCACCTTCATGTGTGCGTCATGCAGCTGCTAATTAGTAAAGCATATCACTCACCCATGCCTGCTTTTGGCTTAAGACTTTCCCCCCTTCCTTCGCACTATCACACATTTGGCTTAGGACTTTTTTCCTGTTCACTTTTTTTCCCCTGTACACCACCTCCATGCATACAACATGCAGCCATTGAAGGCTGATCAGTGAGTCACATCACTGATCAGCATCCGGATGTTTTTTTTTTTTTCAAAAAGTGTAAAAAAAAGAATGAAATACAAATTTAGATTAGTTGATAGGACTATATTTGGGACTGTAAAGACTTACTGTAGCAATTGGCTTATTTTTCAATATTCTTTTTACTGACATCCATTTAATAATTGTAGTTTCAGAATTTTAGTGGAAAGGTGTTGTAGTAATTATTATACAGTTTTTTTCTACTAATATATAAAATCAGAATACATGTCAGTATTTTTTTTTTCCTGACATCCGTTTAATAACTGTAGTTACAGAATTTTAGTGGAAAATTGTTGTAGTAATTATTAGTGATGAGCGAGTATACTGTACTCGTTGCTCGGGTTTTCCCAAGCATGCTCAGGTAGTCTGCGAGTATTTTGGCGTGCTCAGAGATTTATTTTGTGTCAATACAGCTGCATAATTTGCGACTGCTAGACAGCCTGAATACATGTGGGGATTCCCTAACAAACAGGCAATCCCCACATGTATTCAGGCTGTCCAGCAGCCACAAATCATGCAGCTGTGTCGACAAATACTAAATCTCCGAGCACGCCAAATACTCGGATACCACCCGAGCATGCTCGGGAAAACTCGAGCAACGAGTATACTCGCTTATCACTAGTAATTATACTACAGTTCTTTTCTACTAATATATAGAATCAGAATTAGTGTCAGATAGTTGCGGGTGCTCAGTAATTTTTTTTACTGACGTCCATTTAGTAATTTTAGTTTCTGAATTTTAGTGGAAATTTTTTTTAGTAATTGCACTACAATTTTTTTCTAATACATATATACTTACGGTTAGCGTAATTTTAATTTCTTTGCTAGTGCTCAATAATTGTTTTTAACTGTCGCTCATTTAGTACCGTTAATGATAATATGTCATATGATAATATTCAGGAAGAAAATCACTTATCGTGTATATGGAGTTGCCTCTATGCGTTTTCCTATTTTGTCTGGCTCATCATAGATTGTTCACTTATGAAGATCACCTCTACTCAATGACATCCCTCACATCAGGAGGCATGCAAACAGTTGTACAAAGAAACGCGTCAAGGCAACTCCACATACATGATAAGTGATTTTCTTCCTGAATATTATCATGTGACATATTATCATTGAAGCTCCTATTGAGCATATCTCAGTTTAATCTGTATCTATGACAATACTGCTATGACTTATCGGCACCTATGGTCCTTGAGGAAAATATAGATTTGATATCTAGACCCATTGCAATGTGCCAATAGCAATGTACACTACAGTATACTGTTGATTACCGTTTTTTTTTCCTCTCTTTTATTTCCTATATCCACTATCAAGGGAAAGGCGATATCACAATAGTGCAATGTGCAATATGAACCTTAAACTGCTACTATGAGATAGAAAGATATGGCATCTATTGCTATACATCTATTACTATAGATACAGATTTATCTAGTGTCTGTATGCCTTTCCTATCTTCTTATCTATTTGCTGTATCTAGAACAGAACCTTACGTTACCAACGGGGGCGCTATCTCAGATCTTAAGGTGCCAACCTCCGGTGGTAGGTAGGATCAGCAATAGGATCAGTATAGGGTACAGATAGATCCCCTTTGGCTATGTAGAGTCTCTAGGAGACTATTTTTATGTTGGTGTATTTTATTTTACAATATCATTAAAAAACTAATGTTTTTAAGGGAATATGTGTTCACAATTTGTAAAATCATCTTTTTGGATTGATTAATTTTACTTCATGTAAAGAACATGCCTATAACTATGACTATTTGGTTTTCATTTTAATGTGAAGCAAACAAAAAATAAGACAAAATTACTGAAATCTTCAAAGTGCATATCTATTCACCTCCCTAAAATCAGTACTTTGTAGAGCCTTCTTTTGTGGCAATTACAGGTGAGATTTTAGCCAATTGTTCAAGGCAAAACTTCTCCAGCTCCTTCAAGTGAGGCCTCTTTCACACGTCAGTGTCTCCAGTTTTGTAGTAAAAATATATTTATTCTTTCTTCACTGCCCAATGGTATAAAATTTTATGACACACCTGTGGTGTTAATATGATCACTGCACCCCTGGGTGAATTCATTGAGAGGTGTAGTTTGTAAAATGAAGAAATTGGAGCAATTAGCAGAAATTGCACAAAAAATGTGAGGTCCGTGTTTTCCTATCAGCCAATTTAAAAAATAAAAAATTGTGGGCTAAAAGAATGTTTTAGCTGTAAAAATGTAATTATGCTTTCTTCACCACCCAATAGTAGAAATTTATGTGAGGCACATGTGGAGTCAACACGCTCATTGCTCCCCTAGATTAATTGAGAGCTGCAGTTTGTAAAATTATGTCACTTATGGGGGGTTTCTGCAGTTCTGGTACCTCAGAGGCTCTGCCAATGTCACATGGCACCCAAACATTCCAACTAAATCTGAACTCCAATGTGGCGCTTCCTCCCTTCTGAGCTTTGCACTGTGCCTCAAAAGTAGTTTTCAACCACATATGAGGTATTGGCGCACTAAAGAGAAATTGCACAACAAATTGTATGGTGCAATTTCTCCATTTACCTTTGTGAAAATATAATCTTGAGGCTAAAAGAAATTTTTTGTTGGTAAAATGTGATTTTTATATTTTGACTGCTCTACATTCCTTTAAGGGGTCTAGTTTCCAAAATGGGGTCACTTGGAGGGGTTTCCACTCTTTAGGCACCTCAGAGGCTCTCCAAACGTAACATGGCTTCTGCTCTCGATTCCAGCCATTTTTGCTTTCAAAAAGTCAAACGGTGCTCCTTCCCTTCTGAACCCAGTCATGCACCCAAACAGTAGTTTCCCACACATATAGAGTATTGGAGTACTCAGGAGTAATTGCACAACAAGTTTTGTGGTCTATTTTTTCCTGCTACCCTTATGAAAATAAAAAAAATTGGGGCTAAAAGAAATTTTGTTTGTGGCAAAAAAGTGATTTTTACTTTCATGGCTCTATGTTATAAATTTGTGAAGCACCTGAGGTTTCAAGGTGCTCATAACACGTCTAGATACATTCCTTGAGGGGTATTTTTTTCCAAAATGGGGTTACTTGTGGGGGATTTCCACTGTTTAGTCACATAAGTTTCTCTCTAAATGCTACATGGTGTCTGCTCTCGATTCCAGCCATTTTTGCGTTCAAAAAAATCAAATGGTGCTCTTTTCCTTCCTAGCTGTGTTGTGCACCCAAGCAGTAGTTTTCCCCCACATATGGGGTATCCGCGTACCAAAGAGAAATTGCTCAACAAATTTTGGGGTCCATTTTTGCCTGTTACTCTTGCAAATATAATGTTCCAAACAGTATATCATGGACCCCATATAATGCTCCAGTATATGATTGGCCCCATATATTGCTCCAAAGAAAATGGGCCCCATATAATGCTCCATATATAATGGGCCCCATATATGATGCTCCAGTGTATGATGGGCCTCATATAATGCTCCATATATAATGGGCCCTGTATGATGGTCCCCATATATTGCTCCAAACATAAAAAAATAATAATCACCTCTCCTTGCTGGCCGCCGCTCCAATCTGGACTACTCCGCGTTGGTGTCTTCCGGCTCTCCGCACAGACTTTTCAGGCAGAGGGCGCACAGTAGTGATGTCAAGCTGTGTGTGGAGTGCATGAAGGTGCAAAGTACATGTGGATTACATGGGGTACAGACTATATGTTGGGTACATGGGGTGCATCAAGAAAATATATTATTGCCACAGAAAACATGCAATTTTGCTGCAGAGCAAGTGCCACAGCCAGCACCTGCCTGCAAAAGTTTTTTTGCTGCATATTCTAATTAGCTTGACTAGTCGGGCTGGCATGCACTTAGTACTGACTAGTCCCTCCAGGCCAGTCGATATCACCCCCTTAACCCTGCTGTTCTGTTTAGATTTCACATACACTTGTACTGTTCCCGGTCATTTTTGACCGTCCTTATAAAATAATCATTTTTAGCTAATCTAAGTGTTTTTTTTAAACAGTTTTTGCACTATTATATTGCTTGTGAAGATGGTTGTTCAAATACCAGAAAAAAAATAAATACAAAGCTTGTTTTATATTTTTTTTATATCCAAAAGGGAACATGGTATTTTTTCGATTTTTGTAAAAATTGATTATTTTTGCAGATAAAAAAAAAATCTTGATCTAAATGTTAACTATAAGTAATAATATCAAACATTATGTATATATACTTTTTTCAAAGGCAAAAAAAAAAAAAAAAAAAGCTTTTTTCTCTATAAAATGGCAAAAAACGTTGTTTTTTATACACTTATACTGTTCCCGGTCATTTTTGACCGGACCTAACAAAGTTGTGATTTGTACCTAATTCAAGTGTTATTTGATTACCTGTTGCATTGTTATACTGTATGTGAACATGGTTTTCAATAATCAGATGAAAAATTAAATCAAAAACTTTTATTTTTTGAATCAAATAAATTAACATTTATGTACAGTGTGTTGAGTCCTCATCCGTCCCTGGCTTTCTGATGTAGAGAGATCCAAGTAATAACACACAGCACAAGAGATGTGTATTCATATGCAGGGATCGCCCAGGAGCTCGCCTCTGACTCACTGGGCTCACCCCTCCTGTTTATATAGGAATGAGATAAGCATTTACAGACATGCGTACAAGGGCTCATATTCTCTAACAAAGAGTATCTATTCTACTGATAACGTTCACTTCTGGAATGCAGGTTACAATATGGCAAAGGAATGCGTCCATAAAAGGAAATATGTCTACCTTGCTCAAGTTTCTTCATATACGTCTCTGAGTAGAGGAAGACAAAATGGATTCTTCAATCTGATCTCTACAATTCCCCCCTGTGACATATTCCTTTTATAATCTATCACAAATCCCCCTTTAACATATCCATATTTTAGATTACCACAGGGCCAAAGACAAAGCCTTTATTTTTGGTATTACACATGTACACGCTTATATTCAATAAGAGAATCAAATCTACTATCAATTCTTCCGTTTAACTCTCACAACCTTTTCTTTGTTCTGCAATAAGTATACTAAAATATAAAAACAAAAATTAGTACAGTAATATTAATTAGAATCACTAGAGGATAACATAAGAATGAAGAAGAAAATTTATACTCTTGCATCCATTACACAAAATTTATCTGTGCATACTGAGATACTCTTGAGCACAATCTGGAATAGTACGTATATGACTACAATAATCATAACTATATGTATTATGCTCTGCATAATCCCAGCAACCCACCCGCCGATTCCTCTGAACCAGTTGGCTGGGTTGAGAAAAGAGAAAGTATCAGACCACCAGCTATCCTTATTCTGGTCATTGTCTTTATCATACTGATCTCTGAGTCGTTGTACATCCTTTAATTTAAATGTCATGTACTAATTTTCTATGATGTTGCACGAATCTATTATTCAAAGGGGTTAAAGAATTTAGTCTATCCCATGCCTCCGTTGAGGTTAATACTATTAACATCAATGTTATGAGTTTTATACTGCTCTTTTGCAATGGCTTGCATGTATCCATGATGCCTTTCCTTCGAGCTTGACTGATGTAGGTGTTGTCAACAGGACTTGGAAGGGTCCGTCAAATCTTGGTTCAAGAGCCTTTCTGGTGTGTCTTTTTACATAGACTTGATCACCTGGTTCCAACTTGTGACTTCCTTCAGTGTTGTCAGGATCTGGAAGGGAAGTAAAAACTTGTGCATGCACCTTAGTTAATTGTTTCTGAAGATTTTGCACATAAGAAGTCAATGACTCAATATTTAACACAAGTTGTTGTGGAAAATAACATCCTAAATTGGCAGTCCTGCCAAACAAAATTTCATATGGAGACAGTTTAGTCTTACCCCTTGGGGTATTGCGTATTGAGTAAAGGGCCAGTGGAAGGCATTCTGTCCAAGGCTTTCCTGTTTCAGCCATGGCTTTCTGTATTTTTAATTTTAAAGTTCCATTCATGCGTTCCACCTTACCAGAACTTTGAGGATGGTACGGAGTGTGTAACTGACTTTCAACACCCAACATTTTCAGTACATTTTGAAATATTTCTCCAGTGAAATGAGTACCCCTATCTGACTCGATCACTTCAGGGAGACCGTAACGGGGTATCAGTTCGGCAACTAGCTTTACAGCAGTGTTTTTAGCTGAAGCCTTCCGAACTGGATAGGCCTCTGGCCACCCTGAGAACATGTCCACACACACCAACACATACTCATACCCATTACTTTTTGGCAGCTGGATAAAGTCTATCTGTAATCGCTGGAACGGATAGAGAGGTCGGACGTGATACTTCATAGGGGTCTTTATTGTCTGTCCAGGATTATGTGCCAGGCATATAGCGCATGTTGCACAATAGTCTCTTGCGTAGTTGCCAAAACCTGGAGCCAACCAGACTTGCTTTGCCAGTAGTGTCATTGCATTTGCAGACACATGAGTAGGGTGGTGCAGTCCACCAACTACAATCGGGTACCAGGCTCTAGGTAGACATATTAGTCCATCTTTCTTCCAAATTCCTGCTTGTTCTTCTGCCCCTTCCTTTTTCCACCTGTCCCTCTCCTCTTCTCCTGCATCTTCCTGTGCTTGTCTCAGTCTATCTTCAGTATTTTCTGTGGGGTTTACAGTATGAACCTGCTGTAAGGGTTTGACCGCTGCTGCCTTGGCTGCTTTATCAGCCCTATCATTTCCCCTAGATTCCCTAGTGTCGAGTCTCACATGTGCAGCTACCTTAATTACTGCTACTTCTTTTGTTTCTTGTGCAGCCTCTAAGATCTGTTTGATCAGAGAAGCATGTTTTACAGGTTGGCCTGACGCTGTCATGTAACCTCTAGCTCTCCAGATTACTCCAAAGTCAAACACAATACCATGTGCATACCTAGAATCAGTGTATATATTAGCTGTCTGATTCTCAGCTATTTTTAGCGCTTCAATCAATGCTGTTAGTTCTGCTTCTTGTGCAGACTGTTTCGGTGGAAGAGGTTCTGCTTTGAGAGTTTCAGATTCTGACACAACTGCATACCCTGTATGGAAATTACCTGTGTCATCTGCAAACCTACTACCATCTATAAACAGCTCTAAATCTGGATTTTGAAGTGGTGTTTCGGATACATTGGGTAAGCCTACCGTTTCTTGTAAAATGAGCTCTGTACAATCATGTGTGTCTGTAGGGAAAAAATTTGCGTGTGGATCAGTGTCCTTATTCCCCCCTTCAGACTCGAGAGGTAGCAGTGTAGCTAAATTGAGAGTCTGAAGCCTTGCAAATGTGATAGTAGAGGGGAGCAGCAAAGAACACTGTAGCCGCAAATGTCTGGCCATGGAAATGTGTTTTGGCTGGACCTGGTTTAATATCCCATAAACATCATGCGTAGTTTGAACTGTGAGTGGATGCTCTAGGACAATTTCTGATGCTTTGTCCAACAATAGTGAGACAGCAACAACTACACGTACACAGGTTGGCGCTGCTCTAGCTACGGGATCTAACCTTGCTGAAAGATATGCAATTGGTCTTTGTTTCCCTGCATGCTTCTGGGTAAGAACTCCTGTAGCATGGGAATCAACTTCTGCAGCCATAAGCTGAAATGGTTTGGTGTAGTCTGGTAGCCCTAACGCTGGAGCTGAAACAAGGGCATCTTTTAATTGTTGGAATGAAATCTGACCTTCTTTTGTCAACAAATAAGGTTCATTTTTTACACATTCATACAGTGGTTGCATTAGTTGACTGGCATGTATAATCCATTGTCTACAATGAGACACTATTCCTAAAAATGCTCGTAGCTGTTTATGATTTCTAGGCTCATTCATCTGTCTTATTGCTTCAGTTCTTTGAGGTGTAAGATGCTTTTTACCTTGAGAAATGCAATGACCTAGAAAGACCACTTTGGTCTGACAAACTTGTAGCTTTTGTCTATTCACTTTACACCCTTCTTTTTCTAGAAAACATAGTAAACTCACAGTGGACCTTTCTGCAGTTTCTAGATCTGGGCAGCAAAGTAGTATGTCATCCACATACTGCAAAATTACTACCTGTGGTTCGGGTTCAAACCTCTGAAGGACTGTTTGTAGGGCATTTGAATAAAGAGTAGGGGAGTGTATCATTCCCTGTGGAAGGCGTGTCCACGCCAACTGTTTGCCCTTAAATGTAAATGCAAACAAATGCCAACTATCTTGGTGTAAAGGAACCGAGAAAAATGCATTTGAAAGATCTATTACAGTAAACACTTGAGAACTGGCTGGTATCTGTGATAGTAACGTATGAGGATTGGGTACAACTGGGGTGATTGGATCTAGAACTTTGTTTATCTCTCTTAGATCGTGCACCATACAATATTTGGGCATAGAACCCTTATCAAGAGTTCTCTTCTTGACTGGATACAGAGGGGTATTAGCAGGTGATTGTATCTCTACCAAAACTCCTTTCTCTCTATATCCCTCTATCTGTTTTGTAATTGCTAATTCCTGCTGGGCACTCACAGGGTATTGTCTGAGCTGTGGGAGAACAGTTCCTGGTTGCACAGATAATTTTACAGGAGAGATATGCAATAATCCCACATCAGTGTCACCCTGTGCCCACAGTGTTTCTGGGACCATTGAGAGGTCTAGATCTATGGTGTACTCTTTTTCTTCAGCATAATCCTCAAAAGCCTGAATTCTGACATATTGTTCTAATGTTTCTGCATCATCAGGGATAGTCAACATAACTGTGCCATCGTCCCTAAAATGGATGTTAGCTTCTAATTTCTTTAGGACATCAGTTCCTAACAAACATGTTGGGGCACCTCTGGCATACAAAAATCTGGATGCAAAACATTTAGGTCCTAATGAGACCTCTAGGGGCACAGTATATGGCAGTGTTCGAATTACCCCATCATAACCCTCAGCAAAAGTTGTTTGTTCTGAAATATCTTCCGGATTCGGAAGAAAATCTTGATTCAAAATTGAGGAAGTTGCACCTGTATCTATCAAAAATGGAATCTCTCTCCCCCCCCACATTCACCTGTATCATAGGTCTCCTAGCTGGTAGGGAAGTTTGTAACACATCGAGTCAATCTGAATCTGATATGGGACCATCTATGATGGTAGATTTCTGCTGATTGGCCGTTTGGAGAGGGTTATTTCTGGGAACAAATTTGCCTGACTTTATATCTGCCAACTTCTTCCTGCACTCTCTTTGGAAATGACCTGGCTTTTTACAGTAGCGGCAAGGAAAATTGTGTCTCACTCTTCCTCCTGTATTAGCTTGTGCTATTCTAACAGGCTTACGATTCTCTCTCATATCCATGGCTATTCCTAAACATCGTTGTTTCACAATATTTGGTTGTTCAATTGTTCTCCAATCTGGAGTAGAGGATTTAAATTTTTCTCTGATTTTCGGATCTAGCCCCTCTATTAATTGTTTTGTAAAAAGTCTCCTTACTGAAGCATCAGTCAAATCCAATCCTTCATCCCTAAAGCTATTTTCTAGTTCTTGACTATATTCTTCAATACTTTGCCCAAATTTCTGCATAATCACACCCATAGATCCCCTTTCCCTCTGTTTTCCTCCTTCTGTTCTTCCAGATGGTACAAATGATTGGGCTTTTGGATCTAGGTAAGGTGGTGGGATTATATTACAACTTTTTCCCTTTCCCATGATCCATTTGGAAGTGTCTGGATCATACTTCCAATTCTCCTCTTTAGCTGTTTTTGAGACCTCTATCATACAGTGTATGATTTCTTCCCACCCATTGTCTTTAATAATTCCACCTCGTTCTTTACTCAGTCTTTCCCATTCTGTACTGAACATAAGTGCTTCTGAAATTCCCAATTTTTCTCTTACTCTTCTAATCTGACTTCTGACTGCCTTTCCACATCTTTCCTGTATGATATCTGCTGCTTCCACTTGTCCTAAGACAGTTTTGGTCTGTTTATTTCTCATTTTAGCTATTTCTACCCCAGGTGACGTTTGGACAATCACTGTGGTGATGTCTCGTTGCCTTCTCTCCTAGGGAGCTAAAATATCCTTTCAATATTTGCTATTTCTACCCCAGGTGACGTTTGGACAACCACTTCCTCTGTTGGTGGCGTCTCGTTGCCTTCTCTCCTAGGGAGCTAAAATATTGAAGGGCTTGTCTGCTCTGTTTCTTCTAATATGCAGGACGTACTTAAGTGCTATTATGCACACAGACCCAGCAACACCATACAGATCACAAAACTTTCTGTGTCAGTTAGCATACTTGTCCCAGGCTCATGAAACCGCGTCCTGGGCTCATTCTATCACACCTTATCCAGGGAATGTAGAAACAAGTTCTATAGGAGAGTCAAGCATGGGCGGAGGTCTCCCAGAAGGACGCTACCTCATAACCCAGTTAGGCTGACTTCACCAATAACCTTGTTCTAACAATCGTGGCTTATTGTTCTACGTACTTCTATTCTTCTTTCACAACATGTCACAACCTTCACACTGCTCACACACTGTTCACACACTGTTCACACACTGTTCACACACTGCCAGGGACTAGACTCATAAATCTATACAATATGGTAACCCGAGTTTTATAGGTATCTACTCACTACTAGACTAACCCAGCGTGACACGGCTCATAGAGATCTTTCGGATAATACAGGGCAGATAAAAGAGAACTAATAATGTCTCTTACCTGGCCAGGTTTTTTTTCATTTGCCGTCCATTATCCGAGATCTCCGTTGTCCGTATCCGCAGGTAAATCTCGAGCAAACACTCTCTCCTCAGGTCCCTGTTCAGGCGCCAGAATTGTTGAGTCCTCATCCGTCCCTGGCTTTCTGATGTAGAGAGATCCAAGTAATAACACACAGCACAAGAGATGTGTATTCATATGCAGGGATCGCCCAGGAGCTCGCCTCTGACTCACTGGGCTCACCCCTCCTGTTTATATAGGAATGAGATAAGCATTTACAGACATGCGTACAAGGGCTCATATTCTCTAACAAAGAGTATCTATTCTACTGATAACGTTCACTTCTGGAATGCAGGTTACAATATGGCAAAGGAATGCGTCCATAAAAGGAAATATGTCTACCTTGCTCAAGTTTCTTCATATACGTCTCTGAGTAGAGGAAGACAAAATGGATTCTTCAATCTGATCTCTACAAGTGTAATACTGTACAACCAGCAAACACATGGAAAATCAGAAAATCATGATTTACAATATGAAATGTTGACAACTGAATGGAACTAGATCTATATGAACAGCAGGGTAAATAAAAACCAGTGAAATAAATTGCGCATAGCTATACTGGAAGCGAATCCGTCGGCTGTATCGCAACTTGAAAATGTTGGTATGTGTAAATCTGTTCTGACCAAAAGTAGTCAGATACATTGATAAATAGTAGTAGATGCAATATATAGTTCAAAATGAGGTGATAGCACCTTTATTTTTGTCAAAAATTGTCTGGAGAGCTGAATAAAGGCCTATCGGTCATTTTTGACCGAACAGTACAAGTGTAAAAAAAATTGTACCAAATAAAGTAAACAAAAATTAAAAAAAAAAAAAATTCCCACAGAGAGTATCCCCCTAATGATGAAAAGTCAGGGAGCCTCAAGTCTCAGAATCACACGCTGAATTTTTATAACATTATAGAATTTCAAAAACGGTCATTTTTGACCTAACAGAACAGCAGGGTTAACATTGGGGTTGCTAGAAATCAGCATTTAATGCCAAATGCAGCACTGTAATTAGATAATAAGGGTAAATCCTACTGTCGGGTTCCTTTATAATTATTTAGTAGTTCTGATGCCTGCATCTAATCAGTGTTGTGGTTCCTGCATAGCCCGGAGTGTGATGTTGGCTGGTAACGTCAGCTCCCAGTATCTCTTTACCATTGCTAATGACATACTGGTAATTGTAGGTTCATGTGATACAATTGTACATGATGATGATGATCGCTATACTGAACTTGGTTATGTATTCATGTGCTGATGGTGGTTCTGATCCTGTAGCAATCAGACTTGACAATAGATCATTATCAGGCCACATGGACAACACTATAAATACAGCCTTTGGAACGAGGCCATATACAGTATGTCAGCCAAAGAACACTTTAGGAAAATAGTCTGCTGAATGATGGTTAAGCCAATTATTCAGCTGGCAGCTATCTCTCCAGAGTCTCCCATGCACAGGAGCGCTCTATGTTCTCTATGAGAGGTGCTGTTAGACAACCTTGGTTGGTGGTCTATCACTTACAGACCAAAAGAACCAACTGTGAGATATTGGACATGCCGGATCCTTATCTCCACCAACAATCATCTGTTTCGGGGCCCCATACATATTAGGCTAAGTTCCCATGATGAGTATTTTGTGCGTATGAGATTTATTGAAATCTCATGTCTAGTGTGCTTTTTACGTTACAGAAACTGACCTATGATGAGACTTTCAAATCGGCAGCATGTCAATTTCTCTTGCAGTAAATGTGCATTTTATCTGCAGGTGCATGCAATCCACAAATTACTTTTATAATGAAGTATATCAAAGCTAAGTAACAGGATTTATCCAAAACAAAGTAGTTTTATTTAAAGCATGACGTATCAAAAAGACACAGAGGAAAGGAAAAATATGTGATAAAAACACATGTAAAAAATGAAAATAACCTAATTGGGGCAGAAAATCCGCAAGATCAAAAATTCACCAAATACTCACGGTGGAAACTTAGTCTTAGGCTACATTCACACATCCAAGTTACACGTCTGAGTGCTGTATAGTTTTTTTTCCCTTTGGCATCACTCTGTCACAGTGTAGAATGGATGTATTCACACCTGTTAAAATCATGGATGTTAAAATCATGGATCTGAGCATGAGATCCATGTTACTCAGAGAAGGTCCCATTCTCATCTGATTTGCGTATCAGACTTGGCCATTCAAGTCTAGAGAAAAAACCAGAAGCTGCTAGGATGATACCTGAGAAAAAATGGTCCTTTTCTCCCTGATTGTTAATACTAGTAGGGGGCATGACCACTTAAAGTGCCTAAGGCAGCATGAATGCCAAATAATGCCCTGGTGCTATATAGCACAATGATAGACATAACTATCATGTCTTGTAGTCATTTATTATCCTAGTTGTCAAGTCACATTTATATTATTCAACAAAACTGTATGCAATTTGTGATCTAGTCATTATTCCCTGGATAAGAATATTGACCTAGTTCATTCAGAAAAAAATAGCTATACATATCTCTCCTAGATACATGAATAAGTGATGAATATTCACAGGTCAAAGGCTGCATGAGCAATAGAGAACACAGAAAGTACGATAAATCACTCATACCTCATAACATGAGACTATTGTAGACTAAAATAATCAGATCTGTTATTCATTCATCTTCACAGATAGCAGAAAACATTGGAACACACTGTGTAATTTGGGCTAATACATAATTTCAGTTTGAGATGTGTAAATGTATTGTAACTAGTCAAATTCATTATGAATTATCTTAAAACTTAGAATTTTAGTGAATGCAAAATGTTCAGAATGAGATTTGCAGAAATCCCTTGAGGCCTCGTGCCCGAAGAACTGAAGACGCGTGCAGAGAACTGGGGAGCTGAGTAGAGATGGGCGGACATCTGGATGTTCAGATCCGGCGGGTTTGGACGAACAGTTACAAAAAGTTCAGCTTCGGGGACCCGAACCCGGACCCCATTCACTTGAATGGGGGGCCCAAACATCCAGTGGGACAGAGCGACGGACATGTGAGTGATATTGTTGTTTTTTTATTTTTGTTTTATTACAGGAGACAAGTGATTCAGTGGAATTAGGCGTTAGGTGCGTATAACTGTGTTTGTTATTTTTAAATAAAAAATGGAAAAGTGTATTTTGTTTTTATTTCAAATAAAACTTATTCTTGCTGTGTCTTTACAATATACCTATAGGATTAGTAATGGACAGGTGTCTTATCGACACCTCTCCATTACTAATCTGTGGGCTTGATGTCACTGGGCAATACAAAGGTGACATCAACCACACAAATATGAACCCCACTTACCACTGCTACAGGGCAAGTGGGAAGAGTCAGGCAAACTGTCAGAATCTATTAGATGCACCTTTTCTTGGCAGCTGCGGGCTGCTATTTTTAGGCTGGGGTAGGGTCAATATCCATGGCCTCTTACCAGCCTGAGAATACCAGCCCCCAGCTGTCTGCTTTAGCAAGGTTGGTTGTTAAAAATAGGAGGGATCTCGCAATGTTTTTTTTTATTATTATTTAATAAAATAATTAAAAAAACATCTTGGGGAGCAATCTGTTCTTGATAACCAGCCTTGTTAACAGCTGAGGGTTGCAGACCCCAGCTGTGAATTTTGTCTGGCTGGCTATCAAAATTACAGGGGAAACCACGCCGTTTTCTTTTTTAAATTTATTTACAGCATTGGAGCCGGCTGATGAATACTCCTATCAGCCGGTCCTGCTCTCACTGTTATTAGATGCAGCAGGTGTTAGCTGATAGGAGCAGAAGTCCCACCAGCCAACGCCAGTGACCGGAGGTTAACTTTATACCTCCGATTACAGCTGCAGGCTCACGCTGTCATTTGACGGCATGGGAACCGTGGCTCTCTGACCAGGGGTGATGATTTTACCACCAATCAGAAGCGGTGTTTGCCACACTGTCATGTACATGACAGCACAAAAAACACCTGGTGTCAAACCAGAACAGTATTACAGACTTCCTGGTGAAGTTCGTGTTCGGTGTCTGTGTCCAAACAGTAGGCGTTCAGTACGGATGCCGAACTTTACTGTTCGGGTTTGCCCATCTCTAGAGGTGAATGACAGCAGAGGCATTTTAAAGAGTCAGATGAGACTAGAACTAGTGTAGTGGGTAGACAAGCAAAGACACAAACATGGTGATATACTTCAATCACTGATTATTCATGAATAGATTGCCACCAGTCTTGTTTTGCTCAGAATCTGATATCCAGCATGCCAAGGCAAATTGCAATGAATTTAAAAACCTTATGAAATGCTTATACAGGGTGATTTACTTGCTACTTTAGCCGGAAAAATTACTGCAACTTCTAAAACAGACAGTCTATTGTATTGAAATTTGGATTGTACAAACTTTGTTTCATGAGGAGTGAGAGTGCATTGAATCTCAGCAACAGAGACGAGAAACATGCTCACGCCAAGTGGTCTCATAGAGTTGCTGCATGACTTTCTGTAGTTTATGTGTGGTACTTGCATTTAACTCCTGCCGAATTCCTTCTTCATTTGTTTACAATGTGTACAGATACAATTTGGAGAGGCATGTTTTCATTGTGAAAACTTATTGAAAAACTGAGTCAAAATCTGCAGTCAAAACCGTGTATTGAAGCCTTATTTAATAACAGAGTAATCTCCAAGTGACTGTGAATCACCAGCCTGGGCAGTGGGGTACTCGACACCGGGTCCAGTCGCACTTAAAGGGGATGTCACGGTGGCTGCGACCCGGTCCGTGGCCCTGGGCGCCCAATTGATGGGGAACAATCTTTTAAGGGGAATTGTGAATAAAGTCTATTGTTTGTTATGCCACCTGTGGCCACTTAAAGGGATCCTCTGGGGTGATGGTATGGCGGCTAGATAGTGACACTTCCCACAGGTGAAGCGGGGTCCCCAGGGCTCCCAAAGTGTATGGCAGAGATGGTAGTTTGCCAGTAAATAAGTGGAGGACAGTGTTGTAAAGTCTTTACCTGGTTTACTGATGGTAGTAATCCATCTCAGTCCAGAGTACCAGGTGCAGGTGTCCTGTGGTTTGGCCGGCTCGGAGGCAATGGGAGAATCCCTTTCCAAGTTGAGGTCCGTGAGCCTTTCCTCCTTGCGCTGTTGTATGAGGTCCCTGCTGCTTGAACCTTACTGGCAAAGTCCTCTTTTTCCCTGTCCTGGAACAGGTACCTGCATGATGGGCAGATTGAGCCATTTTACAGGGTCTATATCATGACCTAGGCTCTTCAGGTGCTGCTGCGTCTCAGGTGTAGTGCGGGCCGATCACTTAAAGTTCTTAGCCCTCTGGTTCTGCTAAGTGTCCTAGAGTCCCACTAAAGCCTTGGGCTCCCGATGCCCAGTTGTTGCGCTCTGGTTCTGAGGGTGCCCGGTCGCAGTTCCCCTCAGAGCCCTTTATCTCTCCTCTACTCCTTTCCTCTGTAGCTCCACCACATTCAACCCTTCAGGTTATCTCTCTTTCCAGAGGCTGCAGCTCCCATGTGGCTGGTAGGCCTCTCTGTTTGTTCCAGACGTCCTTCCTCTATCTCTCCCTCCTGGAGACTGCTTAACTCCTCCTCCAGGCCAGGATACATATCCCTGAGGGAAGCTCCCCTAAATCCGGGTTCAGAGCTCCCCTTCTGGCCTGGATTTGGAATGTGTTGTGTGTGGGTGCCTTACCTGGTGAAGGGAATTCTCCTTGCCCCCAAGCATGATATCGCCCTCCCCGAAGAGAAGGCAACATCACTGTAACAACTGTTTCCACCAAGATCACTTTACTTTACTCCGCCGGATTTTTTACTTTGGAGCCATTTGAAAGGTCGGGTGTATAGCATTGAAGTAGCATACTTTGTTAACCAGAATTTAGGTCAATTAACCAAGAATTCTGAGGCACCAGAGGATATTCCTTAAAAAGTTAGATCTTTATTCCATAATATTAAATAATCACAATAGGAAGACAAGGCAACATTTTAGTCATATAGCTGCATTTTAAGGCTTGAGAAAGGTCAAATATGGCTAAAAGATCTTTCTACCAAACAAACAAAAAAACACAAAAATTGAGCTTGACTTGAGTTGGCACACATGCAGCACATAAACGCATGTTCACATTGGCCATAAAGCATATAAAACCTACAAAAGAAAAAATGAACAAAAACCCTGCTGTAACTAAGTAAATAAAAATCAAAAAGTGCATTTAAATAACACAGGGTTTTTAGTATTACTGTTCTTGATAAAAAATAGCATAAAACCTATCCCGCCGTCGACAAGGTAACTCTGATCGGGACAGTCCTACACTGTCTAATATTAAAAACCTTACTGTGTGTCAAAGTTGACCTCAGTGTCTGAATAAGGGCAGACAAATTCTAAGCAAGCATACTGTAGAATGTATCATTGGTGCATGGAACTTGGATACTGGATTAAGCCAGAATTTATGTAAGTCCCAAAATATTGGCCACGAAAATATTTTAGTAAGGTTGATTAATTCACATTTAAATACATGCATGGAATTCAAAGCTTTGCAAAAAATTATTATAAATAGATTGAGAAATCCAAAAGAATGGGAAGTGGAACACAATGCAGTCCAATTACCTGACTCTTATGTTTTATTATGGCAAATTAAGAGGATTGTTGCTGATCCTGGTAGAAAATATCAAGTGCTTATTTAGCTGCGTATTCAGTTGCCGTAATGATCACCATGGGTTTAGCTGCCTAACGCTTGGAGAGACAAACCATATGTAAAATGATGGTTCATGGAAATGGATAATTAAAATACCAAGAAATAAGGATACAGCGGGAAAAAGAAAAAGGAGACTCAAAGTCAGAAATCACTAATAAGGAAGAAAGAACTGTGGAACATAAAGAAATTAATTTTTAGAGAAAATACTAAGGTAAAATAATGAAAGTGAAAAGACTATTTCTACACAATAGATTGAAGACAGGTGCCAAGGAGATCAGGGAAAGATAAGGAAGGCTCTTGTTAGGCAGTTTGTATCAGAACATTGTGTTACAGCACTTTTCTAGCTAGTCCCCTGTCAGCGTGATCTCCAGCTTTGTGTATTTAATTTGCAGAAAGCCTCATCTCTTTCCATTAGGTGTGTGAAAATAGAACAGACACAAAAGAAAATGATTATTAATATATACTGTAACAACCTAGAAATACAGCTGAGAGCTACGATCCACCCACAAGAGCTACTGTACTACCAAATAATCGTTTCCGTTTTTCTCATCTGAGTGCAAAGAAAAATATGCAGCAGTGTGTTGTAATACATAAGCTGCTGCAGAGCTTCTTTTTCAAATATTAAATTGAACTTCCTGCACATTATTGACTATTTTGAAAAGTTATCATCTTTTAAAGAAATAATTTTGAGAAATGGCTGCGGTGACAAAAGGGTGTTATATCGACAACAGCGTTGAAGGAAAACGGTACTGCTCCAGTTTTGTGGGGCACAACACTAAATAGGTTTCCCCCCCAAAAAAAGTTTCTAGCTGCTGCAGCCCCACATGTTGTCAGATCCAATGTATTATTGAAGTGTTAGGAGTGTTGAAATATCTTCAGAGGAAATATATTGTAAAGAGGAGGCCTTGATTTTGGAAAATCGTTGAATCAAAGTCAGTATTATAGCATATGAATTAGGCATTTCAAGAGACACTGTTTCCAGCATCATTCACAATGTTATGGTGATATCAAAAGTCACTTTCCAGTTGGATGTCATGAATGTTGATGCCTGACTAAAAAACAGAGAAAAATCAAGAAAATGTATCCAATTATTTTGGGTGTTGAAACATAGGACCACTACCATGATCCTGAGACCAAACAAGTACCCATGCACTGGAAGCACAAGAGATCACCGACTCCATAGAAATTTTGTGTCCATCTTTCAAGCTGGAAAGATCATGACAGCTGTTATGGAAGTGGACATGTCTGCTGTTTTTGACCAATCTTAGACACTGAGCATATCTCATCTTTCTCAATCCACCATACCATCCCCGCCTGCATGTCACTCACAGTACAGCAGTTTGTCGTGTTCACCCTACTCCACCCTCTATCAGCACAGCAGCCAGCTCTCGATTGCGCAGTTGTGGTCACCTAAATCTCCTACACATGACAAAGCTAAGAGCTTGAACTTGAAAAGAGCATCTGCTGAAAAGCGTAGTTTCAGGGGGATGAGGGGTTAAATATTTGTCTATACATGTAACATTTTTGGATTCATTAAATATTGAGAAGTTGTTTGCATAAACGCCTATCACTGTTCCTTCTACACTCACTGGATACACTCGCTTTTTTGCTAAAAAAAGAATGGAGTCCAATCAGCCTGTATTTATATACAGTGCCTACAAGTAGTATTCAACCCCCTGCAGATTTAGCAGGTTTACACATTTCGAATTAACTTGGCATTGTGACATTTGGACTGTAGATCAGCCTGGAAGTGTGAAATGCACTGCAGCAAAAAAGAATGTTATTTCTTTGTTTATTTTTTTTTTAAATTGTGAAAAGTTCTTTCAGAGGGTCATTTATTATTCAACCCCTCAACCCACCAGAATTCTGTTTGGTTCCCCTAAAGTATTAAGAAGTAGTTCAGGCACAAAGAACAATGAGCTTCACATGTTTGGATTAATTATCTCTTTTTCCAGCCTTTTCTGACTATTTAAGACCATCCCCAAACCTGTGAACAGCACTCATACATGGTCAACATGGGAAAGACAAAGGAGCATTCCAAGGCCATCAGACACAAGATCGTGGAGGGTCATAAGGCTGGCAAGGGGTACAAAACCCTTTCCAAGGAGTTGGGCCTACCTGTCTCCACTGTTGGGAGCATCATCCGGAAGTGGAAGGCTTATGGAACTACTGTTAGCCTTCCATGGCCTGGACAGCCTTTGAAAGTTTCCTCCCGTGCCAAGGCCAGGCTTGTCCGAAGAGTCAAGGCTAACCCAAGGACAACAAGGAAGGAGCTCCGGGAAGATCTCATGGCAGTGGGGACATTGGTTTCAGTCAATACCATAAGTAACGTACTCCACCGCAATGGTCTCCGTTCCAGACAAGCCCGTAAGGTACCTTTACTTTCAAAGCGTCATGTCAAGGCTCGTCTACAGTTTGCTCATGATCACTTGGAGGACTCTGAGGCTGACTGGTTCAAGGTTCTCTGGTCTGATGAGACCAAGATCGAGATCTTTGGTGCCAACCACACACGTGACGTTTGGAGACTGGATGGCACTGCATACGACCCCAAGAATACCATCCCTACAGTCAAGCATGGTGGTGGCAGCATCATGCTGTGAGGCTGTTTCTCAGCCAAGGGGCCTGGCCATCTGGTCCGCATCCATGGGAAGATGGATAGCACGGCCTACCTGGAGATTTTGGCCAAGAACCTCCGCTCCTCCATCAAGGATCTTAAGATGGGTCATCATTTCATCTTCCAACAAGACAACGACCCAAAGCACACAGCCAAGAAAACCAAGGCCTGGTTCAAGAGGCAAAAAATCAAGGTGTTGCAGTGGCCTAGTCAGTCTCCTGACCTTAACCCAATTGAAAACTTGTGGAAGGAGCTCAAGATTAAAGTCCACATGAGACACCCAAAGAACCCAGATAACTTGGAGAAGATCTGCATGGAGGAGTGGGCCAAGATAACTCCAGAGACCTGTGCCGGCCTGATCAGGTCTTATAAAAGACGATTATTAGCTATAATTGCAAACAAAGGTTATTCCACAAAATATTAAACATAGGGGTTGAAGAATAATTGACCCACACTTTTATGTTTAAAATTTATAAAAATTTAACTGAGCAACAAAACTTTTTGGTTTGTAAGATTTATGCATCTGTTAATAAATCCTGCTCTTGTTTGAAGTTTGAAGGCTCTAACTTATTTGCATCTTATTAAACCTGCTAAATCTGCAGGGGGTTGAATACTACTTTGAGGCACTGTATATATATTTTTTAAAAGGATTGGTAGCGAGTATTGTGTGGTTATTTTGGCAACAGCAGTGATCGTAAGAATGGTATGCACACATATTCCAGGGACCACACCGATACCAGTATCTGGTGAAGAGCTACCGCCTAGTGCACAAGAGCTCCTGGGTTTGAGTCCTGACAGTACTCCCCTCCTTCCAGGATGGCCTCTGGACATCTCAGGCGCTGGCTTTTCTGGATGTCTCTGATGAAAGGCTCTTGTAAGCCTGGGTGCCTGGACGTTGCCATACGGTTCACAAGAATTATCTTCTGGTTTGTAACCCTTCCATTGCACCATATATTGCAATCTTCCTCTAAATCTTCTAGAGTCCAGAATTCTATTCACAATGTAGTCTTCTTCACCATAGATGTTTTCTGGTGGAGTATATGTCTGAATTATTCCTGGAAACGGGTTCAAATTGAATGGTTTGAGCAAGGATACATGGAACACAGGATGTATTTCCAGGCTGTTAGGAAGCTTTAAACGGTAAGCAGCTGGGTTAATTTGTGCAGAAATTTGAAAAGATTCTATGAATTTTTGACCTAACTTAGAAGACCATACAATCGTTTTCAGATTTTTTGTAGATAGCCAAACCTTGTCACCAAACTGAAGGGTAGGAGGGGCTTTTGTGATGTTTATCCCCTGTTTCTTTGTAATCTTTTGGTGCCTTTTGTAACATTTCAGTTAGTTTTTCCTGACCTTTTCTCAACTTTGTAATTCTGTCAGTAACAGCAGGAATCAAAGTATTCAATGGGAGATTAGAAATAAATACTGGTTGCAAGCAATAGTTAGCAAAAAAATGGGTTTTGGGATATAGAACTGTTGGTAAATAGTTCACACAGTCATCCTGCAGGTAAGAAATAAAACAGCGTAGGTATTGTTTGAGAGTTTGGTTAGTTCTTTCAGTTTGGCCATTGGATTGTGGGTGGCAGGCAGTAAACAAATTGACATTGTCAGGAATTACATGCAGCCTTAATATCTCTTTGACCTCTAATTCTGCTGCTTATTCAGCGTTAGGAATAACTTTAATTGGAATAAAATGGGCCATGTTTGTGAACCGATCCACCAATAAGGATAACAGTCATTTCTTCAGAGGGAGGTAGGTCCATGATAAAATCTATTGAGATTGATCCCCAAGGTCTGGATGGAACTGGAAGAGGTTGAAGGAGTTCTAGAGGTGAAGATTGTGGTGTCTTCTTCTGTACACATGTTAAACAGGAGGAAACATATTTTCTCACATCCTTCCTACACTTAGGCCACCAAAAAGAACAAAGCAGTTGTTCTTGCGTTTTCATGACTCCAGGGTGTCCTACGAGTTTATAATCATGGACAAGTTTGAGAACTTCAAGTCGAGCAGATTCGGGGACATAAATTTGGTGGTTTTGCATCCAAAATCCCTCCTTAAAAGAAAGATCAACGTCTTTAGAAGGATAGTTAAGAAAAAAGTTAATTTGGTATCCATTGTTAATCTTTGTTAAAAATTCTTTGGTGTTCAGTAATCCCAAAAAAATTTTGGGTCTAGAATGGTACAGTCAGTTTTAGACCTCTCCTGAGGTTCGGTAAATATCCTGGACAGAGCATCAGCTTTGCCGTTTCTTGAACCAGGCCAATAAGAAATTATAAAATTAAACCTGGAGAAAAATAAGGCCCAACATGCTTGTCTTGCAGACAACCACTTAGCTATACGGATGAATTCCAAGTTTTTGTGGTCAGTAAAGACAGTCACCAGATGATTGGCCCTTTCCAAAATATGTTTATATTTGGAATTAATAGCTAAAAGTTCTTTATTTCCAATGTCATAATTCTTTTCTGCATATGACATGGTATGAGAAAGGAATGCACATAGATGAAGCTGCATCTTGTCCCCAACTCACTATGATAAACGGCTCCCACCGCAGAGTCTGAAGCGTCTACTTCTACAACAAATGGCAGTTCAGGATTTGGATGGACTAGTAATGGTGCGGAAGTAAAAAGAGTCTTTAATTTGTCAAAAGCCACTTGTGACCCTTGGGACCAGGAAAACACTTTGGCTTTCTTTGTGAGTGAAGTAATTGGTAAAATGATTTTTTTAAAGTTTTTAATGAATCTTCTGTAGAAATGTACAAATCCTATAAAGCACTGAACGTCTTTTAGATTTATGGTGGTAGTATAGTCAACTACCACTCTGATTTTACTGGGATCCATGCTCATACCTTCTGGGGAGATGATATATCCCAAAAATTGAGTCATGGTTTGTTCAAATTCACACTTTTTGAGTTTGATAAAGAGTTGATTCTCCTGCAGACTTTTCAGGACTAACTGGACATGCCTGCGATGCTCCTACAAGGTATCTGAAAATATAAGAATCTAATTCAGATAAAGAACAACAAATAGATCCCATAAATCTCAAAAAACATCATTATTGAAGTGCTGAAATGGCAGGGGTGTTGCTAAGGCCGAAAGGCATAACCAGGTATTCAAAATGTCCATATCTAGTTCTAAAGGTGGATTTCCACTCATCTCCCGGGCAAATTTGGATGAGATTATAAGCCCCTCTTAGATCGAATTTTGTAAAAATCTTGGCAGAATAGTCTCTCCAGCAACTCAGGAATTAAGGGGAGTGGATAGCGATTTTTAATGATAATCTTATTTATTTCCCTGTAATCAATATATGGCCATAGGGTTGAGTCCTTCTTTCTGCAGTGTAACAACCCTGCTGGCATCACTGCATGGCCTCCCGTCCCCCACCTGCTTTTCACACAAACTCACTCACTTCTCTGGTCCATGCTCTGAGTTCTCTCTGCTGCCAGCTCCATGCTGTGTGCCTCATGTCTGCTGCTTGCTCTGTGCATGCTCTGTCTGTGTGCATAGGGGGCGACGCCGGCAACTCCTGTTTCTTATTTAGACTGTGTGCACCTTGCTAAGGTGTCCCCGACCAATTGCCATGAGGCTTCCTGTATTTAAGACATCTCCACCCATTGGTGGGGGCCTGTGCAACTTACTCCCTCAATCAGTTCTTTGCTGCTGAGGTGCCAGGCCCTGTCTCTGTGACTCATGTGTCTGCCACCCAGTGGGGCGTTGTACCCTGGTCTGTGTCCTGTGTTTGCTACCCAGTGGGGCGTAGTACCCTGGCCTGTGTCCTTGTGTAGCCACCCAGTGGGGCGTAGTACCCTGGCTTGTGTCCATGTCTCTGTGCCTTGTCCCATTCCTGACTCTGTCTTAGTCTAGTCCTGTTCCTGTGTCCATTTATATCCCTGTCTTGGTTTGCTTTCTCTGCTGTGTGCACTCTGTATCTTGCTTTGCTCTGCTTTCGGCTCTGCTCTCTGCGACCTTGCTTTGCTCCTTGCTCTGCATTCTGTGACCTTGCTCTGCACTCTGTGGTTTTGCTCTTGGCTCTGCACTCTGTGTCTTGCTCTGCACTCAGCTCTGCACTCTGTCTTTGCTCTGCTCTCAGCTCTGCACTCTGTGGCTTTGCTCTCGGCTCTGCACTCTGTAGCTTTGTTCTGCACTCAGGTCTGCACTTGATGTCTTGCTTTGCTCTGCTCTCAGCTCTGCACTCGGTGTCTTGCTTTTCAATGCTCTCGGCTCTGCACTCTGTGGTCCTTCTCTGCTCTGTGCTCTGTGGCTCCGCTCCTTGCAGTTCTACCTGGCTCCGCTCCTTGCAGTTCTACCTGGCTCCGCTCCTGCATCTCTGCTCTTGGCTCCACCTCCTGTTCTTGGCTCCGCCTCCCAGTCTCTGCTCTTGGCTCTGCCTCTTGCTCTTGGCTCCGCCACCTGTGTTTCTGTTCTTGGCTCTAGCTCCTGTGCTTCCGCTTTGCATCCGCTCTTGCAGTCTTTCTCTACCAATTCATAAGTCCTCCTATCTGAACAGGTTCTTACCTGTTTTACATACCTGCCTGCAGACCGGTCCCTACCGGTTCTTCCAGTGTACTAACCTTGTCTGCCTGTCCTACCAGAGAGCCAGCCATACCTGCCTGCCTACCAGAGAGCCAGCCATGCCCGCCTTCCTGCCAGTGTCTCTGTTGTACCTGTCTGCCTGCCTGTGTCTCAGCCGTGCCCGCCTGTCTGCCAGAGTGCCAGCCATGCCTGCCTGCCTATCTATGTTCCGTTCCTCCGGTGGAATCCACAGCCACAGCCAGACTCTACCCTGGAGTGGTACCTGGTAGCCTCCTGCCACACAAGCCTGACCTCACCATGAGAGGCTCCAGCGAAGACCAAGGAAGCTACTTAGTTATGCCCCTTCCAGGGTAGTCTGGTCTGTGGCACAGTGGGGCCACTCCCCCGCACGCCCGCGCCAACCAGTCTGGGCGCGAGCGTGACATCCAGCTGGCAAAGAAGAAGGATGAATGAAGCTTTTCTATAAATTTTCATGTAGGTATTCCTTTAGTACTTTCAATTCCGGTTCAGAAAGATTGTAAATTCACCCAAATGGAATGGATGTTCCAGGAATCAATTCAATGGGTCAGTCATAAGGACGATAAAGAGGCAGTTGATCGGCTTTCTTCTTACTGCAGACCTCACTGAACTGCTGGCACTGAAGTGGTAGTTTATCATAATTCTGCTGAGACATCTCGGATAGGGTTGAGCGAAACGGGTCGATCATTTTCAAAAGTCGCCGACTTTTGGCTAAGTCGGCGTCTCATGAAACCCGATCCGACCCCTGTGCTTGTCGGCCATGCGGTACGCGACTTTCGCGCCAAAGTCGCGTTTCAATGACGCGAAAAGCGCCATTTCTCAGCCAATGAAGGTGAACGCAGAGTGTGGGCAGCGTGATGACATAGATCCTGGTCCCCACCATCTTAGAGAAGGGCATTGCAGTGATTGGCTTGCTGTCTGCGGCGTCACAGGGGCTATAAAGGGGCGTTCCCGCCGACCGCCATCTTACTGCTGCTGATCTGAGCTCAGGGACAGGTTGCTGCCGCTTTGTCAGAAGCAGGGAGAGCGTTAGGCAGGGTCCACTAACCACCAAACCGCTTGTGCTGCAGCGATTTCCACTGTCCAACACCACCTTCGGTGTGCAGGGACTGTGGAAGCTATTTTTTTTTTTTTTTCCCCTCAGCGCTGTAGCTCATTGGGCTGCCCTAGAAGGCTCCGTGACCGTGATAGCTGTATTGCTGTGTGTACGCCACTGTGGAAACCAACTGCTTTTTTCAAAGCACATATCCTCTTGTTCCTTCCTTTCTGCACAGCTATCTTTTTTGTTTGTCCACACTTTTTATTTAATTTGTGCATCAGTCCACTCCTATTGCTGCCTGCCATACCTGGCTTAGATTACTGCAGGGAGATAGTAATTGTAGGACAGTCCCTGTTTTTTTTTTTTTTGTGGGAGATTAAGATTGGCATTTCTGCTACAGTGCCATCCCTGTGTGTGCCATCTCTCACTGAGTGGGCCATAGAAAGCCTATTTATTTTTTCCGTGATTTGTGTTCTAAATTCTACCTCAACACAAAAACACTACATCAATCAGTGGGAGAAAAATATTGGCCTCAGTCAGGGCTTGTGTGCCACTGCTGTGTGTGCTATCTCTCATTCAGTGGGCTATAGAAAGCCTATTTTTTTTTTTTTTTTTTAATATTATTTGGTTTCTAAAGTCTCCCTGAAAAAAAAAAAAAAACCTAAAAAAACAGTGGGAGAGTAATATTGCCCTTTCAGCTTGTGTGCCAGTCTTGACTCCTGGGTGTGCCACCTCTCTCTCTCATTCAGTGGGCCATAGAAAGGCTATTTTTTTTTTGTTTTTTTTAATATTATTTGGTTTCTAAAGTCTCCCTGAAAAAAAAAAAAAAAACATACAAAAACAGTGGGAGAGTAATATTGCCCTTTCAGCTTGTGTGCCAGTCTTGACTCCTGGGTGTGCCACCTCTCTCCCTTTCATTCAGTGGGCCATAGAAAGCCTATTTATTTATTTTTTTAAATATTATTGGGTTTCTAAAGTCTCCCTTAAAAAACAAAAAATACATAAAAAAACAGTGGGAGAGTAATATTGCCCTTTCAGCTTGTGTGCCAGTCTTGACTCCTGGGTGTGCCACCTCTCTCTCTCATTCAGTGGGCCATAGAAAGGCTATTTTTTTTTTGGTTTTTTTAATATTATTTGGTTTCTAAAGTCTCCCTGAAAAAAAAAAAAAAAACATACAAAAAACAGTGGGAGAGTAATATTGCCCTTTCAGCTTGTGTGCCAGTCTTGACTCCTGGGTGTGCCACCTCTCTCCCTTTCATTCAGTGGGCCATAGAAAGCCTATTTTTTTTTTTTTTTAAATATTATTGGGTTTCTAAAGTCTCCCTTAAAAAACAAAAAATACATAAAAAAACAGTGGGAGAGTAATATTGCCCTTTCAGCTTGTGTGCCAGTCTTGACTCCTGGGTGTGCCACCTCTCTCTCTCATTCAGTGGGCCATAGAAAGGCTATTTTTTTTTTTGGTTTTTTTAATATTATTTGGTTTCTAAAGTCTCCCTGAAAAAAAAAAAAAAAACATACAAAAAACAGTGGGAGAGTAATATTGCCCTTTCAGCTTGTGTGCCAGTCTTGACTCCTGGGTGTGCCACCTCTCTCCCTTTCATTCAGTGGGCCATAGAAAGCCTATTTTTTTTTTTTTTTAAATATTATTGGGTTTCTAAAGTCTCCCTTAAAAAACAAAAAATACATAAAAAAACAGTGGGAGAGTAATATTGCCCTTTCAGCTTGTGTGCCAGTCTTGACTCCTGGGTGTGCCACCTCTCTCTCTCATTCAGTGGGCCATAGAAAGGCTATTTTTTTTTTGGTTTTTTTAATATTATTTGGTTTCTAAAGTCTCCCTGAAAAAAAAAAAAAAAACATACAAAAAACAGTGGGAGAGTAATATTGCCCTTTCAGCTTGTGTGCCAGTCTTGACTCCTGGGTGTGCCACCTCTCTCCCTTTCATTCAGTGGGCCATAGAAAGCCTATTTTTTTTTTTTTTTAAATATTATTGGGTTTCTAAAGTCTCCCTTAAAAAACAAAAAATACATAAAAAAACAGTGGGAGAGTAATATTGCCCTTTCAGCTTGTGTGCCAGTCTTGACTCCTGGGTGTGCCACCTCTCTCTCTCATTCAGTGGGCCATAGAAAGGCTATTTTTTTTTTGGTTTTTTTAATATTATTTGGTTTCTAAAGTCTCCCTGAAAAAAAAAAAAAAAAACATACAAAAAACAGTGGGAGAGTAATATTGCCCTTTCAGCTTGTGTGCCAGTCTTGACTCCTGGGTGTGCCACCTCTCTCCCTTTCATTCAGTGGGCCATAGAAAGCCTATTTATTTTTTTTTTAAATATTATTGGGTTTCTAAAGTCTCCCTTAAAAAACAAAAAATACATAAAAAAACAGTGGGAGAGTAATATTGCCCTTTCAGCTTGTGTGCCAGTCTTGACTCCTGGGTGTGCCACCTCTCTCTCTCATTCAGTGGGCCATAGAAAGCCTATTTATTTTTTTTTTAAATATTATTGGGTTTCTAAAGTCTCCCTTAAAAAACAAAAAATACATAAAAAAACAGTGGGAGAGTAATATTGCCCTTTCAGCTTGTGTGCCAGTCTTGACTCCTGGGTGTGCCACCTCTCTCTCTCATTCAGTGGGCCATAGAAAGGCTATTTTTTTTTTTGTTTTTTTAATATTATTTGGTTTCTAAAGTCTCCCTGAAAAAAAAAAAAAAAAACATACAAAAAACAGTGGGAGAGTAATATTGCCCTTTCAGCTTGTGTGCCAGTCTTGACTCCTGGGTGTGCCACCTCTCTCCCTTTCATTCAGTGGGCCATAGAAAGCCTATTTTTTTTTTTTTTTAAATATTATTGGGTTTCTAAAGTCTCCCTTAAAAAACAAAAAATACATAAAAAAACAGTGGGAGAGTAATATTGCCCTTTCAGCTTGTGTGCCAGTCTTGACTCCTGGGTGTGCCACCTCTCTCTCTCATTCAGTGGGCCATAGAAAGGCTATTTTTTTTTTGGTTTTTTTAATATTATTTGGTTTCTAAAGTCTCCCTGAAATAAAAAAAAAACTTAAAAAAACAGTGGGAGAGTAATATTGCCCTTTCAGCTTGTGCGCCAGTCTTGACTCCTGGGTGTGCCACCTCTCTCTCTCTAATTGTGGGCCATAGAAAGCCTTTTTTTTTTTTTTTTTTTTTAATATTATTTGGTTTCTAAAGTCTCCCTGAGAAAAAAAAATAAATAAATTAGGTGGGAGATTAATATTGACATTAGTGCTTGAGTGACAGTCCTGCGTGTGTGTCATCTCTGTGATTTTGTGCCACAGAAAACAGAGTGTGTAACATTGTGCCTGATTTTCCTTGTGGTCTCACCAACCTGTTAAGGGATATTGAAATCATACTGAAGTTATAGCTCACCGTGTAAGTTGTTTGACAGCAACAAATAAAGTTACTTTGGTTAAGATTTTAAAACAATGAGGAAGTCTGGTGCAAGAGGTCGTCGTGGGCGTTCATTGTCAGCTGGTAATGATGGTAGTGGTAGTGGAGCATCAGGTGGTCGTGGGGATAAAAATATTCCACCTAAGTCTGGAGCTGTGGAGCCAGTTTCGTCGTCAGGCTACACAAGGCCTCGAACGCTCTCTTTTCTGGGAGTAGGAAAACCGCTTTTAAAGGCGGAGCAGCAACAGCAAGTTTTGGCTTACATTGCAGACTCAGCCTCTAGCTCTTTTGCCTCCTCTTCCGAAACTGGTAAATGTAAAAGCAGCGCGTCGCTTGTGGATGTTCACGGTCAGGGACAAGTCGCTTCCTTGTCCTCCTCAGCAAAAACTACAACAAGAGAGAAGGATGCAGCAGGCGACACAACGGGTCACTCCATGGAGCTCTTTACACATACCGTCCCTGGCTTAGAAAGTGAAACATTTAACAGGCCATGCCCATTACAAGTATATTCTGACATGGAGTGCACTGATGCACAGCCACAGCCAGAGTACTATGCTGCTCCTTTGACTCAGACCACCACATTGCCCTCTCAGGGTACAGATCCACAATCAGACCCTGATGAGACTATGTTGCCCCGCCACGAACGCTATACCACCGACCGACACAGTGACACAGACGAAGTTGCACACGAGCTCGAAGAGGAGGTAATAGATGACCCAGTTATTGACCCCGATTGGCAGCCATTGGGGGAACAGGGTGCAGGCGGCAGTAGTTCAGAAGCAGAGGTGGAGGAGGGGCCGCAGCAGGCATCAACATCGCAACAGGTTCCATCTGCCGGGCCCGTATCTGGCCCAAAACGCGTGTCAAAGCCAAAACCTGTTGGAGCACAGCGTTGCCATCCGGTTAAAGCTCAGTCTGCAATCCCTGAAAAGGGATCCGAGTCTAGGAAGAGTGCAGTCTGGCATTTTTTTAAACAACATCCAACTGATCAGCGCAAAGTCATCTGTCAAAAATGTTCAACTAGCTTAAGCAGAGGTCAGAATCTGAAAAGTCTAAATACTAGTTGCATGCATAGACACTTAACCACCATGCATTTTCAAGCCTGGACTAACTACCAAACGTCCCTCAAGGTTGTAGCACCCTCGGCCAATGAAGCTAGTCAGCAACGCAACATCCCTTCCGTCACTGTAAGGCCACCATTTTCCGCACCACCGGCAGTATCTGTGCAGGTTTCTTTGCCAGCCAAAAGCAGTCAGGGTCAGGGAATCACCAGTTTTGTAGGAGGAAATATTGCATCTAGGGCACCGGCGGAAACAATACCGTCTCCAACCGTCTCTCAGTCTGCCATGTACACCGGCACACCCGAAAGTTCCACGATCTCCAGCTCTCCAGTCCAGCTCACCCTACATGAGACTCTGGTTAGAAAAAGGAAGTACTTATCCTCGCATCCGCGTACACAGTGTTTTAACGCCCACATAGCTAGACTAATCTCGTTAGAGATGATGCCCTACCGGTTAGTTGAAAGCGAAGCTTTCAAAGCCCTGATGGAGTACGCTGAACCACGATACGAGCTACCCAGTCGACACTTTTTTTCCAGAAAAGCCATCCCAGCCCTGCACCAGCATGTTAAACAGCGCATCGTCCATGCACTCAGGCAATCTGTGAGTACAAAGGTGCACCTGACTACAGATGCATGGACCAGTAGGCATGGCCAGGGACGTTATGTGTCCATCACGGCACACTGGGTGAATGTGGTGGATGCAGGGTCCACAGGCGACATCAATTTAGGGACAGTTGTGCCTAGCCCACGGTCTAGGAAACAGTTGGCTGTAGGCGTTCGCACCCCCTCCTCCTCCTCCTCCTCGTCCTCCTGCAGAAGCTACAGCTCTTCCACAGAACGCAGTCTGCCAACCACTCCATCGGCAGATGACACTGTTGCACACCAGTTGTCCCATTATGGGCCAGCTACTGCCAAGCGTCAGCAGGCTGTATTGGCTATGAAGTGCTTGGGCGACAACAGACACACCGCGGAAGTTCTGTCCGAGTTCTTGCAACAAGAAACGCAGTCGTGGCTGGGCACAGTAGATCTTGAGGCAGGCAAGGTAGTGAGTGATAACGGAAGGAATTTCATGGCTGCCATCTCCCTTTCCCAACTGAAACACATTCCTTGCCTGGCTCACACCTTAAACCTGGTGGTGCAGTGCTTATTGAAAACTTATCCTGGGTTCTCCGACCTGCTCCTCAAAGTGCGTGCACTTTGCTCACATATCCGACGTTCGCCTGTACACGCCAGCCGTATGCAGACCTATCAGCGGTCTTTGAACCTTCCCCAGCATCGCCTAATCATAGACGTTGCAACAAGGTGGAACTCAACACTGCACATGCTTCAGAGACTGTGCGAACAGAGGCGTGCTGTTATTTATTTGTGGGAGGATACACGGGCAGGCAGTAGGATGGCAGACATGGAGTTGTCAGGTGTGCAGTGGTCTAAGATACAAGACATGTGTCAAGTCCTTCAGTGTTTTGAGGAATGCACACGGCTGGTTAGTGCAGACAACGCCGTAATAAGCATGAGCATCCCCCTAATGCGTCTGCTGATGCAAAGTTTGACGCACATAAAGGAGCAGGCGTCTGCACCAGAGGAAGAGGAAAGCCTTGATGACAGTCAGCCATTGTCTGGTCAGGGCAGTGTACAGGACGAGGTAGCGGGCGAAGAGGAGGTGGAGGACGAGGAGGATGATGGGGATGAGTATATTTTTAATGCCGAACCTTTCCCGGGGGCACAGGAATTTGGTTGCGTGTCACGGCCGGGTTCTGGTTTTTTGAGGGACACAAGTGACGTAGATTTGCCTGCAACTGCCCCTCAACCAATCACAACCGGAGATTTGACAACTGGAACTTTGGCCCACATGGCGGATTATGCCTTACGTATCCTAAAAAGGGACACACGCATTACAAAAATGATGAACGATGACGATTACTGGTTGGCCTGCCTCCTTGATCCACGCTATAAAGGCAAATTGCAAAATATTATGCCACATGAGAACTTGGAACTAATATTAGCAACCAAACAATCAACTCTTGTTGACCGTTTGCTTCAGGCATTCCCAGCACACAGCGCACGTGATCGTTCTCACACGAGCTCCAGGGGGCAGCAGACTAGGAGTGTTAGGGGTGCACACATCAGAAGTGGCGTTGGACAGAGGGGTTTTCTGACCAGGTTGTGGAGTGATTTTGCTATGACCGCAGACAGGACAGGTACTGCTGCATCAATTGAAAGTGACAGGAGACAACATTTGTCCAGTATGGTTACTAACTATTTTTCATCCCTTATCGATGTTCTCCCTCAACCGTCATTCCCATTTGATTACTGGGCCTCCAAATTAGACACCTGGCCAGAATTGGCAGAATATGCATTGCAGGAGCTTGCTTGCCCGGCAGCAAGTGTCCTATCAGAAAGAGTATTCAGTGCTGCAGGTTCAATATTAACTGAAAAAAGGACTCGTCTGGCTACCCAAAATGTTGACGATCTAACATTCATTAAAATGAACCACAACTGGATTTCGAAATCTTTTGCCCCACCTTGCCCGGCCGACACCTAGCTTTCCTATGAAAAGCTCTTGCCTGTGAATTACTTTTCTAATGTCTAATTTGCTGCAGCTGATTGTACAGCATACGACATGTTTACACCTCCCTAAATGGCAAAACTCCCCACACGGGGCCGTGGTATCGCGACTTGGCGCAAGCACCCGTGAGACTGCTGTTTGTCTGAAGAGGTGGGTGTGCTCGCTTTTGGTTGACGGCATTGCTACTGGGTCCCTCATAGTACAATGTAGTGTCTCTGGCGGTGGTGGTGCGCACCCAACGTCAGACACACCGTTGTAACATGAGGGGCCCTGGGGCGGTCCCGCCGGCCTCAAGAGAGTTCCCCCCTACCCCAGCTCAAAATGTGCTCTACCACGTCCAAAATTATGTCGCACAGCTCCACCAATCTTTAGTCTATTCGCTGACATCATTCAATGTCTGGCACTGACAATACAAATTTGTAGACATCTATGATGCAACTTAAAGTAGTCTGTGTCTGTGTCCTATATTGGCACCATTAAATAGTTACTGCCAAATTACTATGTCAGAAACTCAGTAGATGAGCCCACCCCTGTACCTAAGTATGCCACCTTTTTTTTTGTTTTGGTTGTTTTGCGAGACATTAACATCTATTTATATTTTGGGAGTACTGGGACAGACACTCCTTGCACTACTCCTCCACTCACCACCAAGCTGCCTGTGTATCCATGTAACCGCTGTAAAGCTGCCATGAGCCTATTGTTTGTTATTTTAGGCCTTTGATAGCCTGTCTGCGGTCCCTACTTTAAATACTCCTCCACTCATCACCAGCTGCCTGCCCGTGTATCCATGTAACCGCTGTAAAACTGCCATAAGCCTATTGTTTGTTATTTTAGGCCTTTGAAGCCTGTCTGCGGTCCCTCTTTCCACTAGGCCTCCACTGACCAGACCACTGCTGCCCGTGTACCCCTGGAACCAATAATAAAGTGCCTACCGCCAGCCCATTTTCTTATGTTAGGCCTTTGAAGCCTGTCTGCGGTCCCTACTTTAAATACTCCTCCACTGACCACCAAGCTGCCTGCCCGTGTATCCATGTAACCGCTGTAAAACTGCCATGAGCCTATTGTTTGTTATGTTAGGCCTTTGATAGCCTGTCTGCGGCCCCTACTTGCAATACTCCTCCACTGACCACAATGCTGCCTGGAGTGCCTGCCTGTGTATCCATGTAACCGATGTAAGACTGCCATGACTGCCTACTGTTTGTTATTTTAGGCCTTTGATAGCCTGTCTGCAGCCCCTACTTGCAATACTCCTCCACTGACCACACCAATGCTGCCCGTGTACCCCTGGAACCTATTTAAAAGTTCATAGAGCCTAGTTATATATTTTATTTACTATTAATAAGGCCATGATGGACTACGCTGTACCACGCTACAAGCTAACCAGTCGACACTTCTTTTGCGAGAAAAGCCATCCCAACCCTCCACCAGCATGTAGAAGACCGCATTGTCCATGCACTCTGGCAATCTGTGAGTACAAAGGTGCACCTGACAACAGACGCATGGACCTGTAGGCATGGCCACGGAAGATTACGTGTCCATTACGGCGCAATGGGTTGATGTGGTGGATGCATGGTCCACAGGGGACAGCCTACTAAGTCTGTCTGCAGTCCCTAATTCAAATTGTCCTCCACTGTCTAAATCGGAGCTTCCACCTTCTGGCTTTCGGCCTATAGTATCAGAAATTAAACTGCATTTGGCCTTCAACTTTGGTTAGGGCCTACTAACGGCTTCTGCCCCTGCCTGGTGTTGCCCTCAACTAAATAAAGCTGAGCTTCAACCTTCTGCTCCAAATTACCATTTTAAAAAATGCAATAGGCTTTTCCGGCCTACTAAAGGTGTCTGTCTGTGTGCCCCTGCCTGGTGTTGCCCTCAACTAAATAAAGCTGAGCTTCAACCTTCTGCTCCAAATTACCATTTTAAAAAATGCAATAGGCTTTTCCGGCCTACTAAAGGTGTCTGTCTGTGTGCCCCTGCCTGGTGTTGCCCTCAACTAAATAAAGCTGAGCTTCAACCTTCTGCTCCAAATTACCATTTTAAAAAATGCAATAGGCTTTTCCGGCCTACTAAAGGTGTCTGTCTGTGTGCCCCTGCCTGGTGTTGCCCTCAACTAAATAAAGCTGAGCTTCAACCTTCTGCTCCAAATTACCATTTTAAAAAATGCAATAGGCTTTTCCGGCCTACTAAAGGTGTCTGTCTGTGTGCCCCTGCCTGGTGTTGCCCTCAACTAAATAAAGCTGAGCTTCAACCTTCTGCTCCAAATTACCATTTTAAAAAATGCAATAGGCTTTTCCGGCCTACTAAAGGTGTCTGTCTGTGTGCCCCTGCCTGGTGTTGCCCTCAACTAAATAAAGCTGAGCTTCAACCTTCTGCTCCAAATTACCATTTTAAAAAATGCAATAGGCTTTTCCGGCCTACTAAAGGTGTCTGTCTGTGTGCCCCTGCCTGGTGTTGTCCTCAACTAAATAAAGCTGAGCTTCAACCTTCCGGCTCTCATTAAGTGGTTTTAAAAAAAAAAAATGGTGGTTAGGGCCTACTAACGGCTTCTGCCCCTCCCTGGTGTTGCCCTCAACTAAATAAAGCTGAGCTTCAACCTTCTGCTCCAAATTACCATTTTAAAAAATGCAATAGGCTTTTCCGGCCTACTAAAGGTGTCTGTCTGTGTGCCCCTGCCTGGTGTTGCCCTCAACTAAATAAAGCTGAGCTTCAACCTTCTGCTCCAAATTACCATTTTAAAAAATGCAATAGGCTTTTCCGGCCTACTAAAGGTGTCTGTCTGTGTGCCCCTGCCTGGTGTTGCCCTCAACTAAATAAAGCTGAGCTTCAACCTTCTGCTCCAAATTACCATTTTAAAAAATGCAATAGGCTTTTCCGGCCTACTAAAGGTGTCTGTCTGTGTGCCCCTGCCTGGTGTTGTCCTCAACTAAATAAAGCTGAGCTTCAACCTTCCGGCTCTCATTAAGTGGTTTTAAAAAAAAAAAATGGTGGTTAGGGCCTACTAACGGCTTCTGCCCCTCCCTGGTGTTGCCCTCAACTAAATAAAGCTGAGCTTCAACCTTCTGCTCCAAATTACCATTTTAAAAAATGCAATAGGCTTTTCCGGCCTACTAAAGGTGTCTGTCTGTGTGCCCCTGCCTGGTGTTGTCCTCAACTAAATAAAGCTGAGCTTCAACCTTCCGGCTCTCATTAAGTGGTTTTAAAAAAAAAAAATGGTGGTTAGGGCCTACTAACGGCTTCTGCCCCTCCCTGGTGTTGCCCTCAACTAAATAAAGCTGAGCTTCAACCTTCTGCTCCAAATTACCATTTTAAAAAATGCAATAGGCTTTTCCGGCCTACTAAAGGTGTCTGTCTGTGTGCCCCTGCCTGGTGTTGCCCTCAACTAAATAAAGCTGAGCTTCAACCTTCTGCTCCAAATTACCATTTTAAAAAATGCAATAGGCTTTTCCGGCCTACTAAAGGTGTCTGTCTGTGTGCCCCTGCCTGGTGTTGCCCTCAACTAAATAAAGCTGAGCTTCAACCTTCTGCTCCAAATTACCATTTTAAAAAATGCAATAGGCTTTTCCGGCCTACTAAAGGTGTCTGTCTGTGTGCCCCTGCCTGGTGTTGCCCTCAACTAAATAAAGCTGAGCTTCAACCTTCTGCTCCAAATTACCATTTTAAAAAATGCAATAGGCTTTTCCGGCCTACTAAAGGTGTCTGTCTGTGTGCCCCTGCCTGGTGTTGCCCTCAACTAAATAAAGCTGAGCTTCAACCTTCTGCTCCAAATTACCATTTTAAAAAATGCAATAGGCTTTTCCGGCCTACTAAAGGTGTCTGTCTGTGTGCCCCTGCCTGGTGTTGCCCTCAACTAAATAAAGCTGAGCTTCAACCTTCTGCTCCAAATTACCATTTTAAAAAATGCAATAGGCTTTTCCGGCCTACTAAAGGTGTCTGTCTGTGTGCCCCTGCCTGGTGTTGCCCTCAACTAAATAAAGCTGAGCTTCAACCTTCTGCTCCAAATTACCATTTTAAAAAATGCAATAGGCTTTTCCGGCCTACTAAAGGTGTCTGTCTGTGTGCCCCTGCCTGGTGTTGCCCTCAACTAAATAAAGCTGAGCTTCAACCTTCTGCTCCAAATTACCATTTTAAAAAATGCAATAGGCTTTTCCGGCCTACTAAAGGTGTCTGTCTGTGTGCCCCTGCCTGGTGTTGTCCTCAACTAAATAAAGCTGAGCTTCAACCTTCCGGCTCTCATTAAGTGGTTTTAAAAAAAAAAAATGGTGGTTAGGGCCTACTAACGGCTTCTGCCCCTCCCTGGTGTTGCCCTCAACTAAATAAAGCTGAGCTTCAACCTTCTGCTCCAAATTACCATTTTAAAAAATGCAATAGGCTTTTCCGGCCTACTAAAGGTGTCTGTCTGTGTGCCCCTGCCTGGTGTTGCCCTCAACTAAATAAAGCTGAGCTTCAACCTTCTGCTCCAAATTACCATTTTAAAAAATGCAATAGGCTTTTCCGGCCTACTAAAGGTGTCTGTCTGTGTGCCCCTGCCTGGTGTTGCCCTCAACTAAATAAAGCTGAGCTTCAACCTTCTGCTCCAAATTACCATTTTAAAAAATGCAATAGGCTTTTCCGGCCTACTAAAGGTGTCTGTCTGTGTGCCCCTGCCTGGTGTTGCCCTCAACTAAATAAAGCTGAGCTTCAACCTTCTGCTCCAAATTACCATTTTAAAAAATGCAATAGGCTTTTCCGGCCTACTAAAGGTGTCTGTCTGTGTGCCCCTGCCTGGTGTTGCCCTCAACTAAATAAAGCTGAGCTTCAACCTTCTGCTCCAAATTACCATTTTAAAAAATGCAATAGGCTTTTCCGGCCTACTAAAGGTGTCTGTCTGTGTGCCCCTGCCTGGTGTTGTCCTCAACTAAATAAAGCTGAGCTTCAACCTTCCGGCTCTCATTAAGTGGTTTAAAAAAAAAAAAATGGTGGTTAGGGCCTACTAACGGCTTCTGCCCCTCCCTGGTGTTGCCCTCAACTAAATAAAGCTGAGCTTCAACCTTCTGCTCCAAATTACCATTTTAAAAAATGCAATAGGCTTTTCCGGCCTACTAAAGGTGTCTGTCTGTGTGCCCCTGCCTGGTGTTGCCCTCAACTAAATAAAGCTGAGCTTCAACCTTCTGCTCCAAATTACCATTTTAAAAAATGCAATAGGCTTTTCCGGCCTACTAAAGGTGTCTGTCTGTGTGCCCCTGCCTGGTGTTGCCCTCAACTAAATAAAGCTGAGCTTCAACCTTCTGCTCCAAATTACCATTTTAAAAAATGCAATAGGCTTTTCCGGCCTACTAAAGGTGTCTGTCTGTGTGCCCCTGCCTGGTGTTGCCCTCAACTAAATAAAGCTGAGCTTCAACCTTCTGCTCCAAATTACCATTTTAAAAAATGCAATAGGCTTTTCCGGCCTACTAAAGGTGTCTGTCTGTGTGCCCCTGCCTGGTGTTGCCCTCAACTAAATAAAGCTGAGCTTCAACCTTCTGCTCCAAATTACCATTTTAAAAAATGCAATAGGCTTTTCCGGCCTACTAAAGGTGTCTGTCTGTGTGCCCCTGCCTGGTGTTGTCCTCAACTAAATAAAGCTGAGCTTCAACCTTCCGGCTCTCATTAAGTGGTTTTAAAAAAAAAAAATGGTGGTTAGGGCCTACTAACGGCTTCTGCCCCTCCCTGGTGTTGCCCTCAACTAAATAAAGCTGAGCTTCAACCTTCTGCTCCAAATTACCATTTTAAAAAATGCAATAGGCTTTTCCGGCCTACTAAAGGTGTCTGTCTGTGTGCCCCTGCCTGGTGTTGCCCTCAACTAAATAAAGCTGAGCTTCAACCTTCTGCTCCAAATTACCATTTTAAAAAATGCAATAGGCTTTTCCGGCCTACTAAAGGTGTCTGTCTGTGTGCCCCTGCCTGGTGTTGCCCTCAACTAAATAAAGCTGAGCTTCAACCTTCTGCTCCAAATTACCATTTTAAAAAATGCAATAGGCTTTTCCGGCCTACTAAAGGTGTCTGTCTGTGTGCCCCTGCCTGGTGTTGCCCTCAACTAAATAAAGCTGAGCTTCAACCTTCTGCTCCAAATTACCATTTTAAAAAATGCAATAGGCTTTTCCGGCCTACTAAAGGTGTCTGTCTGTGTGCCCCTGCCTGGTGTTGCCCTCAACTAAATAAAGCTGAGCTTCAACCTTCTGCTCCAAATTACCATTTTAAAAAATGCAATAGGCTTTTCCGGCCTACTAAAGGTGTCTGTCTGTGTGCCCCTGCCTGGTGTTGTCCTCAACTAAATAAAGCTGAGCTTCAACCTTCCGGCTCTCATTAAGTGGTTTTAAAAAAAAAAAATGGTGGTTAGGGCCTACTAACGGCTTCTGCCCCTCCCTGGTGTTGCCCTCAACTAAATAAAGCTGAGCTTCAACCTTCTGCTCCAAATTACCATTTTAAAAAATGCAATAGGCTTTTCCGGCCTACTAAAGGTGTCTGCCCCTCCCTGGTGTTGTCCTCAACTGAACAAAGCTGAGCTTCCACATTCTGGCTTTCGCCCTATACTATCAGATATTAAACTGCATTTGGCCTACTAGTGTGGTTAGGCCCTTGAAACAGTGTCTGCTGCTCTTGGGTTTGCTACTCCACTGAACAAAGCAATGCCGCCTGTTTAGTCCTGTTACCAAGTTTGAACTGCATGTAGCCTACTTTATTCTTTGGCCCTATATCTGTTTCCTCCTCATCCTGCCCATTGCCCAGCCACTGCTAAATGAGTCTGCTGGTACATTGACCTAGACCACTACATTCCCCTTGTACTCTACACAGCCAGAATCTGACCCTGCTGAAAGTAAGGTTCCCCTTCCCGCATGTTATACCACCTTACACAGGGACAAAGAGGAAGGTGCAGATGAAAGTGCAGGTTCCTTCATCAGGTGGGGGGGCATACTCGTTGGCGACGTCACTGGCACAGGGCCCCTCAGAGTACGCAAAAGTGTCGCTGCTGGTGGGAGGCGCCCCCGCCATGCAAACACACCGCCGTACTTTGAGGGGCCCTGTGCCAGTGGCAATGCGAACGAGTGGGCCCCCCCCTGCTTGCTCAGGATCACAGCACTTGCAACGTTTAAATACTTACCTTTCCCTGCAACACCGCCGTGACGTAGTCCGCATTTCCTGGGCCCACGAAAAATTTGAGCCAGCCCTACTCCCCCCACAACTTTCCCCCAATTCCCTATGCCCAACTATTATTATACAGTTAATTAAGATTGGCAAGCTTCAGAAACAAGAATGGATGTTTTTGGCATTAAAATGGGCACTGTAGGTGTTTTCCTGGCCTCCACTCACTGCCGACTATGCTTCCCCATTGACTTGCATTGGGTTTCGTGTTTCGGTCGATCCCCGACTTTTAGCGATAATCGGCCGACTGCACTCGACTCGACTCTGGACAAAATCGGGTTTCCCAAAACCCTACTCGATCTTAAAAAAATGAAAGTCGCTCAACCCTAATCTCGGATATTGAATTTGCTTGAAAACAGATAAATAAGGATGGCAATTGTTCTTACAGTACTCAGAGGGAAAGGTAATGGTCCTTGATGCCAAGTTAGTAGACGGGTTATGGATTGAAAACCAGGAAATTCCTAGAATAGCTTGAAATTTTGGAGAGGAAATAAGATGGAAACTGACAGCTTAATGATGATTCAGTTCAATACAGATTTCAAGTTCAATTGTCTTGTGAGTAACAAGACCAGAAGATAAAGGTGATCCATCCATAGTTTCCATATCGATTGGCATGGATTTAGTCCTACTTGCTATGTTATTATCAAGTCTAAATTGTAAGTCCATAAATTTTCTCCTGCTCCAGAATCTAACATGGCAGAGCATTGTATTTTTTGGCTCCCAATTATGACCTGTATGGGAACTACAAAATGAGATAATAGTGATTGGTCTTTGCCTTTATCCTGCATGACAGATGAGATGGTCTGCATAATCGGATCTGTACTTTCAAAAAGGTCAAAATCGCTTTCAGTTTTGGCATTTATGAAAGCTATGGTCCTTTTATTAGGACAGTTGCTGGCAAAATGTCCAGTGCCCCCACAATAGAGGCATACATTTTCTATACGTCACCTCTCCTTCTCTACTGCAGAGTGAGGTTTGCGGATCACATCAATTTGCATAGGTTCAAGCACACTTTTCATTTCCTGTTGGTGTTTTAAGACTGATCAAGAAAAGGAGTAGTAAGGGATGTTTACAAATACTCAAAATATTTTCGTACTTCGTTCAATGAGTCTCTGATGCATTATTGAATAAAGTCCTCAACAGTAAATTATCACTTCATCCTCAATTAGCTCTGATAATCCTAGTCGAAATTGACTCCTCTTGGCAGCTAAATTCCATGTGGTGTCTGCCACCCAGCAGTGGAATTCGGAGGTATATTCAGCTAAAGACTGCAGCCTTTGACGAAGAGCTCATGCAAGAGATTCATCAGTCAGTAGATTAATGATGAAAAGAACCTTTTTCCTATCACTGGTAAACGGAAAAGGTTGCATCTGGAAATAGATATGACATTGATTAAGGAATCTACAATAATGATAACGATCCCCATTGAACTTTGTGGGCAGCGATATGTGTGCGTTTGATTCCAAGCCTGAGTTGTGCAAATCCAGAAGTTGCCACTGTAACTCAATAATTTCCTTTTGCTGATTTAACACCTGTGTTTGCAACTTAGAACATTTTCCTTGGTACATGGCACCAAAATTCTGAAGTTCAGCAATTTGTTGCCTCAGTTGTGCTGCAATAGACTTCATTTTGTGTGTGAGATTATTCTGTTATGAACTAACCTGTGTTCGAGTAGTGATTTTGCAAGCACTAGGGGCAGGACCGGCAGGAAATGTCGTCAAGATATAGCCAGAGGTCGGTACATGGAGCAGCAGTATTGTTGGGAGGATAAGCAGGTAACATAGTCAGGATATAGCCAGAGGTCAGCACACGGAGCAGCAGTAGAATCTAAAGGATAATCAGCAGGTGGAAAGAAGCTAGAGTAAAGGTTGGGAGCTCAATAATCTTGCAAGGAAGTGCATTGCCAGGTTTAAGTAGGATGTCTAAGCAGGAGATCACATGGTTGAGCCAATCAGGAACTCGGGGTGGAGATAATTAGGAACCACACAGGTACTAGTATCTGATTTAGCAAGGAACTGTCCAGCGAGCTGAACAGCTCAGAGGGAAGAGTTGCACAAGAGCTGCTGTGTTTGAGTTCTTACAATGCAATAGCTCAAACTGCACAATTTGCATTTTCAAATGTGGACTCCTGTGTGGCCAAATATATTACCAGCACAAAACATTTTTCTGCAGAAATATGGTCTTGTTTCAGGACCATGGTATTAGCACAAAGAATTTATATTTTCAAAACTCCTGCCTGGCCAAATATATTACCAGCACAAAATATTTTTTCTGCAGAAATGTGGCATGCCTTCTGGAGGATGCTATTAAATCAAACAATCTATATTCTCAAATGTGGGCTCCTGGACAAAGCAATAATATGAGTACAAAATTATTAGATAATGAAATATGCCCTGCTTTCTGGAGCACACTGTTAGAACAAACCATTTAGATTCTCAAATGTGGACTCCTGACTCAAGCACAATATTAGCAGCACAGAAGAGTTATATGCTGAAATGTGCCTGTGAGTCTCTGGACCACACAATTAGCAAAAACGATTGATCTGCTGGAAGGTCGATTTCACAGCCACACAATGTTAGGGGTCGAGTTCCCACCTCTGCACAGGGGGAATCTCGGGCCATCTCCGCCTTGGTCTCCCATGCTTCTCCTGCCACAGTGGAGCCTGCTCAGCAGAGACGTCGGTCTCAGCGTCTCACTCAATCTGACTCTGTGAAGAGGATTACTGCTGCTTTTCCAGCTGCTACCATTGAAGTCAGTGCTGGGCAGTGGCGAGCAGACGCTTTTGGGACTAAGTCCTGCTTTTCTCCTTCTGAACATGCCCAGGGTAAGATCTCTCATTGGAGATCGAGGGTCACATGCTTGGATACTGCAGCAAAGCCCATTGGTCCTCCAGGAAGGTCCTGAAGGTGCTCAAGCTTTGTGGCAGCTTCTCATTGGTCCTTCTAGGAAGGTCTTCTTCTGGCTGCAGCTATAAAAGGCTCACATGGCCGCACGGCCATGCGCTAGTATCTTTCTACGTTATGTGCTTTGCGCCAGTGTGGTCATGTAAGAAAGTGTTCAGGGACCCGGCTGAAATAAGCCCCTAGAATGCTGGCACCTCCGGCGAGGAGTTTGTGTGTATTCAGGGACCTGGAAATAAGCCCCTAGAATGCTGGCACCTCCGGCGAGGAGTTTTGTGTGCATGCATGACCACTGACTGCTCTCTGTTGGGCAGTTAGCCTGTGCTCCTGTGAAATCTAACAGGGCGCAGTGCTTTGCTTTCACGGCTGTTCTGTGAGTTAGCAGAGCTAGCCAATACTGCCATATAGTGCTGCCATTTGCTAGCAGCAGGTTTTCCTGCACGGTGGACCCCGGGCTGGGAACGCACCAATAACAACAATAAAAAAACTATATTTTCTTGGTGCGTTCTGCTAGCCCTAACAGTATACTAGTGCCAGGGTCTGGCTAGTAAATGGCGGACGATCAGCGTCTACAGCGGTACATCCAGCAGCTGGAGGGTAGGTTGGCGGCTCTAGAGCGTACAACCTCAACTGTGGACGTCATTGCTGTCGCTGTTCAGGCTGCAAGTGCAGCTGCAGCCAGTTTGTCCACAACCACCCCTGCTCCGACTATATCCCGTCTCCCACTTCCAGACAAGTTTGCTGGTGACAGTAAGCTATGTCGGGGATTCGTGAGCCAGTGCTCCATACATCTCGAGCTCCTGGCTACACGTTTCCCTACGGAACGGGCGAAAGTGGGATTTATTTTATCTCTTTTGTCAGACAGGGCGTTGGAGTGGGCAACGCCGCTTTGGGAGCGCAATGATTGTGTGGTACAGAGTGCTCCTCTCTTCCTGGATGCTCTGAGGCAGGTCTTTTTGGGACCTCATGTCACTCACGATACCGCGCTCCAATTGTTGGCAATTACTCAGGGTTCATTCATGGTCAGCCAGTTTGCCGTTCAATTCCGGACTCTAGCCTCTGAGTTAGAATGGCCAGATAAAGTACTTATTCCGGTGTTCTGGAAAGGACTGGTAGATCATGTAAAGGACGCCTTGGCCACCAGGGAGATTCCCACCACACTGGAGGAGCTCATTTCAGTATCTACCCGCATCGACCTCCATTTTAACGAGCGGAGGTTGGAGCGGACCCAGTGTAGGCAGAGGTTTCGGCTGGCTCCCACCTTCGCCAAACCTCTAGAATCTCCTGTTCTGGCATCTGACTCCCATGAGGCCATGGAGGTTTCTCGAGCAGGACCTAAGTCTCAGACCGCTCGAGTACCTGTGGTGTGTAAAAATTGTCAATAACTGGGACATTATGCTAATAAGTGTCCACAGCGGTCGGGAAAACGATCGCGTCTAGTGACCATAGGAGGAGGTTCACTAGACACAGCGGCCTTTTCCTCCAAGCTGTCCTTTAAAGGGACAATTCTGTTGGGCTCATCCACTCTTGCAGTTGAGCTTTGTGTGGATTCAGGTGCAGAGGGAAATTTCATGTCCTCTGCTTTTCCTCTGCGCCACGCAGTACCTCTGGTGATGCTCACTAAACCAGTAACTAGTAGAGTGGTGAATGGGTCGACACTTCTGTTACAAATCACACACCAGACTGTCCCTTTCACATTAGCAATGTCCCCATCCCACCAGGAGATTATTTCCCTTCTTGTCCTTCCCGAGGGAATGGATGAGATTCTGCTGGGAATACCCTGGCTCCGTTTCCAATCTCCACATATTGAGTGGACCTCAGGGAGGATATTGGGTTGGAGTGAATCTTGTAAGGGCAGATGTGTGAAAGAGTGCGTTCAGGTTTCCACCACGGAGATACCCGCAGATCTCTCTTCTCTTCCCGAATGCTATTGGTCCTATGCAGATGTTTTCTCCAAAAAGGCTGCAGAGACGCTTCCGCCTCACCGTCCCAATGACTGTCCTATAGATCTCTTGCCTGGAGCAGAACCTCCTCGGGGACGTGTCTATCCCCTCTCTCTCCCAGAAACGGAGGCTATGTGTTGTGAATTCCGCTCTTGGGCTCCCTCCGGTGGTTGTAAGTGGCACTTTTGTGAGTTCTGCTCTTGGGCTCCCTCCGGTGGATTTAAGTGGAACTGCTGCTCCTTGGATTTAGCAGTCAGCAGCTGCTTCCACTGATCGTCTATTCTGGCTCGGCTATTTATCCTGGCTCTATCCTTCAGCTAGTGCCAGTTGTCAATGGTTCCTGCTTGGATTCACATCTCTCTTGGAGTTCCCTGATGTTCTGACCAGTTCAGCAAAGTTAAGTCCTTGCTTTGTTCTTTGCAGTCCACATTTTGTGGACTTTATCGTTCAGCACTTTCTATGTTTTTTCTTGTCCAGCTTGTCAGTATGGATTTATTCAGTTAAGCTGGAAGCTCTGGGAAGCAGATTTACCCTCCACACTTTTAGTCAGGTGTGGAGATTTTTGTAAACTCTGTGGTGGATTTTTCTAGTTTTTAATACTGACCGCACAGTATTCTGTCCTATTCTATCTATCTAGCTAGGGTGGCCTCCTTTGCTTCATCCTGGTTTCATTCTGCGTATGTCATTTCCCTCTCCACTCACAGTCAATATTTGTGGGGGGCTGTCTTCCTTTGGGGATTTTCTCTGAGGCAAGATAGCTTTCCTGTTTCTATCTTTAGGGGTAGTTAGTCCTCCGGCTGTGATGAGGTGTCAAGGGAGTGACAGGAACATCCCACGGCTACTTCTAGTGTTGTGTTAAGATCAGGAACTGCGGTCAGTACAGGTACCACCTCCTCCAGAGCTCGTCCCATGTTGCTCCTAAACCACCAGTTCATAACAGTACAACTGGCCAAAAATGAATTAAATGCATCTCAAAAGAAGGAAAAAAAAGTTCTGAGTCATTTTTTTTTCTGCAGTCTGTTTTGTCTTTTTTTTCCTCTTAATCTCTCGGTGGTTCAGGATTTTGGCGCTGGCAAGATCAACTTGCTACAAGAGTACAGAGTATCCAAGATTATGTTGTCCAGACTCCGGCTTTAGAGCCTAAAATTCCTACTCCTGATTTGTTTTTTGGGGATAGATCCAAGTTTTTGAACTTTAAAAATAACTGCAAATTGTTTTTTGCTTTGAAACCCCGTTCCTCTGGTGATCCCATTCAGCAGGTTAAAATTGTCATCTCTCTGCTGCGTGGTGACCCTCAGGACTGGGCATTCTCCCTTGAATCAGGGGATCCGGCATTGCTGAATGTAGACGCATTTTTTCAAGCGCTCGGATTATTGTATGATGAACCTAATTCTGTGGATCATGCAGAAAAAACCCTCTTGGCCCTGTGTCAGGGTCAGGAAGTGGCAGAATTATACTGCCAGAAATTTAGAAAATGGTCTGTGCTCACTAAATGGAATGAGGATGCTCTGGCAGCAATTTTCAGAAAGGGCCTTTCTGAAGCCCTTAAAGATGTTATGGTGGGGTTCCACACGCCGGCTGGTTTGAGCGAATCTATGTCTCTAGCCATTCAGATTGATCGGCGTCTGCGCGAGCGCAAAGTTGTGCCCCATATGGCGGTATCCTCTGAGCAGAGTCCTGAGCCTATGCAATGTGATAGGATTTTGACTAGAGCAGAACGACAAGGATTCAGACGTCAGAATAGGCTGTGTTTTTACTGTGGTGATTCTGCTCATGTTATTTCTGATTGCCCTAAGCGTACTAAGAGGGTCGCTAGGTCTGTTACCATCAGTACTGTACAGCCTAAATTTCTCTTATCTGTGACCCTGATTTGCTCGTTATCGTCCTTTTCTGTCATGGCATTTGTGGATTCAGGCGCTGCCCTGAACTTAATGGACTTGGAATTCGCCAGGCGCTGTGGTTTTTCCTTGCAGCCTTTGCAGAGCCTTATTCCTTTGAGGGGGATTGATGCTGCACCATTGGCCAAGAATAAACCTCAGTATTGGACTCAGCTGACCATGTGCATGGCTCCAGCACATCAGGAAGATTGCCATTTTCTGGTGTTGCATAACTTGCATGATGTTGTTGTACTGGGTTTTCCATGGTTACAGGAACATAATCCGGTGCTGGATTGGAAATCTATGTCTGTGACTAGTTGGGGTTGTCAAGGGGTACATTGTGACGTTCCTTTGATGTCAATTTCCTCTTCCCCCTCTTCTGAAGTCCCTGAGTTTTTGTTGGATTTCCAGGATGTATTTGATGAGCCCAAGTCCAGTTCCCTTCCTCCACATAGGGACTGTGATTGTGCTATTAATTTGATTCCTGGCTGTAAGTTCCCTAAGGGCCGACTTTTCAATCTGTCTGTGCCAGAGCATGCCGCCATGTGGAGTTATGTCAAGGAGTCTTTGGAGAAGGGGCATATTCGGCCGTCCTCATCACCATTGGGAGCGGGATTCTTTTTTGTTGCCAAGAAGGATGGCTCCTTGAGACCCTGTATTGATTATCGCCTTCTTAATAAGATCACGGTCAAATTCCAATACCCTTTACCTTTGCTTTCTGATTTGTTTGCTTGGATTAAGGGGGCTAGTTGGTTTACTAAGATTGACCTTCGAGGGGCATATAATCTTGTTCGTATTAAACAGGGTGACGAATGGAAAACTGCATTTAATACTCCCGAAGGCCATTTTGAATACCTTGTGATGCCGTTCGGGCTTTTAATGCTCCTTCTGTATTTCAGTCCTTCATGCATGATATTTTCCGCAATTATCTTGATAAATTCATGATTGTGTATTTGGATGATATTTTGATTTTTTCCGATGATTGGGAGTCTCATGTGAAGCAGGTCAGGATGGTATTCCAGATCCTTCGTGATAATGCTTTATTTGTGAAGGGGTCTAAGTGCCTATATGGAGTTCAGAAGGTCTCTTTTTTGGGTTTTATTTTTTCTCCCTCGTCTATAGAAATGGATCCTGTTAAGGTCCAAGCAATTAATGACTGGATTCAACCCACATCGGTGAAGAGCCTTCCGAAATTTTTGGGCTTTGCTAATTTTTATCGCCGTTTCATTGCCAACTTTTCCAGTGTGGTTAAGCCCCTGACCGATTTGATGAAGAAAGGCGCTGATGTGATGAATTGGTCCTCTGCGGCTGTTGAGGCCTTTCAGGAGCTTAAACGCCGATTTACTTCTGCCCCTGTGTTGCGTCAGCCGGATGTTTCTCTTCCTTTTCAGGTTGAGGTTGACGCTTCTGAGATTGGGGCAGGGGCCATTTTGTCTCAGAGGAATTCTGATGGTTCTATGATGAAACCATGTGCCTTTTTTTCCAGAAAGTTTTCGCCTGCGGAGCGCAATTATGACGTTGGCAATCGGGAGTTGTTGGCTATGAAGTGGGCATTTGAGGAGTGGCGACATTGGCTTGAGGGAGCCAAGCACCGCGTTGTGGTCTTGACCGATCATAAGAATCTGATTTACCTCGAGTCGGCCAAGCGGCTGAACCCTAGACAGGCTCGATGGTCCCTGTTTTTCTCCCGTTTTGATTTTGTGGTCTCGTATCTTCCGGGATCTAAGAATGTTAAGGCTGATGCCCTCTCTAGGAGTTTTTTGCCTGATTCTCCTGGAGTCCTTGAGTCGGTTGGCATTCTTAAAGAAGGGGTAATTCTTTCTGCCATCTCCCCTGATTTGCGGCGGGTGCTTCAGGAATTTCAGGCTGATAAACCTGACCGCTGTCCTGTGGGGAAGCTGTTTGTTCCTGATAGATGGACTAGTAAGGTAATTTCTGAGGTTCATTGTTCAGTGTTGGCTGGTCATCCTGGGATTTTTGGTACCAAAGATTTGGTTGCTAGGTCCTTTTGGTGGCCTTCCTTGTCGCGGGATGTGCGTTATTTTGTGCAGTCCTGTGGGACTTGTGCCCGGGCCAAGCCTTGCTGTTCCCGCGCTAGTGGGTTGCTTTTGCCTTTGCCGGTCCCTGAGAGGCCCTGGACGCATATTTCCATGGATTTTATTTCGGATCTTCCTGTTTCCCAGAAGATGTCTGTTATCTGGGTGGTTTGTGACCGGTTCTCTAAAATGGTCCATTTGGTACCTTTGCCTAAATTGCCTTCCTCCTCTGATTTGGTTCTATTGTTTTTTCAGCATGTGGTTCGTTTGCATGGCATTCTGGAGAATATTGTGTCTGACAGAGGTTCCCAGTTTGTTTCTAGGTTTTGGCGGGCCTTTTGTGCTAGGATGGGCATTGATTTGTCTTTTTCTTCGGCGTTCCATCCTCAGACAAATGGCCAAACTGAGCGAACTAATCAGACCTTGGAAACCTATTTGAGATGCTTTGTGTCTGCTGATCAGGATGATTGGGTGGCTTTCTTGCCGTTGGCCGAGTTTGCCCTTAATAATCGGGCTAGTTCGGCTACTTTGGTTTCGCCTTTCTTTTGTAATTTTGGTTTTCATCCTCGTTTTTCTTCGGGGCAGGTTGAGCCTTCTGATTGTCCTGGTGTGGATTCTGTGGTGGACAGGTTGCAGCAGATTTGGACTCATGTGGTAGACAATTTGACGTTGTCTCAGGAAAAGGCTCAACGTTTTGCTAACCGCCGTCGGTGTGTTGGTCCCCGGCTTTGGGTGGGGGATTTAGTCTGGTTATCTTCTCGTCATGTTCCTATGAAGGATTCTTCCCCTAAGTTCAAACCTCGGTTTATTGGTCCTTATAAGATTTCTGAGATTATCAATCCGGTATCTTTTCGTTTGGCCCTTACAGCCTCTTTTGCCATCCATAATGTTTTCCATAGATCTTTGTTGCGGAGATATGTGGTGCCCGTTGTTCCCTCTGTGGATCCTCCTGCCCCGGTGTTGGTTGATGGGGAGTTGGAATATGTGGTGGAGAAAATTTAGTATTCTCGTTTTTCGAGGCAGAGGCTTCAGTATCAGTAAGTGGAAGGTTTATGGCCAGGAGGATAATTCTTGGGTTGTTGCCTCCAATGTCCATGCCGCCGATTTGGTTCGTGCCTTTCACTTGGCTCGTCCTGATCGGCCTGGGGGCTCTGGTGTGGGTTCGGTGACCCCTTCTCAAGGGGGGGTACTGTTGTGAATTCCGCTCTTGGGCTCCCTCCGGTGGTTGTAAGTGGCACTTTTGTGAGTTCTGCTCTTGGGCTCCCTCCGGTGGATTTAAGTGGAACTGCTGCTCCTTGCATTTAGCAGTCAGCAGCTGCTTCCACTGATCGTCTATTATTGCTCAGCTATTTATCCTGGCTCTATCCTTCAGCTAGTGCCAGTTGTCAATGGTTCCTGCTTGGATTCACATCTCTCTTGGATTTCCCTGATGTTCTGACCAGTTCAGCAAAGTTAAGTCCTTGCTTTGTTCTTTGCAGTCCACATTTTGTGGACTTTATCGTTCAGCACTTTCTATGTTTTTTCTTGTCCAGCTTGTCAGTATGGATTTATTCAGTTAAGCTGGAAGCTCTGGGAAGCAGATTTACCCTCCACACCTTTAGTCAGGTGTGGAGATTTTTGTAAACTCTGTGGTGGATTTTTCTAGTTTTTAATACTGACCGCACAGTATTCTGTCCTATTCTATCTATCTAGCTAGAGTGGCCTTCTTTGCTTCATCCTGGTTTCATTCTGCGTATGTCATTTCCCTCTCCACTCACAGTCAATATTTGTGGGGGGCTGTCTTCCTTTGGGGATTTTCTCTGAGGCAAGATAGCTTTCCTGTTTCTATCTTTAGGGGTAGTTAGTCCTCCGGCTGTGATGAGGTGTCTAGGGAGTGACAGGAACATCCCACGGCTACTTCTAGTGTTGTGTTAAGATCAGGAACTGCGGTCAGTACAGGTACCACCTCCTCCAGAGCTCGTCCCATGTTGCTCCTAAACCACCAGTTCATAATAGCTATGTCCCAATACATCCAGGAGAATTTGGCAAGAGGATTCATTAGGAAGTCAGTGTCACCTGCAGGGGCGGGGTTCTTTTTCGTTCAGAAAAAGAACAGAGAGTTACGTCATTGCATAGATTACAGGGGTCTTAACGCCATCACCGTTAAGAATAAGTACCCGCTGCCCCTGATTTCTGCGCTTTTTGATAGGCTACGGGGAGCAAGGGTATTTACCAAATTAAATCTGCGGGGTGCTTATAACCTGATTCGCATCCGTGAGGGGGACGAATGGAAGACGGCGTTTAACACCAGAGATGGGCACTATGAGTATCTGGTGATGCCCTTTGTGCTCTGTAATGCTCCAGCCGTTTTCCAAGACTTTGTCAACGACATCTTCCGGGATATGCTCTCCACCTCGGTCGTAGTCTATTTGGATGATATTCTCATCTTTTCTCCAGATATTGACTCCCACCGGAGAGATGTTGGCAGAGTCTTCGACCTCTTACGGGCAAATTCTCTCTACGCAAAGTTGGAGAAGTGTATGTTTGAGCAGGAGTCTTTACCTTTCCTGGGCTATATCATCTCAGCCCAGGGATTGGCTATGGATCCTGCCAAACTACAGGCTGTGTGGACTGGCAAGAACCCCTTTCTCTTAAAGCGGTGCAGCGCTTTATGGGGTTCATTCATTATTACCGCCAGTTCATTCCCCACTTCTCAACTTTGGTGGCTCCCGTGGTAGCCCTCACCAATAAGGGAGCAAATACCAAATTGTGGTCTGAAGAGGTCTCCAAGGCTTTTTCTTCTATTAAGTCTCATTTTGCTAGCGCTCCCATTCTACATCGCCCCGATGTAGATAAGCCGTTTATAATGGAGGTGGATGCCTCATCCGTTGGTGCAGGAGCAGTCCTCTTCCAAAAGGATGCTCAAGGTCGGAAGCATCCTTGCTTCTTCTTCTCCAAGACCTTCACACCAGCGGAGAGGAATTATTCCATCGGGGACAGGGAGTTGCTAGCGATGAAGTTGGCTTTCTCTGAGTGGAGACATCTCTTGAAGGGGGCTCGTTTTCCCTTTCAAGTCTTCACGGACCACAAATATTTATTATATTTGCAAACAGCTCAGCAGGTAAATTCTCGCCAGGCCAGATGGTCCTTGTTCTTCTCCCGGTTCCATTTCACCCTCCATTATCTCGCTGGGGAGAAGAACATTCGTGCTGACGCCCTCTCTCGCTCTGTTGTGTCATCTGAGGAGGAGGAAGGAGAGCCTCGGCTTATTGTCCCTTCCGAGAGTCTGAGAACCGTAGCTCCGGTTTCGCTAGAGTCTGTGCCTCCGGGCAAGACTTTTGTACCCATTAATTTGTGACCGGAGGTTCTCTCTTGGGCTCATTCGTCCAGGGTGGGTGGACACTTTGGGACAAAGAGGACATCTGAGCTATTGGTGAGGACGTACTGGTGGCCACATATGGTCCGTGATGTCAGAGATTATATTCAGGCGTGTGTCTCCTGCACCAAAAATAAGTCTCCTCGACAACGGCCAGCTGGGTTACTCTATCCCTTGCCGGTGGCAGACAGGCCCTGGGAAATGGTCGGGATGGACTTTGTGGTGGGTTTGCCCAAGTCTCGTGGCTGTACCATCATTTGGGTTATCACTGATCATTTTTCCAAAATGGTGCATTTGGTGCCGCCTCCACGGTTACCTTCTGCACGGGCCTTGGCAGCGTTGTTCATAAAACACATCTTCCGCCTACACGGTATGCCAGACAAAATTGTCAGTGACCGGGGTCCCCAGTTTGCATCTCGGTTCTGGAGAGAGCTTTGTCGTCTTCTCAGTATTGAGTTAAATCTCTCTTCCGCATATCATCCCGAGATGAATGGGTTGGTAGAGAAGGGCCAACCAGACCTTGGTCACATATCTGCAACATTTTGTCTCAGCCAGGCAGGATGACTGGGCATCCTTGCTACCGTGGGCAGAGTTTGCGCCGAACAATGCCGTAGCTGACTCCACTGGACAACTCCTCCTCCTCCTCAACTATGGTCAACATCCGCGAGTACCTGTGCCCATGCCCGTGTCTTCCGCCAACTCCAGGGTGGCAGACTGGGCTGTGGAAGCATGGGATATTTTGGACCGCACTCAGGATGCCATTCGGGCCTCCAAGGAGAGAATGAGGTCCTCCGCCGATGCACATCGGCACCCCGCTCCGACCTTTGCTCCTGGTGACTTGGTGTGGCTCTCCGCCCGTAACATCAGGCTGCGAGTTGAGTCCACTAAGTTTGCACCTCGCTACTTGGGTCCTTTCAAGGTCCTCGAACAGGTTAACCCTGTGTTCTATCGTTTAGCCCTTCCGCCACGCCTGGGTATCACCGACACCTTTCATGTGTCCCTCTTGAAACCCGTATACGTGTCCCGGTTTTCCGAGTCATCTGCCGGGACATCGGGTTCGTCTACGGACGATTACGAGGTGAACGCTATTTTTGGGTGCAAGGTGGTAAGTGGCAAACAATTTTATTTGGTGGACTGGAAGGGTTATGGTCCTGAGGACACGTCTTGGGAGCCTGCTGAGCACATTCGGGCTCCACAGCTCATTGCTGCCTTCGAGCATAGTGAGGTCCAAGGAGGGGGGGCCCTAGGAGGGGGGGTAATGTTAGGGGTCAAGTTCCCACCTCTGCACAGGGGGAATCTCGGGCCATCTCCGCTGCGGTCTCCCATTCTTCTCCTGCCGCAGTAGAGGCTGCTCAGCGGAGACGTCGGTCTCGGCGTCTCACTCAATCTGACTCTGTGAAAAGGATTACTGCTGCTTTTCCAGCTTCTGCCATTGTAGTCAGTGCTGGGCAGCGGTGAGCAGACGCTTTGGGGACTAAGTCCTGCTTTTCTCCTTCTGAGCATGCCCAGGGTAAGATCTCTCATTGGAGATCGAGGGTCACATGCTTGGATACTGCAGCAAAGCCCATTGGTCCTCCAGGAAGGTCCTGAAGGTGCTCAGGCTTTGTGGCAGATTCTCATTGGTCCTTCTAGGAAGGTCTTGTTCTGGCTGCAGCTATAAAAGACTCACATGGCCGCACGGCCATGCGCTAGTATCTTTCTAAGTTATGTGCTTTGTGCCAGTGTGGCCATGTGTGATTGTGTTCAGGGACCCGGCTGAAATAAGCCCCTAGAATGCTGGCACCTCCAGCGAGGTGTTTGTGTGTATTCAGGGACTGGCTGAAATAAGCCCCTAGAATGCTGGCACCTCCGGCGAGGAGTTTTGTGTGCATGCATGACCACTGACTGCTCTCTGTTGGGCAGTTAGCCTGTGCTCCTGTGAAGTCTAACAGGGCGCAGTGCTTTGCTTTCACGGCTGTTCTGTGAGTTAACAGAGCTAGCCAATACCGCCATATAGTGCTGCCATTTGCTAGCAGCAGGTTTTCCTGCACGGTGGACCCCGGGCTGCGAACGCACCAATAACAATAAAAAACTATATTTTCTTGGTGCGTTCCGCTAGCCCTAACACACAGGGTCCTATGTACATGAACTAGCTGACTGACAATCAACCACCAACATAACTATGAATATCCAGCAGCAGCAGGAGCCGCATCTTTGTGCTGTTATACTGACAAAATGGCACCAAAACAACATGTTTGCTTTTAATATGGAGAGAGACATGTGACTTCAGCAACCAATGACACAAGCCCTTGTGTCTGGACGTTGTGGATGATTTTTGCACCCTGATTGGCTGCTGGAATCTCCACACATTAAGTTAAGGGAAAAAAACGCTCCTCTAGCCTCTTCCAAGCCTCTTCCAATCCCCTACACTCACCAAACTCCAACACCCCTCCCCTCGCTCATGATACAGCACCACTATCCTAGCTAAAGTCCTTAATAAAGCATTAGTGGAGAAGTGATCATATAATGAACTTTAGCCAAATTTTGACTTTTTTGTAAAAATTGCTCGGGTGTCCGAACACAAATCCGAATGTGCTACATTCATGCCGAATTTCAGATTGGCGAAAGTTTTCCGAGCAAGTTCGCTCATATCTAGTCAGGACATATGATCAGAAAGATCTGAGGTTATGTAGGAATTATTTATTAAGGAATAGACCTTAGTGACAAGTCACTGGTGTCAAAGCCAGTTCTTCTGTTTGGTCATTGTGTCATTCCATGGAGTTCTATCTTGAATCTCATGGTAAGACAAAAAAAATCAAAGAATGTATATTAAATAAAAGCATCAATTAAGTCCTCTTTTTTCCCACTAGATATCAATGAAAATAAATCAAAAACTATGTATACCCTGTCAAGGATTACAGCTGAGGGGTCACGCAGATCCCACCACTGTTACCAGTTTGACACAGATGACACCAAAGAGATCACTCTGATCCCACCGCTGTCACCAGTTTGTCAGTGGACGCAACTCCACTGCCTCCAATCATCAGGACAATTACGCAATTGGCTGACGAGTGATGAGGGAGGCCGATGGTGCTTCCACTATTAGGCTGGTTATTGGGGAACTCTCAGTGAGCGTATGGTACATACATCTCTGATTTCAACGCATGGAATATATAAACCCTGGTACGTTCACTGCCAAATCCACAATAATAAAAAGAACCTCTAGCTGCCACCACCAATCGTTTATACAGGTCAATTGGATAGCAGTCAATTGGATACCTACTGCAGGTAACGTATGGCTGCAGGGGTGCAGATTACAGAGCAAGAGGAACACAGCATTTAAGTTTTATATATTTAATCCACAAAGATAAGAAGTGTTTATAAAAAATACACAAAATGGGAACAAAGCAACACACTATATACAATTACATGAAATTTAAAGGAATAATGAAAGAAAATTACTAAACCTGATGTCATGGGAATGGCTCAGAGCTTAGCGGATGGAAGCACTCCGATTAGAAAAATGGAAAACCCTCACAGCGAATTTATGTCTTCCAGAATGAAAGACAGATAGCTAAACTTTCATTTTATTAGCTCAAGGCTACGCTCACATACCTCTCCTTGATGAGCTCAGATCGGGTCTGGTTGTGGGATTTGCTAGGTCTTTCAGAATTCCATGAGATCTCTAACTTACATGATATCTTCACCCCTGGAGGTCCTAGGCAATATATATTATTGTTATGTTTCTTATTGTGATTTTATCTGTCTATAGTGATTAAATATGGCCTGGATAGCACATTCCATCAGACAAGTTATTAAGTTGGAGGGGTTAGAACGGCCTTACGTGAATGTGAGTGAATGAATTATGTTCGCCCTTTGCTTTGACTGATCGATGTCAAACCCAATATTTGTCACTGACCATCTGGTCCAAAACATCTAAGAAGATTCTTTGATTAGAGTAAGCCATATCCCTGGGAAAGGAACGTCTCTGTGGAAACAGAATGTCACACCTGCAGATGGCGCATGTGGTTTGCAGACTGACTATGCCACAGGGCTGGGCCTGCCTTGGAAGGGGTGTAGGTAAGCAGCTACCTGTTCACTGGCGCTTCTGAAGGCGGACACAGACTGAGGTGCAGGTAGACGCCAGGCACCACTCCAAGGCAGTCACTGGTACTGCACCTGCCAATTCCATGGGTCGGGTTCACTGACACGGACTTGAGCTATGTTCAAAATGAGCTGTTTGAGATACTGGTTTTAGCAGTCCAGATACAGGGAATATTCAGAGGAAGACATACAGACACATTGGTGTCTGATACTGGTGCTGACACCAGCCGCATGCCGACCAGGCGACGAAGGCACATGCTGCACAAAGACCAGGGACTTCGATTTCAGGACATGTGCACACTGACTCAGAGGAGGATTCCGCCAAAGCGGCTGCAGGAACGTGTAGGATACTGATGCTACCAAAGTGGCCACAGGATCAGATACACACTAAACTATATTAAAGGAATGACACAGGAAAGGGATTCATTATAACAGACTGAGGATAGGGGGCCTGGCAACATACAGTTGCATATACCAACACAACAAACACTTATCTATAGAGGTTGCTAAGGCACCTCTCTATTGGGGAGAGTGCCCTTTATACAACATACCACCCTGCTATTGACTGGGAGCCATCTTGCAGCTGTACTTTTACTAAAATACCTCCCAGCCATTGACTGGGAGCATTTTAATATGTGTGCGCTGCGCCTTTAAGAGCAGCAGAGCCTGTGTGTACTAGAAGCACTGCTAGAAGATGATGTGGCATGACGGAGAGGGAAGGAGGAGCGCAAGGGTTCTTGTTTTCTTTCCAGCAAATCTCCTTGGTATCATTAATTGCTCACTGTAGGATGCCCCTACTTCAGCTCTCTTTCACTTCCCTAGTTATAATTATTTTTTCTCTTTCAAGTTATAATTAATAATAATAGCCCCAATGAAGACAGCAATGATAATGTTTGTAAAGTGCTGCAGAATATGATAGCGCTATATTAGCAAAGAATAATAAATAAATAAGAATTTTTTTCTCTACCACATACCCCAAAATGGTACTGTTGAAGAATGTAACTATGTAGCTAACTCTTCCTACAAGAAAATAAGCTATCATAAAAAAAGAAATAAACTTTATGGTTCACTGAGTGTAGTAATGCGAAAAACAATTGAGAATAATAATAATAATAATTTCTTTTCTATAGCGCCAACATATTCAGCAACACTTTACATTTTAGAAGGGACTTGTACAAACAATAAAAGACGTTACAGAATAACAATAATCACATAAATCAACAGACAACAAGAGGAGTGAGGAAGGTGGTAAAAAATGCTTGTATTGTATAGTCCATGAACCGGTCACCAACCAGTATGTGTGAGGACACAGAGGCTGTTACTTGCATGTAGAGTGTGAACAGATGCAGTGCTGCGACTAGAAATTTCGGGGCCCCATACTGGCAAAATTTTCGAGGCCCCCTTGAGACTCCGCCCAGGCTCCACCCCAGCCCCGCCTCCACCCCTCGAACTGTCCACACTCCCACCGCTCTCTCTTGGAAAAACTCCACTTCTCACCTATCATACATTAACATTTCCCATCACCAGATCACACATATAGCCGACAGCTTTTGTTTTGGCCAAAAGATTTTTTAAGCCGCCACCATAACACGGTAGACACTTTTGGCCAGGCCCTACTCTGCTGTAACCTATTAAATATTTGTTAAAATATGCAATACAATTTAGGTATATTTTTATTTATTTTTCAATTTTTAAAATGACCAATAATATCACATACAAGGAACAAATACCACCACACCATGTCCAGACCACATATTATCACCACAGTGATCGAATAATATAACATACAAACAACAAATACCACCGCACCATGATCAGACCACATATTACCACCACAAAGGGACCAAATAGCACATACAAGGGACAAATACCGCAACACCATGTCCAGACCACATATTACCACCACATAGTGACTGAATACTACAATACTGGTCAGTAATAAAAAAAAACACAATACTATCACCATAAGTGCCATTATACACAGGAGATCTGTACTTAGTATGTAGTGTTTGTGTACAGGTAATACAGTGATCACTGGTGATATTATACACAGGAGCTCTGTATATAATGTATGGCAAAGACAGTGATCGCTGGTGACATTATACACAGGACCTCTGTATATAGTATACAGTGTATAGTGTCAGTGTACAGGTAACACACTGACTCACCAGTGACGTCTCTAGGTGAAGTCCTTCATCTTTTTTTTTTATCTTTCATCCAGCACAGACCGCCGTCACTTCTTCCAGCGAGGGCTCGTCTCTGCAGGAAATAACACAGTTATCTTGAGCTCCACTTGCAGAACACATTACTTAATTTTTCCCAACTTCTACATTACACAACATGAAGAAAAAAAGGCAACATAGTATCACTCTACACAGTAACAGGACCGCCCCCCATTTAAAACAGTATACTCAAAAAATGAAATAAATACATCACTGTAGTAATCATATCCTTTAACCCCTTCCCGACCCATGACGCCACATAGGCGTCATGAAAACCCGTGCCAATCCGACCCATGACGCCTATGTGGCGTCATGGAATGATCGCGTCCCTGCAGATCGGGTGAAGGGGTTAACTCCTATTTTACCCGATCTGCAGGGAGAGGGGGAGTGGTACTTCAGCCCAGGGGGGGTGGCTTCACCCCCCCGTGGCTACGATCGCTCTGATTGGCTGTTGAAAGTGAAACTGCCAATCAGAGCGATTTGTAATATTTCACCTAAAAAACTGGTGAAATATTACAATCCAGCCATGGCCGATGCTGCAATATCATCGGCCATGGCTGGAAACACTAATGTGACCCCCCCCCACCCCACCGATCGCCCCCCCAGTGCTCCGTTATAGGGTCCGGTCCCCTCCGTCCGCCTGCCGGCTCCCCCGTCCTGCTGTCCGCTCCCCCGTCCTCCTGCCCGCTCCCCCCCTGCTCCTATGTCACCCCCCCGTGCTCCGACGCCCCCCCCGTGCCCCGATCTCCCCCCCCCTTATACTTACCGAGGCTCCCGGTCCCCGTCCGCCTCCATCATGGGCGCCGCCATCTTCCAAAATGGCGGGCGCATGCTCAGTGCGCCCGCCGGCCGGCAGATTCATTAGAGGTACATTTTGATCGCTGTGGTAGGTTCTATCACAGCGATCAAAATAAAAAAATAATAAATAAACCCCCCCCTTTATCACCCCCATAGGTAGGGACAATAATAAAATAAAGAAAATATTTTTTTTTCTTTTTCCACTAGGGTTAGGGTTAGAACTAGGGTTAGAACTAGGGGTAGGGTTAGGGGTAGGGTTAGGGTTACGGGTAGGGTTAGGGTTAGGGGTAGGGTTATGGCATGTGCACACAGAGCGGATCGGCCGCGGATCCGCAGCGGATCCGCAGCGGATCGGCCGCGGATCGGCAGCGGATCCGCCGCGGATCGGCCGCGGATCGGCCGCGGATCCGCAGCGGATCGGCAGCGGATCCGCAGCGGATCGGCAGCGGATCTGCAGCGGATCCGCAGCGGATTGGCAGCGGATTGGCAGCGGATCGGCCGCGGATAGGCAGCGGATCGGCAGCGCATCGGCAGCGGATCGGCCGCGGATTGGCAGCGGATCCGCAGCGGATTGGCAGCGGATCCGCAGCGGATCGGCAGCGGATCCGCAGCGGATCCACAGCGGATCGGCCGCGGATCCGCAGCGGATCCGCAGCGGATTGGCCGCGGATCCGCAGCGGATTGGCAGCGGATTGGCCGCGGATCCGCAGCGGATTGGCCGCTGCGAATTCGAAGCAGTTTTCCATCAGGTTTACAGTACCATGTACACCTAAGGAAAACCAAATCCGCTGTGCCCATGGTGCGGAAAATTCCGTGCAGAAACGCTGCGTTGTATTTTCCGCAGCATGTCAATTCTTTGTGCGGATTCCGCAGCGTTTTACACCTGTTCCTCAATAGGAATCCGCAGGTGAAATCTGCACAAAAAAACACTGGAAATCTGCTGTAAATCCGCAGGTAAAACGCAGTGCCTTTTACCTGCAGATTTTTCAAAAATCATGAGGAAAAATCTCACACGAATCCGCAACGTGGGCACATAGCCTTAGGGTTAGGGTTGGAATTAGAGTTAGGGTTGGAATTAGGGCTAGGGTTTGAAATAGGGTTAAGATTAGGCTTGTGGTTAGGGTTACGGATAGGGTTAGGGGTGTGTTGGGGTTACAGTTGTGGTTAGGGTTGGGATTAGGGTTACGGTTGGGATTAGGGTTAGGATTAGGGTTGGAATTAGGGTTACGGGTGTGTTGCGGTTAGGGTTGTGGTTAGGGGTGTGTTGGGGTTAAGGTTGTGATTAGGGTTATGGCTACAGTTGGGATTAGGATTAGGGGTGTGTTGGGGTTAGTGTTGAAGTTAGAATTGAGGGGTTTCCACTGTTTAGGCACATCAGGGGTCTCCAAACGCAACATGGCGCCACCATTGATTCCAGCCAATCTTGCGTTCAAAAAGTCAAATGGTGCTCCCGCCCTTCCAAGCCCCGACGTGCGCCCAAACAGTGGTTTACCCCCACATTTGGGGTACCAGCGTACTCAGGACAAACTGGGCAACAACTGCTGGGGTCTAATTTCTCCTGTTACCCTTGCAAAAATAAAAAATTACTTGCTAAAACATAATTTTTGAGGAAAGAAAAATGATTTTTTATTTTCACGGCTCTGCGTTGTAAACTTCTGTGAAGCACTTGGGGGTTGAACGTGCTCACCACACATCTAGATAAGTTCCTTGGGGGGTCTAGTTTCCAAAATGGGGTCACTTGTGGGGGGTTTCTACTGTTTAGGCATATCAGGGGCTCTGCAAACGCAACCTGACGCCCGCAGAGCATTCCATCAAAGTCTGCATTTCAAAACGTCACTACTTCCCTTCCGAACCCCGACGTGTGCCAAAACAGTGGTTTACCCCCACATATGGGGTATCAGCGTACTCACAACAAACTGGGCAACAAATATTGGGGTCCAAATTCTCCTGTTACCCTTGTGAAAATAAAAAATTGCTTGCTAAAACATCTTTTTTGAGGAAAGAAAAATGATTTTTTATTTTCACGGCTCTGCGTTGTAAACTTCTGTGAAGCACATGGGGGTTGAACGTGCTCACCACACATCTAGATAAGTTCCTTGGGGGGTCTAGTTTCCAAAATGGGGTCACTTGTGGGGGGTTTCTACTGTTTAGGCATATCAGGGGCTCTGCAAACGCAACCTGACGCCCGCAGAGCATTCCATCAAAGTCTGCATTTCAAAACGTCACTACTTCCCTTCCGAACCCCGACGTGTGCCAAAACAGTGGTTTACCCCCACATATGTGGTATCAGCGTACTCAGGAGAAACTGGACAACAACTTTTGGGGTCCAATTTCTCCTGTTACTCTTGCAAAAATAAAAAAATTCTGGGCTAAAAAAATATTTTTGAGGAAAGGAAACACATTTTTTATTTTCACGGCTCTGCGTTATAAACTTCTGTGAAGCACTTGGGGGTTCAAAGTGCTCACTACACATCTAGATAAGTTCCCTTGGGGGTCTAGTTTCCAAAATGGAGTCAATTGTGGGGGAGTTCCTACTGTTTAGGCACATCAGGGGCTCTGCAAACGCAACCTGACGCCCGCAGAGCATTCCATCAAAGTCTGCATTTCAAAACGTCACTACTTCCCTTCCGAACCCTGACGTGTGCCAAAACAGTGGTTTACCCCCACATATGGGGTATCAGCGTACTCAGGAGAAACTGGACAACAACTTTTGGGGTCCAATTTCTCCTGTTACCCTTGGGAAAATAAAAAATTGTGGGCTAAAAAATCATTTTTGAGAAAAGAAAAATTATTTTTTATTTTCATGGCTCTGCGTTATAAACTTCTGTGAAGCACTTGGGGGTTCAAAGTGCTCACCACACATCTAGATTAGTTCCTTGGGAGGTCTAGTTTCCAAAATGGGGTCACTTGTGCGGGAGCTCCAATGTTTAGGCACACAGGGGCTCTCCAAACGCGACATGGTGTCCGCTAATGATTGGAGCTAATTTTCCATTCAAAAAGCCAAATGGCGTGCCTTCCCTTCCGAGCCCTGCCGTGCGCCCAAACAGTGGTTTACCCCCACATATGGGGTATCATCGTACTCAGAACAAACTGGACAAAAACATTTGGGGTCCAATTTCTCCTATTACCCTTGGAAAATAAAAAATTCTGGGCTAAAAATCATTTTTGAGGAAAGAAAAATTATTTTTTTATTTTCACGGCTCTGCGTTATAAACTTCTGTGAAGCACCTGGGGGTTATAAGTGCTCACTATGCATCTAGATAAGTTTCTTGGGGGGTCTAGTTTCCAAAATGGGGTCACTTGTAGGGGAGCTCCAATGTTTAGGCACACAGGGGCTCTCCAAACGCGACATGGTGTCCGCTAACGATTGGAGCTAATTTTCCATTCAAAAAGTCAAATGGCACGCCTCCCCTTCCGAGCCTTGCCGTGCACCCAAACAGTGGTTTACCCCCACATATGAGGTATCGGCATACTCAGGAGAAATTGCCCAACAAATTTTAGGATCCATTTTATCCTGTTGCCCATGTGAAAATGAAAGAATTGAGGCTAAAAGAAATTTTGTGTGAAAAAAAAGTACTTTTTCATTTTTGCGGATCAATTTGTGAAGCACCTGGGGGTTTAAAGTGCTCACTATGCCTCTGGATGAGTTCCTTGGGGGGTCTAGTTTCCAAAATGGGGTCACTTGTGGAGGAGCTCCAATGTTTAGGCACACAGGAGCTTTCCAAACGCGACATGGTGTCCGCTAACGATGGAGATAATTTTCCATTCAAAAAGTCAAATGGCGCTCCTTCCCTTCCGAGCCTTACCATGTGCCCAAACAGTGGTTTACCCCCACATGTGAGGTATTGGTGTACTCAGGAGAAATTGCCCAACAAAATTTAGGATCCATTTTATCCTGTTGCCCATGTGAAAATGAAAAAATTGAGGCTAAAATAATTTTTTTGTGAAAAAAAAGTACTTTTTCATTTTTATGGATCAATTTGTGAAGCACCTGGGGGTTTAAAGTGCTCACTATGCTTCTAGATAAGTTCCTTGGGGGGTCTAGTTTCCAAAATGTGGTCACTTGTGGGGGAGCTCCAATGTTTAGGCACACGGGGGCTCTCCAAACGCGACATGGTGTCCGCTAAAGATTGGAGCCAATTTTTCATTAAAAAAGTCAAATGGCGCTCCTTCCCTTCCGAGCCCTGCCGTGCGCCCAAACAGTGGTTTACCCCCACATATGAGGTATCAGCGTACTCAGGACAAATTGGACAACAACGTCCCTGGTCCAGTTTCTCCTTTTACCCTTGGGAAAATAAAAAAATTGTTGCTAAAAGATCATTTTTGTGACTAAAAAGTTAAATGTTCATTTTTTACTTCCATGTTGCTTCTGCTGCTGTGAAACACCTGAAGGGTTAATAAACTTCTTGAATGTGGTTTTGAGCACCTTGAGGGGTGCAGTTTTTAGAATGGTGTCACTTTTGGGTATTTTCAGCCATATAGAACCCTCAAAATGACTTCAAATGTGAGGTGGTCCCTAAAAAAAATGGTTTTGTAAATTTTGTTGTAAAAATGAGAAATCACTGGTCAAATTTTAACCCTTATAACTTCCTAGCAAAAAAAAAAATTGTTTCCAAAATTGTGCTGATGTAAAGTAGACATGTGGGAAACGTTATTTATTAACTATTTTGTGTCACATAACTCTCTGGTTTAACAGAATAAAAATTCAAAATGTGAAAATTGCGAAATTTTCAAATTTTTTGCCACATTTCCGTTTTTTTCACAAATAAACTCAAAAATTATCGACCTAAATTTACCACTAACATGAAGCCCAATATGTCACGAAAAAACAATCTCAGAATCGCTAGGATCCGTTGAAGCGTTCCTGAGTTATTACCTCATAAAGGGACACTGGTCAGAATTGCAAAAAACGGCAAGGTCATTAAGGCCAAAATAGGCTGGGTCATGAAGGGGTTAACCCCTTCCCGACCTCCGCCGTACTATTACTGCGCTGCGGGAGGTGCATTTCTGACCAGCGCCGTACTAGTATGGAGGCACGATCACCGCGGCCTAACGCTGAGTGCCACGGTGATCGCATACAGGTGTCAGCTGTATGTGACAGCTGACACTCCACCGCAATGCCCACAATGATGGCGGCATTTAACCCCTCTGATGCCGCTGTCAGTACTGACAGCAGCAAAGAGGACAATGGCGCTGGGACGGGGGCTCCCTGCGCTTTCCCACCGGAGCAACGTGATCATCACGTTGTTCCTGTGGTCTCCATGGAGACTCCTGGATCCAAGATGGCCGTGGGGCTCCTTCCATGTCCTGGAGTGTGATGGCTTGCGAGCGCCTGCTAAGAGCAGGTGCCGGCAAGCCTCCTACACTGCCTGTCAGATCGCTGATCTGACACAGTGCTAGGCAAAGTGTCAGATCAGCGATCTGACCTTATATAGTGATGTCCCAACCTGGGACAATGTAATAAAGTTTAAAAAAAAAAATATATGATGTGTAAAAAATATTTTTAAAAAATCCCCAAATAAATAAATAAATAAAACAAATAAATATTTTACCAATAAATCCATTTATTTATGTAAATAATAATAATAAAAAAACAATAAAAGTACATATATTTGGTATCTCTGCATCCGTAACGACCCGACCTATAAAACTGTCCCACTAGTTAACCCCTTTAGTGAACACTATTAAAAAAAAAAACAAGGCAAAAAAACAATGCTTTATCATCATACCGCCGAACAAAACGTGGAATAACACGCGATCAAAAAGACAAATATAAATAAACATGGTACCATTGAAAACGTCATCTTGTCCCGCAAAAACGAGCCATCAAATAGCATCATCAGCAAAAAAATAAAAAAGTTATAGCTCTCAGAATAAAGCGATACAAAAATAATTATTTTTTCTATAAAATAGTTTTTATTGTATAAAAGTGCAAAACATAAAAAAATGATATAAATGAGGTATCGCTGTAATCATACTGACCAGAAGAATAAAACTGCTTTATCAATTTTACCAAACACGGAACGGTATAAACGCCCCTCCAAAAAGAATTTCATGTATTGTTGGTTTTTGTTCGTTTTGCCTCACAAAAATCGGAATAAAAAATCGGAATGATACCAATAAAAATGTCAACTCGTCCCACAAAAAACAAGACCTCACATAATTCTGTGGACCAAAATATGGAAAAATTATAGTTCTCAAAATGTGGTGATGCAAAAACTATTTTTTAAATAAAAAGTCTTTTAGTGAGTGACAGCTGCCAAACATAAAAACCCGCTATAAAAACTCACTATAAATAGTAAATCAAACCGCCATTTATCAACCCCTTAGTTAGGGAAAAATAATAAAATGTAAAAAATGTATTTATTTTAATTTTCCCGTAGGGTTACGGCTAGGGTTAGAGTTAGGGCTAGGGTTAGGGCTAAAGTTAGGATTAGGGTTGGGGCTAAAGTTACTGTTAGGGTTGGGGCTAAAGTTACTGTTAGGGTTGGGGCTAAAGTTAGGGATAGGGTTGGGGCTAAAGTTAGGGTCAGGGTTGGGGCTAGAGTTGGGGTTAGGGTTTGGATTACATTTACGGTTGGGATTAGGGTTAGGATTGGGATTAGGTTAGCGGTGTGTTAGGGCTAGGGATGTGGTTAGGGTTATGGTTAGGGTTGGGATTAGGGTTAGGGGTGTGTTGGGGTTAGGGATGTGTTGGGGTTAGGGTTGTGGTTAAGGTTGGGATTAGGGTTACGGGAGTATTCAGGTTTGGGGTGTGGTTAGGGTTATGGTTAGGGTTGGGACTAGGGTTAGGGGTGTGTTGGGGTTAGAGTTAGAATTGGGGGGTTCCACTGTTCACATCAGGGGGTCTGCAAACGCGACTTGGCATCCGATCTCAATTCCAGCCAATTCTGCGTTGAAAAAGTAAAACGGTGCTCATTCCCTTCCGAGCTCTGCCATGCGCCCAGCCGTGGTTTACCCTCACATATGGGGTATCATCGTACTCAGGACAAATTGGACAACAAGTTTTGCAGTCCAATTTCTCCTGTTACCCTTGAAAAAATAAAAATTTGGGGGCTAAAAATAATTTTTGTGGGAAAAAAATGATTTTTTATTTTCACGGCTTTGCGTTATAAATTTTAGTGAAACACTTGTGGGCTCAAAGTTCTCCCAACACACCTAGATAAGTTCCTTGGGGGGTCACTTGTGGGGGTTTCTACTGTTTAGGTACATCAGGGGCTCTGCAAATGCAGTGTGACGCCCGCAGACCATTCCATCAAAGTCTGCATTCCAAAACGGCGCTCTTTCCCTTCCGATCTCTGCCATGAGCCCAAACTGTGGTCCCCTCCCACATATGGGGTATCAGCGTACTCAGGACAACTTGTACAACATCTTTTGGGGTCCAATTTATCCTGTTACCCTTGGGAAAATAAAAAATTGGGGGCAAAAAGATCATTTTTGTGAAAAACAAATTTGATTTTTTATTTTTACGGCTCTACATTATAAACTTCTGTGAAGCATTTAGGAGTTCAAAGTGCTCACAACACATCTAGATAAGTTCCTTAAGGGGTCAACTTTCCAAAATGGTGTCACTTGTGGGGGGTTTCCACTGTTTAGGTACATCAGGGGCTCTCCAAACGTGACATGGGGCTGATCTCAATTCCAGCCAATTCTGTGTTGAAAAGTTCAAGCGGTGCTCCTAGCCTTCCGAGCTCTGCCATGCACCCAAACAGTGGTTTACCCCCACATATGGGGTATCAGTGTACTCAGGACAAATCACACAACAACTTTTGTGATCCAATTTCTCCTGTTATCCATGGGAAAATTAAAAATTAGGGGCGTAAAAATCATTTTTGTGAAAAAGATTTGATTTTTTACTTTTACGGCTCTACATTATAAACTTCTGTGAAGCACTTGGGGGCTCAAAGTGCTCACTACACATCTAGATAAGTTCCTTAGTGGGTCTACTTTCAAATTTTTTAAATTGGTGTCACTTGTTGGGGGTTTCCACTGTTTAGGCATATCAGGGGCTCTCCAAGCGCGACATGGCATCCGATCTCAATTTCAGCCAATTTTGCGTTGAAAAAGTCAAACGGAGTTCCTTCCCTTCCGAGTTCTGCCATGCGCCCAAACAGTGGTTTACCCCCACATATGGGGTATCAGCGTACTCAGGACAAATTGTACAACTTTTGGGGTCTAATTTCTCCTGTTACCCTTGGTAAAATAAAACAAATTAGATCTGAAGTACATTTTTTGTGAAAAATGTTCATTTTTTTTTTAAATATTCCAAAAATTCCTGTGAAGCACCTGAAGGGTTAAGAAACTTCTTGAATGTGGTTTTGTGCACCTTGAAGGGTGCAGTTTTTAGAATGGTGTCACTTTTGTTTATTTTCTATCATATAGACCCCTCAAAGTGACTTCAAATGTGATATGGTCCCTAAAAAAATGGTTTTGTACATTTTCTTGAAAAATTGAGAAATCACTGGGCAACTTTTAACCCTTATAACTTCCTAACCCCAAAAACAATTGGTTCCAAAATTGTGCTGATGTAAAGTAGACATGTGGGTAATGTTATTTATTAACTATTTTGTGCGATGTAACTCTGAGATTTAAGGGCATAAAAATTCAAATTTGGAAAATTGCAAAATTTTCAAAATTTTCACCAATTTTCCACTTTTTTCACAAAAAAAGCAAGTCATATCGAGGAAATTTTACTGCTATCATAACGTACTATACTTCACGAGAAAACTTAGAATCAGTGGAATCTGTTGAAGCGTTCCAGAGTTATTACCTCATAAAGGGACAGTGGTTAGAATTGTAAAAATTGGCCGGATCAGAAAGGTGAAAACAGACTGGGTCTTGGAGGGGTTAATTAGCCCCTATGGTAAAAATATTCCCCATCCTTGCCACGTGTGTCGCATTCCTGGCTTCAGCCATATGTTCTCTCATCCTGCCCTCATGAGTATCCATTCTGCCCCATATGATCTCCCCATCCTGCCCCATCTGTCTCCATCATATCCATCCTGCCCCTTGATCCTGCACAATCTGTCTCCAACCCTGCCCCATCTGTCTCCAATCCTGCCCGCAGTGTCTCCAATCATGCCCCTATCTCCATTCTGCCCCCTATGTCTCCAATCATGCCCCCATGTCTGCAGTCCTGCCCCGTGTCTCCAATCATGCCCTCTTTTTCTCCATCCTGCCCCATCTGTCTCCATTGTATACATCCTGCCCCATGATCCTGCACGATCTGTCTCCAATCATGCCCCCATGTCTTTCATCCTGCACTGTGTCTCCAATCAGGCCGTGTATCTCCATTCTGCCCCGTGTCTCCAGTCATGCCCGTATCTCCATTCTGCCCCCTATGGCTCCAATCATGCCCCCATGTCTGCAATTCTACCCCGTGTCTCCAATCATGCCCCCTGTGTCTCCATTCTGCCCCATCTGTCTCCAATCCTGTCCCCAGTGTCTCCAGTCATGCCCCCAGTGTCTCCAGTATTGCCCCATATCTTTCATCCTGCCCCGTGTCTCCAATCATGCCCTGTATCTCCATTCTGCCCCCTGTGTCTCGCATTCTGCCCCCGTGTCTAGCATTCTGCCCCATGTCCAGCATTCTACCCCCATGTCCAGCATTCTGTCCATATGTCCAGCAATATGCCCCCGTGTCTCACAGTCTGCCCCCGTGTCCAGCATTCTGCCCCTGTGTCTCACAGTCTGCCCCTCATGTCCAGCCTTCTGCCCCTGTGTCCAGCATTCTGCCCCCGTGTCCAGCAATCTGCCCGTGTCCAACATTCTGCCCCTGTGTCTAGCATTCTGCCCCTGTGTCCAGCATTCTGCCCGTGTCCAGCATTCTGCCCCGGTGTCTCACAGTCTGCCCCTCGTGTCCAGCATTCTGCCCCTGTGTCCAGCATTCTGCCCCTGTGTCCAGCATTCTGCCTCTGTGTCTCGCATTCTGCCCCGTGTCTCACAGTCTGTCCCCGTTTCTCACTGTCTGCCCCGTGTCCAGCATTCTGCCGTGTCCAGCATTCTGCCCCTGTGTCCAGCATTCTGCCTCTGTGTCTCGCATTCTGCCCCCTTGTCTCACAGTTTGTCCCCGTGTCTCACAGTCTGCCCCTCGTGTCCAGCATTCTGCCCCTGTGTCCAGCATTCTGCCCCTGTGTCCAGCATTCTGCCTCTGTGTCTCGCATTCTGCCCCCGTGTCTCACAGTCTGTCCCCGTGTTTCACAGTCTGCCCCTGTGTCCAGCATTCTGCCCCCGTGTCCAGCAATCTGCCCGTGTCCAGCATTCTGCCCCTGTGTCTAGCATTCTGCCCCTGTGTCCAGCATTCTGCCCGTGTCCAGCATTCTGCCCCGGAGTCTCACTGTCTGCCCCTCGTGTCCAGCATTCTGCCCCTGTGTCCAGCATTCTGCCCCTGTGTCCAGCATTCTGCCCCTGTGTCTCGCATTCTGCCCCCGTGTCTCACAGTCTGTCCCCGTGTCTCACTGTCTGCCCCCGTGTCTCACAGTCTGCCCCATGTCTCACAGTCTGCCCCTGTGTCCAGCATTCTGTCACCGTGTCTCACAGTCTTCCACCCGTGTCCAGCATTCTGTCCCCTGTGTCTCACAGTGTGCCCCCCCATGTCCAGCATTCTGTCCCCCGTGTCTCACAGTCTGCCCCCGTGTCCAGCATTCTGTCACCGTGTCTCACAGTCTTCCACCCGTGTCCAGCATTCTGTCCCCCGTGTCTGACAGTCTGCCCCCCATGTCCAGCATTCTGTCCCCGTGTCTCACAGTCTGCCCCCTGTGTCCAGCATTCTGTCCCCCGTGTCTCACACTCTGCCCCCATGTCCAGCATTCTGCCCCCGTGTCTCATAGTCTGCCCCCGTGTCCAGCATTCTTCCCCGTGTCTCACAGTCTGCCCTGGGCCCCCCGGATCGCCGCTCTCAATATAAAAAAAAAAGTTCTTCTTACCTGGCCGCGCTCCTGTGGCGAAGCTCCCTCCACGCAGCTGAAGCGCGCACTCGCTGGCTACTGACAATGATGTGCGCGCTGCGGCTGACGTCAGTTGCCAGCCTCCGATTGGCTGGCAGCTGTTAACTATTGATGTGCGGGTGTGGGCTCGCACCCGCACGTCAATAGTGTTAAACTGCCGCAGCGCCGCTAAGGGCCCGGTTTAGCCTGCCGGTAGGGGCCCGGTGAGCACATGAGACGGGGCCCATACGACAGTCAGGGCACTAATGCCCTGATGGCGGCCCTGAACAGATGATAAAAGGGTCCTGGTTTTGGAGAAAATTTTGTATGGGCAAAACAGGAACAGTTAGATAGGTATGTTGGGGCAATAGGCCAGTCTAATTAAATCTGTTTTTAGGACATGGTTACAACTGTGAATATTGGGGATTAATCCGTGTCCTGGTTAATTACAAAATAGTAAAGTATTTAAAAAAAGTGTATATATCTGGTAAAAAAAACAATGACAACTACATTAACAGCAGAATTTGAAAAAAAAACAGGATAAGGACATTCCTGAATAAATTAAGCCAACTTTAATTCCTGGTTAGTTTTTTAATAATAAGATGAATTTCTTTGTGTTTGCCGAAAACACAATGTGAAATTGAACTAACAGAAAGTGTCTGGGTTTTACACAGTGCACGCAGCAGCAATCTTTACTTACAGCAAAACACAGTTCTGAGTCACTTTCATGTAAACAACATCAAGCAAGCAGAACTAGCTTAGAACCTGGCTGAGAATATTGATCTAAAAATACAGAGTACATTCCATGCTGGACTGGCAATTTGCTAGCAGGTCATTAAAATTACAGTTTCTTCTGGAACCAAAATATATATACAGTATAGTGGGTATGGAAAGTATACAGACCCCTTTAAATTTTTCACTCTATGTTTCATTGCAGCCATTTGGTAAATTCAAAAAAGTTCATTTTTTCCTCATTAATGTACACTCTGGACCCCATCTTGACTGAAAAAAACAGAAATGTAGCAATTTTTGCAAATTTATTAAAAAATAAAAACTGAAATATCACATGGTCATAATCACATGGTCGTATTCAGACCCTTTGCTCAGTATTGAGTAGAAGCATCCTTTTGAGCTAGTACAGCCATGACTCAGAGTCTTCTTGGGAATGATGCATCAAGTTTTTCACACCTGGATTTGGGGATCCTCGGCCATTCTTCCTTGCAGATCCTCTCCAGTTCCATCAGGTTGAACGGTGAACGTTGGTGGACAGTCATTTTCAGGTTTCTCTAGAGATGCTCAATTGGGATTAGGTCAGGGCTCTGGCTGGACCAGTCAAGATAGTCACAGAGTTGTTCTGAAGCCACTCCTTTGTTATTTTAGCTATGTGCTTATGGTCATTGTCTTGTTGGAAAGTGAACCTTCGGCCAAGTCTGAGGTCCAGAGCACTCTGGAAGAGGTTTTCATCCAGGATATCTCTGTATTTGGCCGCATTAATGTTTCCTTCAATGACAACCAGTCGTCCTGTCCCTGTTGGCTGGGCGGCCAGGTGTCGGAAGACTTCTGGTGGTCCCAAACTTCTTCCATTTAAAGATTATGGAGGCCACTGTGCTCTTAGGAACCTTGAGTGCTGCAGAAATTCTATTGTAACCTTGGCCAGATCTGTGCCTTGCCACAATTCTGTCTCTGAGCTCCTTGGCCAGTTCCTTTGACCTCATGATTCTCATTTGGTCTGACATGCACTGTGAGCTGCGAGGTCTTATATAGACAGGTGTGTGCCTTTCTAAATCAAGTCCTATCAGTTTAATTAAACACAACTGGACTCCAATGAAGGAGTAGAACCATCTCAAGGAGGATCACAAGGAAATGGACAGTATGTGACTTAAATATTAGTGTCTGAGCAAAGGGTCTGAATACTTATGACCATGTGATATTGCAGTTTTTCTTTTTTATTAAATTTGCATCAATATCTACATTTCTGTTTTTTTTCAGTCAAGATGGGGTGCAGAGTGTACATTAATGTGAAAGAATTGAACTTTTTTGAATTCACCAAATGGCTGCAATATAACAAAGAGTGAAAAATTTAAAGGGGTCTGAATGCTTTCCGTACCCACTGTACGTATGTGACATCCATGTATCCATGTTTGCTGTGCATGTTACCATGTGTTACATCCGTGTGCTGTCTGTGTACCATCTGCGTGACACATACCAGTACTTAGGAAAAGCAGTACAATTTGCGCTGATCCCAGGGGCCAGATGCTGAAGGCAACTCTCATTATTGTCTCCTGGTCGCGCTGAGATCAGTGTCCGGGTTTCACACCACATGAAGACCCCCACACACAGGCCGCCCCAAAGCACGAGCATATCATTAACTCAAAACTGAATATAAAGATTAAACAACAACCACTAGATGGATTTCAGCAACCAAGGAATAATTTTAGTCAGGATAATGGCACCGACCTGACACTGTAGGTTACTGTGCACAATCCTGCTGACAGGTTCCCTGTAAATGCATTTAAAGATGACCTGTCAGTAGGCCAAAACTGTCCAGTTTTTAATCTTATTTTATTTCCACTACTCTCTTAATATATGTATTTTTAATCCATTACATGGTTCCAGAAATATGGGCTTTTTCATTTGGTCTACTTAGAGTGTAGTGCTTACAGGGTAATTTTGCAGATCAGCCTAAAGACAAGTCACCAGAGAAGTCATTGAGCAGTGCCCCTTTAGTAATTTCCATAAAAATTTAGTAACATATTGGGTGCATTAAAAAAATTGCCCATTATAAGTCAGTGAGTACGCAAAAAAATTATCACCTATGGGTTATTGCCAATATGTCTTTTGTAATAAATCACAAAGGGGTGATCAGACGGTGACTGCTACCATGAAAGTGGAACCGCAGGTCTAAGGAACAAGAGTAAGTTCAAGATGCCTATATTATAATAACATGTGTTCACATGAATGACAGGTAAGTACCAGATCAAATAAAAGAGAGTAAAGCCACGGGTGTAAGTCACCAAAAGGTAGTGGGGAGATCTAATGTCAAAAAGAACATAGTGATGGTAGATAATTACCTCAGCCCTGCAGTACCACAGCCCCTACGAGCATTTTGGCTTATGTGCTTTCCCCTGGATGATATAGGCATCTTGAACTTACTCTTGTTCCTCTGATCTGCGGTTCCACTTGCATGGTAGCAGTCATTGTCTGATCATCCCTTTGTGTTTTATTGTTGTATACTCTTTTTTATATAATTCCTTAAATAAAGTGTCATATTTTAGTGAAATCTGGTTCATTTATGTGCAGTTTTTTCCCTATATGTTCTTTATATTCTTATTCACTGAATCTTTTCTATAAATCCCCTATGTGGGCGCAGGTGTTTACAGTCCATTTAACACTGTGCATTGTTGTCTATATCTAATTTAGTGGCCAGCAGGTGCAAATCTTCATGCATGTTTCTCTTTACATACAGAACATCTTTATACACATTTTTTCTTTCTTTATAGTAGTGTAGCAACACTCAGAAAACACACTAAAAACTGCAAATCACCCCGCTAGTTCCTGTACAGTCTAGAAATCCTGACCTCACAGTCCCTAGTGGTTCCTCTAACCACAGACAAGACGAAGGTAACTCGGATCTATGCTGCCTGAAAGGTCATCGAGTGCTTCACGTTTCTCCGTCAGTTCCACATTTTTCCCCCCCTAAGGCCATTACTCACCCTCTCTGCTTGTTGATGCCTTGAAACTACCACCCAGGGTACTCTCTTCATCTCAAGTTCTCTGTGGTGCATTCTGTTACCTCTTGGGGTTGCAAACTCGGGGCTGTACTGCTAGGTCTACTGCCCCAGATACTGTCTTCAGAGAATAACTCACTCCTTCTATCACTTTTTCTCATCTCTCCTCTAGATCACACTATTCATTGCCTTGATCTCTTCTTACTTTGGAGACACCCACTTCATGAGGCTCTGCTCACTAGTCAGACCATAGGTCTGTTTTTGCTGAACTTTGGGTCCTATCTGGCCTCCTGACAAGAAACTCCCTCTGTCTCTTCATTTTAACCACTTCCACCCTGGGCTAGTCCCAGTCCCACCTCTAAACCCTAACTATCCTTAATAACTAATTGTGGCTGGGCAGAACACAACCTATCACGAATAATGTACTGTACATTATTAAACACATCAAACTGCATTGCAACAATACACGACTTCAAGGGGAAAGGTGGGCAGAACTTCCATCTTCTTACAGAATGAATGTTCAAACCAAGTACAGGCGATCTGTGCACTCTTGGTGTGACCAAAAAGTCTAGCGCTCCTTCCATCTATTTGTTTTCCCTCTATTTCTGCCCTCCATCTATTCTGATTGACTGTTCTGGCTTTATAGGGCCATAGAAAGGTAGAGATAGATGGAAAGCATGTAGGTGGGAAGGTGCAAAGAACTCTAACAGTTTGGCCCCACCATGATGCACTGAGCACTTGTACTTCGTTTAAACAGTCATTGTGTGCTGAGAGTCTCCCGTTAAATGGACATAATTGGCCCAGATTCATCAAAACTGGCTTTTTGCTTGGTGTCTGTCTCCTAAAGAATTTGGTTTATCATTCACCTGCCATGCGCCAGAGTAAGAAATGTACTCCAGCCCTCTGGCTTCTGTTGTGATCTATACCACTTTTGTGGGGTCAATTATGATGAAATTGTCAGCTATTCCCCCTCTCCTCTCAGCTCTGCCAAATATTCCAAAAATTGGTGGAGCTGACAAAAAAATAAAAAAGTCATCACATTTTTTAGTGCAACTACATGTTGCGCACAATTATACAGTCTTTCAAACAGTTTTAAAGGGAACCTGTCACCTGAATTTGGTGGGACTGGTTTTGGGTCATATGGGCGGGGTTTTGGCGTGTTTGATTCACCCTTTCCTTACCCGCTGGCTGCATGCTGGCCGCAATATTGGATTGAAGTTCATTCTCTGTCCTCCGGAGTACACGCCTGCGCAAGGCAAGATTGAATCGAGAATGCTACAACTCTCAAAAAAGGAACAGGACTTGAAACATTCTTCATTGTCCAAAAGTGGTGACTCCATTATACTCATAATTCAACATGAGAGTATTGTATTAATGTTTTATATTCATATGGCTCTGAACTATCTGTATGTAAAGCATAAATAGAATTTTTACTTTCATATCTCTGTCACCAGTTAAATGGCACAAGCATTGACTCGTATACGCAGAGGACCCATGGGATCCATCTTATTTATTACTTGAATGCTTATTTTACTTGGCACAAGAAAAAAGTAATTTGAAGAATTTGTAATGTGTTTTCAGTGTCTTCCAGGGCAGTGCGAGGAGCACGTCACTATCCCGGTGTGACTATTCATTTCGTGCCTTCATATTGTCTGTCGTCTTTTGTTCGGAGAATAGTGCGTTTTGCAATATTCCGCTTTCAGCCTGTGTTCCAGGAAGGCTATAAATAGTCCAGATCATATTCATGTGTGAAAACAGCTCCGCTCTGCACCTGACTCCTCTGTCTGTGCTTTATTGCTGAAATTTCACATGCAGATTTAAATCTACACGATAAAAAATGGAAATACAGGCTAAACCCAAAGTATCAATAATATTTCCATCACTAACCTCATACATGTATTAATAACCACAAAAAGAAATAAATCTGCCATAAAAACATAGAATTGTATTAGTGCATAATGATTAATTGTAGGTATTAAAATTGCGGTTGACATTACACCAGAAAGTTCACGACGAGTGTATCAAAAAAGGGTATTATAAAAATAATAGCATTCTCTATGAAATTAGTCTGTGTATTTAAGATATAGCTAAAAAGTGTATAATGCCAAAATACTTTAAAATTTAAAATAAATAATTTTATAAAGAAATCAATATGAATAAATATACTGCATTTATCAAGCAAAATACATGAAAAAGAGAACAACACATAAGTTAGGAACCCAGGACTCCAACGCATGTTTCGCCTTTGGCTTTCTCATGGAGTGAATGAGATAGTAATTTACATAAAAAATACTGTCTCATCCAATAGATATTCAGCAATTAAAATAGAGTATAAAGTGCATATGTATCAATCAATGAGGATTGGCTGAGTGCAGGAAGTGATGAATGTGCTCCAACGTGGAACACAACCATGTGATGAAGAAGTGGGGCTATGATAGGGCGTAAAACAGGAAATTGCATGTGTGTCCCTTTAAACCAATAAAAACGGTGATGCATTATCTTTTTATTTACTAAAGCAATATACAATACACAATTTGTATTTTAGGAGTTTTGCTCCTGTCTTTTTCCAGGAAATCCACCCTAAAAACTGCACCACTTTATATGATACACGTGGATTTTCCTGTAGATTTGCACCATATTTTCCCAAATATCTTTCAATAGGTAACATTTCCTGTGAAAGTCTGCAAAAAAATTAACCTTATGTTCAGATTTCAAAATCCTTTCTAGAGGTGAATTTACACACATAAAATTTCCATAATGCGTTGAATACATTGTAGTATAGTGACCCCTGTGGCAGCTAGGGGGCGCTGTGTGTGCTCCTTGGGATATGCATTGAGGCATATCTGTTGTGATAATGGTAGTAAAACAGTGACTGGCAGTGTTGTGAATGGCCGATATGTGTCGCAGAGGGAGTCTGCGTGGTAAGTCTGATGCAATGTTGTTGTTCTGGGACCTGTAGTCCCTGAAGAGTGTGTATATCTATGGTGTAGTTGTAAGGGAGACTTATTAGGCTAGTTGTGTGAGATGGGCGGGACAAACTAGCCACACATCCACACTCCCACCTGTGGGAGTGGTTAGTACTATATAATGTGACTGAGGTATGGTCACATGGGCTCTGAGTGTGGATCTGAATGGTCTGTGCTGGAAGGTCCTGGAGAGAGCCCCATGTGTTGGGAGTGTCGGCTCCCTGAAGAGCCCATGGCGGGGCTCTGGACCTCACACAGAGCAGACTGTGGAACGGATGGAGATCCGTGTTGTACTGACCGGGGTCAGAGTGAGAATGTTGGAAGGATGCCTCTGGTGAAGAGAGGTATCCGAGAACCTGTGCGGCAATGGCAGGTAACGAATGGAGATTCGTGTTGTACTGACCAGGGTCAGAGAAAAGGAAAGACAGAGTCTGAATGTCTGCAGGATGCCTCTAAGGAAGAGAGGTATCTGAGAACCTGTGCGGCACCAACAGGTAATGGATGGGGATCCGTGTGTTGTACTGACCGGGGTCAGAGTGAAAGAAAGAGAGAGACATTATGTCTGGGGCACCTCGGAGGCCAAGAGGTGTCCAGGAACCCGTGAAGGTTGCCAACGGGTAACGGTCTGAAAAACGTGTGTAATGCTGACCGGGGTCAGAGACGAACTGTGGTAAAGTTGAATATGTCCAGATACTGTTCAAGCTGTTACTAAGTTCCTGTGGATGTGGTTTATGTTGTGCGAAATAAACCTAAAAGAATCTGTTTTGATAGAAAACCGTGCCTGAGTGCATTAATCCCGTGCCAAGCGAGTGTCCCCCAAGACACGTAGTAGGCTCTATGCTACAACATACATTTTTAAAAGGAGTCTGTCAGCACAGAATGACTGTTCAAACCAAGCGCAGGCACTTGGTGCATCATGGCGCGGTCAGTCACTTATGTGCCCATTCCCACCTGCTTGTTTTTCTTTCTATCTCTACCCTTAGCTGGCTCTAAGAAGCCAGATATGTCAATCAAAGGAGAGGAGGGTGGGAAGAGAGGGAAACCAAGCAGGTGGGAAGGTGCACTTAAATGTTTGACCGCACCAAGTGTGAACTGAGCGCCTGTACTTGGTTTGAACAGTCATTCTGGGCTGACAAAATCACTTTAAAGGGACACTCAGCACAGAATGACTGTTCAAACTAAGTCCCACCACTCAATGCTTCATGGCTGGGCCAATCATTTATCTACACCTCCCCACCAGCTTGTTTTCCCCATATCTCTACCCCCTTCTTCTTTGATTGATCTTTCAGGCTTCAGAGAGACAGATAAGGGTGGAGATAGATGACGACCAAGCAGATGAGAAGGTGTATGTAAATGATGATCCCCGCTATGAAGCACCTTTAAAGGGAACTGGTCACATCCAGAAACACTATTTACCTGAAAAAATAGGGATCCGCAAGTAAATGGCATTTAAATCTTGTATAACTGGATGCGTGGCTACAATTTAAAATTAAGTTTTTTTTCTCCACGCAGCTGCTCAATTCCAGTCACTGGGTCGGTGCAGGGAAAGTTAGGCCAGGGTCACACTAGAGAGAAATATGAACAAGGGAGAGGCGCAAAAACAACGCATTGCACTCAGGCCAATGTTTCTCTATGGGGCAGCTTCCATCAGCCGTATATTTCTCGGCCGTATTTAACGGGCTGAGAAAATCGCAGCATGCCACGTTTGTCAGTGTATTGAGCAAAAAATCCGCCAATGCAAGTCTATGGGGGCAAGAAAAATATGGATTACACACGGAGCACACATCTGCCTTGCGAGAAATACGCACCGGTGTTCTATAGAAAAGCTGGTAATTCGGTGCGGTGTACAGTAAAATCACACTGACAGGTTAGAATAGAATAGATAAAATAAATGTCTACACATAGACTAGGTATATACTTATATATATGTCAGAGAGACACACATATATATATATATACAGTATATATTTATATTTAATACAGGGCTAGATAGCATAAAAGCCGGTAATTCAATTGCCGGCTTTTGCTAAGTCCTACGAAACCCGTCAGGATATGAGACATGGTTTACATACAGTAAACCATTTCATATCCGTTAGATTTTTGCATATCCCTCACTAATAATGTTAGTAGTGTGTGTGCAAAATTTGGGATCTCTAGGTGTTAAAATAAAGGGTTAAATCACGGAAAAAACTGGTGTGGGCTCCCGGGCAATTTTCTCTGCCAGAGTGGGAAAGCCAGTGACTGAGGGCAGATATGAATAGCCTAGAGAGGGACCATGGTTATTGCCCCCCCTCCGGCTAAAAACATCTGCCCCCAGCCACCCCAGAAAAGGCACATCTGTACGACGCGCCTATTCTGGCACTTAGCCTCTCTCTTCCCACTCCCATGTAGCGGTGGGATATGAGGTAATAAGGGGTTAATGTCTCCCTGCTATGGTAAGGTGACATTAAGCCTGGTTAAAAATGGAGATGTGTCAATAAGACACCTATCCATTATTAAGCCACTAGTCTGAAAGGGTTAAAAAAACACACACATTAAAAATAAAGTATTTTAAAGAAAGAAAGAAAGAAAGGCACAGGGTTTTATTATTCTTTATTGTACGCTCAATCCTAATGAAGACACTCGCTCTCCTGAAAAAAAAATCCAAAATAAAAAAGCAACAATATCCCATGCCTGTCCGCCGTACAGTCATGTCCCATGCTGTAAATCCATCTGAAGGGGTTAAATACAGTTACAACCAGGAGCAGTGCTAATGCGACTGCTCCTGGCTGTAAGAGACTGGGGAATGAATGAAATGAAGGTAACGTAGCTTCGGTGACTAGCGGTGACGTCACCGAAGCTGCGCCCCCTGGTTGCATGAACTCATATGAACTGTAGCGTGGGAATTTTTCTGAATATTTTCTCATGCTACAGTTCATATGAGTTTATGCCACCAGGGGGCACAGCTTCAGTGACAGCACCGCAAGTCACCGAAGCTCCGTTACCTTCATTCCATTCATTCCCCATTCTTTTACAGCCGGGAGTGGCTGCATTAGCAGGCTCCTGGTTGTAACTGTATTTAACCCCTTCAGATGGATTTATAGCGTGGGACATGACTGTACGGTGAACAGGTATGAGATATTGTTGCTTTTTTATTTTGGAATTTTTTCAGGAGAACGAGCGTCGTCAGTTGGATTGAGCATACAATAAAGATATTAAAACCCCATGTGTTTATTTATTTCATTAAAAAACTTTATTCATAATGTGTGTGTGTATTTTTAACCCTTTATTACTATTGGATTAATAATGGATAGGTGTCTTATTGACATCTCTCCATTATTAACCAGGCTTAATGTCACCTCACATTAGCAAGGTGACATTAATCCCTTATTACCCCATATCCCACCGCTACTCAGGAGTGGGAAGAGAGTGGCTAAGTGCCAGAATAGGCGCATCTTACAGATGTGCCTTTTCTGGGGTGGCTGGGGGCAGATGTTTTTAGCCAGGGGGGCCAATAACCATGGTCCCTCTCTAGGCTCTTAATATCTGCCCTCAGTCACTGGCTTTCCCACTCTGGCGGAGAAAATTGCACGGGAGCCCACAACAGTTTTTTCTGTGATTTAACCCTTTATTTTAACACCTAGAGATCCCAAATTTTGCACACACACACTACTAACATTATTAGTGAAGAATATGTAAAAATATAATGGATATGAAATGGTTTACTGTATGTAAACCATGTCTCATATCCTGTCAGGTTTGGTAAGGACATAGCAAATGCCGGCAATTGAATTACCAGTTTTTATGCTATCTAACTCTGTATGAAATATATATAAATATATATATGTGTGTCTCACTGACATATATATATATATATATATATATATATATATATATATATATATATATATATATATATATATATATAATGTATATACTGTATGTTTTCACGAATACTTGAGCCCATGGATCCATTATATGTCCATTTTGCAAGACGGCGAGAAAATCTCGCCGAACGGATGCCATACGGATGACACACAGATATTTTTTGGAGAAAAAAATCGCATCCTCGCATTGAATATGGATCACTATTCAGGAACTTTTCTGCATATCTCGGCCATAAAAAACGGACCGTATTTTGATACGTTATGTCTGACCCCGGCCTTACAGTCACTGCACCCTACACAGTGACTGTAGTCCCTCCAGTATTTGGTTAGTGTTTTATCTCAGAATTTGTAAAAAACAGGATTGGGTGATAAATACAGAAGTGGTGACGTGTTTCTATTATACTTTTCCTCTAATTGTTCCACTCCTGGTTTTGGCTTACAAACACTGATGTAAAATACTTACCAAATACTGAATGTGTGAACGTGGTCTATCTGCGCGTAAATAATATTTCTGGAGTTGACGAGAATCCCCAGCACTGTGTGGCATTTGTGCAAGAAGACTGCCATCTACTGCCCAAACTAGACTCTGTGGAGCCAACCAAAAGAGGGAAAGTTTCAAGGAGGACATTTGAATGGAGAACTGGGTCAGGTGACCTTGATGACACAGTTTTTCGATATAAAAGGCCAGCACGCCAAAATGGGAGGAGTTTTGGTGCCAAGTAAAGGAACCGGCAGGACATGTAACAAGGAAGATGCTGAAGCCAAGGTGACAGGCCGTAGCAAAAGGCCCGAGGCAGTGGGCTGTGGTGCACCTGTAAGCAGAACCCAGACAACACCAAGCGAGTTCTAGAGTCCAGACAATGCCAGTCAAGACCTGAAGACCAGATCCAGGCCAGGGAAATTCTGGAATTCAGACGTGCCTGTCAAGGTCAGAGAACCCGATCTGCACAGGACAAGATCCGGTGACCAGACTATGCCAGTCAAAAGTCAAGGCCCAGCCCTTATCACACTGGATACGAGAGACATCAGCCATTGGCCAAGCCCGAAGATCCGTGAGGAGACTCCACTTGAGGATGGACACCCGTGGTGATGAACAGGAGGTGCAAGTGAGCAGGGCCATTGCTTCCAGCACCGACGTAGTATAGTACGGTGGTTGGTCTGGACTAGTAAGTCAGACAAAGCAGGGGCCGGTTGAAGCGAAGGCAAGCCTTTGTCAAGAGAACTTTGGGCCTAGTGGGAAAAGCCAGAGAATCCCCGCTAGGGCCTGTGTTAGAAGAAGGGCTAAAACATTGTTTGCCCCTAGTAACGGTATCACACTTTTTGTCAGGAGTTAAAGCAACGTATAAAATGAGACTGTTAAATTAGTCAGGTTGAACCTGAGGATTATTTGTATATTTGTTATTGTACATTTCATCCTGTAATTATCCTGTTTAGCATTATTTGTGGTTGCTATAGTCATTACAACTCCTGGCATATCAGGGGAATAAATAGTTTCAGTAGTTACTTTTGGGTCGTGTTCTTTTTGTGCGTTGCTTCCGGTCACCTGCTTCACATAAAACTGATTTCTGTTACAGAAATATCTGCAATAATTTATGTAGCTTGTGAATTTATCATTCGGTTTTGCTCATTTGCTCCAGATTTTCTGTGATTATGGTTAAGTTCACACTAGCGCATGAAAAATCTTCTGTTTTTTATTTAGAAAATATAGACAATTGGTGGTCCATATGCAGTCTATTTTTTTTATATCATCAGTGATTAATATTTACAAGACTAAATACAGTTTCCTCTCTTAAAAAAGAGATGCTGTAAGATAGATCCGTTTCGGATCTGTTTATTTTTGTGTACTCCTAGAATTGATTGGGAAACTTACGGAAAATACTAGTGTATGCTGTGATTTTTTTTCAAACACAGATTCGGTCTATGCAAAAATAAAAAAATCATTTGAATAGCCCAATGAAATAACAATGGTTCTCGTGCTGTCTGTGTGATGTCAGTTTTTTCTGAGATTTAGGGTGCAGTCAACACGGACGACGATCGCACAGCAGTGCACGGACAGGTCGGCAGCTCGTCTGACTCGAGCATGACAGCTGCATAGAAATACATACTGTCAGGGTCAGGAAACCTGCCGGTCAGTCCGAGCATTGCGATGTGATCATCGTCCGTGTTAAACGGCCATCTGAATGCGCCCTTAGTGTATGTGCACACAGAGTTTTTGAGGAGTTTCGTGGAACTGGTCTATTCCAAATAAATACTTGAAAAGACTCAAAACACACTTGATAGACTTTTACTATTCATTTTTAGGAATTAAAGCCACCACTTTGATGTTCATATTTTCTGTATTTTGGGCCTTTTTTCAGTTTCAGGCTTAGAAAATCACTTGGTGGAAACTGCATATCAGTCCTTTGAAGTGGTTTATGAAAGACATTGCTCCAAACTAGGCACTGTCCCAACAAAAGGCTACAAAAAAAAATGCTTCAGGAAAAAAACTCTTCTAAAATGATTAAAAAAAACCTCAAAATCACTTTAGGAAACAAAAAACTCCTCAAATAAGAAAAGTTTCCTGAAGAAGTTTCTACTAATGAACTTGAGTGCTTTGAAAAAGCTTCATGTGCTCATAACCTGAGTCTGTTTGCCCATGATGAGTTTGGGGTGACTTTTTGTAATGGAAACTCTCCAAAACCCTCCTCAAAAGCTCAAAACTCCTCAGAAACTTGGAGTTTCCATTCCCAAAATCTTTGCAATACAATTTTGTGTGTACACATCCTTCGTGTGCCATGTTCTGAGACATTATTTCTGTTTGATGACATCACATTGAGCATTTTTCCAGCGGTTTCTTATGATTTCACAGTGATAATCATCAATGTAATGTAACATCCCTGTATTTGTCATTCCTGTTTTGTGACATCGCTTCTTGCATTATTGATGTACATTGCACGAGGTAACCAAATTATTACTGTGTGCATCATCACCGTGACGTGACTATTTATCCGCTATGGGCATTACCCATGTGCTGTAACATCACCATTTTTATTCCTTTTATTATAATTACACTGACACATTTCTGTGGTTATTATCTTTGTACTGTTAATACACTGGGCCCAATTCAACAAGACCTACATGGTTCACACCGTTTTTGATGAGGAAATCTGCTGGATGTAGACGTCTCTGTGTGCACCTCACCACAAATCCTACTGCAGTCCCTGCTGGACTGAGGTTTCCAGTGTAGTCAACTTCGCCACAAGTTATTCATCTGGCGAGCGGCGGTCAATAGGCCCCATCACGGCTCCATAAACTTTTTCAAACTTTGCAAAATTTTAGCAAGGCATGGAGTTGCCCCAAAATTTGGTGGCTTTTCAAACCTTTTTATGCCAGAATACTGGCATAAAAGCTTCAATGATTGAGGTTCCTTCTGTTTCTCATCTCTGTAGTGGGATATAGTCTCTGATTGGGCTGTTAATAGTCCCACCAGAAACATTGACTCTGGAGGCCACTTTTCAAGTAACAAAAAATATTTGATTGCTCTCATTTAGAAATTTACCTCCGCTTCTACACAATAACAGGCTGAGTAGTTTATAAATGAAGGCTGAGATGTCACCTTTGTACATAGTGAATCAAGTGTATTGTGCCAAGCACTGCTCATGTAGGAGGCCCACTCCTGCACAGGGGCCCACCTTGGGTCAGAGCGAGCCTGGTATTGTGGACTTATTCAATGTTCTGTGACATCACTATGCAGTAAAAATAAGAATTATTCCTGCGCGAGAGCGCAAGTTCACCACTCCTTCTTAACATCTTGCCTGGTAACAATTTGCACTGCAAATGTTGGAAAGTTCAATGTAGCAAACCTGGCATCATGTCATATTGCTATATCAGTATCAGTAGGCTGTAACCACCTACTTTGAGATCCCTGCAACTTTCACTATGGACAATTAGGTCACTGGATGCGATAAGTGCAATTTTATGCGATAATAAATTCTCTGTCCTAAAAACTCAGAAATATGTTAACATCGGAAAATAAAAATAAATGGAAAATATGAAAAGACAATGGATAGAAAATAGTAATATGCCCTCGTGTGTAATGTAATATAGTACAAAGGCAACTAACAAAAATGATATCAATCAGCGACAGCAAGTGGTGCCAGCGTCACTTTATTTACACACAATCTGCCTATATTCCAATATGTGCAACATAGTACATGACCAATGTTAGGAACATATATAGACTCCAACTGCCAAGCTCGCGGACCATCTGTCACATCTACTACCAAAGAACAGATGTCTTTATACACATTAAATGCAGCCTTTAAAACATATAATCCTGGAGATAAAGAGCTGAAAATAAGCTGAAAATGAGCGTATCAGTTTCCGTGATGCAGCATCATGGACATGTCTGAGAATGAAAGAGTTTTCCAGTGATTTGACTAACAACTGTGTTCAATAAGATTCTGTTCAGTTAAATATTCAGCACTAAATAAATTCAAAAGGCTATATGTGTGGAGCTTCTGTATTTAGGTTCTGTATGGAGGTTCTGTATGGAGGTTCTGTGTGGACGTTCTGTGTGGAGGTTCTGTATGGAGGAGGTGCTACGGGTTTTTTTATTTGATAAAATACATTGTATATTTCTGGCTGCATGCAGCTACCACAAGAGGGAGCTAACAGCTATCAATTTATACACTTAGCATTTAACTAAATGCACATTGTATAAATCTGCCGATTGTGAACTTCCTGGTAGCCACTATTATACACAGGTGTCCATACCTACCTTTTCTCTGTCCTCAACAAATCCTGAGATGACCAGTGTTACAGAACCCCCCAGCACCAAGAATATGTTATGCAGTATATGTATGTATAATAGGTTCCATGTGAAATGCATCAGTCCACAGGCTGCGCCCCTGGGCAGAGGGGACAAGATATTCTCCTTCTGACCTCCCCTACCTTTGTAATTCCCACAGTAAATATCGGCAGGCTCCGGCCACCTGCGGTTATTGTAATGTATGTCTGGCCTGCTGTTTTTCTATTGGCCTGCCCTTTGTATCTGTGTTATATATTCTGTGTGCTGTGAATAAAGTGTGGTTAGACTGGAAATATGTGGAGAAGCAGTGAGATTTTATATGCACCCATGTAACCAAACAATTCCAGCCAGCGTCCTTCATTCAGAATCCAGCCAAAGCAGAGTGGACCTCCTGAAACACGGGGTGATACCTAAAGAGGTACTACAGCACAGTAGACCTCGTTACACTGGTGGCAGACAGTGGGATGTGAGACCCCTTCTACAGGAGGAAAGGAATGAATGGAAAACAACTACCAGAAGTTAAAGAGGACTACATTAAAAGATCTGGTGGAAGCCCGAGGGTTAACAAACAAAACAAAAGCGGATTTGATAGCAGCCATCATGGAACACGACAGTGCAGCGCCCCCCAATGTGAACGTGGAGGAGACTGAATTCCAGAGGGAGGTAAAGAACAGACTGGCGGTCTATGGTCCAAACCCTGCAGTAGAGCTCATACGAGAGGTGATGGCTGATGTGCGTACTGATCTGAAGGAAAAGATGGCCGAGCAGACCAGGATAGAGCTAGCCAAGATGGAGATGGCAGAGCGGACCAAAGTGGAGCTGGCCAAGATGGAGATGACAGAGCGGAGAGAGGAGAGTCAGCGAGCAGGGGGAGCTCTGGCCTCCGCCCAGGTACCTTCAACCATAAGCCACAAAAAGATCCAGTATAATGCCTTCCGACAGTTGGGGGAGGCAGAGGAAGACATTGATGGCTTTCTGCAGGACTTTGAGCGTCAGTGTGCCCTTCATCAAGTGAAGCCGGAGGAACGGGTTCAGATTCTGGCCAGCAAGCTGACAGGCCGGGCAGCAGACGCCTATCGCACGGTACCTGATGAGGACTGTAGGGACTATGAGCGGATCAAAGAAGTGATCTTGGCCCGGTATGCGCTGACACCAGAGGCATACCGGCAAAAGTTCCACGGACTTATAAAATGAGTAACCGATACCCACGCTGAATGGGCCTGTAAATTATGGCGGTCACTGCTACAGTGGGTACAAGGGAGCCAAGCAACCACTAAGAAGGACGTCCTCCAGCTCATCTTGTTAGAACGATTCTTTAATGGACTAACCCCCGAGACACAGGAATGGCTTCGGGACAGGTGGCCAACGACTCTTGAGGAAGCCGCTCGTCTGGCCGATGAACATCATGATGCCAGAAGGCCTCAGTTGTCCGGATCAAAGACGGTCACTAGGGGTCCACCCATGGACCTGGAGGGCCCCAAACCACCGAAGATTGTAGGGGGACCAGCTAGAAACCCGGCCTACCCCAGTTCCCATGGGGCGCAATGCCACACCTGCTGTCAGCTGGACCACCTGCAAAGACAATGTCCCAACCGGACTCAGCATACCCAGTGGCCAAAGGCGGGAACAGCTACCTTCAGCCGGGCCGCTGTACACTGCTACCAAGGCGAAGTTGACCCGTAATTGGGGGCTACGACTAACCAAGGGGTGGAAGAGATGGAGGAAGTGCTGCATGAAGTGGACCCTGTCATGAATCCCAATGGCTAGGGATAGCAAGGGACAAGCAAAGTAATACAAAATATCGGACGAGCTCTAGGGTGATGGAACCTGGGCTGACCGCTGCCCTACGCCTGACAAACACAACTAGAGATAGCCAGGGAGCGTGCCTACGTTGGTTCTAGACGCCACGCACCAGCCTAAGAGCTAACTAGTACTGCAGAGAAAATAAAGACCTCACTTGCCTCCAGAGGAATGAACCCCAAAAGGTATAGTTGCCCCCCACATGTATTGACGGTGAAATGAGAGGAAGGCACACACATAGAGATGATATATATAGGTTCAGCAAATTGAGGCCCGCTGTAAACTAGAAAGCAGAACGATACAAAAGGGGTCTGAGCGGTCAGCAAAAAACCCTAATCAAAAAACCATCCTGAGATTACAAGAACCCATGTGCCAACTCATGGCACATGGGGAGAACCTCAGTCCACTAGAGCTACCAGCTAGCATAGAGACATAATAAGCAAGCTGGACAAAAAAACCAACAACTGAAAATCAGCACTTAGCTTATCCTGAAAGATCTGGGAGCAGGTAGGCAGGAACCAAACAGAGCACATCTGAATACATTGATAGCCGGCAAGGGAATGACAGAAAGGCCAGGTAAAATAGGAAACACCCAGCCTCTGATGGACAGGTGGAAACCAAAGGCCGCAACCCACCAAAGTCACCCAGTACCAGCAGTAACCACCAGAGGGAGCCCACAAACAGAATCCACAACAGGACCCCCCCCTTGAGGAGGGGTCACCGAACCCTCACGAGAACCCCCAGGGCGATCAGGGTGAGCTCTATGGAAGGCGCGGACCAAATCAGTCGCATGAACATCGGAGGCGACCACCCAGGAATTATCCTCCTGACCATAACCCTTCCACTTAACCAAATACTGGAGTTTGCGTCTGGAAACACGAGAATCCAAGATCTTCTCAACAACATACTCCAATTCTCCCTCCACCAGCACCGGAGCAGGAGGCTCAACCGAAGGAACAACGGGCACCTCATACCTCCGCAACAACGACCGATGGAACACATTATGAATAGCAAACGATGCTGGGAGATCCAAACGAAAAGATACAGGGTTAAGAATCTCCGAGATCCTATAAGGACCGATGAACCGAGGCTTGAACTTAGGAGAAGAGACCTTCATAGGGACAAAACGAGAAGACAACCACACCAAATCCCCAACAAGAAGTCGGGGAATCACGCGGCGACGGCGATTAGCAAACTGCTGAGTCTTCTCCTGAGATAACTTCAAATTGTCCACCACCTGGTTCCAAATCTGATGCAGCCTGTCCACCACCACGTCCACTCCAGGACAATCCGAAGACTCCACCTGACCAGAGGAAAAACGAGGATGAAACCCCGAATTACAAAAAAAGGAGAGACCAACGTGGCAGAACTAGCCCGATTATTAAGAGCAAATTCGGCCAGTGGCAAAAAAGCAACCCAGTCATCTTGATCAGCAGAAACAAAACACCTCAAATAAGTTTCCAAGGTCTGATTAGTTCGCTCCGTCTGGCCATTCGTCTGAGGATGGAATGCAGACGAGAAAGACAAATCAATGCCCATCTTGGCACAAAACGTCCGCCAAAATCTAGACACAAACTGGGATCCCCTGTCAGAAACGATATTCTCAGGAATCCCATGCAAACGAACCACGTTCTGAAAAAATAAAGGGACCAACTCAGAGGAGGAAGGCAACTTAGGCAAGGGCACCAAATGAACCATCTTAGAAAAGCGGTCACACACAACCCAGATAACGGACATTTTCTGTGAAACCGGGAGATCAGAAATAAAATCCATGGAAATGTGCGTCCAAGGCCTCTTCGGGATGGGCAAGGATAACAACAACCCACTGGCCCGAGAACAGCAAGGCTTAGCTCGAGCACACACTTCACAAGACTGCACAAAGGTACGCACATCCCTAGACAAGGAAGGCCACCAAAAAGACCTGGCCACCAAGTCTCTAGTACCAAATATTCCAGGATGACCAGCCAACACAGAAGAATGGACCTCGGAGATGACTCTACTGGTCCAATCATCCGGAACAAACAGTCTTTCTGGTGGACAACGATCCGGTTTATCCACCTGAAACTCCTGCAATGCACGTCGCAAGTCTGGGGATACGGCGGACAATATTACCCCATCCCTAAGGATACCAGTAGGCCCAGAGTCTCCAGGAGAGTCAGGCACAAAACTCCTGGAAAGAGCATCTGCCTTCACATTCTTTGAACCTGGCAGGTATGAAACCACAAAATTGAAACGAGAAAAAAACAACGACCAACGAGCCTGTCTAGGATTCAAACGCCTGGCAGACTCAAGGTAAATGAGATTCTTGTGATCAGTCAAGACCACCACACGATGTTTAGCACCCTCAAGCCAATGACGCCACTCCTCAAATGCCCACTTCATGGCCAAAAGCTCCCGATTACCCACATCATAATTGCGCTCGGCGGGCGAGAATTTTCTAGAGAAGAATGCACATGGCTTCATCACCGAGCCATTAGAACTTCTCTGTGACAAAACCGCCCCCGCTCCAATCTCGGAAGCATCAACCTCAACCTGAAAAGGAAGTGAAACATCTGGTTGACACAACACAGGAGCAGAAGAAAACCGGCGCTTAAGTTCCTGAAAGGCCTCCATGGCCGCAGGAGACCAATCAGCAACATAAGCACCCTTTTTAGTCAAATCAGTCAAAGGTTTAACAATACTGGAAAAATTAGCAATGAACCGACGATAAAAATTAGCAAACCCCAAGAACTTCTGAAGGCTCTTAACAGATGTAGGTTGTGTCCAGTCACAAATCGCCTGAACCTTGACGGGATCCATCTCAATAGTAGAAGGAGAAAAAATGTACCCCAAAAAAGAAATCTTCTGGACTCCGAAGAGACACTTTGAGCCCTTCACAAACAGAGAATTGGCCCGCAGAACCTGAAACACCTTCCTGACCTGTAGAACATGAGACTCCCAGTCATCAGAAAACACCAAAATATCATCCAAATACACAATCATAAACTTATCCAGATATTCACGGAAAATATTGTGCATAAAGGACTGAAAGACTGACGGAGCATTGGAGAGTCCAAAAGGCATTACCAAATACTCAAAATGGCCCTCAGGCGTATTAAATGCGGTTTTCCACTCATCACCCTGTTTTATCCGCACCAGATTATACGCACCGCGAAGATCTATCTTAGTGAACCACCTAGCCCCCTTAATGCGAGCAAACAAATCAGTCAATAATGGCAATGGATACTGATACTTGACTGTAATCTTATTCAGAAGGCGATAATCTATACAAGGCCTCAGGGAACCATCTTTTTTTGCCACGAAAAAAAAACCTGCTCCCAGAGGGGACGAAGATGGACGAATATGTCCCTTTTCCAAGGACTCCTTAATATAATTCCGCATAGCAGTATGCTCTGGCAGTGACAGATTAAATAAACGACCCTTAGGGAACTTACTGCCAGGAATCAATTCTATAGCACAGTCACAATCTCTATGCGGAGGGAGTGAATTGAGCTTAGGCTCCTCAAAAACATCCCTATAGTCAGACAAAAACGCAGGGATCTCAGAAGGAGTAGATGAAGCGATTGAAATCGGAGGTGCATAATCATGAACCCCCTGACATCCCCAGCTTAACACAGACATTGTTTTCCAGTCCAGGACAGGATTATGAGTTTGTAACCATGGCAGACCAAGCACTAGTACATCATGTAAATTATACAGTACAAGGAAGCGAATCACCTCCTGATGAACGGGAGTCATGCGCATGGTCACTTGTGTCCAATACTGCGGTTTATTCATAGCCAATGGTGTAGAGTCAATTCCCTTCAGAGGAATAGGAACTTCCAGAGGTTCCAGACTAAAACCGCAGCGTTTAGCAAATGACCAATCCATAAGACTCAGGGCAGCGCCCGAATCCACATAGGCATCGACGGAAATGGAAGACAGTGAAAAAATCAGAGTCACAGACAAAATGAACTTAGGCTGCAGAGTACCAATGGCAAAAGATTTATCAACCCTTTTTGTGCGTTTAGAGCATGCTGATATAACATGAGCTGAATCACCACAATAAAAACACAATCCATTTTTCCGCCTATAATTTTGCCGTTCACTTCTGGACTGAATTCTATCACATTGCATAGTCTCAGGTGCCTGTTCAAAAGACACCGCCAACTGGTGCACGGGTTTGCGCTCCCGTAAACGCCGATCAATCTGAATGGCCATAGCCATCGACTCATTCAGACCTGTAGGCGTAGGGAACCCCACCATAATATCCTTAATGGCCTCGGAATGACCATTTCTGAAGTTTGCAGCCAGGGCGCACTCATTCCACTGAGTAAGCACCGACCATTTCCGAAATTTTTGACAATATATTTCCGCTTCATCATACCCCTGAGAGAGGGCTAATAAAGCCTTTTCAGCCTGAATCTCCAGGTTGGGTTCCTCATAGAGCAATCCCAATGCCAGAAAAAACGCATCCACATTGAGCAATGCAGGATCCCCTGGTGCCAATGCAAATGCCCAATTCTGAGGGTCGCCTCGCAGGAAAGATATTACAATCTTGACCTGTTGAGCAGGGTCTCCAGAGGAGCGAGATTTTAAAGAAAGAAACAATTTACAACTGTTCCTGAAATTCAGGAAGGTAGATCTATCTCCAGAAAAGAACTCTGGAATAGGAATTCTAGGTTCAGACATGGGAGTGTGAACAACAAAATCCTGTATGTTTTGAACTTTTGCTGCAAGATTACTCAGGCTGGAAGCCAAACTCTGGACATCCATGTTAAACAGCTAATATCAGAGCCATTCAAGGGTTAAGAGGAGGTAAGAAGCAGCTAGACAGCAATTAAGGGCTAGGCAGCAAAACTCTGAAGGGAAAAAAAAAAAAAAAAAAATTCCCTTAAACACTTCTTTTTCTCCTGCTTCAGCCCAAACAATTAACACTTTGTGGGCCGGCTATACTGTCATGAATCCCAATGGCTAGGGATAGCAAGGGACAAGCAAAGTAATACAAAATATCGGACGAGCTCTAGGGTGATGGAACCTGGGCTGACCGCTGCCCTACGCCTGACAAACGCAACTAGAGATAGCCAGGGAGTGTGCCTACGTTGGTTCTAGATGCCACGCACCAGCCTAAGAGCTAACTAGTACTGCAGAGAAAATAAAGACCTCACTTGCCTCCAGAGGAATGAACCCCAAAAGGTATAGTTGCCCCCCACATGTATTGACGGTGAAATGAGAGGAAGGCACACACATAGAGATGATATATATAGGTTCAGCAAATTGAGGCCCGCTGTAAACTAGAAAGCAGAACGATACAAAAGGGGTCTGAGCGGTCAGCAAAAAACCCTAATCAAAAAACCATCCTGAGATTACAAGAACCCATGTGCCAACTCATGGCACATGGGGAGAACCTCAGTCCACTAGAGCTACCAGCTAGCATAGAGACATAATAAGCAAGCTGGACAAAAAAACCAACAACTGAAAATCAGCACTTAGCTTATCCTGAAAGATCTGGGAGCAGGTAGGCAGGAACCAAACAGAGCACATCTGAATACATTGATAGCCGGCAAGGGAATGACAGAAAGGCCAGGTAAAATAGGAAACACCCAGCCTCTGATGGACAGGTGGAAACCAAAGGCCGCAACCCACCAAAGTCACCCAGTACCAGCAGTAACCACCAGAGGGAGCCCACAAACAGAATCCACAACAGGACCCCGTGCAGGCAGCCCAGGCAGATAATCGACAACAGCATCGACAGGTCATGTGGGTTAATGGGAAACGTATGCAGGGACTAAGAGATTCCGGGGCAACTTTGACCCTTGCGAAGCCTCATCTCGTCCGGGACCAAGAGAAGATGGACCGGACAGTGGCAGTCCGTGTAGCAGGGGGAGCCATACATCGACTGCCCACTGCCTGGAATCACCTGAACTGGGGAGTCAGGGATAGCCTTGTTGAGGTCGGCTTGATGGAGGATTTGCCCGCAGATGTCTTGCTGGGAAATGACTTGGGGCCCATGTTGTCTGCCTTCTCGGTTGCCCCTCTGGCTGAGACACATCCTGTGACCACCCGGAGACAAGCTCGAGCTGCAGAGGCGAAATCACACTCAGAGGAGGCCCAGGTAAGACATCCTAGCCCTACACGTATTCCCATAGCCAGGCACATTTCTTGGGCCACACCAGATGAATTTAAGAGGGAGTTACTTGAGGATCCTTCATTGGAGGGATATCGTGGGAAGGCACAAGAGGGGAGAGGAGTACTGGAAGGGGAACAGTTTATATGGAAGCAGGGACTCCTCTACCGGATCACAGAGCAGCACCACATAGGGACGAGCCCCACTATAAAATGACAGCTGGTAGTTCCCAAGAAGTATAGGCAGGAGTTACTGCGAATCTCTCATGACATATCCTTGGCCGGGCACTTCGGTGTCAGTCGCACCAGGCATCGTCTGACACAAAACTTCTTTTGGCCGGGGGTAACCTATGATGTTCGTCAGTACTCCCAGACCTGTGACAGTTGCCAGCGCATTGGCAAGAGGGGAGATCGATGCAAGGCCAAATTACGCCCCCTCCTCATTGTGGAGGAACCATTTAGCCGAGTAGCGGTCGATCTGATAGGGCCGTTAGCCAAACCCAGTCCGTCAGGGAAAAGGTATATATTGACAGTGGTAGATTATGCCACATGGTATCCAGAGGCGGTTGCGTTACCTAACATACAGGCAGAGATGGTGGCGGCTGCCCTGCTCCAGGTTTTCTCACGGGTTGGATTTCTCCGGGAGATTATCTCGGACCAGGGTACCCAGTTTACAGCAGAGGTGACCAACCAACTGTGGAAGCTGTGTGGCGTAAAGTCCGTTAGAAGCGCCCCGTACCATCCGCAAACCAATGGGTTGTGTGAACGCTTTAACGGGACGTTAAAACAACTTATTGGGACTTTTACCAGGACCTACAGGGACTGGGAGAAATTCTTGCCTCACCTCCTGTTTGCCTATCGGGAGGTGCCCCAAGAATCCACGGGGTTCTCTCCGTTCGAACTGGTATATGGGAGACGAGTAAGGGGACCCCTAGACTTAGTGCTAGAACACTGGGAAGGGGAGGGCATCATAGAAGGGGTACCTATTGTACCCTATGTGCTGGAATTCCTGGACCGCCTACAGGAGCTGACCCAGGCTGTACGTGGGAACATGCAGGAGGCTCAGCGGCGCCAGCGCATATGGTACGATAGGAGGGCCAGAGAGCGCACCTTGGAAATAGGACAGAAGGTCCTGGTGTTAGAGCCCACTAGGCAGAACAAGTTCCAAGCTGCATGGCAGGGGCCCTACCAGGTAGTGGGGAAAATAGCCAACACCACCTATAATGTCGCCGATTGTGACAACCCCAGGGTTATCCGCATGTTCCATGTGAATATGCTGAAGCCCTACCGGGAGCGCCCTGAAGAGGTAGTGGCCATCTGTGCACCTGAAGCAGAGGATTTAGCCGGACTTCCCTTGCCTGATGTTTTAGGGGAAAGGACTCAGACTAAAACATGGGACCAGGTACACTTGGGTGAAGACCTAGGTCCCCGGGAGAGACAGCAGGCGGAGGCGTTGTTGAGGCAGCGACAGAGGATGTTTTCAGGGAGACCAGGGTACACTCGCCTGGCACAACACAAGGTTGAGACCCAGGATCAGACCCCCCTGCGACAACCCCCCTTCCGCGTCCCTGAGTCTGTACGAGAAGGGATGCGACAAGAGATACAAGAGATGTTGCGTTTAGGGGTCATTGAAGAGTCAGATAGTCCCTGGGCATTCCCCGTAGTGTTAGTGCCCAAGAAGGATGGGACTACACGGTTTTGTGTAGACTATTGTAAGCTCAATGAGAAAACAGTGATGGATGCGTATCCCATGCCGCGTGTGGATGAGTTGTTAGACCGGCTGGCAGGGGCAAAGTATTTGACCACCATCGATCTATGCAAAGGCTACTGGCAGATTCCCCTTAGTCCTGACGTTATTCCCAAGTCTGCATTTGTCACCCCATTCGGCTTATTCCAGTTTCGAGTTATGCCATTCGGGATGAAGACTGCCCCGTCGACCTACCAGAGGCTGGCTGACCGGCTTCTGGATGGTCTCCAGGACTATGCTTGTGCCTACCTGGATGACATCGCCATCTACAGCGCGACATGGGAAGAGCATCTAAATCACCTAGAGACAGTATTAGACAGGATCCACAAGGCCGGAATCACCCTGAACCCAAACAAGTGTCACGTGGGCAAAGCAGAGGTTCAGTATTTAGGGCATTGGGTGGGAGGTGGGAAACAGAGACCAAAACCAGCCAAGATTGAGGCCATAGCCAAATGGCCCACCCCACGCACTAAAACCCAGGTCATGGCGCTTCTAGGGACAGCGGGGTATTACAGGAAATTCGTTCACAATTACAGCAGCGTAGCCAAGCCCCTCACTGATCTGACCCGTAAGAACCAACCCCGCCAGGGAACCTGGACCCCAGAGTGTGAGGAAGCCTTCCACCAGCTAAAGGACGTCCTCACCAATACCCCTGTATTGGCCACACCCGATCCAACTAAACGTTTCCTTGTTCACACGGACGCTTCTATGTATGGATTAGGGGCAGTACTAAGCCAAGTCGGGCCGGATGGCCAAGAACACCCGGTAGCTTACCTGAGTTGGAAACTACTGCCCGGTGAAGTGAGCTATGCGGCCATCGAGAAGGAGTGCCTGGCAATAGTATGGGCACTCAAAAAGTTATAACCATATTTGTATGGACGACAGTTTTCCCTCCTAAAGGACCATAATCCCCTAGTCTGGCTTAATCGGGTCTCCGGAGACAACGCCAGATTACTCCGGTGGAGTTTAGCCCTACAACCTCTGGACTTCACCATCCACTACAGACCCGGCAAACAAAACGGTAACGCCGATGGACTAAGTCGACAAACGGAACTTGTACCAACCCCATAAACTTCGGTCATCCCCAAACCGATCCGTTAAGGATCAGACTGTGTATGCTGATCGCGTCGCTGAAAAGGGGAGCCGTGCTACAGAACCCCCCAGCACCAAGAATATGTTATGCAGTATATGTATGTATAATAAGTTCCATGTGAAATGCATCAGTCCACAGGCTGCGCCCCTGGGCAGAGGGGACAAGATATTCTCCTTCTGACCTCCCCCACCTTTGTAATTCCCACAGTAAATATCGGCAGGCTCCAGCCACCTGCGGCTATTGTAATGTATGTCTGGCCTGCTGTTTTTTCTATTGGCCTGCCCTTTGTATCTGTGTTATTTATTCTGTGTGCTGTGAATAAAGTGTGGTTAGACTGGAAATACGTGGAGAAGCAGTGAGATTTTATATGCACCCATGTAACCAAACAATTCCAGCCAGCATCCTTCATTCAGAATCCAGCCAAGGCTGAGTGGACCTCCTGAAACACGGGGTGATACCTAAAGAGGTACTACAGCACAGTAGACCCCGTTACAACCAGTTATAAAACAAAATGTACAATCGGGAATTGTTTATGCTATTTGTGGCCACCCAGTGATTGTAATGTGGGTCTTGGGAAAATGGGGAATGTAAGGATGAGCACATCTGTACAGTACTGTTAATCACCTGTCCTGCTCCAATTGAGGCCAGCTCTCTTCTCTTGTGTCCATTGGGTTACTATGGTAACCTGTTGAGCACACCTGATGTAATCTTTCTAGGCCTTTAAAAAGCTGCAGCCTCTTGCGTATATAGGTAGTGCAGAGTCTACACTGTCTATCACGTGCATTTCTACCCAAAGTATATCAACTGATAAACACAACTGTCTGCATATTCAGCTTTCCCAAGTGCCTGTTTGCTGACTCAGCCATGCACTTCTTGTGTTGTGTCCACACACTCAGTTCTACTATTCCAAGGTGCCAGTGTGCTGAATCAGCTCTGCTGTTCCTAGGTGCTGTCTGCACACCCAGCTTTGCAGCAAGGTTATTGTTCATTTACATGACTTTGCTATTCCAAGGTGTCATCCACTCATTTTGCTCTCCTGCTTCCAGGTGCTTCCCCGTCTACATAAATCTGCTGTTCCAAGGTGCCTGATCGATTATCCTGCTCTACTGATTTTTGCTGTGCCATACAGCTAATCCAGCTAAGGTGTCCCACCCCAATCCAGGTGTCAACTAGATGGTCCAGTTCTGCAGTTTGACATTGTGTTCTACATTTCCAACTCAGTAGCACCAACACCTCTTGTCTCTGCTACACAATCTGGCCTACAATTACTGAATCCACCTCACCAAGTGAACTCCCAAGTCTGTGTGCAGATGCAGATGCAAGTTTCTGGAGTGTTTAAAATTATGAAATTTTTAAAAAAATTTAAAAAGCTTTTTTTTTTCAAAAGTATCTTGGGACAGATTCCATCAGGATCCACTTCAAAGTGACATGTCCTTTTTTCCACTAGGCATTTTTAAATGCCTGAAGTGGAAAAAAACATCAAAAAACTCCATAAATGACCTGCAAAGAAGATTAACATTGTAATTAATAGAGTCTTTCTGATGTTTTTCGTTTGTAATTTTGGAGCCAATCTGTTAAAAAAAGTCCACAAAATCTATTTCCACATCATCTAAAGGGGCATTTACACTGCAAGGCAATTGTGAACAAACTTTGTCAAAATGCTAATTTCATGATTATCTTACTGTGCAAACAAGCTGCTGATCACCCAATGAATGAGCTAAACACTCGTTCATCATGTAAACTTATCTTTTATGCAGCACAAAAGATCATCATTCTTGGTGGTGCATCATCCAGTGTAAAAAGGACTTGCACTGCCGAGAACAATGGCAGCCTACAGGCATTTGAATGGCCGACGACCAGTAAAAGTTTACCTTTTGGCGGTCATATCGTGCTGCCAGTCTTTCCATGTAAATCGACCCTAACAACACTGTCCTGAGTTAAATGCCCTGCTTCTGTGGTAGATACATATTTGTAACATCTGTGAAAGACAATTAAGAGTTTTCTCAGTTTTTTTTCCACTATGTTCCTTACAAAAATAAGAAAATGTTATTTTATATTGTCAAAAATAATAGCTGGGGGCGTCGGCAGACCCCCACCACTACCAGTTCGTCAAGTAGACACAACTCTGCTGCCTCCAATCATCAAGACAATTACACAATTGACTAATGAATGATGGATGCCAACGCATCTGCCTCCACTGCAGGGTAATGGGAAATTCATAGTGAGTGTATGGAATATACACCTCTGATTCCCATGTATGGAATAGTCATGGCCTAAAGTGTTGGCAGTATAATCATGAAAGAAAAAATGACATATAAGGGACATAAAACGTGTAACATAGAAATCCCCTTTAAAAATATAATTTTATTAATTAAATAGTTAAAAATACCACTTCCCAGTGAGAACGGAAAAAATTATTATATTATTAAGGGATATATATAGGTGCACCTACCCTACTAGATATCCCTGCACTGGCCTACTGCCCCTACCTAGCAGTGGAGGTTGGCACCCTGATAGTATATTTGGCGCCCCCACTCCGCGACGGCTCACCCCTGCTGGCCCTATAAATTACCTTACCAACTAAAGGGGAGAAAACAATAAGCAATTAAAAGAAATGAAGGAAGAGCAGGCAGGCAGAACTAAGGTGCACACTATATAGATAAGGACCAACTCCCTACTTATGGTCTCTTTAGGGACAATGTGCTAAAGGCATATAACCAAGATAGCTAACCTATATTGTGTACAATTGTCCTTGTGTGTACTCACAAAAGATGTACTCCTATCCTATATATCAATACTGAGACTTTTAGTAGGAAGAGGAACACAGATACAAATGACTTGGTTCAGTCCGGATACAGGACTATGCATAATAACACTGTCTGGCAAAGAAGACATATAGATAACAGCATTGCATATATAATGGAATACAAATAGCCAGCCGGCAGTGTACAGATAATATTTTTGACTAGACCATATAATAGCGCTGCATATGGAATCACATACAGGTGCCACTAACCAGTATTCAGTGTTTATGCTAGTGCAATATGCTAGACCAAAAAGCAATATTCAAATGCTAACATAGAAAGCCAGTGGGAAAGATATTCTCCCTAGAGGAGACACTTAGCTGTAGGTATAACGCCCCGACGCGTTTCCCCGTCATACGGTTCCTCAGGGGGCAGACACAGATATAATAAACCGAAAGTCAGCGATGCAGGTGCCCTGATACCGGGACAGACCTGTTTAAATCCCCGGAGATAGGACTTATGTAGTAGAGTGCAATCCTGCTAGCAAATCGGCAGGGCGCCCTAAGCCCCTCCCCTCCTCACATTTCCAAACAGACCGGGTATAGCACAGCACAGTATGTGTGAAAGAAATACCAGTGTCCATGTAAGCCAAGGGCTCCCACCCCTTAGCATAAATAAACAGATAGCACATTAGAAGAATAGATTTACATACCGCACAGTACATTTGCGCCACAAATAGATTCTAAGCCGCATGGTGTATAGTGGGCGCCGTCATCCTTGATACAGGAGCACCAAATTGCGCATGCGCACAGTCCCAGTGCCTAGGAGGCGGCGCCAGTGCGCTCCATGTCAAAGGAGTTCAAACACTAGAGTAACGCTCACACTCGGCGCCGCCATGTTTGGTGTGTTGGGCATGGACAGCGCAGGCGCCTGGTCATAATCAGATAGTGAAAGCGGCGTCGGCATATTAAGTAAAAATAACATAGCGGCAATCGCATCATCCATCGATAGGAGGATCAGCGCTCACACAATAAAATAGAAGGCACCACTATAGACAAATAATAAATAAAGGTGCAATTTTGATGTGATGACAAAAAATGTCTGTGCAGTAACGATAATAAGGAGTGAAAGAATAATAACAATAGATATCGGTCACAATCGACCGCCACATCTACTCCGTGGCGAAATGGCATGGCGGTCCAAAATCAGGTAACTTCCTGAACCAATGTAGGGCAAACCAGTTTGAAGAGACACAGTAATTAAATATATAATAGAAACAAATAAATAAGTCCATTATATTAGAGAAAGCACGTATAGGTAAGGGATTCATTCAGTCCTCCCGGCGCCATGGATTGCATACGAAAAATCCACTCTGTTTCTCGTTTGAGGAGGGCTTGATCAAAATTACCTCCTCGTGTCTTGGGTTTCAACAGATAAAAGTTTAAAGTGTTGGCACCCTTAAAATTGTTCCAAAACGTGAAAGTATTTCAGAAAATTATTGTAATTAAACATGTTTTATTATACATGTTTGTTTCCTTTGTGTGTATTGGAACAATACAAAAAAAACAGAGAAAAAAACGGCAACTTGGACATAATTTAACACAAAATCCCAATAATGGGCCGGACAAAATTATTGGCACCCTCAACTTAATATTTGGTTGCAGACTCTTTGGAATGAACAACTGCACTTCCTATAACCATCAACAAGCTTCTTATTTACATCTCTCAACTGGAATATTGGACCACTATTCTTTTTGCAAACTGTTCCTGGCCTCTCAAATTTGAAGGGTGCCTTCTCCATTAGCAATTTTAAGATCTCTACACAGGTGTTCAATGGGATTTAGATATGGACCCATTGCTGGCCACTTCAGAACTCTCTATGTATTATGTATAAAGAAATACTGTCAGTTCCATGAGTGTACTAGAAAGATAGCAAGAACATAGGGAGATAAATAAGTGGCTTAGAAATTGGTGTAGGCAGGAAGGGTTTGGGTTCATAGAGAACTGGACCGACTTCTCTGTCAGCTACAGGTGCCACGGTAGGGACGGGCTGCACCTCAATGGGGATGGTGCAGCTGTGCTTGGGGAAAAAAATAGTCAGACGGATGGAGGAACTTTTAAACTAGGGAGAGTGAGGGTAGAGGTGCTAAAAAGGGGATAGATAGAGTAGACAGGAGAGTGATTCAGTAGAGGTCAACGAGGATTTAGGGGAGCTGTGACATGAAAGGAACATAGGAAGGTGGGGAGGAGTAATAAATGAGCTAATATGATTAAATATCAGCTGGCAAATACAAGAAGTCTTGCAAACAAAATTAATGAATTGGAGTCTCTTATGCCAGCCACAAAATACGATGTGTGGGAATTATGGAAACCAGGCTGGATGAAAGCCATGACTGGGTGACAAATGCAAAGGGTTATACTACATTTAGAAAGGACAGGAAGGACAGAAAAGATGGAGGGGTGTGTATTTTCGTTAAATCCAACTTAAGACCTGCGCTCAATGTCGACACTGGGGGAACTGAGACAATGTAGAATCAGTAGATGTACCTGTAAATGGCAAAAATGGAAAGCTGCTAATTGGAGTTTGTTACAAGCCTCCTAATATAGCTGAAAAGGATGAAATGCAGCAAATAATAATAGGGTCCCGGATATTTTAATTATACAGAAATTCAATAGGACATAGAATCTTCAAGTTGTGCTAAAAGCTGCAACTTCATATCCACAATTCAAGACAATTACCTCTCTCAGTTGGTAGATGAACCAACCAGAGAAGGTAATCTGCTGGATCTGGTTCTGTCAAATTGACCAGATACCCAGATAGAATTTCAGATATACAGGTCAGGGAGCATGTGGGATGCAGCCAGTGACCATAATATGGTAAGTTTAAATGTAATTTTCAATCAAACATTTAAAAGGGAAAATATAAAAACTGGAACTTTAGGAAAGCTGATTTCAACAAATTAAAGAAGAGCTTAATCGTGTAGACTGTGACCAAGTTACGGTAACTGGGCATACTGAACATAATGTTTAAGGATATATTACTAGTATTCTGAAGAAAGCATATACCCTCTGGCAATAAAACGTCCAGAAAAAAAAAAAACATTATGAATAAATAAGACACTACAAAGTTTAAAAAGACAAAAACAAAGAGTTTCAGTATTTTGAAGGACGAAAATACAGAAATAGCATTTCAGGAGTATAAAGATCTCAATAAGAAATGTAAAAAAGAAATCAAGCTAGCAAAGTTATCTACAGAGAAACAAATCACCAGCAACATTAAAATAAATCCCAAAACATTTTATAAATACATAAATGCCAAAAAGAAAAAAACATAGTATTGGTCCCTTAAAAGACGATAACAACAAGATAATTATAGAGGACAAAGAAAAGGCTGAGATATTAAACATGCTCTTTTCATCCGTGTTAACCAATGAACTGACTGTTCAAGGGATCATTCCATGAGGCAAAAATCAAAGTATGCCTGCGTCTGAACAAATTAAACATGGACAGATCCCCCGGCCCAGATGGCATTCATCCATGCATAATGAGGGAATTGAGCTTGGTAATTTACAGACCACAGTATCTCATATTCTTAGACACTCTTGTAACAGGGTTGGTGCCACAGGATTGGAGGATGGCTTATGTCATACTGATGTTTAAGAGAGGTATGAAGGTGGATCCAGGCAACTACCATCCAGTAAGCCTGACATCAGAATTGTACTAAGTTTTTGAGGGCATTATAAGAGATTATGAAAACATGACAAGATCCAGAATGGATTATAAGAGATTAGTTGCAGAAGTATATTGCAGAGAATAATATAATAACCGACAGCCGGCACGGATTCATGAAGAATAAGTCGTGTCTAACTATCATGTTGGGTTTCTATGAGGAGGTTAATGCAAATCTGGATGTTGGTAATGCAGTTGATGTGATTTATCTGGACTTTGCAAAGGCATTTGATACTGTACCACATAACAGCCTTATACTGAAAATATAGACGCAGAGAATAGGGGAAACTACACTGCTCACAAAAATAAAGGGAACACTCAACACATCCTACATCTGAATGAATGAAATATTCTCATTGAATACTTTGTTCTGTACAAAGCTGAATGTGCTGACAACAAAATCACACAAAAATCATCAATGGAAATCAAATTTATTAACCAATGGAGGTCTGGATTTGGAGTCACACAAAAAATTTAAGTGGAATGTAATGTCCTTAAAACAAGTCAAAATGATGCTCAGTATTGTGTGTGGCCTCCACGTGCCTGTATGACCTCCCTACAATGCCTGATGAGGCGGCGGATGGTCTCCTGAGGGATCTCCTCCCAGACCTGGACTAAAGCATTCGCCAACTCCTGGACAGTCTGTGGTGCAACGTGACATTGGTGGATGGTGCGAGACATGATGTCCCAGATGTGTTCAATCAGATTCAGGTGTGGGTAACGGGCGGGTCAGTCCATAGCTTCAATCCATCTTGCAGGAAATGCTGACACACTCCAGTCACATGAGGTCTGGCATTGTCCTGCATTAGGAGGAACCCAGGGCCAACCGCACCAGCATATGGTCTCACAAGGGGTCTGAGGATCTCATATCGCACCTAATGTCAGTCAGGCTACCTCTGGCGGGCACATAGAGGGCTGTGTGGCCCTCCAAAGAAATGCCACCCCACACCATTACTGACCCACTTGCAAACCGGTCATGCTGAAGGATGTTGCAGGCAGCAGATCACACTCCACGGCATCTCCAGGCAAATTTGCCAATCCTGGTGCTCTGTGGCAAATGACAAGCATCCTGCACGGTATTGGGCTGTGAGTAAAATCCCCATCTGTGGACGTCGGGCACTCAGACCATCCTCATGGAGTCGGTTTCTAACCGTTTCTGCAGACACATGCACATTTGTTCCTCCTTGCACAAAGGCTGAGGTAGCCATCCTGCTGCTGGGTTGTTGCCCTCCTATGGCACCCTCCAAGTCTACTGGTGTACTGGCCTGTCTCCTGTTAGTGCTTCCAGCCTCTGGACACTATGCTGACAGACACAGCAAACCTTCTTGCCACAGCTCACATTGATTTGCCATCCTGGATTAGCTGCAGTACCTGAGCCACTTGCGTGGGTTGTAGAGCCGGCTCATGCTACCACGAGTGTGAAAGCACAACCAACATTCAAAGTGACCAAAACATCAGCCAGAAAGCATGGGCACTGAGATGTGGTCTGTGGTCCCCACCTGCAGAACCACTTCTTTATTGAGTGTGTCTTGATAATTGTCAATAATTTCCATCTGTCGTCTATTCCATTTGCACAATTTCATGTGAAATTGATTGTCAAACAGTGTTGCTTCTTAAGTGGACAGTTTGATTTCACAAACGTTTGATTTACTGGGAGTTATATTTTGTTGTTTAAGTGTTCCCTTTATTTTTTTTGAGCAGTGTTTTTGCAGATGGGTAAGGATGTGGCTAAAAGATAGGAAACAAAGAGTCGTCGTAAATGGTATGTTCTCTAAATGGGATATTGTCAGCAGTGGGGACCGCAGGGATCTGTGATAGGACTGATTCTTTTTAACCTCTCTATTAATGACCTTGTAGATAGGGTTGAGAGTAAAGTGTCAGTCTTTCCTGACAACATCAAACTATATAGGATGTTAAAATCTTACCTTGACATTACAGTATTGCAATATGATCTGGATAAGTTGTCTGAATGGGCAAACACTTGGCAAATGAGATTCAAGTTGATAAATGTAGAGTAATGCACATAGGATGGAGTAATCGTATTGCTGCATATATATTAAATGGGAGTATACTTGGGAGTACAGAACATGAAAAGAACTTGGGTATTCTGGTTACAAGTAAGCTGAGCAGTAGTACTCAATGTCAAGCAGCAGTCGCAAAAGCAAACACGATTTTAGGGCGTATAAAGAAAAAGATAAAATGATCCTAACGTACTGTTACCCCTTTATAAATCCCTTATGAGGCCACATCTAGAATCATCCAGTTTTGAGCTTCACATTTTAAAAAAGGATATTGGGAAGTTAGAGTCAGTTAAAAAACGAGGGGTTGTAAGGCCTCTCATTAGTGATGAGCGAGTGTACTCATTGCTCGGGTTTTTCAGAGCATGCTCGGGTGGTCTCCAAGTGTTTATGAATGCTAGGAGATTTAGTTTTCATCCCGGCAGCTGAATGATTTACAGCTATTAGCCTGCTTGATTACATGTGGGGATTCCCTAGCAACCAGGCAACCCCCACATGTACTCAGCCTGGCTAGTAGCTGTAAATCATTCAGCTGCCGGGATGAAAACTAAATCTCCGAGCAGTCATAAATACTCGGAGGTCACCCGAGCGTGCTTGGGAAAACCCGAGCAACGAGTACACTCGCTCATCACTACCTTTCATACGATGAAAGGTTGGAAAAGTTGGGTTTGTTGAGCTTGGAAAAAAGATGCCTCAGAGGAGATCTAATTTACATGTATAAACATATGTGTGGTCAGTACAAAGGACTAGCACATGACTTATTCCTTCCAAAGACCATACTTAGGACATGGGGACACTCATTACCTGTGGATGAAAGGCGATTCCGGCAGTAAAACAGGAAAGGGTTCTTTATAATTAGAGCAGTCAACAACCACAAGAGGTAGTAATGGCAGACACTATAACAGCTTTTTAAAAAGGGTTGGATGATTTCCTCAATGCACATAACATTGTGGATTATTGTTAGTTTAGTGACAACTGTCATGATTCTCAATGGCTAGAGAACATAGCCCAGCATATATAAGAACTAGCTCTTGGAAGATGGAATCTAAACTGACCATGAACTAAACCTGCCGCACAATTAACAGTGGCCGGGTAGCGTGCCTACGTTTTATCCCTAGACGCCCAGCGCCAGCCGGAGGACTAACTAATCCTAGCAGAGGAAAATACAGTCCTGGCTCACCTCTAGAGAAATTTCCCCAAAAGGCAGACAGAGGCCCCCACATATATTGGCGGTGATTTTAGATGAAATGACAAACGTAGTATGAAAATAGGTTTAGCAAAATCGAGGTCCGCTTACTAGATAGCAGGAAGACAGAAAGGGCACTTTCATGGTCAGCTGAAAACCCTATCAAAACACCATCCAGAAATTACTTTAAGACTCTAGTATTAACTCATAACACCAGAGTGGCAATTTCAGATCACAAGAGCTTTCCAGACACAGTAACGAAACAGCAGCTGTGAACTGGAACAAAATGCAAAAACAAACAAGGACGAAAGTCCAACTTAGCTGGGAGTTGTCTAGTAGCAGGAACATGCAAAGAAAGGCTTCTGATTACATTGTTGACCGGCATGAAACTGACAGAGGAGCAAGGTTATATAGAGACTCCCACATCCTGATGGGAACAGGTGAACAGAGAGGATGATGAACACAAGTTCAATTCCACCAGTGGCCACCGGGGGAGCCCAGAATCCAATTTCACAACAGTACCCCCCCCTCAAGGAGGGGGCACCGAACCCTCACCAGAACCACCAGGGCGATCAGGATGAGCCCTATGAAAGGCACAGACAAGATCGGAGGCATGAACATCAGAGGCAGTCACCCAAGAATTATCCTCCTGACCGTATCCCTTCCATTTGACCAGATACTGGAGTTTCCGTCTGGAAACACGGGAGTCTAAGATCTTTTCCACAACGTACTCCAACTCACCCTCAACCAACACCGGAGCAGGAGGCTCAACGGAAGGCACAACCGGTACCTCATACCTGCGCAATAATGACCGATGAAAAACATTATGAATAGAAAAAGATGCAGGGAGGTCCAAACGGAAGGACACAGGGTTAAGAATCTCCAATATCTTGTACGGGCCGATGAACCGAGGCTTAAACTTAGGAGAAGAAACCCTCATAGGGACAAAACGAGAAGACAACCACACCAAGTCCCCAACACAAAGCCGAGGACCAACACGACGACGGCGGTTGGCAAAAAGCTGAGTCTTCTCCTGGGACAACTTCAAATTGTCCACTACCTGCCCCCAAATCTGATGCAACCTCTCCACCACAGCATCCACTCCAGGACAATCCGAAGATTCCACCTGACCGGAGGAAAATCGAGGATGAAACCCCGAATTACAGAAAAACGGGGACACCAAGGTGGCAGAGCTGGCCCGATTATTGAGGGCGAACTCCGCCAATGGCAAAAAAGCAACCCAATCATCCTGATCCGCAGACACAAAACACCTCAAATATGTCTCCAAGGTCTGATTAGTCCGCTCGGTCTGGCCATTAGTCTGAGGATGGAAAGCAGACGAAAAAGACAAATCTATGCCCATCCTAGCACAGAATGCCCGCCAAAATCTAGACACGAATTGGGTCCCTCTGTCAGAAACGATATTCTCCGGAATACCATGCAAACGAACAACATTTTGAAAAAACAGAGGAACCAACTCGGAAGAAGAAGGCAACTTAGGCAAGGGAACCAAATGGACCATCTTAGAGAAACGGTCACACACCACCCAGATGACAGACATCTTCTGAGAAACAGGCAGATCCGAAATAAAATCCATCGAGATGTGCGTCCAAGGCCTCTTCGGAATAGGCAAGGGCAACAACAATCCACTAGCCCGAGAACAACAAGGCTTGGCCCGAGCACAAACGTCACAAGACTGCACAAAGCCTCGCACATCTCGTGACAGGGAAGGCCACCAGAAGGACCTTGCCACCAAATCCCTGGTACCAAAGATTCCAGGATGACCTGCCAACGCAGAAGAATGAACCTCAGAGATGACTCTACTGGTCCAATCATCAGGAACAAACAGTCTACCAGGTGGGCAACGATCCGGTCTATCCGCCTGAAACTCCTGCAAGGCCCGCCGCAGGTCTGGAGAAACGGCAGACAATATCACTCCATCCTTAAGGATACCTGTGGGCTCAGAATTACCAGGGGAGTCAGGCTCAAAACTCCTAGAAAGGGCATCCGCCTTAACATTCTTAGAACCCGGTAGGTATGACACCACAAAATTAAACCGAGAGAAAAACAACGACCAGCGCGCCTGTCTAGGATTCAGGCGCCTGGCAGACTCAAGGTAAATTAAATTTTTGTGGTCAGTCAATACCACCACCTGATGTCTGGCCCCCTCAAGCCAGTGACGCCACTCCTCAAAAGCCCACTTCATGGCCAAAAGCTCCCGATTCCCAATATCATAATTCCGCTCGGCGGGCGAAAATTTACGGGAAAAAAAAGCACAAGGTCTCATCACGGGGCAGTCGGAACTTCTCTGCGACAACACCGCCCCAGCTCCGATTTCAGAAGCGTCGACCTCAACCTGAAAAGGAAGAGCAACATCAGGCTGACGCAACACAGGGGCGGAAGAAAAGCGGCGCTTAAGCTCCCGAAAGGCCTCCACAGCATCAGGGGACCAATCAGCAACATCAGCACCCTTCTTAGTCAAATCACTCAATGGTTTAACAACATCAGAAAAACCAGCAATAAATCGACGATAAAAGTTAGCAAAGCCCAAAAATTTCTGAAGACTCTTAAGAGAAGAGGGTTGCGTCCAATCACAAATAGCCTGAACCTTGACAGGATCCATCTCGATGGAAGAGGGGGAAAAAATGTATCCCAAGAAGGAAATCTTTTGAACCCCAAAAACGCACTTAGAACCCTTCACACACAAGGAATTAGACCGCAAAACCTGAAAAACCCTCCTGACCTGCTGGACATGAGAGTCCCAGTCATCCGAAAAAATCAGAATATCATCCAGATACACAATCATAAATTTATCCAAATAATCGCGGAAAATGTCATGCATAAAGGACTGGAAGACTGAAGGGGCATTTGAAAGACCAAAAGGCATCACCAAATACTCAAAGTGGCCCTCGGGCGTATTAAATGCGGTTTTCCACTCATCCCCCTGCTTGATTCGCACCAAATTATACGCCCCACGGAGATCAATCTTAGAGAACCACTTGGCCCCCTTTATACGAGCAAACAAATCAGTCAGCAGTGGTAACGGATATTGATATTTAACCGTGATTTTATTCAAAAGCCGATAATCAATACACGGCCTCAAAGAGCCATCTTTCTTAGACACAAAGAAAAAACCGGCTCCTAAGGGAGATGACGAAGGACGAATATGTCCCTTTTCCAAGGACTCCTTTATATATTCTCGCATAGCAGCGTGTTCAGGCACAGACAGATTAAATAAACGACCCTTAGGGTATTTACTACCCGGAATCAAATCTATGGCACAATCGCACTCCCGGTGCGGAGGTAGTGAACCAAGCTTGGGTTCTTCAAAAACGTCACGATAGTCAGACAAGAATTCAGGAATCTCAGAGGGAATAGATGATGAAATGGAAACCAAAGGTACGTCCCCATGAGTCCCTTTACATCCCCAGCTTAACACAGACATAGCTTTCCAGTCGAGGACTGGGTTATGAGATTGCAGCCATGGCAATCCTAGCACCAAAACATCATGTAGATTATACAGCACCAGAAAGCGAATAATCTCCTGGTGATCCGGATTAATACGCATAGTTACTTGTGTCCAGTATTGTGGTTTATTACTAGCCAATGGGGTGGAGTCAATCCCCTTCAGAGGTATAGGAGCTTCCAAAGGCTCCAAATCATACCCACAGCGTTTGGCAAAGGACCAATCCATAAGACTCAAAGCGGCGCTAGAGTCGACATAGGCGTCCGCGGTAATAGATGATAAAGAACAAATCAGGGTCACAGATAGAATAAACTTAGACTGTAAAGTGCTAATTGAAACAGACTTGTCAAGCTTCTTAGTACGCTTAGAGCATGCTGATATAACATGAGTTGAATCACCACAATAGAAGCACAACCCATTTTTTCGTCTAAAATTCTGCCGCTCGCTTCTGGACAGAATTCTATCACATTGCATATTTTCTGGCGTCTTCTCAGTAGACACCGCCAAATGGTGCACAGGTTTGCGCTCCCGCAGACGCCTATCGATCTGAATAGCCATAGTCATGGACTCATTCAGACCCGCAGGCACAGGGAACCCCACCATAACATCCTTAATGGCATCAGAGAGACCTTCTCTGAAAATCGCCGCCAGGGCGCACTCATTCCACTGAGTAAGCACAGACCATTTACGGAATTTTTGGCAGTATATTTCAGCTTCATCTTGCCCCTGAGATAGGGACATCAAAGCTTTTTCCGCCTGAAGCTCTAAATGAGGTTCCTCATAAAACAACCCCAAGGCCAGAAAAAACGCATCCACATTGAGCAACGCAGGATCCCCTGGTGTCAATGCAAAAGCCCAATCTTGAGGGTCGCCCCGGAGCAAGGAAATTACAATCCTGACCTGCTGTGCAGGATCTCCGGCAGAGCGAGACTTCAGGGACAAAAACAATTTGCAATTATTTTTAAAATTTTGAAAGCAAGATCTATTCCCTGAAAAAAATTCAGGCAAAGGAATTCTAGGTTCAGACATAGGTGCATGAACAACAAAATCTTGCAAATTTTGTACCTTCGTGGCGAGATTATTCAAACCTGTAGCTACACTCTGAAGATCCATTTCAAACAGGTGAACACAGAGCCATTCAAGGATTAGAAGGAGAGAAAGAGAGGAAGGCTGCAGTATAGGCAGACTAGCAAGTGATTCAATTATGAGCACACTCAGAACTAGAGAAAAAAAAAAAAAAAAAAATTTTCAGCAGACTTCTTTTTTCTCTCCTTTCTCAGCCAATAATTTAACCCTTTTTGGCCGGTCAAACTGTCATGATTCTCAATGGCTAGAGAACATAGCCCAGCATATATAAGAACTAGCTCTTGGAAGATGGAATCTAAACTGACCATGAACTAAACCTGCCGCACAATTAACAGTGGCCGGGTAGCGTGCCTACGTTTTATCCCTAGACGCCCAGCGCCAGCCGGAGGACTAACTAATCCTAGCAGAGGAAAATACAGTCCTGGCTCACCTCTAGAGAAATTTCCCCAAAAGGCAGACAGAGGCCCCCACATATATTGGCGGTGATTTTAGATGAAATGACAAACGTAGTATGAAAATAGGTTTAGCAAAATCGAGGTCCGCTTACTAGATAGCAGGAAGACAGAAAGGGCACTTTCATGGTCAGCTGAAAACCCTATCAAAACACCATCCAGAAATTACTTTAAGACTCTAGTATTAACTCATAACACCAGAGTGGCAATTTCAGATCACAAGAGCTTTCCAGACACAGTAACGAAACAGCAGCTGTGAACTGGAACAAAATGCAAAAACAAACAAGGACGAAAGTCCAACTTAGCTGGGAGTTGTCTAGTAGCAGGAACATGCAAAGAAAGGCTTCTGATTACATTGTTGACCGGCATGAAACTGACAGAGGAGCAAGGTTATATAGAGACTCCCACATCCTGATGGGAACAGGTGAACAGAGAGGATGATGAACACAAGTTCAATTCCACCAGTGGCCACCGGGGGAGCCCAGAATCCAATTTCACAACAGACAACATAGACAATTGGTGGAGAAAGGTGGCATTTGTTGGACCTCTGTCTTTTTTCAACCCATGTAACTATGTAACTATGTTTGGGTCATTGTCCTGCTTGAAGACCCATGACCTAGGATGAAAACCCAGCTATGACATTGGGCATTATATTGCGACCCAAAATCTTTTCGAAATATTCAGATTTCATGATGTCTTGCACACAGTTAAGGCATCAAGTCCCAGAGGTAGCAAAACAACCCCAAAACATATTTGAACCTCCACTATGTTTGACTATAGGTACTGTGTTCTTTTCTTTGTAGGCATCACTCCATTTTCAGTAAACAGTAGAAAGATGTGCTTTACCAAAAAGCTCTATCTTGTCTCATCTTTCCACAAGATGCTTTCCTAGATGGATTTTGGCTTACTCACATACATTTTGACAAACTACAGTCTAGCTTTTTTATGTTTCTGTGTCAGCAGTGAGGGCCTCCTGGGTTTCCTGCCATAGCGTCTCATTTAACTGTCGATAGATAGTTCGCACTGACACTGATGCACCCTGAGTCAGCAAGACAGCTTGAATTTCATTGCAACGTGATTGGGGTTGGTTATCCATGATCTGGACTATCCTGAGTTGCAACCTTTCATCAATATTCCACTGTTGTCCACTTCCAGGGAGATTAGTTACAGTGCCATGAGATATAAGATTCTTGATTATGTTGCACACCGTGGGCAAAAGGAATATCAAGATCTCTGAAGATGGACTTGCAACCTTGAGATTGTTGATATTTTTCAACAATTTTGTTTTTCAAGTCTCCATACAGTTACCTTCTCCTCTTTCTGTTCTCCATGCTTAGTGTGGCACCCACAGAAACACAATGCAAAGACTGAGTCAACTTCTCCCCTTTTTATCTATTGTCAGGTATGATTTTCATATTGTTCACACCTGTTACTTGCCAGAAGTGAGTTTGAAGGAGCATCACATGCTTTAAACAATTTTGGAATGGTGCCAACAATTTTATCCTGCCCATTTTGGGGGTTTTGTGTGAAATTATTTCCAATTTGCCTTTTTTCTGAGGAAAAAAAATCATGTATATAACAAACATGTAATTAAAATAATTTTCTGGGAGAAATACTTCATTTTCTGTAACAATTTCAAGGGTGCCAAAACAATCGGCCATGACTGTATGTACACTTTATGCCACTGCCTACTCCACAATAACAAAAAGGAACTACTTGCTGCCATCAACAATCATTTATACAGGCCGATTAGACACTTGTTACTGGTAGCATATGGCTTCAGTGGTGTGTTTTACAGAGCAAGAGAAACAGAACTATTACATTTTATATATTTAATCCAGAAAGATAGGCAGCATTTATAAAAAAATATACAAAGATGATACAAAATGGGTACAAAACAAAATGGTATTTACTTAACCTGATATCATGGAAATGGCTCATAGCTTATCGGAGGGAGGTACTCCTTAGGAAAATGGACATTACCCATTGCAAGCTGTACCTTCCCGAACTGACCAATGACCAAACCCAAATTCTGCTTTTTATTAGATCAAGGTTATACCCACATACAGTACCTCCCCTTGGTGAGCTCATGTGGGGGTTGGTTCTGGGATGTGCTAGGTCTGTTTTATAAGATCCCAACTTTCAGGATATCTTTGCCCCCGGAAGTCCCAGGCAGTAGATATTATCATCCTGTTTCTTATATCGATTTTACCTGTCTATAGGGATGAAATTTGACATGGATAGCACCATCCATCAAACCAATATTAAGTTAGAGGGGTTTTGCCGACCTTACAGTGATGGAATGTGTTATGTTCCTCATTTCGCTATGACGCTGAAAATATATCTCCCAAAAATATTGGATTGATGTAGTACCTAATATTCATCACTCACCACTGGCTCCAAAAGGTCTGAGAAAAATCCTTTGAACAGAGGAAGACTCTATACTTTTCTGCCTCTGAATACACAAATCTCAGTCTTGGTGTCTCTTTCCTAAACAAATCTCCTGTTGTCTTTACCTGTTCACTGCAGGAGGCCATTACTTCAAAAGAGGTTGACATGTCATCTCTCTCCCTTCTCCAGTTATAATTCATTTCTCTCTTTCCCAGCTAACTAATCCCATATGTTCAATATAAGGGTGATATGTTCCCTCTCCGGAGATGTCTTCTTATGGAGTTACATTTTTCTCTATGACTTATATTATAAGCTATTCATTCATACTTGCCTGTCATTGAATCAAAAAAATCAATTTATTGCTTTTTTTAGCTGCAGTTTTCTTTGCATGGTGAAAAGAAAGTAATCAAATGCAGCAATACAGTAATTTACAAATCATGCTCTTTTCACTGGAGAAAATAAGAATCTTTTAAAGTTTTTCTCGCAGACTCAAAATTACTAAACATATTAGATTATTTTTCTTTTTTCATAAAAGGAGAATTAAAAATGTAAGAAACAGAAGAAAAGAAATCTCTTGTTACCCATATTATCTCAATATGCTTCTTCTGCACTCCATGATGAATTCCTTTGTGTATTTCTTGTTTCTTATTGAAAACAATGTAACAAAATAAGCTTCTATACCAATGTTATAAGAAAATATTTAATGGATAGAAACACAGTTAATAGTGATCACAAAGGGTATATATGGCTACGGTAGTTCAATTGCAGATTGTAAGGCACGATCGAGGCCATTAAAAAGAGTTAACTTCATAGTCTGCTTAGACAGGCCAAACACTATCCGATGTGCACAGAACGACCATTAGTACAATCAAACTGTGCTTATAGAACATTATGTTATATCACCAGCGCATCACTTTTTATACAGGGCGATGTTCTGCCTACAGTATAACAGTGCTTTGCAAATCTGCTTTAAAATCATTTAAGTTACTAAAAAATATTCTGCTCATCGCTGGGAGACTACCTGATGGACAGAAAGGATGGATCCTATGAACACTCGTTTCCAAAAATATTGGCCCATCTAAACTGGCCTTAATTTATTTTTGTTCAGGCATGTATGCGCTAAAAGTAAAACCGGGGGTAAACTCACCTTCCAGAACCCCTGTGAATCCATTGCAAGCCTCTCTGGGGGTCTGCGCTGATTTGGAAGTGATGACGTCTTCAATCAGAAGTTACAGGACCACTGAATCTTGTGATTGGCTGCAGTGGTCAGGTGACTAGAAGAAATCTTTTCTGATGACGCACTGCTTAGAGTCACCTACAGTGATGTAACTAAAGTCCTTTGGGCTCGGCTGAAAAATTTGGACCTGGCCCCGCCAGCATGTTTGTCAGAAGTACAGTTCCTTTTAATAAAATCCTCTGTCCTGGCCCCTATTCTGTAATAATTTCCCCATCCTAGCCCCTATCCTGTAATAATGCCACCCATTCTGGTCTTTTTCCTGAAATAATGCCCTAATTCTGCAATAATGTCCTCCATGCTGTAATAATGTCTTCCGTCCTGTAATAATGTCCCTATCCTGTAAGAATGCCCTGCATCTTGGCCCCCATCCTGTAACAATGTCCCCCAAGCTATAATAATGTCCCCGTCCTGTAATAATGTCCCTGTCCTGTAAGAATGCCCTGCATCTTGGACCCCATCCTGTAACAATGTCCCCCAAGCTATAATAATGTCCCCGTCCTATAATAAAGTCCCTATCCTATAAGAATGCCCTGTAATATTATCCCCCATAAATTCAATTAGTAGAAGGCTGACTGAGTATAAGTATATTCAAATATCACTTATGATAAGTATTAATATCAATGGTTCCAGGCTGTAAATTGTGGATACCCTATGTAGCACCGTCTCTTGTGCTGATAGTTGCTGGTTAACAGCAGCATAAATAATACAATTTTATCTTTTGAAAAAGATATGCAAAAACATATAAGGTTAACACCAACACATTAATAAAACACCAAGGTTCCTGACTTACCGGTTTTGATTCTATCTAGACCACAGTGATGGATAAAGAATAAATCAAAAATAGAAAATGATTACCATTATAAACTTGTAAATCAGGAACCTTGGTGTTTGTATTAATATGTGTGCTACCTTATATTTTTTTACATATCTTTAATAAAGGTTACATTTTATTATTAATAGTCACCCTGCTGCTAAAAATTTTATGTAGTGACACATTTGGGAGCCATAGACTTATTTGGGGCCTATATACCCCCTGCACAATGTTGGTGTCTTTCTGCTAGTGATTAGCTGATGGTTGTTACCGGACAAAAAGTAGAGAATAGAAAAAGATGAATAGATGACAATTAAAAACTGGATGAATGGCCATGAATCATTGAATTATCTATAGGCAACACACTAGGAACAGTAATGCTACAGTTTGGCCACCATTACTATATGCTGAGGCCCTAAACTATCAATGATAGCAGCCGAAATAACAGTGATAATCGTATCTATTACTTTTGTCACAGTGGTTTATCGAGTCATATAATACTGAAGGATACTTTAGCTATTGAAGAGCATATCCTTGTCTATGAAGTTCTTTGCGCATTTTTGAACAAAGAACAGTTTAGGCTACTTTCACACTAGCATCGTGTACTGCACGTCACTATACGTCGTTTTGGACAAAAAACGCATCCTGCAAAAGTGCTTTTTCTCCATAGACTTTACATTAGCGATGCAGTGCGACGCATTGCCACACGTTGCAACCGTCGTGCGACGGTTGCGTCGTGTCGCGTCGGTCCGTCGCCAGCAAAAAACGTTGCATGTAACATTTTTTGCAGCGTCGATACCGTCTTTTCCGACCGCGCATGCGCGGCCGGAACTCCGCCCCCGCCTCCCCGCACATCACAATGGGGCAGCGGATGTGTTGTAATAATGCATCCGCTGCCCCCGTTGTGTACAATAATCACACTGTCCGTCGGCACGTCGGGCTGACGCATGGCGACGGCCCCGTGCCGACGCCAGTGTGAAAGTAGCCTTAGAAAATGAATGCAATGTGATATAGTATATGCAATTTGAATTGCATTACTACTCTTGAGAATTGAGAATACTTAGCGCATATGGATCGCCCCCAAGGGCCGTGAGGTACTCGGTACCTGGTCCTGCGGTTCACAGGGGGGATGTCACGGTGGCTGACCCGGTCTGTGGCCCTGGGATGTCCATGTAAATGTAGCGCCCCCACTGCCGCAGGGCCGAGGGGTACCCGGTACCGGGCCTCTGAGTCCCTGCTCTGGGGTTGTCACGGTGGCTAGACCCGGTCCGTGACCCTGCTGAGGGGCGTACAGTAATAGATGTGGATAGCGGTGGTGGTGCGGTGCAGTAAATAACGAGGACACCAAGTTGCAGTCTCTTTACCTCTTTACTGAAGGTTTTAGAGTCCTCAGTCCAGAGCGCTGTTACCAGGGCTGTCAGAGACCGGCCGGTCTAAAGACACATCAGGAGTTCTCTTTACAGGTGGGAATCAGCGTCTACCTTCTAGCGCTGGGTGTTGTAGTCCTTCCCTGCTGAGCTCCCGGGATAGTCCTCACAACTGGTTCTGTCTATCTCTGATGTTCGTTCTCTCCGTCCTCCAGGTGATATGGTAGGACGCACCCGTATGACGGGGTAGGCCTGGAGTTCTTCCGGGACCCTAGAGTCGCCCCTCTCCCACAGCTGCCTCCGTTGTCTGCTTAGGTGTTAAGTGAGACAGCCAACCTGTAATTGGCTGTCCTGCCGTGGTTTGCAGTAGTACTTAAAGTCTCTTACTTGCTCGGCGTTCCGGCCACCGACTGTTTGCGCCTCAGAAGGATGTTGCCTCGGTCTAACAGCACGACTCCTTCTGGTCCCAATTCCTCTTTACTGTATTCCCGTTGTGCACTGGTTAGTTCTGCTCTGAGGAGTCTGTCAGGATCCCATCCCTGACAGGTCCTCTCACTAGCTCTTCCCAGCTACTTCTCTCTGTCTTCCTGTCCAACCCCCAGTTTTACCAGAGTGTGAGGAGTGGCCTACTAGATTGGACCACCCCCCCTGGTGGCCGGAGTGTGAAGTGTAGTGAGGTGTTACCTGATCAGAGAAACTCCTTTAGTGCAATCAGACGTACCATAGCTCCCCATAGTGGCGGAGCCACAGTACTGCAACGACCAGGACTCTGGGGCGCTGCACTCCCCCCCAGTTAAATCCAGTACTCCGGGACTGGGAAAACAAGAACAATACATGTTAGCAGGGAACACACAAAATTTTGAAATAGCATAAACAATTAAACATAACAGCGCTTCCCTTTATGGGAGGTGAGAACTCTTGAACGTTGCGAAAGTTAGGTCATGCACAGTTTATGACTCTCAGTTCAGTGGTTGAAACAGCGGGGACCCCGGGTAAACAAAGGGGTCCCCCTTTTTGAAAGTTTTTGAGCAATTCACCGTCCATTACTCTATTGTCCATTTTAAAACCTGTAACAAAAGATATGCACACGAACAATTTCAACTGAATAGCAGCCCTTATTAATACCTCCAAGTTTTGTAGCGGAGGGGAGTTTGATTTTGAGTGCTGCGTGTGGACCTTCGCAGCGCAGGGGTTGCTATTGGCCTAACAGGGCCCGCTATGCTTGCTACCGCTGGTGTAGTGCACTGTCTTCTAGCTACACTTCTAGTGAGTCTGGGTAGCACTGGCAGGTTGGGGCTCTCAGAGCTGCTGCTATCAACAGTGGGTACAGCAGGTTCACCGACAGCAGAGGGAGGATTTGCCGGTTCAACGGTCGGCATGGCATCTTCAGGTAAGGCTTGTTGAGGTTGCGGGACCGGATGATCTGGTACCACCATTGTTTCTGGTGGGTCCGGCTGTTGAAACATTAGAACAGGTACCACGATGGCTTGATTTATCTGAGTCCAGGACTGGGGAAAGTCACCAAGGACGGTATGGATCATCTTCTCCTTTTCCACCGGCGGGGAGATTTCCGGGGCCATGTCCCTCTCTCTCAACTTATCGGGGCAGACCTTAAGGTGATCCCTGGATACCGCTGTCGAGGTCTCCCCTCTGTCCTTGCTGATGAGACAGACCTTCGTGTTGTCGAAGTCGGATGGCAGGATGGTATACGGTTCCGCTTCCCATTGGTCATCGAGCTTGTGTAATCTCCTCTTTCGTTTAAGTACTTGCTCACCAGGTGACAGGGGAATCGCAGGAGCGTGTTGGTTGTAGTCCCTTTCTTGTTTTTGCCTAGCCTGGGCGAGACTTCTTTCTACACACTCCTGTACCTCGCGGTACCTTCACTGCCTTTCTGCATCCCAGTCGGCATCCGGCGAGGTATCTTCGGGTACTAGGACCCCCATGTCCAAATCAACGGGTAACCGGCTAGATCTTCCTCGCATCAGGTACGCTGGGGTACAGTTGGTGGAACTTACTGGGATGTGATTGTACATATCCACCAAGTCAGGCAACTTTATTGGCCACAGGTTCCGTTCCTCCACAGGCAAGGTCTTCAATAAATCGATTACCACTTGGTTCATCTTCTCACACATCCCGTTGGTTTGAGGATGGTACGGTGTGGTTCTGATCTTCTTACACCCGTACAGTTGACAGAATTCTTGGAACACTTCCGCTTCGAATGCAGGTCCCTGATCAGTCAGTACCTTCTCTGGGTAGCCATGGGGCCTACAAAAGTGCTGCTGGAAGGCCCTGGCGGCAGTCCTGGCCGTTAGATCCTTGACAGGTACAACCACCAAAAACCTGGAGTAGTGGTCCACGATGGTAAGGACGTAGATATAGCCCGACCGGCTAGGTGTTAGCTTCACATGATCCAACGCGACCAGTTCGAGCGGCCGTTTGGTGATGATAGGCCGCAGGGGAGCCCGTTGACTGTCACGGTCCTTCCTGCGCAGACCACATGGACCACACTCCCGACACCACTTCTCAATGGTTCTCTTCATGCCAATCCAATAGAACCTCCCTCGGAGGAGCCTTTCCAGCTTCCTCCATCCGAAGTGTCCGGCTCCATCATGGTAGGCTCCCAGAACCATGGGCGCATCTCGCCTTGGCACCACTATCTGCCACACCAATTCATGAGTACGTGGGTCGATGCTCCTCCTGCACAACTTGCCATCATGGATAAACAGTTTGCTTCTCCCCTTCCACAGCTGTTGGGTCTCTTGTGGGTCATCTGGGCCAGGGTGCGACCCTGCCTGCGTCAAGAGCTCTTTCACCCGACGGACCGCGGGGTCACCATCCTGGGTTTCCGCCCACCCGTGATGGGGCAAGGGATTCAGCGTGTCATCCGGTTGGTTCTTGTGTCTGTTCTTCACATGATGAGAACTCTGAGTGGCTTTGGGGCGATGGAATGCAGGCAGCTCCACCTCTTCAAGTGCCTCCGGGTCTTCTCCCGCTTCTGGCAAATTGGGCATTCGGGACAAGGCATCGGCATTGGCATTCTCGTGTCCTGCCCGGTACTTGATGGTGTAATCGTAGTTGGACAGCCGGGCCTTCCATCGCTGTTCCAAAGCCCCGAGTTTGGCAGTATCCAGATGCGTTAGCGGATTGTTGTCCGTGAAGATGGTGAATTTCGCGGAGGCCAGGTAGTGTTTGAACCTCTCTGTCACTGCCCAGACAACGGCAAGGAATTCCAGCTTAAAGGAACTGTAGTTGTCAGGGTTCCTTTCCGTGGGACGGAGTTTCCTGCTGGCGTAAGCGATCACCCTTTCTTTGCCTTTCTGGACCTGAGACAGCACGGCTCCTAATCCCACATTACTGGCATCTGTGTACAGCACAAACGGTTGGTCGTATTCGGGGTAAGCCAGTACCTCTTCTCCCGTCAGTGCCGACTTCAAACAGGTGAAGGATTCCTCCAGCTCCTTGTTCCAATCAAAGGGGGTGTTTCTCCCCTTGGTCTTCTTTGGTTGGCCCACCAACAGGTTTTGCAAGGGTGCGGCCTTCTTGGTGAAGTCCTTAATGAACCTTCGGTAATAGCCTACCAGCCCGAGGAACTGCCGGACTTCGTGGAGGTCACTGGGCTTTGGCCAGTCCTTGATCACTGTGACCTTGTCGGGGTCTGGGGCCACTCCTTCAGCGCTCACCACATGGCCCAGGTACTGCACTTTAGGTTTCAGCAGATGACACTTGGACGGTTTCACCTTTAAGCCGAAGTTGGACAGGGCTTCAAACACCTCGGCCAGGTGCTTCAGATGGTCTTCGTAGGTCTTAGAGAAGACAATGACATCATCCAAATACAGCAGCACAGTTTCAAAGTTCATGTGTCCTAGGCAGCACTCCATCATCCTCTGGAATGTCCCGGGAGCATTGCACAATCCGAAGGGCATGTAGTTGAACTCGCAGAGACCCATTGGTGTCGTGAAGGCCGTCTTCTCCTTGTCCGCCTCCGCTACAGGAACCTGCCAGTACCCACTGGTGAGATCTAAGGTAGAGAAGTAGTTAGCAGATTTTAAGGCAGCCAGAGACTCCTCTATCCTGGGCAGTGGGTATGCGTCCTTATGTGTAATGCGATTCAACTGCCTGTAATCAACACACATCCTCATTGTACCATCTTTCTTTTTAACAAGGACTAACGGAGCTGCCCAGGGGCTACAGCTGTCTCTCACCACCCCAGCCTCCTTCATTTCCCGCAACATGTCCTTGGCACACTGGTAATGAGCTGGGGGTACAGGGCGATATCTCTCTTTTATGGGTCGGTGATCTCCCGTGGGGATGTGATGTTGGATCCCTTTCACCTGCCCAAAATCTAAGGGGTGTTTGCTGAATACCTGCTCGTACTCGTGTACCACCCTGTAGGCCCCCTGTTTTTGATGGGATGGGGTAGAGTCAGTGCCCACATGCAATTCCCGACACCAGTCTTTCGAGTGCTCTGCAGAACCTTTGTTCTCCGCCACGTTTGACGGGACCAAGGGTTCAGGTGTCTGTATCACACTATTATTGACAGTGAACAGTTTGGCGAGTGTGGTATACTTGGTGAGGTGAACCTCTTCCTCCCCACAATTGAGGACACGTACGGGCACTCTCCCCTGGCGGACGTCGACCACCCCCCGGGCTGTCAGAACAGTGGGCCTATTGTCTGAATATACGGGTTCTACCAAGGTCTGGTAGTCCTTACCCCTGAGGCCTATGGCTGCCCGACACCATATTAACATCTCACTCCTGGGGGGTATCGCGATGGGGTTTGAATCACTCACAGTGACACGACCAATCTCACCACCAGTCAGCTCTACCTGCTGTCTCTGCATCAGAGCTCTGATTTCCTTCTGCAGGGCACGTTGCTCACTGTGGCCAGCGGTTTCTGCCACCTGTTGCAACAAAACAATAACTTCTGCAAGACAGTTTTCTATAACATTAGTACCAAGAGTCATCATGGGATTACATTCTCGACGATCAATATCAACAATCACAATCCCTTGGGCTTTCAATTCCACCCGCCCCACCTTGATGGTGACCTCCTTATACCCCACTTGTGGCAACGGCTGACCATTACTGGCTATTATGGTGAAATCATCGTCAGGGCCACGAGTAATATCAGCGTCCTCCCAATACCGTTTATAAAGCACGTAAGGTATAGTCGTCACCTGAGAACCGGTGTCCAGCAAGGCGTTCAAGGGGATTCCATCAATCACTACAGGGAGAACTGGTCGTCCTCCAATATACTTGGTTCTCCAATGCTGCGGGCCTGACCGTCCTACTCCTGGGGGTTGGCCCTTTGCCCCAGGGGTTGCTCGTTTAAAGGACAGTACCTTGCAAGGTGGCCCACCTGGTGACATCGGCGGCAGATGGGTCGTCCGTCCTGATGGAAGCGATCGCTGTCCCGGCCTCTGGTCGGTGGGGTCCTCTTCTGTCGCGTCCAGGGGACATCTTCTGGTCCGGAGGCTAGCTGGATCTTTTCTTTGGGGGCCTCCTGTAGGGACTGCACCGTCCGGGCTAGGGCAGCAACGCTCTTGGTTAGCTCTTGCATCTGGAGGCGAAGTCCTGCAGGGGAGTTGTCCTCGAAGCTCTGGGCGTCGGCCTCCGCGGCAACTGGGGTATCCGATGCCACCTCCTGGTGGTATGTGAGAGCGGGGCGCCTGGGTGGTATTGCGCGGCTGGGCTGTCACTCCTGCAATGCCTGGATAGCCTTATCTTTAAATTGCGCAAAAGTCAAGTCTGGATTTTGCATGGCCAGGAAGTGCAATTGGCCCCGCTGGTGACTGCACAGGAGCCCCTCAATGAACCGCTCCTTCAGAAGTTTATCCTCATCTTGCATGCTGCTGGGGTCACTCTGCTTAATGGCCCGCATCGCCTCTTGGAGATTAAGGGCTTAGTCCCGTAAGCTATCCTGCGGCCTTTGTTTGCATCCATAGAAAGTCAGTTTAATTTCTGTAGCAGTGCGAGTATCGAAGGTGGCTTTAAGCTTTGCAAAAATCTGTTGTGCAGTTCCCTTATCCTCGGCGGGCCAGGACTTCAATTCTCTCAGAGCCGCCCCAAAGAGTTAGCCGGTTATCATATGAACCTTCTGAGGCTCTGTCAGGGGATAGAACTCGAGCAGGCTGCAGAGCCCTTCTTTAAAATCAGTGAATGTATGCGACTCCCCAGAGTATCGTGGGAGCCAGGCCGCTCCGGGCAGGTACGGCATGGAGAAGGGCATTATGGCTTTTGTGTTAGCGGCAGTGTCCGACTGGCTGAGGGGAACAGCGGGTTCTGCGGCAACCGGTGGTGGTATTAGGGCCGCGGCTTCACTTGCTGCGGGGACCGGAGCTGCCCCTGCGTCCGCGGCTGCGGCCACCACCTCCTCTCCTCCCGACTCGGACATGGCTGTCCCTTCCTCCCACCAACCTGCTGGAGGTCGGAGTTCCTCTTCCGGGATTGGCGCCTTACTGCGCTTTCCGTTCCGCGCTTCTTTTGGCTGGTTCCGCCCACGAAGCTAAGGCTCCTCCCTCCGTGCGCGGCAATGGCGAATTTTGGCGGTAAATGGCACAGCACAGTCTTTGCAATAAAGTACAGTCCAAGCACAATAAATCACAGTTCTAAGGCACACATGACCTGATTCTTCAGGCTTAAGTAGATCCTGTTCGTGACGCCAAGTTGTAGTGCCCCCACTGCCGCAGGGCCGAGGGGTACCCGGTGCCGGGCCTCTGAGTCTCTGCTCTGGGGTTGTCACGGTGGCTAGACCCGGTCCGTGACCCTGCTGAGGGGCGTACAGTAATAGATGTGGATAGCGGTGGTGGTGCGGTGCAGTAAATAACGAGGACACCAAGTTGCAGTCTCTTTACCTCTTTACTGAAGGTTTTAGAGTCCTCAGTCCAGAGCGCTGTTACCAGGGCTGTCAGAGACCGGCCGGTCTAAAGACACATCAGGAGTTCTCTTTACAGGTGGGAATCAGTGTCTACCTTCTAGCGCTGGGTGTTGTAGTCCTTCCCTGCTGAGCTCCCGGGATAGTCCTCACAACTGGTTCTGTCTATCTCTGATGTTCGTTCTCTCCGTCCTCCAGGTGATATGGTAGGACGCACCCGTATGACGGGGTAGGCCTGGAGTTCTTCCGGGACCCTAGAGTCGCCCCTCTCCCACAGCTGCCTCCGTTGTCTGCTTAGGTGTTAAGTGAGACAGCCAACCTGTAATTGGCTGTCCTGCCGTGGTTTGCAGTAGTACTTAAAGTCTCTTACTTGCTCGGCGTTCCGGCCACCGACTGTTTGCGCCTCAGAAGGATGTTGCCTCGGTCTAACAGCACGACTCCTTCTGGTCCCAATTCCTCTTTACTGTATTCCCGTTGTGCACTGGTTAGTTCTGCTCTGAGGAGTCTGTCAGGATCCCATCCCTGACAGGTCCTCTCACTAGCTCTTCCCAGCTACTTCTCTCTGTCTTCCTGTCCAACCCCCAGTTTTACCAGAGTGTGAGGAGTGGCCTACTAGATAGGACCACCCCCCCTGGTGGCCGGAGTGTGAAGTGTAGTGAGGTGTTACCTGATCAGAGAAACTCCTTTAGTGCAATCAGACGTACCATAGCTCCCCATAGTGGCGGAGCCACAGTACTGCAACGACCAGGACTCTGGGGCGCTGCATAAAAGGAAAAGGTCTTTAAAGGGATAGAGTTTATGTTCGTGATGCCACCTGTGGTATTCGGTCAGGGTGACCGACACTGCTTTAAGGGGTCCGCTGGGGTGATGTTATGGCAGCTAGATGGCATACCTTCCCACAGGTGAAGTATGTCGCCAGGGCTTCCCAGATGTGTAGATGGTGGTATGGTGAGAGGCGCAGAGAAGAACGAGGACACAAGGTTGCAGTCTCTTTACCTTTACTGAAGACTTCAGCATCCACAGTCCAGGGCACCAGATCACAGGGCAGGCAGAGTCCGGCCGGTTTAGAAGCAAGTCTAGAGTCCCCTTGTCCAGGTGGATATCAGTAGCCTTCCACTAGCGCTGCGGTGGTGTAGTCCCTTAATGCCTATGGCTTCACATAAGGGTCTCACAGATATGATGTTTCTCTCTCTGTCCCCCATATAGGATAGGACAAAACCCGTATGACTGGTGACTTGAGCCTGTTTATACGGTCTCTCAGATAACCCGGCTCTGTAGGTGTCACCGTGCCTCCTGGGTGTAGGTGCGGACAGGTAACCTGCAATTAGCTGTCCTGCCGGTCTCTGAAATAAGGCGTAGAGGTCCTTACTCCCTTGGTTCCGGCTACCGGGATGTTGCGCCTCAGGAGACCGCTTGAGCGGGGCTGGTCCCCTTCTGGTATCCTCTCCTTTGCTTCGACTTTCTTCACGCTCGCTGCAATACAATTCTGCCTTTCAATGTCTCTTTCTGGGAGCTGCAGCTCTGAGGGCATGCACAGCTCCTTTAACCTTCCATCCTCCTCAGACTCTGGTCTGGAACTAACAGAACTCCTGTCTGGAGCTCTGCTAGGAACTGACTACGTCCGGAACTGACTAACTTTCCCTACAGACTACCAGCTATATATACATGGGGAGTGACCTAATAAATAGGAGCAGGAGCTCCCCCTGGTGGCCTGGAGTGTGAATGTGTTGCATGTTTGTGATACCTGGATGCAGTTATCCTTCTTTGCCTCTAAACATAGCATCACTCTCCCCGAGAGGAAAGCAATACCACTACGATGACCAGGACCCTGGGGCCCCACACATAAATCAGCCAATTCATCTGTACCAGGCAGCCACGATAAGGCGATTCTCGTTGCTGGGAACCTGCCTGGGAACCTCTTTGGCTAAAGCCTTTTTTTCTATGGTAAAGTAGAATCCTGCTGTAATTAAAAATGTCTGAGGCTGAAAAATGTGTGAATGCCTATAACACATAAAAATGAAGGAAGTAATTCCGAAACGCGTGTCGGGGAATGCGCTGTGCCGGGACTGTGACGTGGCTTCAAGGTACAGTATATACCATAGATATTCATCCCATCTGAAAGTTTTGGTTTTCCTATTAGCACTTTAGCCTTTTTGCATTGCATTTGGTCACTTTTTTTACTTTCACATTGTGTGACTTCCAACTATACTTTGCACCTCGCTGATCCAGCATTTATCCCAATCCACATATTGGATGTCATTTGTTTTTTATGTGTTATAGGTATTCACACATTTTTCAATTTTGTTATTTTTTAATATTTTTAATATATATATATTTTTAATATATATTTCTGTAGTATAATCCTATGGGGTTCTTGAATCTAAACTATATGGTATTTATTCTACATCTTATACCTTAGGTCCGTCACAAGTACACATTGTTGCAGAATTTTTTATTTATTTTTTGCCCATGCACAGGCACTTTTTTTAAATTTGGACCAATACGATTTTTGCCATATGTATAAATAAAGGTAATTTTATCTGAATTTTATGTGGTCCTGTATTTTTAGTCTTTAAGTTGGGGATAGGTCTTCATTTATATGGGAAGGTAGGATCCGGCTGTAATTAAAAACACCTGAGGCTGAGGGGTGAAGTGTTCAGTCAGAGAGCCCAAGTATACAAATATTGGCCAATTTATGCGCTAAGTATTCTCAATTCTTCTAATTTTTTTGAGCAGTAATGTAATGCAAATTTCATATATTTCATGTTTGCATGCTATAGTGCTACAAAGTACTACTTTATTTGTTGGTTGTATATGGAGATGGCTTCTCTTAGTAAGCACTTGTTCACTTCTGTTTTCTATTTGCATGTGCCGGTCAGTCTTTTGATATTTGCAATGTCATATAGTCACAGTTACATATTCTTGTGTTCGAAGTAAAGATTTGATTGTACAGTACTAAGACCCGAATATCCTGGGTTTTGTATGGCTTGCTGTTATTCCTCCTGACAACCAATGGCCTGTGAATTGGCCCGCCTGACACCCATCTAGCTGTCCCCTGACATACAGGACATCAAAGACTGACAAGTCGAGCAAAGAAAAGCATTCAAAACTTTCTGCAATCTGGCTAATAATGAAGCCGGCCGTGTGGTTTATTTTATGCATGCAGCTGTCTGATACTACAGGTTAAAGGGAACATGTCATTAGGAATTTTTAGCTAAATTCAAAGATATGACTCTTTCACCCTGAGTAAACTGATACTTTTGCCTAACTTCTGCATTTGATTGAGTCCGTTCAGTCCAGTGCTCACGTGAGATCTCAGCGAGGGGCGGCATATGACAGAGGAAGGACTGACCTGCCAATCAAACACAGGAGCCAAGTGCCAGGAAGGGAGCAAGAAGTGAGGTCCGGAGAGCGTAAAGTGTTTTGTCACACGCCAATGTACGTACTTGCAGCTCATTTGCATAAAACTTCAATACCAAGTTTCTCAGCAATGGCAAAGCGAATATCTACACCAAAGGCATCAATCTAATCAGTAAGGAGAGCCTATATAGCCATGCCTCTAGTTTTCAGTAGTTTCAAGTAGTTTCAGTACTGGTTCACTTTAAGATACGATTATTCATTAGAAATAATGTACCAACCAATATTACCACTTTTCAACAGGTTGTAAAACCCAACTCCCTGTAAAGCATGGATACTTCAGTGTTCACTGTCTCCCTTTTAAACCAACCAATGAAATAGTAAAACTCTCACAGAAGATATTTTCCATTTTTTACAGTGATAAAATTGGGTGTAATGTCATCTATATACAGGGCTGAGAGGCTCTCTTGTTGCTAAAGATTATGAGTACTTATGGGAGACTACTGCACACAGCTTGCTGAATTATATACTTATTGTTTTAAACACCCTACAAGCATCCTATAAGCTATTTAACGGATAGTCCATATGCTGTCAGGGTCCTTCTATCAGGGCTGTACTGTTCCCAGTACGTATGAGAACATATGGCGTCTGTGCTTGAAGGTTATGTGGATGAGAAACTACATTTTGATTAAGCAGATTGCACCGAGAAAGTACCCTAAATCTGAAGCAACACCAATTACCTTCATCAAAAGTTAACCTGACAGCTGATACATGCTGTCCGATCCACGGACAGCATGTATCAGACACTAACTGCATGATATCAGCCAGGTATGTTTGCCTCTGAAACACCATTTCAGAGATAAACATACTTTAAAAACAGTCTGGTACCAATCAGCATGGAAAGCTAGTCAGACAGGTGGGTCCCTCCCCATCCGCTCCCCTTTAGCGTCAGGTGCATGCATTTTATTTATTTATTTTACTCATTTATATAGCGCCATTAATTCCACAGCACTTTACATACATTATAACATTGGGAGAGACCTGTCAGTCAATGGGAACGGGTAGGGAGAAGCCACCGGAGATCTGTCTGTTCTACAAGTCTCCCATGCGCCCTCGTTCCCGGCAGCTCTTAAATGATGTTTTCCTCTTAAATGGTGCAGTGTTTCAGACTCCGACTTTCCTGGCTGTTACTATACACCAAGTGTCTGTCTGTGGTTCCGGCAGTATGTATCAGCTGTCAGGGTCCCTTTAAATTGTCATTTGGTTTAGCTGAAATGCATTATAAAAGGTCAACCTACACAAGTCATGTTTTTCCATTTCACCCACCTGCCGGCCACATACAACCATTCTTCGTTCCACTTATTTACCCAGATGTAGTCACCTAATTAATCACTTAATCTACGTTTGGCTATACGTGTTTTTTTGAATAGGTATGGAGTCTGGATTATGCGACCATGACTATTTTGGCTTAAATCAAAAACAGTTTTATTAATACTCATGTTCATCAAGCCAAAAATCCTGAAGAAATACAGGACCTGGTAGCTGCAGAGGGATAAAGGTGGATTACTTTAACCATCAGGCTGAAGTGCTTTATCAATTTAAAGGGAATCTGTCAGTAAGATTAACCATATGAGGGGTTAAAGGGAGTCGGTCAGCACAGAATGACCGTTCAAACCAAGAACAGGCGCCCATTGCATCACGGTAGGGCCGATCATTTACTATATAATTGTCTAAGGGTCACTTTTGTCTTTCTGTCCTTCTGTCTGTCTGTCTGACACGGATATACATTGGTCGCGGCCTCTGTCTGTCATGGAATCCAAGTCGCTGATTGGTCGTGGCAAAACGCCCCCGACCATTGCCACGACCAATCAGCGACGCGCACAGTCCGGAAGAAAATGGCCGCTCCTTACTCCCCCGCACTCACTGCCCAGCACCCGCACTCTGTAACCGCTGCTATTATCCCTGTGTGTCCCCAATTTTTTACTATTGATGCTGCCTATGTGACATCAATAGTAAAAAAATGTAATGTTCAAAATAATAAAAAAACAAAAAACCTGCTATACTCACCCTCTGTAGTCCGCTGAGCCGCTCACGCCATCTTCCGTTCCCGGTGATGCATTGCGAAATTACCCAGAAGACTTAGCGGTCTCGTGACCGCGAAGTCATCACAAGTCCTGCGCTGAAAGGACCTGCCGTGACGTCACGGTCATGTGACCGCGACACGGTCACGTGACCCCGACGTCATCACAGCCTGGGACTGGAAGCTGCCGGCTGCACCCGACACAGGCGACACAGCTACAACGCGCCAGCGGAAGGTGAGTATGTTTATTTTTTATTTTTTTATCCTGTGTCATACGTGGCTGGGCAATATACTACATAGCTGGGCAATATACTACATGGGCTGTGCAATATACTACGTGGCTCTGTGCTGTATACTACGTCACTGGGCAATATACTACATAACTGGGCAATATACTATGTGGCTCTGTGCTGTATACTACGTCACTGGGCAATATACAATGGAACTGGGCAATATACTACGTCACTCGGCAATATACTACGTGGCTCTGTGCTGTATACTACGTGGGCTGGGCAATATACTACGTCACTGGGCAATATACTATGTGGCTGGGCAATATACTACATGGGCTGTGCAATATACTACGTGGCTCTGTGCTGTATACTACGTCACTGGGCAATATACTACGTCATTGGGCAATATACTATGTGGCTCTGTGCTGTATACTACATCACTGGGCAATATACAATGGAACTGGGCAATATACTACATCACTCGGCAATATACTACGTGGCTCTGTGCTGTATACTACGTGGGCTGGGCAATATACTACGTGGCTGGGCAATATACTACGTGGCTGGGCAATATACTACGTGGCTCTGTGCTGTATACTACGTGGGCTGGGCAATATACTACGTCACTGGGCAATATACTACGTGGCTGGGCAATATACTACATGGCTAGGCAATATACTACGTGGACATACATATTCTAGAATACCCGATGCGTTAGAATCGGGCCACCATCTAGTACTGTATGATGACCGCACATGATGCTCCATACTGTATATTGGCCGCACATGATACTTCGTACCGTATAATGGCCACACATAGCTACTCCTACACACGCGGCTGCGCTCCGTACACACACGCTCCACTCCATACACCTCGTACACATTTAGCTCAGCTCCATACACCTCATACACACACGACTCCGCTCCGTACACCTCATACACACACGGCTCCGCTCCATGCACCTCTTACACACACGGCTCCGCTCCATGCACCTCGTACACACACGGCTCCGCTCCGTACACCTCGTACACACACGGCTCCGCTCCGTACACCTCGTACACACACGGCTCCGCTCCATACACCTCGTACACACACGGCTCCGCTCCATACACCTCTTACACACACGGCTCCGCTCCATACACCTCTTACACACACGGCTCCGCTCCATACACCTCTTACACACGGCTCCGCTCCATACACCTCTTACACACACAGCTCCGCTCCATGCACCTCGTACACACACGGCTCCGCTCCGTACACCTTGTACACACACGGCTCCGCTCCGTACACCTCGTACACACACGGCTCCGCTCCATACACCTCTTACACACACGGCTCTGCTACATCCACACTGTAAACACCTCCTGACCCCACACATAACAGGCAGCGCATCACCAGGGCACTTGCTTCTCTCCAGAGAAGGGGGTGTGTGAGCATGGCGGTCACCTGCGGGTGCCCTCACCAGGGCATGTGTTGCTTCCCTGGCAGTGATGGAGGGGCAGCGACAGCACAAAGCCTCATTAGGTGCAGATCAGTAAATCTGGAGACATTTCTCTGCACGGTGAGAACTAGTTTCCTTTGTTACAAGCAGAGCAACAAGAAGCCTGCTGCAGCACATGGCTACCGAGCACGCCCACTCCAGCTCATTCTCCTGCTGGCACCTACCTGGCACCGCACACACCGGGGGCATGAGGGTCGGTGTGCCTGCTCGTCCTGCACAACATCCAGCTGAGCTCCTCGTCCTCGCCACGTCCGTGTCCTGCGGATCATGACCCCGTGCCCAGCGCTGGCAGCGCCTCCTTCATGCCACAGGAACTTAGGAAGCACTAAGAGTAAGACTCAGGAACATGGGGAAGGGGCGTGGCCTAACACAAAGGGGTGTGTAACGGCTAATCTCCTGTTGTCTGTGGGAGGAGAGTGTCCCGGGCAGGACAACGGGGAAAAGCATCACATGCGGGACAATCCCGCACAATGAGGGACGGTTGGGAGCTATGCCTACTGAGACTTTTATGCACAAGTCTTGGCGTGTACCAGACCTCAAGGTCTTAGTGAAGGAATACAGGATCAGCAAGGCTGGGACACATCCATAATGTATAGCAGTGTCACGGACGTGGTTTGTGGAACCACTGTGCCACAGACTGTGGAGAGCCTGGGGGGGCATGACTAAGCAAGCACCAGGCTCTTCACTACTGCCTCTGATGGTGAGGCTAGACTTGGCTCCCAATGAACACCAGGTGCCACTCCAGGGCAGACCAACGGTTGTGCAGCAGCTGGACCCAGAAAGACAGACTGGATGGAGCAGCAGGCAGAGCTTGTATCAGAGTGCAGTAGGCAGAGTTCGTATCAGAGTGCAGTAGGCAGAGTTCGTATCAGAGTGTAGTAGACAGGGTTGGTATCAGAGTGCAGCAGGCAGAGTTTGTATCAGAGTGCAGCAGGAAGGATTTGCACCAGAGTGCAGCAGGCAGGATTTGCACCAGAGTGCAGCAGGCACTGGTATGCAACCTTACACAACATACACTGCAAAACAGGAAGGTTTCTCAGACACCACCCTAGTGGGGAGGAAGCAATACATACATACTGCCCCACAGCCAATGGCTGGGGAGGAAATAGCAAGTTCACACGCTGGCCCTTTAAGAGGGCGGGAGCACGCACACGCATGCTCTAAGGACATGGCTGGAGGCCCAGCTGGAAGTTCTTCTGGAAGCATGCAGAGTACAAGAAAGGGGAGAACCGACTGCAGCGCGCGTGAGTGAAGAGACACACCAGAGGCCCTGCCTGTCAGTGCTAACAAGTGCGTAGTGCTAACAAGCAGCTGGTAGAACTCCCTTATATATTCCCCAGAGTGTAGTACTAGGTGAACTGATCACAACTAGTGATGAGCGAGGGTGCTCGTTACATGAGATTTCCGAGCATGCTTGGGTGTTCTCCGAGTATCTAACAGACAATCCCTGCATGTGTTCAGGTTGTCTAAGGCTACTTTCACACTAGCGTCGTACGACCCATGCATGCTGTGAAAAAAAAGCACAACAGGGGCAGCGGATGCAGTTTTACAACGCATCCGCTGCCCCATTGTAATATCCAGGGAGGAGGGGGCGGAGTTCCGGCCGCACATGTGTGGTCGGAAATGGCGGACACGACGCACAAAAAAAGTTACATGAAACGCTTTTTTGTGCCGATGGTCTGCCAAAACACGACGCATCCGTCGCACGACGGATGCAACGTGTGGCAATGCGTCGCTAATGCAAGTCTATGGAGAAAAAACACATCCTGCAGACAACTTTGCAGGATGCGTTTTTTCTCCAAAACGACGCATTGCGACGTGCGTCATACGACGCTAGTGTGAAAGCACCCTAACAGCCGCAAATCATGCCGCTGTGGGGACACAAACAATATAATCTTTAATTTTATATAGCGCTAACATATTCCGCAGTGCTTTACATACATTATCATCACTGTCCCCAATGGGGCTCACAATCTAAATTCCTTATCAGTATGTCTTTGGAGTGTGGGAGGAAACTCACACAAACATGGGGAGAACCTTGCAGATGTTGTCTTTGGTGAGATTTGAACCCAGGACCCCAGCGCTGCAAGGCTGCAGTGCTATCCATTGACCCACCATGCTGGCCAAGGGCTCCTGAAATTGCAAAATTGTACCTTCTTTGGAGGTAGAAATGGGCCCCTTACTTCTTGGGCCCCTGTGCGGCCTCACAGGTTGTACCAATGATATGTTCGCCTCTGGTATGCCTCTATTATTCATGGATCCCTAATAGGGCATATGAAAATAGTGATTGTAAACTGACTGGGCAACCCATTTATAAAATTCTGACTGCTTGCAGCCACCACTATGCGGAATACTAGGGGTATGTTCACAAGCGAGTCCACATATATAAGATGGAAAAAAGCACTAAAAAAACTGCTATAACGAATGGTCCTACTGATTAATATACAAAATGACAATGACTACAAATTAAATTGCTTTTGAATCATTAAAATTGCTTTTAAACATCTTTTAAAGGGAATCTGTCACCAAGTTTTTGCTATACAATCTAGGAGCAGAATGATGTAGGGACAAAGACCCTGATTCCAGTGATGTGTCATTTACTGCTCTGCTTGGTGCAGTTTTGATACAATCACTGTCCTCTCTGCGTCAGATCTAGCAGTGCTCAAATGCTGACCTCTGTATAACCCCGCCCACTCTACTGATTGGCCGCTGTTTGTGTACACTGTGCATAGGCAGAAAGCTGCTAATCAGTGGTGGGGGCAGGGAAACACAAAGCAGGGGGACTACATGGAATGAAACAACTAATTCTCTAGTGATAATCTCCTGCTAATAAAACCCTGATTTTATAGAAACAACAACAAGCAGCCCAGTAAGTGACACATCACTGGGATCAATATCTATGCCCCCACATCATGTTGCTTTCAGATTAAGCAAAAACCTGACAATAGATTCTTTTTAAACACTTCAGACGTTCAAGGACGGCAAATGTTTAAAATAAGCAACGTCCATTCTTTAGGTGTTCTGATAGGAAAACGCTCAATACTTTACAATTTAAGTCAATTTTATAGGTTATTGCTGATTACTAGAATATTTGATGTTATTTTCATATCTGAAGTGCTTTTTTACCTTTCGGAAAATAAAATTTATTTAACAAATTCTATTTTTAATATTGTACTGTAGTTTATTTCTGCACTTTAAAATACTGCTGACACTAAAGTAGTAAATGTAACTAATATTTCAAAGCAGCCATTATGCCACGTAAATGTGATAAATAAATGTCAAACATTTTTGCTATTAACGGGGTAATTTATTTGGTTATCTGTGTCACCCACAAGAAAAACCTAATTTATACTGCAGAATATTTTAGAGAACTTTATTGATGTGTCCTATCCAGCTACAAAGAATAAAGTGATGTCCTGAATCTTAATCTTTGGTTTCCGATATCTTTCTATGGTTTTTGTTATTCTGTATATTTACTGTGAAAAGACAACGGTCATCTGTCACCCAGGGCCATGTCTAATTCTCCTGTGTCCATCTGTTAGGAGTCCAAAGAGTAAAGGCAGAATTAAGGAGATGTTAGTGGAGAATTAGGTAACGCTGTCTCACACGAGACACATGGATTGTGTGATAGTCTGGAGAATGAACTCCATGTTCTACAATGTAGATATTGAATTTGCTCTTCTTTTCAGCATGTGGGACACACAAGACTCTGAGCTTCTAGTATTTAGTGGCCACAGTGAAGAGTATTGCAGAGTTGTGGGGGCTACGTGGCAATACCCTACACCACTGCTTACAGTTTAAATGTAGATAACGTGCTGTAGAACTTGAAGACGCTGCAGAACTCCAGCAAGGAGCTGATGGATGGAGATGCCGATAGTTGTAACCCCACCAGTAGCATAGCTTCCAGGGGTACAGAGAGTGAGGCCTCCCCGGGCCCCGCACTCTGAGGGGCCCACCCGGAGCTACGCTACTTTTACCTGTATCAGCATTTGCAGAGCCCTAATACAGTTAAACTTTGCGGCAGAGCAGGGAGACTCGATGTCCCTGTACTGGTGCGCTGCTGCTATGGGGCCGTGAGCTGGGGAGTCTGGTGCCAGATGGAGTAGCTGAGGACATTGCCAAGCAAGTGAACTCTCAGATGAAGGAGGGTAGTAGGCAGGAGGGGAGGCGCGGCCTGGCTATACACAGTGGCAGGAAAACAGTATTGTGGCAGGCACTACTTTGGACGTGCGTAGCTGGGGGCCTTCAAAAACCACGAGCCAGACGTTGGTGACTGTGGTAAGACCCATGGAAGAGCCAGCAGGAGGAGCAGCATGAGTGGAAGCAGTAGATGGCTTTGGGTCAGAAAGTCTGATGGCTAGGGGCACAGGCCGTGAACATAGATCAGAGTCTGGAGAGGATTCTGGAGAGGAGCAACATTTGGGTGATGGACATCTGGATGCTGAATCTCCAGCTGGTGGGTTTACAGCGCCTGTGCAGCCTGGTATCAGTCTTTGTCTTATCTGTTACCTCAGGGATTTAGGTCAGAGTGGGATGTGAGTGGTCAGATGGAGGGTCCTAATGATGTGAGTTGTGGTGGTTCAGAATCTTTTTGTAAATATATGACAACATTTTTATCACAACTGAATAGCGGATCGGTGGCATTGTCGGGGTTATCACCTACAGAAGCTCGATTGCATACGGTGTTGGCAAATGCAGGCAGCAATGCAGCAAGGAAGGTGACAGGAAGTGAGGTTGTTGCTACGGGTGTGCAGTGTCGGTTCAGATTGAGAAGGACAAGTTGGATGTAATTAAGTTCAATTACAGGATTAAGGGTGAGGTATGTGATTGTTTTGAAGCGCCATTGGGGCCCACTTACAGAAGTGAAAGAAAAGATTTGTCAGAATGATTATGTGGAGATTTTTTATCTTCTACCACTTGAGAAATTCAACTTGGATAAAGGTAATATGATAGTAAGAAGGAGGAGGATGAGAAGCACAAGTGGGGTTTGGTTCAGCAGATGCTTGTCATTTGGCTGTAGGCGTTTGTGATTTTAGCAAGTGGGATTGGGGACAAGGCGCCTAACAACTTCTCTCCTTTGTTTTACTACATGGATTCTATTGAGGAAGCACCTTGAATGTACTATGGGCAGGCTTGGTTGAGGTATGATGAACAATTCAGGCAAAGGGACATAGGGCTCTGATTGAAGGTAATGGTACCTTCGCGGTTCGGGCAGTCCATTCTTAGGGGTGCAAGTAGCGGGAACCAAATGTCAGTCTCTGGGGGAGTTAATCTGGGAGCTCATGAGTCCAAAGAAAAGGCAGGAGCATGCTGGCAGTTTAACAACGGTCAGTGCAAATATGGCACCAGTTTCAAGCAATGTATGTGTGTTCCAATTGTAACGGAACTTTGCAAGGGGTCGCTAAATGCTTTAAGAAGGAAAAAGGATCTGCCGGTACTAGGCAATGTGGTGACTTCAGTGAATCATCTCACGATGACCCCCTTCCTAAATAGGTTGCCTGATAACGTGAAGGCTGAGGTAATTTTTAGGGGTTATTCTGATGGTTTTCAGATTGCTTCCGGGTCGTCAGATCACCTTTTCGTAGAAGAAGCTGCGGTCGTCTATGGAATAACCTATGGTGGTTGTAGAAAAGCTAAGGAAGTCAGTGGAGTTAGGGGTCGTGGGTAGCCTGTTTTGTTTTTTACCAGTTAATGATGTGATTATTGTCCCATTGGCTGTGATGTCTAAAAAAAGAGCCGAACAAATTTAGACTGATTCATCATCTGTCTTCCCCAAAGAGGCTCTCAGAAAATGATAGTATTGTCCCTGACTTATTCATTCCTTTGATGTTGCCCTCCAGTCTGTTTGTTGTTATAGGCTGGGGTCATTGTTAGCAAAAACATTTAGGTTGCTACCGATGCACCCAGATAGCATCTGGTTGTTAGGTTGCTATTGGGATAGGGAGTATTATTTGGATAGAGGCTTACCCATGGTTTGCGTGATTTCTTGCTCGTTGTTTGAAACGTTCGGCACTTATTTTCAAAGGGTGGTGAAAGATGTTTCCGCTTTACACCATGTTCCAAATTATTATGCAAATTATTATGCAAAGGATTTTCCTAAATGGTCGGTGCAAATGACAGTCAGGCCATATGCACACGTTCAGTATTTTTCGCGTTTTTTTCACGTTTTTTCGCTATAAAAACGTGATAAAAACGCTAAAAAAACGCTTACATATGCCTCCCATTATTTGCAGTGTATTCCGCATTTCTTGTGCAAATGTTGCATTTTTTTCCGCAAAAAAAACGCATCGCGGAAAAAAAAGCAACATGTTCATTAAATTTGCGGAATTGCGGGGATTCCGCACTCCTAGGAATGCATTGATCTGCTTACTTTCTGCATGTGGCTATGCCCACCATTCGGGAAGTAAGCAGATCATGTGCGGTTGGTACCCAGGGTGGAGGGGAGGAGACTCTCCTCCACGGACTGGGCACCGTATAATTGTTAAAAAAAAGAATTAAAATAAAAAATAGTCATATACTCACCTTCGATGGCCCCCGGAGTCTTCCCACCTCTCAGCGGTGCATGCTGCCGCTTCCGTTCCTATAGATGGTGTGAGTGAAGGACCTGCGATGACGTCGCGGTCACATGACCGCGATGACGTCGCGGTCACGTGACCGTGACGTCATCGAAGGTCCTGCACACACACACCATCTATAGGAACGGAAGCCGCTGAGGAGATCGGCTGTCTGCAGGTGAGTATAACCATTTTTTTAATTTTTTTTATTATTTTTAAACATTCTATCCTTTACTATTGATGCTGCATAGGCTGCATCTATAGTAAAAAGTTGGTCACACTTGTCAAACACTATGTTTGACAAGTGTGACCAACCTGTCAATCAGTTTTCCAAGCGATGCTACAGATCGCTTGGAAAACTTTAGCATTCTGCAAGCTAATTACGCTTGCAAAATGCTAAAAAAAACCGCGAAAAAAACAAAAAAAAAAAATGCGGATTTCTTGCAGAAAATTTCCGGTTTTCTTCAGGAAATTTCTGCAAGAAATCCTGACGTGTGCACATACCCTTAGTCTAATAAAAGTCATCACCTGTTAGAGTATACATTAAATTTTATTGAAGAAACCTCCCAATGATAACAGTATAATCTCCAAAATGGATAAAAACTCAAAATGCACTGTTCCAAATTATTAGGCACAGTAGAATTTCTAAACATTTGATATGTTTTAAAGAACTGAAAATGCTCATTTGTGGAATTTGCAGCATTAGGAGGTCACATTCACTGAACAAAAAAGCTATTTAACTCCAAAACATCCTAACAGGCCAAGTTACATGTTAAAATAGGAACCCTTCTTTGATATCACCTTCACAATTCTTGCATCCATTGAACTTGTGAGTTTTTGGAGAGTTTCTGCTTGTATTTCTTTGCATGAAGTCAGAATAGCTTCCCAGAGCTGCTGTTTTGATGTGAACTGCCTCCTACCCTCATAGATCTTTTGTTTGATGATACTCCAAAGGTTCTCTATAGGGTTGAGGTCAGGGAAAGATGGTGGCCACACCATGAGTTTATCTCCTTTTATGCCCATAGCAGCTAATGACTCAGAGGTATTCTTTGCAGCATGAGATGGTGCATTGTCATGCATGAAGATGATTTTGCTCCTGAAGGCACATTTCTGCTTTTAATACCATGGAAGAAAGTTGTCAGCCAGAAACCCTACATACTTTGCAGAGGTCATTTTCACACCTTCAGGAAACTGTTTCCCCATTATTCCAGCCCCAAAACATGACTCCTCCACCTCCTTGCTGATGTCACAGCCTTGTTGGGACATGGTGGCCATTCACCAACCCTCCACTACTCCATCCATCTGGACTATCCAGGGTTGCTCGACACTCATCAGTAAACAAGACTGAAAATTAGTCTTCATGTATATGTCTGGGCCCACTGCAACCGTTTCTGCTTGTGAACACTGTTTAGGGGTGGCCGAATAGTAGGTTTATGCACCACAGCAAGCCTTTGAAGGATCCTACACCTTGAGGTTCGAGGGACTCCAGAGGCACCAGCAGCTTCAAATATCTGTTTGTTGGTTTGTAATGGATTTTTAGCAGCTGCTCTCTTAATCCGATGAACCTGCCTTGCAGAACCCTTCCTCATTATGCCTTTATCAGCATGAACATGTCTATGCTCAGATTCAGCCACAAATCTCTTAACAGTACGATGATCACGCTTAAGTTTTCGAGAAATATCTAATGTTTTCATCCCTTGACCAAGGCATTGCACTATTTGATGCTTTTCAGCAGCAGAGAGATCCTTTTTCTTTCTTTTACTTGAAAACTGTGGCCTGCTTAATAATGTGGAACATGATATTTAAGTAGTTTTCCTTTAATTAGAATCACCTGGAAAACTAATTATCATATTTGTTTAAGATTGATTTCAGTGATCCATTGAGCCCTGAGACACAATACCATCCACGAGTTTATTTGAAAAACAAAACAATTAAATCTTTATGACACTTAAATCCAATTTGCATAATATTTTGGAACACAGTGTACACTTTACAGTACTTGAATCATTGTTTGGATGACTTTTTGTTCATAGGCACATTGGATGATGTTCATAGGCACCCCAGAATTGTCAGAGTTTATTGTCGACTGTGGAATGGGTAGCGGAACGATTTGGTGTCCCGTTAGCGAAGGAAAAGACAGAGAGCCCTTGTACTGTGTTAAGTATTGTGGGTATTCTTATTGATTCGGTTCACATGGAGTGCTGATTGCCTGAGAATAAATTGTCTTTGTTAATGCATGAAGTTGACAGAGTGCAAAGATTGCATAAAGTGACGTTGAAGTAGTTGCAGTATCTGTTAGGGAGGTAAAATTGATCGTGGTATACTGCCTTGGTGTAATTTCTCTGGAAAAGTTTTGGCTGCCATTATACTGGTAATTGGGGGTCCTGTGTGTCGATACTGTGAGGTGGGCGGGAGTTGGATGTGGCTTGCAACTCTCTCTTAGACCTAAATGTGTCTCACGACTATCTCTCGAAGCAGAATGTGACTCTCAAGAACATAAAGGTTGGGGACCACTGTCCTAGAGTCTGAAAGTGGCAGTTGACAATGAGCCCATTGTAATGTCTGCCTGAGGCCGCAAGCTCAAAAGGCTACCTCAGACACACTTGACACAAGTCACGCCATCTGGCAGACTCCAGAGCAATCCAAGTGCTCTTTAACCACAGTATAGGGATCTGGTTTTACAATAGGACTCAGTGGAATTCTACAATAGAAGGGCTGCCGTCCAGAGGTAGGAATGGTCGCCAAGCAGGGTCAGAGCTGAGAGGTCACATCAAGGACAAAAAAAAGGATCCGTAAGAATAATCAAAAACAAGCTGGGGTCAAAACATGAATACACTAAACAAAACAGGAGCAGAAGACGCACACCTAGCTAGGGAAACACTAAGCTATATCTAGCAGCTTCCAGCAGCAAGCTAGAAGCTCTAGTAGGGCATGGTGCTCTCCAATTGGCTGAAGCAGGGAGATAATAAATTCAGCTGGAAGCATACACACACATACGGCCAGACCGGACAGAACCACAGGTCCCAGGCACTCTAACCTTAGTGGCTGGATAGAGCCTGCTGTCCAAGGCTTCTGGTTCTGACATTTCTATCACCACCACTACGCTGCTTACAGAGTGAAAATAGCGGCGCCTGGCGACAGAGGCAGAAGTCACTGGAGCAGGTTCTGGCGGAGATGTGACATCCATTTGTACCAGCCCAGGGACCATAGTTTTTGGTGTCCACCTCTGTTTCATTAGCGGTGAGCCACAGGACAGACTGCATGTATCTGGATCTATACCACTTTTCACAGACAGAATCAAAAACTAAAATGTAAAGACAGTTTCCTTTGCTACTGTTATAACATCTTAGTCAATATTAGTAGCTGATTTGCTACAAAAATAGAACCTTTTCCCACAAGAAGCATAGTAGCCAGAGGGAAGGACCTGAATAATCCCCCATCTGTACATTTAGCTGTCAGAAAATAATCATGTCTTCATGTAATAGAGTTTTTTCTCCTTTGTAAAGCTCAGTCAAAAGGATCTACTGACAGGTATTGTGTCAGGCATGTAATCTAATGATAGTTCTGATAAAGTTCTTTTTTCATATAGAGCCTGACATAAAAATGATTATGGACTGGAGAACATGCAATAAATATTAAAGATAAACATCCATAAAGTAACCCTGGTTTTCCTACTATCACTTTCTCATGTATGGGGATCCTGCTGGATAACATCGAATTCACAGAATAAAGGGACCAAGGTATTAGAAAATTATTTAAAGAAGCACTCCCATCAAAGTTTTTATCCTCTTAATTAGAGATGGACGAACCCGTGGATTTTCAGGTCCGGCAGGTTCGGCTAAACATCTGAAAAAAATTCAGTTCGGGTACCAGAACAGAACCCGAACCAAGACCCCATACAGATGAATACGGGGTTCGAATATCTATTATTTGCAAAGCTATCATCTGCATGACAGCAAGGCAAACATGTGCTCTGATCAGTGATAAGATCATTACCGCTGGTCAAAGAGCTATGGTACCCATGCTGTCAAATGATGCCTCTTTATTACTAACCCCTGGGCTTGATGTCAGCTACCATAAAATAGCTGCCATCCATCCTAAACCTACTACTCCACTTGTCACCAAATCAGGGCAAGTGAGAAGAGCAAGAATTGGCATATCTAATAGATGAGCCTTTTCTGGAGCAGCTGTGGGCTGCTATTTTTAGGATGAAGGAGCAATATCCAAGTTCCTTTAACAGTCTGAGAATACCAGCCCACAGATGTCCACTTCAGCTTGGCTGGTTGTCAAAAATGGGGGGACCCCACGTCATTTTTTTAACTATTTAAAAAACTGTGTGGGACCCTTCTGTTCCTGATAACCAGCCATGATAAAGCTGACAGCTGAGTGCTGCAGCCCACAGCGGTCAGTTTTACCTGCGCTGGTTATTAAAAATAGAAGAGACCCCTCCTAATTTTATTTATTTATTTATAGCACATGTGGCACCTGCTCTCTGTGTTATCAGCGACTGCAGGCGTATGCTGATGAGAGTAGCACTTTCTCATCAGCTGACGCCTGTGACCAGTGGTAACCTTTTTACCACTGGTCACAGCTGCTGGCTCATGCCATGCCATCACCAGTTATTATGATCAGCCTGAGGGGAGACACTCACTATACACCACTTGTGGGACCGGAGAGTCCGTGACCACTCCACGTATCACTGCAGAATGTATGCAAGCCTCAGATTAATCTCGTCCAGAAAGGCCAGAAGCAGGCCAGTAACTATTGCATTTAGAGTTTAATCTTCTGTAGAAACCCCAGATAATACATTGTGAAATCACATTGTGCTGTGACTTGTGACAAATTAGGCTCTGCTTCATCTTGGTTTTTCAGCTCTGCTATATGTATGTTTATCATGACTTATAACATGAGTAGTTTTAATGTAAGCAGTGTAGTGCAGGGGGGTTGGTGCAGTGGGTGACAGACAGTGACCAGAGGGAAAGTTCACAGCAAATGTGTTTAATGTCCAAACTCACACAGTGTACAGCACACGGTATCCTTCGGATCGCAGCTGGGAAACAAGACAGTCCATAAATGCGTCCAGTTGCTGAGGGTGACTGCACCACCGTATCACGCTCCGAGGTGTCAGTTCGCTCTGCTTGGCTCTGTGTGCCCTCACACAGGCTGAGCCTTTGCAGAGCCTTCAGCTCTGCTCTGCTCGCTGCAAAATCCACACTGACAAACCCAACCCTCTGCTGCAGGGGTGTTAACAATCAACCTGTGGCCGCAGACCACATGAAAAACCCGTCCGGGGGAGGAAACGGACCGCTCCGCTACCTTCCTGCAGTCTGTTTAAAAAAATAAAAACCCATGTCAGGTTTTCCTAAATCTGCCTTGGACAAATAGCTTGCCCAAGACCACACTCACTTTTATTCCGCATTGCAATCACAGCTACGCCTGTGATTGCAATGCACTCCCGCAGCCTCAATATGCTTCTGAGCGCATCCTGGGGGACACAGAGCGACCCTCGCAAATAACACCGGTCACTGCCTCACAGCAGGTTTATTCTCCCTATTATTAGCTGTAAACATAAAGCACACTATTACTTCAGTCTAGTACCTTATATATAATGGTGGACGCGTCCTTCTGTCAGAACGGACAGCTCCTGCGCAGTGTGGCGCAGGATTCAGTGCATGCTGTGAGGGATCTACTGTACATTAGACGCTGGTTCACACACGGGACTTAGTTCACTGGTTCCAACCAATATGCGTTTTTTTTAAAAAACAGCCCATAAATTGTCAGGGTTACAAAGTAAACAGCCTCTTCCAGGTAAACAAAGGTATAACAGAGCAAAACAGAAAATAACAAGTCTATATAACACATGACTCAGCCGTTTAAAAGGGAGTCTTCTCCTCTGCAGAGTCTGAGCAGCTTATGCAAGGCCTCCTCACTTTGCAAAACACACAGACTCAGTGAGAAAGCTCCAGCTGCCTTAAATCACATCATCCAAAACCTGGACTGGAGGTGAGCAGCTGATCCCAACCCAGCTCTATCAGCTGCTCGTAAAACCCAGACCCGTAATCTGGGCTCATAAAAACTCCTCTGAGGTCTATATGTGCTGGAGTCTGCTTCTCCGGGTACTTCTTCACCAAGTTTGGGATCTAGGGGACACATACCTCCCATCCATGAGCAGTCCAGCTGCAACCTTACAGTGCGCATACCGCAGTATGATGCCATTTTATGAAGATACTGTGTTTGTGAATTCGTAGACAGCGTCTTCAACAAAATGGCGCTTTGGGTTGCTTTGACTCCTGAGCCATTTTATTGAAGAACTGTACTACAACATCAACATGACCGGTGCGTGCGCTCTGCTACATTGATGTTGTAGTACATTGCTTCAATAGCATGGTGTCAGAGTCACCATTTTTCCCAGAAAATTATTGCAATTTCAAATTTTTTGTTATACACATGTTTATTTCCTTTGTGGGTATTCTAATAATACAAAAAAAACTGAGAACAAATGGCAAATTGGACATAATTTTACGCAACCCCCACAATGGGCCAGACAAAATTTGTTGGCACTTTTTCAAAATTGTGGGTAAACCACTTAGTTTCAAGCATATGATGCTCGTGCACTCACCTGTGGCAAGTAACAGGTGTAGGCAATATAAAAATCGCACCTGAAACCAGATAAAAAGGGGAGAAGTTGACTCAATCTTTGCATTGTATATTTGTGTGTCACACTAACTATGGAGAATAAAGAGAGGAGAACGGAACTGTCTGAGGATGTGAGAACTAAAATTGTTGAACAATGTCAACAATATCCACAAATCTTGATGTACCTTTGTCCACATTGCGCAACATTACCAAGAAATTTACAACCCATGGCACTGTAGCTAATCTCTTTGGACGTGGAAGGCAGAGAAAAATTGATCAAAGGTTGCAGCGCAGGATAGTCTGAATGGTGCATAAGCAGCCTCAATCAAGTCCCAAAGAAATTCAAGCTATCCTACAGACTCAGAGTGCATCAGTGTCAGAGCGAACTATCCATCAAATTTTGAATGAAATGACTCACTATGGTAGGAGAAACAGAGACATAAAAAAAAGCTAGACTGCAGTTTGCCAAAATGTGTGTGGATAAGCCAAAATCCTTCTAGGAAAGCGTCTTGTGGACAGATGAGACCAAGATAGAGCTTTTTGGTAAAGCACATCATTCAACTGTTAACCTTTTTTCTTTTATTTTCTCTCTGTTTTTAGTGTTGTTCTAATACATACAAAGGAAATAAATGTGTATAACAAAACATGTGTAATTGCAATAATTTTCTGGGGGAAATACTTAATTTTCTGAATCTATTTCAAGGGTGCCAACTGCCAACACTTTCGGCCATGACTGTATATCTATTCTGACTCTTCAATGCAGTATGAGTCTCTAAATCGTTAGCCATCAATCCCTTAGATAATTGTATGATTGTTGTACTCACATGCGATGTGTCCTCAAATAGTTCCAACTTGGCCACACTGACTTGTAATAAGAGTCCAGGAGAAACAGAGTTGATTTTCTCTGAAATCTTGTATTTAAGTACAATGCAGGACGTGGAAAGAGTAATCCTAAACAGAGAAGTATACATCTGCATCCAAATTGGCTACAGCAAACTGATAATGAGGTAGAAGGGAGGAGCAAAGGCTAAACATCATTAACTACAGAATGGAAGAAGGGACAAACTTCAAAGGCCAAGGCTTCTCCCTAGCAACAACAGAATGCAATGCAAAACATAGAAAACACACAAGTTCTTCCTTCATGGGACACAACAATATCCGTCGACTATGCCCAACAACTGTCACAATTCTCGAGTTGGGTCACTTGCTATTCACTCATTTTAAGTTGGTGACTCCACTTAAAGAAGCACTTCTCCCATCAAAGTTTTTATCCTCTTAATATATTGCAATTGTCATATTGTATTGCACTGTATATTGTACAAGAGTGGAGGAGAGAAGGAGGACTTGTGAGGACCTGAGATAATGTGTGGGAAGGAATCGGGAAGTTAGTTCGGAGTTATACAGTATGGAGGAGACATTTTGCCGTTCAATGTTAGTAGTTTTAACTGAATACTTTGGTAGATTAGGAGCCAATAAAGAGATTTGCAAAGTGCATTTTGATGTTCAAATTTGCAAATCATTTTTATGCAGATTTTCCAACTTGAATGCTTATTGGTTGAAACAGATTAGGTGATATCTGTTATGATCTGGTGGCCTAAGAGCAGCATGAGACGTACTCTGGAGAAGGTGGTACCTGTACTAACCGCAGACCCTGAACTTAACACCGCAACTAGAAGTAGCCGTGGAATGTACCTATCACTTCCTAGACATCTCGATACAGCCGGAGGACTAATTACCCCTAGAGATAGAAAAGGGAAAACTATCTTGCCTCAGAGAAAATTCCCAAAGGATAGACAGCCCCCCACAAATATTGACTGTGAGAGGAGAGGGAAAAAACATACACAGACTGAAATCAGAATTTAGCAAAGGAGGCCACTTCTAGCTAAATAGAAAGGATAGGACAGAGTACTATGCGGTCAGTATTAAAACACTAGAAAATATCCACCACAGAAAATACAAAATCTCCACAGCTAACTAAAGATATGGAGGGTATATCTGCATCTCCAGAGATACCAGCTTGGCTAAACAAATCCTTATACAGACCAAGCTGGACAAGACAAAAACATGGAAAAGAACTGAACAATAAGGCCACAGCATGTGGACAGCAAAAATCAAGGCCAGAACTTATCTTTGCTGAAATGAACAGCAAAGCAGGAGAGAGCAGGCAGGGATGTGAATCCTCCAGGAACAATGGACAACTGGCACTGATTAAAGGGTCAAGCAAGGCTAAATAGCCCAGTCAGGATTGCAAAAACTTGACACACCTGATGAATGCTGCGATCCAGAGACAGCAGCACTACCACTTATAACCACCGGAGGGAGCCCAAGAGCAGAATTCACAACAGTACCCCTTCCTTGAGGAGGGGTCACCGAACCCTCACCAGAGCCCCCAGGCCGATCCGGACGAGCCAAATGAAAGGCATGAACCAAATCCTCAGCATGAACATCGGAGGCAACAACCCAAGAATTATCCTCCTGGCCATAACCCTTCCATTTGACAAGATACTGAAGCTTCCGCCTCGAAAAACGAGAATCCAAAATCTTCTCAACCACATACTCCAACTCCCCATCAATCAACACTGGGGCAGGAGGATCAACAGAGGGAACAACGGGCACCACATATTTCCGCAACAAAGATCTATGAAAAACATTATGGATGGAAAAAGAGGCTGGAAGGGCCAAACGAAAAGACACTGGATTGATAATCTCAGAAATCCTATAAGGGCCAATAAACCGAGGCTTAAACTTAGGGGAAGAAACCTTCATAGGAACATGACGGGAAGACAACCAGACCAAATCCCCAACCCGAAGCCGGGAACCAACACACCGACGACGGTTAGCAAAACGCTGAGCCCCCTCCTGAGACAACACCAAATTGTCAACAACATGAGCCCAAATTTGCTGCAACCTGTCAACCACAGAGTCCACCCCAGGACAATCAGAAGGCTCAACCTGCCCCGAAGAAAAACGAGGATGAAAACCAGAGTTACAAAAGAAGGGTGAAACCAAGGTAGCAGAACTAGCCCGATTATTAAGGGCAAACTCGGCCAATGGCAAGAAAGCCACCCAATCATCCTGATCAGCAGACTCAAAGCATCTCAAATAAGTTTCCAAAGTCTGATTAGTTAGCTCGGTTTGGCCATTTGTCTGAGGATGAAACGCGGAAGAAAAAGACAAATCAATGCCCAGCCTAGCACAAAAGGCCCGCCAAAACCTAGAAACAAACTGGGAACCTCTATCAGACACAATATTCTCCGGAATGCCATGCAAACGAACCACATGCTGAAAAAACAACGGAACCAAATCAGAAGAGGAAGGCAACTTAGGCAAAGGTACCAAATGAACCATCTTAGAAAACCGGTAACAAACCACCCAGATAACCGACATCCTCTGGGAAACCGGAAGATCCAAAATAAAATCCATAGAAATATGCGTCCAAGGCCTCTCAGGGACCAGCAAAGGCAAAAGCAACCCACTAGCACGGGAACAGCAAGGCTTGGCCCGCGCACAAGTCCCACAGGACTGCACAAAAGAACGCACATCCCGTGACAAAGAAGGCCACCAAAAGGACCTACCAACCAAATCTCTGGTACCAAAAATCCCAGGATGACCAGCCAACACAGAACAATGAACCTCCGAAATCACTTTACTAGTCCATCTGTCAGGAACAAACAGTTTCCCCACTGGACAGCGGTCAGGTTTATCAGCCTGAAATTCCTGAAGAACCCGTCGTAAATCAGGGGAGATGGCAGAAAGAATCACCCCTTCCTTCAGAATGCCGACTGTTATGATTTTCCCAATGGCAGGGAAATCAAAATAACAACGGACTAGCTCTCGGGTGATGGGAACTAAAGTGACCGTGACCTGAACCTGACACGACACTGGAAGTAGCCGGGGAGTGTTTCCTACGATGCCCTAGACACCACGCGCCAGCCGGAGATCTAACTACCCCTATCAGAGGAATATACAGGCCTGCCTTACCTCCAGAGATGAACCCCAAAAGGAGATAGCAGCCCCCCACAGATATTGACGGTGAGTCAAGAGGAAAAGACATACGTAGGATGAACAGCAGATTTAGCACAGTGAGGTCCGCTTACTAGATAGCAGAAGTACAGGAAAGAGTCACTTCACGGTCAACTTCAAAACACTACTCAAAAACACCATCCTGAAATTACTTTAAAACTCCAGTGACAACTCATGCCACTGGAGTGGCAATTCCAGTCCACGAGAGCTTCCAGCTACAGAGAGTCACATTGCAAATAGCTGGACAAAAATAGAATAAACTAGAAACAAAATTCAACTTAGCTGAACAGGATCTTGAGGCAGGAGAATGCAACAGAATGCTACTGATACATTGTTGGCCGGCATCAGACCAGCAGCCAAGCAGCCTTAAATAGGAAACTCCCCTAATGGGTGTCAACAGGTGATCAAGGATAGAAGAAGGCAAATAAGTGGCACTACCATAAAACACCACCGGGGGAGCCCACAAACAGAATTCACAACAGTACCCCCCCCTTAAGGAGGGGGCACCGAACCCTCACCAGAACCACCAGGGCGATCTGGATGAGCACTATGAAATGCATGAACCAAATCAGGAGCATGAACATCAGATGCTGTCACCCAAGAATTATCCTCCTGACCATAGCCTTTCCACTTAACCAGATACTGAAGTTTCCGTCTGGAAACACGGGAGTCCAAGATCTTTTCCACCACATACTCCAACTCACCCTCAACCAGCACAGGAGCAGGAGGATCAGCAGACGGAACAACCGGCACCTCATACCTCCGCAACAATGACCGATGAAAAACATTATGAATAGTAAAAGATGCTGGGAGGTCCAAACGAAAGGACACAGGATTGAGAACCTCCAGAATCCTATAAGGGCCGATAAACCGAGGCTTAAACTTAGGAGACGAGACCTTCATAGGAACAAATCGAGAAGACAACCAAACCAGGTCCCCAACACAAAGACGAGGACCGACACGCCGATGACGATTAGTGAACTGTTGAGTCTTCTCCTGGGACAACTTCAGATTGTCCACAACCTGTCCCCAAATCTGATGCATTCTATCAACCACAGCATCTACTCCAGGACAATCCGAAGACTCCAATTGACCGGACGAAAAGCGAGGGTGAAACCCTGAATTACAAAAAAATGGAGAAACCAAAGTGGCAGAACTGGCCCGATTGTTAAGGGCAAACTCTGCCAATGGCAAAAAATCAAGCCAATCGTCCTGATCAGCGGACACAAAACACCTCAAGTAAGTCTCCAAGGTCTGATTAGTACGCTCAGTCTGGCCATTAGTCTGAGGATGGAATGCAGACGAAAAAGACAAGTCGATGCCCATCCTGGCACAGAACGCCCGCCAAAATCTAGACACAAACTGAGTACCCCTGTCAGACACTATATTCTCAGGAATACCATGCAAACGCACAACATTCTGAAAAAATAGAGGGACCAGCTCAGAGGAGGAGGGCAATTTGGGCAAAGGTACCAAGTGAACCATCTTGGAAAAACGGTCACACACCACCCAGATGACGGACATCCTACGAGAAACAGGAAGGTCAGAAATAAAGTCCATAGAGATGTGCGTCCAAGGCCTCTTAGGAATAGGCAAGGGCAACAACAACCCGCTGGCCCGGGAACAGCAGGGCTTAGCCTGAGCACAAACATCACAAGACTGCACAAAAATACGTACATCTCGAGACAAGGAAGGCCACCAGAAGGACCTAGACACCAGATCCCTGGTGCCAAAAATTCCAGGATGACCTGCCAACGCGGAAGAGTGAACCTCCGAAATAACTCTACTGGTCCAGTCATCAGGGACAAACAATCTACCAGGCGGACAGCGATCAGGCCTATCCACCTGAAACTCCTGCAAAGAGCGCCGCAGGTCTGGGGAGACAGCTGACAATATCACCCCATCCTTCAGGATGCCAGTAGGTTCGGAATCACCAGGCGAGTCAGGCTCAAAACTCCTAGAGAGGGCATCCGCCCTCACATTCTTAGACCCAGGCAGATATGAAACCACAAAGTTAAATCGAGAGAAAAACAACGACCAGCGCGCCTGTCTAGGATTCAGACGCCTGGCTGACTCAAGATAAATTAGATTTTTGTGGTCAGTCAAGACCACCACCTGGTGTCTAGCACCCTCAAGCCAATGACGCCACTCCTCAAATGCCCACTTCATGGCCAAGAGCTCCCGATTTCCAACATCATAATTTCGCTCAGCGGGCGAAAACTTTCGAGAAAAAAAACGCACATGGTCTCATCACTGAGCAGTCAGGAGGACCTTTCTGCGACAAAACTGCACCTGCTCCGATCTCGGAAGCATCTACTTCAACCTGGAACGGGAGCGAAACATCAGGCTGGCGCAACACAGGAGCAGAAGAAAAGCGGCACTTAAGCTCCCGAAAGGCCTCCACAGCCGCAGAGGACCAATTAGCAACATCAGCACCCTTCTTGGTCAAATCAGTCAAAGGTTTAGCAATGGCAGAAAAACCCGCTATGAATCGGCGATAGAAATTAGCAAATCCCAAGAATTTCTGAAGACTCTTTAGAGAAGTAGGTTGTACCCAATCACAAATAGCCTGAACCTTAACAGGGTCCATCTCCATAGATGAAGGGGAAAAAATATATCCCAAAAAGGAAATTCTCTGAACCCCAAAAATACACTTTGAGCCCTTCACAAATAGAGAATTAGCTCGTAAAACCTGAAAAACTCTCCTGACCTGTTGAACATGAGATTCCCAGTCCTCCGAAAAAATCAAAATATCATCCAAATACACAATCATAAATTTATCCAGATATTCACGGAAAATATCGTGCATAAAGGACTGAAAAACGGAAGGGGCATTCGCGAGACCGAAAGGCATTACCAAATACTCAAAATGGCCTTCAGGCGTATTAAATGCGGTCTTCCACTCATCCCCCTGCTTAATCCGCACCAAATTATACGCACCACGTAGATCGATCTTAGTGAACCACTTCGCCCCCTTTATGCGAGCAAAAAGATCAGTCAGTAAAGGTAACGGATACTGGTATTTAACTGTAATCTTATTCAGAAGTCGATAGTCGATACAAGGTCTCAATGAACCATCCTTTTTACCCACAAAGAAAAACCCTGCCCCCAGTGGAGACAAAGAGGGGCGAATATGACCCTTTTCCAAAGACTCTCTGATATACTCCCGCATAGCAGTATGTTCAGGTACAGACAAATTAAACAAGCGACCCTTAGGAAATTTACTACCGGGAATCAACTCAATAGCGCAGTCACACTCTCTGTGAGGAGGGAGAGAATCAGTTTTAGGCTCCTGAAAGACATCATAAAAATCTGACAGAAATGCTGGGATCTCAGAGGGAGTAGATGAAGAAATGGGAACCAAAGGTGCATCCCCATGAATCCCCTGACATCCCCAGCTCAGCACAGACATTGATCTCCAGTCCAAGACTGGATTATGAATTTGTAACCATGGTAATCCAAGTACTAATACGTCATGTAGATTATATAACACAAGGAAACGAATAATCTCCTGATGGTCTGGGGACAGATGCATAGTCACTTGTGTCCAATATTGTGGTTTATTGCTAGCCAAAGGTGTAGAATCAATACCCTTTAAGGGAATAGAAACCTCCAGAGGCTCTAAATCAAACCCACAACGCTTGGCAAAGGACCAATCCATGAGACTCAGAGCGGCGCCAGAATCCACATAAGCATCCACAGTAACAGATGATAAAGTACAAATCAATGTCACGGACAAAAGAAATTTAGACTGCAAGGTACCCATAGAAAAAGATTTATCAACCTTTTTATCAACCTTCTTTATGCGTTTAGAGCATGCTGATATAACATGAGCTGGATCTCCACAATAGAAGCACAACCCATTTTTGCGCCTGTAATTCTGTCGTTCGCCTCTAGACAATACACTATCGCATTGCATATGCTCTGGTGCCTTTTCAGAGGTCACCGCCAAATGATGCACAGGTTTTTGCTCAGAAGATACCGCCATATGGTGCACAGGTTTTTGCTCAGAAGATACCGCCATATGGTGCACAGGTTTTTGCTCAAAAGATACCGCCATATGGTGCACAGATTTTTGCTCAGAAGATACCGCCATATGGTGCACAGATTTGCGCTCCCGTAAACGCCGATCAATCTGGATAGCCAATTTCATGGCATCATTCAGACCTGTAGGCACAGGGAACCCCACCATGACATCCTTCACGGCATCAGAGAGACCTTCTCTGAAATTAGCTGCTAGAGCGCACTCATTCCATTTAGTAAGCACCGACCATTTACGAAATTTTTGGCAGTATATCTCAGCTTCATCTTGCCCTTGAGAAAGAGCTATCAAGGCTTTCTCAGCCAAAATCTCTAAATTAGGTTCTTCATAAAGCAACCCCAAAGCCAGAAAAAACGCATCTACATTTAATAACGCAGGATCCCCTGGCGACAATGCAAATGCCCAACTTTGTGGGTCACCCCGCAATAGAGAAATAACAATTTTAACCTGTTGCGCAGGATCACCAGCAGAGTGAGATTTCAGAGACAAAAACAATTTACAACTCTCTCTGAAATTCAAAAAACGGGATCTGTCTCCGGTAAAAAATTCAGGCATAGGGATCTTAGGTTCAGACATTGGAGCACGTATAACAAAATCTTGTAAGTTCTGGACCTTTGTAGCCAGGTTATTCAGACCTGCAACCAAACTCTGTGGATCCATGATTCAAACAGGTGTAACCAAAGCCATTCAGAGATTAAGAGGAGAGGAAAAAAAAAAAAAAAGGCTGAAGACTGCAGTTTAAGCAAGGAGTACAAATAAGCACTAAGGTGCACTTTCCAAACACAGAAGGAAAAAAAACCTTTTCATATCCTTTCCTGCTTTAGTGCATAGTTTTAACACATGTGGGCCGGCCAAACTGTTATGATTTTCCCAATGGCAGGGAAATCAAAATAACAACGGACTAGCTCTCGGGTGATGGGAACTAAAGTGACCGTGACCTGAACCTGACACGACACTGGAAGTAGCCGGGGAGTGTTTCCTACGATGCCCTAGACACCACGCGCCAGCCGGAGATCTAACTACCCCTATCAGAGGAATATACAGGCCTGCCTTACCTCCAGAGATGAACCCCAAAAGGAGATAGCAGCCCCCCACAGATATTGACGGTGAGTCAAGAGGAAAAGACATACGTAGGATGAACAGCAGATTTAGCACAGTGAGGTCCGCTTACTAGATAGCAGAAGTACAGGAAAGAGTCACTTCACGGTCAACTTCAAAACACTACTCAAAAACACCATCCTGAAATTACTTTAAATCTCCAGTGACAACTCATGCCACTGGAGTGGCAATTCCAGTCCACGAGAGCTTCCAGCTACAGAGAGTCACATTGCAAATAGCTGGACAAAAATAGAATAAACTAGAAACAAAATTCAACTTAGCTGAACAGGATCTTGAGGCAGGAGAATGCAACAGAATGCTACTGATACATTGTTGGCCGGCATCAGACCAGCAGCCAAGCAGCCTTAAATAGGAAACTCCCCTAATGGGTGTCAACAGGTGATCAAGGATAGAAGAAGGCAAATAAGTGGCACTACCATAAAACACCACCGGGGGAGCCCACAAACAGAATTCACAACAGCCGACCGGCTCAAGGACCCCAAGAGAATCAGGCAAAAAGCTCCTAGAGAGGGCATTAGCCTTAACATTCTTAGAACCCGGAAGATACGAGACCACAAAATCAAAACGGGAGAAAAACAGGGACCATCGGGCCTGTCTAGGATTCAGCCGTTTGGCAGACTCGAGGTAAATCAGATTCTTATGATCGGTCAAGACCACAATACGGTGCTTGGCCCCCTCAAGCCAATGTCGCCACTCCTCAAATGCCCACTTCATAGCCAACAACTCACGATTGCCGACATCATAATTGCGTTCCGCAGGCGAAAACTTCAAGAAAAGAAGGCACACGGTTTCATCAAGGAACCATCAGAATTCCTCTGAGACAAAACGGCCCCTGCCCCAATCTCAGAAGCGTCAACCTCAACCTGAAAAGGAAGAGAAACATCTGGCTGACGCAACACAGGGGCAGAAGTAAATCGGCGTTTAAGCTCCTGAAAGGCAGAAACAGCCGCAGAGGACCAATTCTTCACATCAGCGCCTTTCTTCGTCAAATCGGTCAGGGGTTTAACCACACTGGAGAAGTTGGCAATGAAACGGCGATAAAAATTAGCAAAGCCCAAAAATTTCTGAAGGCTCTTCATGGATGTGGGCTGGATCCAATCATGAATGGTCTGAACCTTAACCGGATCCATTTCTATAGATGAGGGAGAAAAAATGAAGCCCAAAAAAGAAATCTTCTGTACTCCAAAGAGGCACTTAGACCCCTTCACAAACCAGGCATTATCACGCAGAATCTGAAATACCATCCTGACTTGTTTCACATGAGACTCCCAATCATCTGAAAAAATCAAAATATCATCCAAATATACAATCATGAATTTATCAAGATAATTCCGAAATATATCATGCATGAAGGACTGAAACACAGATGGAGCATTAGAGAGTCCGAATGGCATCACAAGGTATTCAAAATGACCTTCGGGCGTATTAAACGCAGTTTTCCATTCGTCACCCTGCTTAATACCAACAAGATTATATGCCCCTCGAAGGTCAGTCTTAGTAAACCAACTAGCCCCCTTAATCCTAGCAAACAGATCAGAAAGCAAAGGCAAAGGATATTGGAAATTGACCGTGATCTTATTCAAGAGGCGATAATCAATACAGGGTCTCAAGGAGCCATCTTTTTTGGCAACAAAAAAAAAACCTGCTCCCAATGGTGAAGAAGATGGCCGAATATGCCACTTCTCCAAGGACTCCTTAACATAGCTCCGCATGGCGGTATGTTCTGGCACAGACAGGTTGAAAAGTCGGCCCTTAGGGAACTTACAGCCTAGAATCAAGTCAATAGCACAATCACAGTCCCTATGCGGTGGAAGGGAACTGGACTTGGGCTCATTGAATACATCCTGGAAATCTGACAAAAACTCAGGAATTTCAGAAGAGGGGGAGGAGGCAATTGACATCAAAGGAACGTCACCATGAACCTCCTGACAACCCCAACTAGTCACAGACATAGATTTCCAATCTAATACCGGATTATGCACCTGTAACCATGGGAAACCCAGCACAATAGCATCATGCAAATTATGCAACACCAGGAAACGACAATCTTCCTGATGGGTTGGCGCCATGCACATAGTCAGCTGTGTCCAAAACTGAGGTTTATTTTTAGCCAACGGTGTAGCATCAATGCCCCTCAAAGGAATAGGACTCTGCAAAGGCTCCAAGGGGAAACCACAATGTCTGGCAAATTCTAAGTCTATTAAGTTTAGAGCGGCACCTGAATCCACAAATGCCATGACAGAAAATGACGATAATGAGCAGATCAGGGTCACAGATAACAGAAATTTAGGTTGTACAGTACTGATGGTAACAGAACTAGCGATTCTCTTGGTACGCTTAGGGCAATCAGAAATAACATGAGCAGAATCGCCGCAGTAAAAACACAACCTATTCTGATGTCTGAATCCTTGTCGTTCAGCTCTAGACACAATCATATCACACTGCATAGGCTCAGGACTCCGCTCGGAAGACAATGCCATAGTGTGCACAACTCTGCGCTCGCGCAAGCGCCGATCAATCTGAATGGCCAGAGACATAGAATCACTCAGACCAGCAGGCGTGGGGAACCCCACCATAACATCTTTAATGGATTCAGAAAGACCCTTTCTGAAAATTGCCGCCAAGGCATCCTCATTCCATTTAGTCAGTACAGACCATTTTCTAAATTTCTGGCAATATGATTCTGCCGCTTCTTGACCCTGACACAGGGCCAACAAGGTCTTCTCAGCATGATCCACTGAATTAGGTTCATCATACAATAACCCAAGCGCCTGAAAAAAGGTGTCTACATTAAGCAACGCCGGATTCCCAGGTTCAAGGGCAAATGCCCAATCCTGGGGGTCACCACGCAGCAGAGATATAACAATTTTAACCTGCTGGATGGGATCACCAGAGGAACGGGGTTTCAGAGCAAAAAACAGTTTACAGTTATTTTTAAAGCTCAAAAATTTGGACCTGTCCCCAAGAAACAAATCAGGAGTTGGAATTCTAGGCTCTAAAACCAGAGTCTGAACGATATAATCGGAAATACCCTGTACTCTAGCAGCAAGTTGATCCACACGAGAAGCCAATCCCTGAACATCCATACCAGCGCCAAACTCCTGAGCCACCCAGAGGTAAAGAGGGAAAAAAAAAAATACAACAGACTACAGAAAAAAAAATGGCTCAGCACTTTCCTTCCCTTCTTCTGAGATGTGGTTAACTCATTGTTGGCCAGTTGTACTGTTATGATCTGGTGGCCTAAGAGCAGCATGAGACGTACTCTAGAGAAGGTGGTACCTGTACTGACCGCAGACCCTGAACTTAACACCGCAACTAGAAGTAGCCGTGGAATGTACCTATCACTCCCTAGACATCTCGACACAGCCGGAGGACTAATTACCCCTAGAGATAGAAAATGGAAAACTATCTTTCCTCAGAGAAAATTCCCAAAGGATAGACAGCCCCCCACAAATATTGACTGTGAGAGGAGAGGGAAAAAACATATACAGACTGAAATCAGAATTTAGCAAAGGAGGCCACTTCTAGCTAAATAGAAAGGATAGGACAGAGTACTATGCGGTCAGTATTAAAACACTAGAAAATATCCACCACAGAAAATACAAAATCTCCACAGCTAACTAAAGATATGGAGGGTATATCTGCATCTCCAGAGATACCAGCTTGGCTAAACAAATCCTTATACAGACCAAGCTGTACAAGACAAAAACATGGAAAAGAACTGAACAATAAGGCCACAGCTTGTGGACAGCAAAAATCAAGGCCAGAACTTATCTTTGTTGAAATGAACAGCAAAGCAGGAGAGAGCAGGCAGGGATGTGAATCCTCCAGGAACAATGGACAACTGGCACTGACTAAAGGGTCAAGCAAGGCTAAATAGCCCAGTCAGGATTGCAAAAACTTGACACACCTGATGAATGCTGCGATCCAGAGACAGCAGCACTACCACTTATAACCACCGGAGGGAGCCCAAGAGCAGAATTCACAACAGATATCACCACATTTATCAAGGTGTGTAAAATATTAATCAGATTGTTTTCCTGAAGCAAAATGGGCAAAAAAAGGGATTTAGTGAACGAAAAGTAAAAAATGTTACAAGTCTTACAGAGGGATGCAGCACTCTTGATATATTGGGGAGTGATCACAGAACCATCAAAATTTTTTGTTTTAAGTGGCCAAAAGTGTCGCAAAAAATGTGTTGAGAAAAAAAGACCCACATTAACTCCAAAGATTTGAGAAGAATCATGTGTGAAGCGACAAGGAACCCATTGTCCTCCAATGCTGTTATATTCCAGAACCATAACTACCCAGGATAGTCCAAAAGTACGAGGTGTTCAGTGCTCAGAGACGTGGCCTGTAGGATATTCAGCAAAGCTACCAAAGAGGTAAAACATTCAAGCTGAAACAACTTAAGATACTGAAGAAAAGACTCTAACATCAGAGGACATTGAAAATGCACAATCTATTGTACAAGAGGATGGAGAGGCGGCAATTGTAATAAACAAATTAAAAAAACCACAAAGCAACATACAAAGGGCAGCATTGAAACACCAGATGGACTGACACAAAGCTAAGGAGAACTGATGAAAAATGGGAAACTGATGGGAAAAATAATGGCACAGGCACGTGGATCTGTGCTGTGGAAAATCAAAGATTGCCAACACTGAATGGAGTTCCAAAAAAACTCATTAAAAGCTTAGAACAAGGATGAATTATCATCTCCACACAATTGGAAAAAAGAATACATCTACCTGTGGCCAAACATTTTTGTCTCCCTGATCAAAGCACCATGGACATGAAATTGCTTGTATTAAAGGGTAACTACAAATCTCAGAGAGACAGAAGAGTCTGGGAATATAAACTTATGACAACCTTTGACACTCTCAGTACAGAAATGAATGTGTCACACGGATTTATGTCTTTTTACATCAATTAAAGAATGTGCTCCTCAGACCTTGTGGGGGCATCACAACACAGAACCAGACCCCAATCAGAGGACAAAAAAAAACTTTCACACTCCTTATCTATGGACTGTTCCAATATTTATGTTTATCCCACTCCTATAATGATAGTTCTGCTTCACGTCACTTGTCTTTATCTATTGCATTATTTCTCTGCTGTGTTGTGTATAAATATGTCATTCTTCAGATGTTGTATTAGTCTATGCCTGATGAAGAGACCTAAGTAGTCTCGAAAGCTTGCAATTTGTTATAGTCCATGAGCCGGGCCAGATATCGGTACCACCCGGAGTGACTAATTTTCTTTGGTATTTTTAGGTAGATGCATGTCTGTAGTTTATTTTTTGATATGATAGCCCTTACATATACGTAGCTTATTAACCCCTTCAGCCCTAGGCCTATTTGTACCCAAGTGCCTAAGCCAATCTGACCTGTGCCACTTCATGGGCTAATAACTTTGGAACGCTTTCACCTATCCAAGCCATTCTGAGATTGTTTTCTCGTGACATATTGTACTTCACGTCAGTGCTAAATGGGAGTCAATATATTTTACCTTTCTATATAAAAAAATGCTAAATATTCGGAAATTTTGGAAAAATCGGCAATTTTTTAACTTTGAAATTCTCTGCTTTTTACAAAAATACTGATACCCCCCATAATAGTTATTAATTTACACTCCCCACATGTTTACTTCATATTGGCATCATTTTGAAAATGAAACCTTATTGTTTTACGACGTAATAGGGCTTATAGTTTTATGCGCAATTTTTCACATTTACAGCAAAACCCACTTTTCAAAGGACCAAGTCACTTCTGAAGTCACTTTAAGGGGCTTACATAACAGAAACCACCCATAAATTACCCCATTTTGCAAACTACACCCCTCAAGCTGTTCAAAACTCATTTTTAAAAACTGTTAACCCTTTAGGTGTTCCACAGGAATTTTAGCATGAGCCAAGAACCAAATATGACGATATCGGTACCACCCGGAGTGACTAGATGTAGTATTTGTAACAAAATTTAATCCAAGTTATGTAAATACACACTGAACATGTCATGTGCATATATATATATATATATGTTACTCCATAATATCTTCAACATCGGACTCTGAATCTGACTGTTGTTCTACTGGCTCGTCTTCAGTACCCTTGTTCTGGCATGTCTGTAATCTGCACATGTCTGTGCACTTCAGGCCATTGCTGAGGCAAGTACACTGAGGAAGTTCACATGACCGCACACACTTGCAGGACAGTAGCTGTATAATAGCTTCTGGTGCTGGTGCCCCTTGCATCCACTTGACAACAAGCTTTCCGTCGTTATCTATCATCCAACCGCAGTCTGTTGGGTTTGCAACCCATGGCTGGCTCTGCAGACTTCTCCTCCAGATCGCAGCCTGGTAGTTTGCACGCAGTGCATGCATGAAAAGGCAGTCCTGGCAAGGAGGGAGTTGACTTGACTCTACCACTCCACGTCTGGCACAGAACAGCTGATAACGGAGCCTGTTTACCTCAGTTGTTTGGGTAGTTGGCAGGTACATGTGGCAGGTGATTTCCTGTAACTTCTCAAAAAGTTCGGTAGACACTTCCCATGAACGACCAACTTCCTGAAAGGCATCCTGGTATGTCTTGTTCATCTTCAACTGCTTGAGTGTCGTCATCTTCCCACGGCCAGCGAATGCACTGACGGTGTCACAGCCTGTAAATGCATGCATACCAATCAATGAATCACATACGCTGCCTCCCAATGTTCGGCTCAGAGTGGTGATATCCAGGAATCTTGTCCGGTTCTGTGTACCGCATTTCTGGAACAGGTGGGATGGGATTTTGTGGCACATGCCCAGACACAGGACCATGACATCAGTATCCTCCGAAGTGATGATGACCGACTTGTAACCAGATTCTGCTGCATGAAGAGCATGGAGAAGGAGGCGTGTGTCTGCTTCTTCTTGATTTGACTTAAGGTCAGCAGCCTCTTCCCACTGTTCTTTGGTGATCTTAAAGCAGAGCTGCTCACATGTGACATACAGCTCCTTCTCCTCAAGCTTCTCCCTGTGGTGTTTCGCCTTCCATTCTTCTACCAGAAACTTTATGAGACTTGCCTTGTTGGAGGAACTACTTAGAAGCTTTTTCCACTGCTGGATGTTGTGCCCATGTTGAATGTTCTTGAAATGGATCCCTGTGCCTTCATATCTGTTGACTCTTTCTGTATCTTTGATGGATGTCTCCTTGTAGACGTCAAAGACAATATCAATGCGCTTGCTCTTAGCACCCTCATGGATAGCGCGACTCATTGCTGTGCCTGCTAGCTGGCCAAATGTTGCATTGTTTCCCTTCAGTTTCTGAACCAGGCTCATCCCATCAATGATGGTTGCAGAGGGCTCGGGGATCACTTCTGCAGGACGAGCATTCCTCTCCAACTCCCTTGCGAGGGCAGCCTTGTTGGTCTTGCGGATAGACCCATCACCATTGGCAAGTGCCCATGGCAATGGACCCAGGGGATGAGTCAAGACATCACTCATTTGTAGCTTTCTGTTCTCAGCTACAAGTATCATCTGGCCAAATAGGTTTCTGTCAGCCTTCAAAATTACCTCCTTGCCAAGACCTTGTCTGCGTGTCTTCATTTGGATGTTAGAGAACGTTTTAAGTTTGTTCTTCGTCATCTTGTCATGAAACAATGTAGTTGGCTTATCGGTACCCAAACGCTCATCCTTGAATGTTTGATATGCATCCTCTCCTATACTGTATGCCCCTTGAAGGTCTTTGGCTACATCTGGTGGTGCTACAGTCGCTGTTGACAAACTGATAAGTTCACCATTATGCTCTTTGTTGAAGGGGTTCACCCAACCTGTCTCCAGCAGTTGAACGAAAGATTGGACATCGGCTTCATCTCTTCTAATCCTAGACACCTGTAGGTCTGAATGGCTGAAGTCAGTATATTGTTGGCCTACCAGGGCCCTCAGCTGCCTCAAGTACATACTGCGGTACTCTGATGTCAGGTAGAACCTGGAAACAGCTCCAACTTTGAGGCTGAAGCCTTTTGTGCCCCCTGGTGTCTGGGTGTCTTTGTTGATTGTCTCTTCAATGGTCTGGTCCACAGGAATTCGTCCAAAAGGATTCTTGCTACCGATCTGGACCGAAAAGCCACCTTGCATGAAGTATTCATGGACCTCTGGGTGTTCTATGGGCAGCCGAGACATTGTGGCATAGTAATAGGTTAGGTATCGGGCATAGTTGACCTTGTCATAGGCAAAACACCATGGTATCATCTGTCGGATTGCTCCTAGGTGAAGCATCCAGTTGCCTTCTCTTGAAGCTCGAACCAGGGCCAGCATGGTCTCGACCATGTCCAAGTATGACATCCAGAATGCTGAGAGTTGTTCATTTCTGAGGGTCTCAAGATAAACTTGAAAGAGCTTCAGGGTAAGTGTGCAAGATTCATTATCCAAGAGCTTTTCGAAGGATCCCTGCGACACACTGATGCGAAAGTTTGTGATGTTCTTCAGTGTTTCATCCAGATGGTGAAGGTCCCTTGCATGGTTTTCTTCTAGCCATGGAAGGAAGTTTTTCCATGCAAGCCTCATAAGTGCTTCATAGACCAGCTTGTGTAGTCTCACTGCTCTGTTGTACCTCCGGCCGTCCATCACTCCAGACACTGATCCTTCAGCGATTACACCGGATTCAACACACAGATCTCTAAGGCCTGCATCCTGAAATCTGTTCCCTATGATAGAGAGGAGATTACAGATTGTGTGGAAGACACCCATTCTAATTATAATGTTCTTGAACTTCTCCTGTTTCCAGATAACCTCGGCAGCTTTGGCATAGAGTGCTTGATCAAACACACACACAATTCTGTTAAGCTTCAGGGTCTGCATGATGGCATGTGTTTGCTCCAAGACTTCATTCACAGTGGACATGGCTGTTGCAGGAGCATTGATAGTGGGCAGGTAGCTTACAGTGTCCTGGGCCACTACAATGTCGCTGCGGATTTTTATGTTGAACCCAGTCCAACTGCTGGTGGTCTGATCCTCATGGTCTGACATTCTAGCCAGAAGCCAGATATGGTTTTTGGTTTTTGAATCCTGGACCTCCTTGGTAGTGTTAACATTCGAAGTCTCAATCCTGGGTGGCTCTCCCCGCTGCCCAACATTGTATATCGGTAGCATTAATTCTGTCAGAGTTATGCTTCTTTTCTTCGACTTGGTTACATCTGGCAGGACTTTCTTTGTCACAGAGCATGCAACATTGGACTGAACAGCAATGCCATTGACTCTATGAGATGTACCTGCTCCACTTAGTGTCTCCTCAAGTCTGTCAATGTTATCCCAGGCCAGGGTTGTGAACACACCTGGGTAGATACTTGCTGGCATTGGGATGTCATCCTTTGAACATTCCAACTTCTGGATACAAAGGGCTGTATCGATCTCCTCAGCCATTGAATATGACACACAGTGGCCAAGACGATTCAGAGTTCGAATCAGTTCTGTATTGCCGGTCAAAGACTTAACTGCAAAGGATAGCAGTACGTGCTTTGGTGGCTTTGTCTTTCCATTGGTAACAGCAAAAACCAAGTCACTGCCGAAGGATGTGGCAAGACGTTGAGCTCTTTCACAGGTAGTTTGGCACTCACAATCTCCTGTAAGCAGGGTTTGCAGGAATTGAGTGACTAATGCAGGAACGACATTCTGATCTGTATTGGGAGGCCATGGCTGACTCACATCTTGCTTCTTGATCTCATTCCTTAGCTGCATTGCTGCTTTGGTTACGATATCTCCAGAGTTAGCAGCTCTTGCTTCTTGCAGATCTTTTGTCATGCTGTGTACTTGCCGGACAAGGTCGTCCATTGATAGGCTACATGGATAGACTAGAAGCTTACCTTTCTCATCTGAGAGAAAGCGGAGTGATTCCCCAATCTCTGTTTCAAGTTTTCGTCGAACATGTTTCTTTGTCGATGGTTTCAGTTGGATGATACCACGGGATATCATTAATCTCTCAAGCCTAGATGTGAGGTTTATCATAGGCAGTACTTCTGGGTTTGGGAACAATTTAGTCCTTATATACAAGAAGAGTTCTTCAAGGGCCTCTTTCTCTGCCTCTTCGTAGCGTACTTCCTCGCTTTCGACCTGATTTTCAGCTGCACTAGACCTACAGGCCACTTGGGAATCATCTTTTGTGAATAGTTTGTAGCACGACTTGTGGTAGTGCCCCTCTGCAGCAACAAGGTCTCTGCTAAGTAAACCAAGTATTCTCTGTGTGCCTTTCCTTATCGCTGCTCTGCGGATCGTCTCATCTGCTCGTAGCTCAACACACTGGACAATTGGCTCCCTTGTTTGTTTTCCTTTTAGGTACTTGCTTGACTTCTCACAGAAGATACATACTTTGGCATACACCCTGCTATCACTGGGGGCACCCCTCGGTAGCTTCCTCATGGAGATTTTGCTTGCTGTTTCGACATTGACACCCTTGCCAAGGATAGAATCCAGTGACTTCTTCATTGTAAAGATACTACGACATTTACGGTGATATTGTATGTGTGGTATTTCTCCTTCTTCAAGGCCCTTAGCTGCTACCAGGACTGATTCATGCTGCCTGATCTCTGCAGCCCTAAGCAATGTTTTCCAGGAGTCCAAATCCTTAAGGGACGCCAGATCATCGCTGTCATCATTAGAGCAGTGTATGATACAGTCGATCCGTGATTTCTTCCTTGCTGGTACTTCCATCATGCCGTTAGATAGTCAGTAAACACCTGCAAACACAAAGAAAAACATTAAAATTTTATTTACCGTATTTCCTGGCGTATAAGACGACTTTTTAGCCATGAAAAACATGGCTCCAAGAGGGCGGTTGTCTTATACGCCGAATACAGCCGCCGGGGGGAAAGGCCGCCGCGCAGGGAAGGAGGAGGCAGGGGCCCACCTTCATGAGGCGCTCGTTCTTAGAGCTGGGAGCGCTGGTGCTAGGTGACTGTTCCCCCTCTCTCCACAAGTTCCTTACCAGCAGCAGCACACAGTACAGGACTACAGGACCTGTGGTGATGTCACGGCCATGTGATCAGTCACAAGCCTGGGAGGTGTCAGCCTCTACAGAGGGAGATAGGAGCTCTGCAGAGAAGACCGGAGAGTCCTGTTCAGCACAGAACGTGTATGTGTCAGTGTGTGTGCGTGTGTTGGGGCACCTCAGGGTGTCTTCAAATGTGACATAGCCCCCTAGATTTCTTCCAGTAAAATTTGCACTCCAAAAGTCATTTGGCGCTCCTTCCCTTCCGAGGCCTGCCGTTCCCCAATACTGCAGTGTACGACAACATATCGGGTGTTGTTGTGTTCGGGAGAGATTGGTGAACAAATAGTGGGGTGCATTTTTTGCTGGTACACCTCTTAAAAATAAAAAAATGAGCCTAAAATGACACCTTCATGTAAAAAATGCACTTTTTCCATTTTCTCAACCAAGTGTTTCCAACTACTGTGAAACACTGGTTGGGTCAAAGTGGTCACTATACCCCCTAAAAGATTCCTTGGGGGTGTAGTTTCCAAAATAGGGTCACTTTTTGGGGTTTCCACTGTGGGGGTACCTCAGGCAGCCTTCAAATGTGACATGGCCCCCTAGATTTCTTCCAGTGAATCCGCCACCCAAAAACCACATAGCGCTCCTTCCGTGTTGAGCTGTGCTGTGTGCCCATACTTTAGTTTACGAGTACATGTGGGGTGTTTCTATAAACTGCAGAATTAGGGTAACCAAGTTTGGGTTTGCCGTTAACCCTTGCTAGGTTGCAGGTAAAATTGGATTACAATGTAATATCTGGAAAAAAAATGAAATTTTGAAATTTCGCCTTCATTCTGCTAAAATTCCTGTGGAACACCTAAAGGGTTAACAGTTTTTAAAAATGAGTTTTGAACAGCTTGAGGGGTGTAGTTTGCAAAATGGGGTAATTTATGGGTGGTTTCTGTTATGTAAGCCCCTTAAAGTGACTTCAGAAGTGACTTGGTCCTTTGAAAAGTGGGTTTTGCTGTAAATGTGAAAAATTGCGCATAAAACTATAAGCCCTATTACGTCGTAAAACAATAAGGTTTCATTTTCAAAATGATGCCAATATGAAGTAAACATGTGGGGAGTGTAAATTAATAACTATTATGGGGGGTATCAGTATTTTTGTAAAAAGCAGAGAATTTCAAAGTTAAAAAATTGCCGATTTTTCCAAAATTTCCGAATATTTAGCATTTTTTTATATAGAAAGGTAAAATATATTGACTCCCATTTAGCACTGACGTGAAGTACAATATGTCACGAGAAAACAATCTCAGAATGGCTTGGATAGGTGAAAGCGTTCCAAAGTTATTAGCCCATGAAGTGGCACAGGTCAGATTGGCTTAGGCACTTGGGTACAAATAGGCCTAGGGCTGAAGGGGTTAATAAGCTACGTATATGTAAGGGCTATCATATCAAAAAATAAACTACAGACATGCATCTACCTAAAAATACCAAAGAGAATTAGTCACTCCGCTTGGTACCGATATCGTCAAATTTGGTTCTTGGCTCATGGACTATTACCATCTTTTCAGTTAGCCATTAAAAGGTATCAACCCACTTTTTTTTTTTTTTTTAAATCAGGCCCTAACAATGAAAAATGTAAACAAAGTAGTTTCAACTGGGAAAATAACGTCATTGGGAAAAAATAAATGAACTCATGTACAGTACAGCAGTGATTGTGACAGAACAACTGGGTACTGAAATGGAAGGGCCAAAAAAGGAAACCACAGGCAAGAATGGTCGTCATGGGGGGCTCAATACCAAGAGATTAGACCTGGAAAAAATCAGAAGTCAAGCTAGTGCTCTGCCCATGTTTCACAGCAGAGGGCTAATTACATACCAGCTCACTGCAGCAAAACATCGAAATAGGATAGGATAAGATAGAAACATAGGATATGAAAGAGACAACTAGTCCCAGCAATCCAAAAGCTAAACTGCCACACATTGCCGACGTTCTGCATTAACCGTGATATTAGTGCGACGTCGGCTCAGGACCAGGGCAGGGGTTGCAATAGCAAGTTCAAATATGGATGTGACACTATGCAACTGCAGGATTTATTGGGAGCAGCAATACAGCAACATTTTTAACTTTAAAATACACTTGTTAGTTCTGTAAAGGGGAAATGTCTTTGGAAATATCACCTGTCATATCTTCCCACATAAATTAATTAGGAGATCAGGTGAAAATGGCAGCCATGTAGTATGTGCTTAGAGAGTAATTTATCCTGCAACATAATTGGGGTCATCTGTGAAATGTGAGAAAGGAAAAATTAGTATTAATTAGCCAAAAGTTTTGTGTTAAATGTTAAAACATTTTTATGAGAGAATGAGCACTAGTTTTACCTTTCTCAATGACAGCTACAAATTGTCTAATCTGTAATTATAAATACCAGTGTGGACAGACCTTCCTATGCCACATAAGTCTCCGCTCACATGTACATTGAAGTCGTAGTTTGGAGCCTCCACTGCTAATCCGCACAAAAGTAATGGACAAAATAGTACAGCAAACTGTGCTTTTCTGACTATAAAATGCTACACCCCTTGACAGACGCTTAATGCGATCTTGACAACTGGAAATATGGTGTTAGTCTACAGGTAAATAGCATTTAAACCCTGTATTGCTGTGTTACTTAAAGTGCAATTATAGGTAAAAAATGAAGTTATATTTTCCCAAAAGCAGCTCACTTTCAGTCGGGGTAGTGCAGGGAGTGATTACAGTCATGGTTTGCTCTGAAGTGTCGGACTGGGGTGCCAAGGGCCCACCGGTAACCAACTCCAGGGCCCTCTTTTCAGCTACATGCAAATGTGACATTATCCTCAATTACAAATTTATATAACAATGAACAGGGTAGATTGTTACATGAGTAAGATGCCGCCTTTATATGTACATATATTGTATATTGTGCAAAGTACTGCTCATATAAGAGGATGCTGGCCCACTCTTGCACAGGGGCTCACTGGAGGATTTTCCTGCGGACCAACCCAAGCCATGTAATCTGTGTCTTTTACAGCTCCTGCACCACTCCGATGACTGGAAACAGCTGCAGGGAGAATATAATTCCCCTCTCTACCTGGAGCTGCTCTTCCTGTAACTATGAAAAACATTTTTAAAATGTCAATGATTAGCACCATATCTGCAGGTAAAAAGCATTTTTGGAGATTACAGGTTACCTTTAATATGCAAATTGCCTCTACTGAGAAAAAGAGGACTTAACTCTATAGCGCCACCTGTTGGAAGTAGCGATCCTACAAGTCACAATCAACCCTCTAACGAGTCGTGCAATATGACTTAGGGTTGATTGTGACTTGTAGGATCGCTACTTCCAACAGGTGGCGCTATAGAGTTAAGTCCTCTTTTTCTCAGAAGAGGCAATTTGCATATTTAATTTCCCAGAGCATTGTACGGCAAATAAGCCTCCTTACCTTGACAAGCCAGCTGGTATGTCACTCTCCATAAGGAGAAACGTTACCCCTTAGACCCCAGGTTACCTTTAGGAATTCCATTAAAGTCAGTGGAGTCTACTGGGCACCCCTCTTGTCCAGTATTGCAGGTCATTTAGTTGTTTTGCGCTTGTGATGGAGCAGAACTACAGAATTAAAAAATACTTGTAACACCCCAGGAAGCCGGTTGTAACAGTGGTTTTGCCTTCCTTTCGGGGAGCGTGATGCCATGACTGGAAGCTAGGAGGATCCCTGTTGTGAAATTGGATTCTGGGCTCCCCCGGTGGCCACTTGTGGAATTGTACTTGTGTGCATCATCCCCTCTGTTCACCTGCTCCTATCAGGATGTGGGAGTCGCTATATAACCTTGCTCCTCTGTCAGTTTCATGCCGGTCAACAATGTAATCAGAAGCCTTTCTGTGCATGTTCCTGCTACTAGACAACTCCCAGCTAAGTTGGACTTTTGTCCTTGTGTGTTTTTGCATTTTGTTCCTGTTCACAGCTGCTGTTTCGTTACTGTGTCTGGAAAGCTCTTGTGAGCGGAAATTGCCACTCTGGTGTTATGAGTTAATGCTAGAGTCTTAAAGTAATTTCTGGATGGTGTTTTGATAGGGTTTTCTGCTGACCATGAAAGTGCCCTTTCTGTCTTCTTGCTATCTAGTAAGCGGACCTCGATTTTTGCTAAACCTATTTTCATACTACGTTTGTCATTTCATCTAAAATCACCGCCAATATATGTGGGGGCCTCTGTCTGCCTTTTGGGAAAATTTCTCTAGAGGTGAGCCAGGACTGTCTTTTCCTCTGCTAGGATTAGGTAGTTCTCCGGCTGGCGCTGGGCATCTAGGGATAAAAAAAACGTAGGCATGCTACCCGGCCACTTCTAGTTGTGCGGCAGGTTTAGTTCATGGTCAGTATAGTTTCCATCTTCCAAGAGCTAGTTCTCATATATGCTGGGCTATGTTCTCTCGCCATTGAGAATCATGACAGTTTGACCGGCCAAAAAAAAGGGTTAAATTACTGGCTGAGAAAGGAGAGAAAAAAGAAGTCTGCTACAATTTTTTTTTTTTTTTTTTTTTCCCTCTAGTTCTGAGTGTGCTCTTAATTGAATCACTTGCTAGTCTGCCTATACTGCAGCCTTCCTCTCTTTCTCTCCTTCTTATCCTTGAATGGCTCTGTGTTCACCTGTTTCAAATGGATCTTCAGAGTGTAGCTACAGGTTTGAATAATCTCGCCACAAAGGTACAAAATTTGCAAGATTTTGTTGTTCATGCACCTATGTCTGAGCCTAGAATTCCTTTGCCTGAATTCTTCTCGGGGAATAGATCTCACTTTCAAAATTTTAAAAATAATTGCAAATTGTTTTTGTCCCTGAAGTCTCGCTCTGCCGGAGACCCTGCACAGCAGGTCAGGATTGTAATTTCCTTGCTCCGGGGCGACCCTCAAGACTGGGCTTTTGCATTGGCACCAGGGGATCCTGCGTTGCTCAATGTGGATGCGTTTTTTCTGGCCTTGGGGTTGCTTTATGAGGAACCTCATTTAGAGCTTCAGGCGGAAAAGGCCTTGATGTCCTTGTCTCAGGGGCAAGATGAAGCTGAAATATACTGCCAAAAATTCCGCAAATGGTCTGTGCTTACTAAGTGGAATGAGTGCGCCCTGGCGGCGATTTTCAGAGAAGGTCTCTCTGATGCCATTAAGGATGTTATGGTGGGGTTCCCTGTGCCTGCGAGTCTGAATGAGTCCATGACGATGGCTATTCAGATCGATAGGCGTCTGCGGGAGCGCAAACCTGTGCACCATTTGGCGGTGTCTACTGAGAAAACGCCAGAAAATATGCAATGTGATAGAATTCTGTCCAGAAGCGAGCGGCAGAATTTTAGACGAAAAAATGGGTTGTGCTTCTATTGTGGTGATTCAACTCATGTTATATCAGCATGCTTTAAGCGTACTAAGAAGCCTGACAAGTCTGTTTCAATTAGCACTTTACAGTCTAAGTTTATTCTATCTGTGACCCTGATTTGTTCTTTGTCATCTATTACCGCGGACGCCTATGTCGACTCTGGCGCTGCTTTGAGTCTTATGGATTGGTCCTTTGCCAAACGCTGTGGGTATGATTTGGAGCCATTGGAGGCTCCGATACCTCTGAAAGGGATTGACTCCACCCCATTGGCTAGTAATAAACCACAATACTGGACACAAGTGACTATGCGTGTTAATCCGGATCACCAGGAGGTTATTCGCTTTCTGGTGCTGTATAATCTACATGATGTTTTGGTGCTGGGATTGCCATGGCTGCAATCTCATAACCCAGTCCTCGACTGGAGAGCTATGTCTGTGTTAAGCTGGGGATGTAAAGGAACTCATGGGGACGTACCTTTGGTTTCCATTTCATCATCTATTCCCTCTGAGATTCCTGAATTCTTGTCTGACTTTCGTGACGTTTTTGAAGAACCCAAGGTTGGTTCACTACCTCCGCACCGGGAGTGCGATTGTGCCATAGACTTGATCCCGGGTAGTAAATACCCTAAGGGTCGTTTATTTAATCTGTCTGTGCCTGAACACGCGGCTATGCGAGAATATATAAAGGAGTCCTTGGAAAAGGGACATATTCGTCCTTCGTCATCTCCCTTAGGAGCCGGTTTTTTCTTTGTGTCTAAGAAAGACGGCTCTTTGAGGCCGTGTATTGATTATCGACTTTTGAATAAAATCACGGTTAAATATCAATATCCGTTACCACTGCTTACTGATTTGTTTGCTCGTATAAAGGGGGCCAAGTGGTTCTCTAAGATTGATCTCCGTGGGGCGTATAATTTGGTGCGAATCAAGCAGGGGGATGAGTGGAAAACCGCATTTAATACGCCCGAGGGCCATTTTGAGTATTTGGTGATGCCTTTTGGTCTTTCAAATGCCCCTTCAGTCTTCCAGTCCTTTATGCATGACATTTTCCGCGATTATTTGGACAAATTTATGATTGTGTATCTGGATGATATTCTGATTTTTTCGGATGACTGGGACTCTCATGTCCAGCAGGTCAGGAGGGTTTTTCAGGTTTTGCGGTCTAATTCCTTGTGTGTGAAGGGTTCTAAGTGTGTTTTTGGGGTTCAAAAGATTTCCTTCTTGGGATACATTTTTTCCCCCTCTTCCATCGAGATGGATCCTGTCAAGGTTCAGGCTATTGGTGATTGGACGCAACCCTCTTCTCTTAAGAGTCTTCAGAAATTTTTGGGCTTTGCTAACTTTTATCGTCGATTTATTGCTGGTTTTTCTGATGTTGTAAAACCATTGACTGATTTGACTAAGAAGGGTGCTGATGTTGCTGATTGGTCCCCTGATGCTGTGGAGGCCTTTCGGGAGCTCAAGCGACGCTTCTGAAATCGGAGCTGGGGCGGTGTTGTCGCAGAGAAGTTCCGACTGCTCCGTGATGAGACCTTGTGCTTTTTTTTCCCGTAAATTTTCGCCCGCCGAGCGGAATTATGATATTGGGAATCGGGAGCTTTTGGCCATGAAGTGGGCTTTTGAGGAGTGGCGTCACTGGCTTGAGGGGGCCAGACATCAGGTGGTGGTATTGACTGACCACAAAAATTTAATTTACCTTGAGTCTGCCAGGCGCCTGAATCCTAGACAGGCGCGCTGGTCGTTGTTTTTCTCTCGGTTTAATTTTGTGGTGTCTTACCTACCGGGTTCTAAGAATGTTAAGGCGGATTCCCTTTCTAGGAGTTTTGAGCCTGACTCCCCTGGTAATTCTGAGCCCACAGGTATCCTTAAAGATGGAGTGATATTGTCTGCCGTTTCTCCAGACCTGCGGCGGGCCTTGCAGGAGTTTCAGGCGGATAGACCTGATCGTTGCCCACCTGGTAGACTGTTTGTTCCTGATGATTGGACCAGTAGAGTCATCTCTGAGGTTCATTCTTCTGCGTTGGCAGGTCATCCTGGAATCTTTGGTACCAGGGATTTGGTGGCAAGGTCCTTCTGGTGGCCTTCCCTGTCACGAGATGTGCGAGGCTTTGTGCAGTCTTGTGACGTTTGTGCTCGGGCCAAGCCTTGTTGTTCTCGGGCTAGTGGATTGTTGTTACCCTTGCCTATCCCGAAGAGGCCTTGGACGCACATCTCGATGGATTTTATTTCGGATCTGCCTGTTTCTCATAAGATGTCTGTCATCTGGGTGGTGTGTGACCGTTTCTCTAAGATGGTCCATCTGGTTCCCTTGCCTAAGTTGCCTTCTTCTTCCGAGTTGGTTCCTCTGTTTTTTCAAAATGTTGTTCGTTTGCATGGTATTCCGGAGAATATCGTTTCTGACAGAGGGACCCAATTCGTGTCTAGATTTTGGCGGGCATTCTGTGCTAGGATGGGCATAGATTTGTCTTTTTCGTCTGCTTTCCATCCTCAGACTAATGGCCAGACCGAGCGGACTAATCAGACCTTGGAGACGTATTTGAGGTGTTTTGTGTCTGCGGATCAGGATGATTGGGTTGCTTTTTTGCCTTTGGCGGAGTTCGCCCTCAATAATCGGGCCAGCTCTGCCACCTTGGTGTCCCCGTTTTTCTGTAATTCGGGGTTTCATCCTCGATTTTCCTCCGGTCAAGTGGAATCTTCGGATTGTCCTGGAGTGGATGCTGTGGTGGAGAGGTTGCATCAGATTTGGGGGCAGGTGGTGGACAATTTGAAGTTGTCCCAGGAGAAGACTCAGCTTTTTGCCAACCGCCGTCGTCGTGTTGGTCCTCGGCTTTGTGTTGGGGACTTGGTGTGGTTGTCTTCTCGTTTTGTCCCTATGAGGGTTTCTTCTCCTAAGTTTAAGCCTCGGTTCATCGGCCCGTACAAGATATTGGAGATTCTTAACCCTGTGTCCTTCCGTTTGGACCTCCCTGCATCCTTTTCGATTCATAATGTTTTTCATCGGTCATTGTTGCGCAGGTATGAGGTACCGGCTGTGCCTTCCGTTGAGCCTCCTGCTCCGGTGTTGGTTGAGGGTGAGTTGGAGTACGTTGTGGAAAAGATCTTGGACTCTCGTGTTTCCAGACGGAAACTCCAGTATCTGGTCAAATGGAAGGGATACGGTCAGGAGGATAATTCTTGGGTCACTGCCTCTGATGTTCATGCCTCCGATCTTGTCCGTGCCTTTCATAGGGCTCATCCTGATCGCCCTGGTGGTTCTGGTGAGGGTTCGGTGCCCCCTCCTTGAGGGGGGGTACTGTTGTGAAATTGGATTCTGGGCTCCCCCGGTGGCCACTTGTGGAATTGTACTTGTGTGCATCATCCCCTCTGTTCACCTGCTCCTATCAGGATGTGGGAGTCGCTATATAACCTTGCTCCTCTGTCAGTTTCATGCCGGTCAACAATGTAATCAGAAGCCTTTCTGTGCATGTTCCTGCTACTAGACAACTCCCAGCTAAGTTGGACTTTTGTCCTTGTGTGTTTTTGCATTTTGTTCCTGTTCACAGCTGCTGTTTCGTTACTGTGTCTGGAAAGCTCTTGTGAGCGGAAATTGCCACTCTGGTGTTATGAGTTAATGCTAGAGTCTTAAAGTAATTTCTGGATGGTGTTTTGATAGGGTTTTCTGCTGACCATGAAAGTGCCCTTTCTGTCTTCTTGCTATCTAGTAAGCGGACCTCGATTTTTGCTAAACCTATTTTCATACTACGTTTGTCATTTCATCTAAAATCACCGCCAATATATGTGGGGGCCTCTGTCTGCCTTTTGGGAAAATTTCTCTAGAGGTGAGCCAGGACTGTCTTTTCCTCTGCTAGGATTAGGTAGTTCTCCGGCTGGCGCTGGGCATCTAGGGATAAAAAAAACGTAGGCATGCTACCCGGCCACTTCTAGTTGTGCGGCAGGTTTAGTTCATGGTCAGTATAGTTTCCATCTTCCAAGAGCTAGTTCTCATATATGCTGGGCTATGTTCTCTCGCCATTGAGAATCATGACAGATCCCTTTAACAGGTGGTACATACATGCAACATGTTCTGATTCCAGGCCAGAAGGGGGAGCTCTGAACCCGGTTTCAGGGGAGCTTCCCCAGAGATAGATATATTCTGGCTTGGAGGAGGAGCTAGTTTAGTTTTGTCAGACAGTCTGTCAGAGGGACAGAGGAGAGAGGAAGAAGACAGAGAGAGTTAGCAGAGGAGCTGAGGCCATGCAGCCAAGTGGTGCTGCACCTCCAGGCCAGAGAGGAGAAGCAGACAGCATTGCATCTGTAGAATGTGCCAGAGGGAAGAAGCACAGGAGAATTAAGGAGCTGCAAGGGAGCTGCGACTGAGCTCCTTCCATGCTGAAGCACAGGAGCCGGGCACCGGGAGCCCAAGGCTGTGTGGAACTGTATGTCCCATAGCAGAACCGGAGGGCAGAAGACTCCAAGTCATCTATCCGCACCCACACCCGAAGGTACAGCAACAGACAGAGCCCGAACTCATCTGAGAGACACCTGTAAAAAGGCTCGCATTGCCTACCATGCGGGACTCTTTTAGGACAGGGAAAGAGAGGACCTTGTGTGGAGCCTTAGGCAGCAAGGGACTCGCCTTACAGCACAAGAAGGAAGGCTTACAACCTCACCTGGAAAGGGGGATCCATAATCGCTTCCAGGCCGACCGGACCTCACCAACACCTGTTACTGTTACTCTGGACTGTGGCTGTGAATCACCAGTAACAGGTAAAGAGACTGCAACCTTGTGTCCTCTGATTATTTCTGGCACCACACTATCTCTGCCAAAAACACCGGGAGCCCTGGGGACCCAGCTTCACCTGTGGGAAGCCATACCATCCTTGCTGCAGTGCCATCACTCCCCAGAGGACCCCTTTAAGCAGCCTCGGTCACCTCTGACCGAATACCACAGGTGGCATCACGAAAAACTTTATTTCATATAACCCCTTTAAAGTCCTTTCCCTTAATTTGGACGCCCAGGGCCACGGACCGGGTTGTTGCCACCGTGACCACCCCTTTAACGACGACTGGACCCGGTACCGAGTACCCCTAGGCCCAAGCGGGGCGCTCCATACTCATGTGAACAAACCTTAATATGTATGAAACATCCAGCCAGCTCGTAACAGCTGAGGTCCAATAATACAGTTGTGCTCAAAAGTTTACATACCCCAGCAGAATATTAGCTTTCTTGGCATTTTTTTCAGAGAATATGAATGATCACACCAAAACTTTTTCTCCACTCATGGTTAGTGGTTGGGTGAAGCCATTTATTGTCAAACTGCTGTGTTTTCTCTTTTTAAATCATACGACAACCCAAAACATCCAAGTGACCGTGATCAAGAGTTCACATACCCTGCTGATAACATGCACAGAAGTTGACACAAATGGGTTTGAATGGCTACTAAAGGTAACATCCTCACCTGTGACCTGTTTGATTGTAATCAGTCTGTGTGCATAAAAGCTGAGTGAGTTTCTGGAATCCAGACAGACTCTTGCATCTTTTATCCAGCCACTGACATTTCTGGATTGTGAGTCATGGGAGAAGTAAAAGAATTGTCAATGGATCTACGGGAGAAGGTGGTTGAACTGTAAAAAACAAGAAAGGGATACAAATCAGGAGCTCTGTAAAGACAAAACCGTGGACATGTAGACCAACAAAAATTTTGTCTACAACTGCCAGCAAAATTGTTCAGGATGCAAAGAAAAACCCACAAATAACTGAAATACTGGACTCTATGAAAACTAGCAGTGTCGCTGTTTCAAGAAGCACAATAAGGAGGCACTTGAAGAAAAATGGGCTGCATGGTCGAGTCGCCAGAAGAAACCCATTATTCTATGTGCACACATTGCGGATTTGCCTGTGGAATTTTCTGTGTGGATTCTGCATCTCTTGACAGAAAACACAGGTCAAAATAGTCGCGTTTTTATGCGGATTTTGTGCTTTTTTCCTTCAGATTTACAGCAGATCCTGTGCAGATTTCATGCGTTTTTACCCCTGCATCTTCCTATAATGGAATGGGTGCAGAAACGCACAAAGAATTGACATGTCCTTTTTTTAATCCGCTGCGGATTCCGTGAGGAATTTTTTGCACCATGTGCACAGCATTTTTCTTTCCCATTGATTTACATTGTACTGTAAATCACTTGCGGTTCTGCAGCGTTACTGCAAGGAAAAAACGCTGCGGATCCAGCCACTGACATTTCTGGATTGTGAGTCATGGGAGAAGTAAAAGAATTGTCAACGGATCTATGGGAAAAGGTGGTTGAACTGTAAAAAACAAGAAAGGGATACAAATCAGGAGCTCTGTAAAGACAAAACCATGGACATGTAGACCAACAAAAATTTTGTCTACAACTGCCAGCAAAATTGTTCAGGATGCAAAGAAAAACCCACAAATAACTGAAATACTGGACTCTATGAAAACTAGCAGTGTCGCTGTTTCAAGAAGCACAATAAGGAGGCACTTGAAGAAAAATGGGCTGCATGGTCGAGTCGCCAGAAGAAACCCATTATTCTATGTGCACACATTGCGGATTTGCCTGTGGAATTTTCTGTGTGGATTCTGCATCTCTTGACAGAAAACACAGGTCAAAATCTTTTTTTTTTATGCGGATTTTGTGCTTTTTTCCTTCGGATTTACAGCAGATCCTGTGCAGATTTCATGCGTTTTTACCTCTGCATCTTCCTATAATGGAATGGGTGCAGAAACGCACAAAGAATTGACATGGTCCTTTTTTTAATCCGCTGCGGATTCCGTGAGGAATTTTCTGCACCATGTGCACAGCATTTTTCTATCCCATTGATTTACATTGTACTGTAAATCATATGCGGTTCTGCAGCATTTCTGCAAGGAAAAAATGCTGCAGATCCGCAGTAAATCTGCAACGTGTTCATATAGCCTTACTGCACAAATGCCACAAAGTATCTTGCATACAATATGCAAAACAGTACAGAGACAAGCCTCAAAACTTCTGGAACAAGGTAATTTGGAGTGGTGAGACCAAAATTTAACTTTTTGACCACAACCATAAATGTTATTATTTTATCATTTGGAGAGAGGTCAACAAGACCGATGATGAAAGTGACACCATTCCTACTGTAAAGCACGATGGTGGATCGCTGATGTTTTGGGGATGTGCGAGCTACAAAGGCACAGGAAACTTGGTCAAAGTTGTAGGAAAGATGAATGCTGCACGTTATCAGCAAATACTGTAGGCAAATTTGCAATCATCAGCCCGGAAGCTGCGCATGCGATGTACTTGGACGTTCCAACATGACAATGATCCAAAACACAAGGCCAAGTCGACCTGTCATTGGCTACAACATAACTAAGTGAAGGTTCTGGAGTGGCCATGTCAGTCTACTGACCTCAATATCATTGAGCCAGTCTAGGGAGATCTCAAGGGCGCAGTTCATGCTAGAAATCCCAGGAATTTACAGGAACTGGAGGCTTTTTGCCAAGAACAGTGGGCAGCTTTACCATCTGAAAAAATAAAGAACCTCATCCACAACTACCACAAAAGACTTCAAGCTGTCATTAATGCTAGAGGGGGCAATACACGGTATTAAAAAATGGGGTATGTAAACTTTTGATCAGGGTCATTTGGATGTTTTGGGCTGTCATTATGATTTAACCCCTTAACGACCGCCGATACGCCATTTAACGGCGGCCACTAAGGGTACTTAAACCACAGCGCCGTTAATTAACAGCGCTGTGGAAAAAGTGAATAGAGCCCCCCAGAGTCGGATTTTCTCTGGGGTCTCGGTTGCCGGGGGTAGCCGAGACCCCAGAGAACATGATTCGGGGGTTTTTTACTGACCCCCGAGTTGCGATCGCCGGTAATTGACCGTTTACCGGCGATCGCAAAAAAAACAAAAAACGCGATCTCCCTTTTAATTTCTCTGTCCTCCGATGTGATCGCACAACAGAGGACAGAGAAATGGGGTCCCCGATAGCCCCCCAATACTCACCTGTCTCCCCCGGTGCTCCTCGTGGCTCCCGATGGGCGCCGCCATCTTCTTAAAAAAAATGGCAGGCGCATGCGCAGTGCGCCCGCCGGCCGGTACCCGGAGGATCTTTGGGGTCTCGGCTGCCGGGGGTAGCTGAGACCCGAAAGAACATGATCGGGGTCGGTTCTTACCGACTCCTGTTTTGCGATCGCCGGTAATTACCTGTTTACCGGCGGTCGCCAAAAAAAAAAAAAAAAGAAAAAGCGATCGGTAATTCTCTGTCCTCTGATGTGATCGCACATCAGAGGACAGAGAAATAGGGGGATTCGGGGACCCTGCTATACTTACCGGTGTCCCTGGGTCCTCCTTCGTCCCCTCCTGCCCGCCGGCTTCTTCCTATGGAAAGAAAATGGCAGGCGCATGCGCAGTGCGCCCGCTCTCTGCTGCCATCTGCCAGCCAGCAGGAGAGAGGAGTTGGGGCTAAAATTAGGGTTAGGGTTAGGGTTAGGGTTGGGGCTAATTTAGGGTTAGGGTTGGGGCTAAATTTTGGGTTAGGGTTAGGGCTAGGGTTAGGGCTAGGGTTAGGCTTCTTTCACACTTGCGTTGGTACGGGGCCGTTGCAATGCGTCGGCTCGACGTACCGATGCACGTTGTGAAAATTGTGCACAACGTGGGCAGCGGATGCAGTTTTTCAATGCATCTGCTGCCCAGTCTATGTCCTGGGGAGGAGGGGGCAGAGTTACGGCCACGCATGAGCGGAAATGGCAGACGCGACGTACAAAAAAAAGGTTACATTGAACGGTTTTTTTGTGATGACGGTCCACCAAAACACAACGGATCCAGTGCACGACGGACGCGACGTGTGGCCATTAGGGTTGAGCGACCTTTACATTTATAGGATCGGGTCGGGTTTCACGAAACGCGACTTTTTCAAAAGTCGGGTCGAGTGAAATCGGCCGATCCTATAAAAAAGTCGGGGTCGGGGTCGGCCGAAACTCGAAACCCAATGCAGTGCATTGGGTTTCCAATGGTTCCCAGGGTCTGAAGGAGCGGAAACTCTCCTTCAGGCCCTGGGATCCATATTTAAGTGTAAAATAAAGAATTAAAATAAAAAATATCGCCATACTTACCCTCTGATGCGCCCTGGTACTAAGCGGGAACCTTCCTTCCTTAGAATCAGCCTTCCAGGACCTTGCGGTGACGTCACGGTGACGTCGCGGCTTGTGATTGGTCGCGGGCCGTCCATGTGACCGCTCGCGCGACCAATCACAAGCCGCGACGTCACCGTGACGTCACCGAAGGTCCTGGAAGGGCTGATTCTTAGGAAGGAAGGCTGCCGGAAAGAAGCCGAGGGTGAGTATATTCCTATTAGGTATATACTCACCCTCGCACGCGCCCTGCTTCTTTCCGGCAGCCTTCCTTCCTAAGAATCAGCCCTTCCAGGACCTTCGGTGACGTCACGGTGACGTCGCGGCTTGTGATTGGTCGCGCGAGCAGTCACATGGGCGGCCGCGCGACCAATCACAAGCCGCGACGTCACCGCGACGTCACCGCAAGGTCCTGGAAGGCTGATTCTAAGGAAGGAAGGTTCCCGCTTAGTACCAGGGCGAATCAGAGGGTAAGTATAGCGATATTTTTTATGTTAATTCTTTATTTTACACTTAAATCTGAATTCCGATACCAATTCCCGATATCTTAAACATATCGGGAATCGGTATCGGAATTCCGATTCCAGATTCAGAAGATCGCCAACTTCATGGCCAACCCCACACAGGGGTCGGGTCGGGTTTCATGAAACCCGACTTTGCCAAAAGTCGGCGACTTCTGAAAATTGTCGACCCGTTTCGCTCAACCCTAGTGGCCATCCGTCGGCAATACAAGTCTATGGGCAAAAAAAGCATCCTGCGGGCACATTTGCAGGATCTGTTTTTTGTCCAAAACGACGTATTGCGATGGATGCCACATGACGCAAGTGTGAAAGTAGCCTTAGGGCTAGGGTTAGGGTTGGGGCTAAAGTTAGGGCTAGGGTTAAGGTTAAATTTAGGGTTAGGGTTGGGGCTAAATTTAGGGTTAGGGTTTGGGCTAAAGTTAGGGTTAGGGCTAGGGTTGGGGCTAAAGTTAGAGCTAGGGTTGGGGCTAAAGTTAGGGCTAGAGTTGGGATTAGGGTTTGGATTAGGGTTGGTATTAGGGTTAGGGTTGGCATTAGGGTTACGTTTGGGATTAGGGTTAGGTTTGGGATTAGGGTTAAGGTTAGGGTTGGGATTAGGGTTAGGGGTGTATTGGGATTAGGGTTAGGTTTGAGGTTAGGGTTGAGATTAGGATTAGGGGTGTGTTGGATTTAGGGTTATGATTAGGGTTATGGTTAGGGTTGAGATTAGGGTTGTTTTGGGGTTAGGGTTGTGATTATCGTTAGGGTTGTGATTAGGATTATGGATCGGGTTGGGATTAGGGTTAGGGGTGTGTTGGGGATAGGGTTGGAGTTAGAATTGGGGGTTTCCACTGTTTAGGTACATCAGGGGGTCTCCAAAAACGACAGCCAATTTTGCGCTCAAAAAGACAAATGGTGCTCCCTCCCTTCTGAGTTCTGCCGTGCGCCCAAACAGTGGTTTACCCCCATATATGGCGCATCAGCGTACTCAGGATAAATTGGACAACAACTTTTGGGGTCCAATCTCTCCTGTTACCCTTGTGAAAATAAAAACTTGGAGGCTAAAAAATCTTTTTTGTGGAAAAAAAAAAATTATTTTCACGACTCTGCATTATAAATTTCTGTGAAGCACTTGGGCATTCAAAGTTCTCACCACACATCTAGATAAGTTCCTTGGGGGTTCTAGTTTCCAAAATGGGGTCACTTGTGGGGGGTTTCTACTGTTTAGGCACATCAGGGGCTCTCCAAACGCGACATGGCGTCCGATCTCAATTCCAGCCAATTCTACATTGAAAAAGTAAAACGGCACTCCTTCTCTTCCAAGCTCTGTGGTGTGCCCAAACAGTGGTTTACTCCCACATATGGGGTATTGACGTACTCAGGAGAAATTGGACAACAACTTTTGTGGTCTAATTTCTCCTGTTACCCTTGTAAAAATAAAAATTTGGGGGCAAAAATATCATTTTTGTAGAAAAAAATCGATTTTTTATTTTCACGGCTCTACGTTATAAACTTCTGTGAAGCACTTGGGGGTTCAAAGTGCTCACCACACATCTAGATAAGTTCCTTAAGGGGTCTAGTTTCCAAAATGGTGTCACTTGTGGGGGGTTTCCACTGTTTAGGCACATCAGGGGCTCTCCAAACGCGACATGACGTCCGACCTCAATTGCAGCCAATTCTACATTGAAAAAGTAAAACGGCACTCCTTATCTTCCAAGCTCTGCGGTGCGCCCAAACAGTGGTTTACCCCCACATATGGGGTATCGACGTACTCAGGACAAATTGGACACCAACTTTTGTGGTCTATTTTCTCCTGTTACCCTTGTGAAAATAAGAATTTGTGGGCAAAAAGATCATTTTTGTGTAAACAAATGCGATTTTTTATTTTCACGGCTCTACGTTATAAACTTCTATGAAGCACTTGGGAGTTTAAAGTGCTCACCACACATCTAGATAAGTTCCTTAAGGGGTCTAGTTTCCAAAATGGTGTCACTTGTGGGGGGTTTCCACTGTTTAGGCACATCAGGGGCTCTCTAAACGTGACATGGCATCCAATCTCAATTCCAGCCAATTCTGCATTGAAAAAGTCAAACGGCGCTCCTTCACTTCCAAGCTCTGCGGTGCGCCCAAACAGTGGTTTACCCCCACATATGGGGTATCGGCGTACTCAGGAGAAATTACACAACAAAATTTATGGTTACATTTCTGTTTTTACACTTGTGAAAATAAAAAAAAATGGTTCTGAAGTAAAATGTTTGCAAAAAAAAGTTAAATGTTCATTTTTTCCTTCCACATTGTTTCAGTTCCTGTGAAGCACGTAAAGGGTTAATTAACTTCTTGAATGTGGTTTTGAGCACCTTCAGGGGTGCCATTTTTAGAATGGTGTCACACTTGGTTATTTTCTATCATATAGACCTCTCAAAATGACTTCAAATGTGATGTGGTCCCTAAAAAAAAAATGGTGCTGTAAAAATGAGAAATTGCTGGTCAACTTTTAACCCTTATAACTCCCTAACAAAAAAAAATGTTGTTTCCAAAATTGTGCTGATGTAAAGTAGGCATGTGGAAATGTTATTTATTAACTATTATTCGTGACATATCTCTGTGATTTAAGGGCATAAAAATACAAATTTAGAAAATTGCAAAATTTTAAAAATTTTCGCCATATTTCCGTTTTTTCATAAATAATCGCAAGTAATATCGAAGAAATGTTACCACTAACATGAAGTACAATATGTCACGAAAAAACAGTCTCAGAATCAGCGGGATCCGTTAAAGCGTTCCAGAGTTATAACCTCATAAAGTGACACTGGTCAGAATTGTAAAAATTGGCTCGGTCATTAAGTACCAAATAGGCTCTGTCACTAAGGGGTTAAAAAGGGAAAACATAGCAGTTTGACAATAAATGGTTTCACCCAACCACTAACCATGAGTGGACAAAAAGTTTTGGTGTTTTCATTTATATTCTCTGAAAAAAGGCCAAGAAAGCAAAAATTCTGTTGGGGTATGTAAACTTTTGAGCACAACTGAATATGTATGCATGTTCTCACCAGGTTTACAAGTAATAGGAGAGCCAACAGGTCCTTCTAATCATAGTTTTCATACATAACCCAGTTTGGTTTGTATAGTAGCAAAGAAAATATTGAGATCCATAAAAACATATGTAAAAAGATAAAGCTAAACTGCCTTAAAGGTTTTTTTTAGGGTTTCTCCATGATGTGCCATTATCATTCAATAATCAGTGGGGTAACTGACCTCTGGGACCTTCCCTAATTCTGAGAATGATTATGATACAGCCCTGGTGTAGTCTAATATCCTATACGGCCCATTCACATGAAGAGATTGTGGAGGAGAAAATCTGTGAGAGCGAAGAATTGCTACATCGTCATCGTGACCCCTCTCAGGTTTGGCAGGAGTACCATAGCTGGAAGTGCCCCTGATCGTAAAGTGGTGGCATGCTAGTGATACGCTTTATGAGATTGTAACAGTTTGGGTGCCTTATGTTCTCATCCCAACATATTTTTTTTTACCATTAGGTGGTATAAATAACAGTGAGGGATCAGAAAAATATCATAAACCTACCGAGACCAAGTATAAAACCAGTAACAGTGCCCCCATCTACTGTACCATGCACCTTCTATGCCTACGCCATATTTGGAGGAATTAACTAGTGTAGGAATATTGTACATGTCTGAAAAAGGGAACATTAATTAGCAAGAGGAAAAGGGAGTTGAGATGAGCAAAAAGAGAAGCTATTAGATAAGTAGCACATGACAGGTGGAAAAATGAAACGGGAGAGCAGGAGCATCCAAGAAATAAGTATAATCACGGCAGACGGCTTTACCTGAAGGATCCAGGCAGAAGGAAATAATCAGTTGAGAAACTTTTAATATCTTTTACGTTTATTCAATAGGAACGGAGACAATATATAATAGGAACAGAGACCATATATACACTGGCTATACGTGTTTATATACTGGCAGAAGCATCTACTCCAGAGCCATGTGTGTGAACCTATGATGGTCTGTGTATGGTGGGGAGGGGGAGCTGGGGAATACTGGCTGCTTATGCTCAGCCCATCCTCCTCCCTGCTCTGAGAGTGAAGACAGGAGGAGATAAGGGGCTGGCAAAATCCTTGTAACCTCAGAAAGCAGAAGCTGAGCAGCAGCAGATCCTTGCAGAGAGCTGACTGACCCTGGGATAAGGCAGGACACACACAGGATGGAGCCCAACAGTCCCAGAAAGATCCAGTTCACTGTTCCACTTCTGGAGCCACATCTGGACCCTGAGGCAGCAGAGCAGGTGAGGGGCTCAATCCTGTTATCTGTATCAGAGACATGGGGGAGGCTGGCTACCAGAGCAGGATGGTGTGGGTCACATCTATGAAAAGATGGGCTGTATGAGCAGGAGGGATGGGAGGGAAGCCACCTGGGAAATAAAGTGACAGCAAGGAGAAATCTAAATGGAGATGTCTCCAAGGTGGGAGAGTATTAGAAGAAGGAAAGTGTGAAGAAGAGGAGGCAGGTGTCTGGGGATGAGTGGAGATGGTGCCAGCGGAGGAGTGAGGGGGATACAGCACTGGAAAGGTCACATGCCAACTATAAACTGTAATTAAACCCTTCTGGATTGGTCCCGCTCACCATGTGGCTGCTGTGCAGCTGTGTCTCCGAGAAGGGAGCGCCAATGTATAGCGATCTAATGAATATACTGAAAATTAATAGATATGGACCGATGTTCATCGGCTACATGCTGCCAGCTATATGCACCTGGTTAGGTCCCAATGTTTGCAGCAGGATGGAAATGGTTAATAGTTTGGAGACTACATTTAGAGAATTTATGCTTTAAATGAAGAGAGGTTATTACTACATTCATGGGAGTGTTGTGTTTTATTGTAAAGTAGGAAATGGGAAAACGTTTACATGACCTGAGATACATTGTAGTGATACAATTAGTATATACCATGCTGTTATCACACCGCACCTGCTGCCGCTGATTCATATACTCGTTGTATCCAACCACTTCATCAGCCTGAGTTTATGATTCGTCGTCACCTGTTTTGTTGTTAATTTTACTAAATATTCTAACTAAAACGCAGAAAGCTATAACCAAGTTCAGCTCTGCTGCATCTATAGTGCCCTGAGCATTTGCTGTGAATGCATGATCAGACTTGGAGAAATGCGTGATTGGGGAATACGTAGTGATGTACAGATAGCTGTAATGTTACTGTAAAACAAAGTGACTTCAAGGGAACCTGTGATTCGCGCTACCCAAGCCGAGCTCTGCATGAATCACAGCCTGACGGCACGATCGCAGACAGAAATACTTTGAAATGCTCCATGGTTATGTAGCAAAACATACATTAAAAGCCACAGGGGAGCGAGCGACTAGTCAGATAAACGGGTCCCCGGTAGATTCTCCCGCCCGATGCTTTGGAGTGCCAGGTCTCTGCGTATAGGTGTACAATTAAACATACGTGGCTGAGATCATACAGCCAGGGTCTGATATATGCTGCATAGGATAGAAGATAGGGCATGTAACAACTGTCAGGCTCATTTTAAATATACATCTGGGGATCAAAGCCAACCAGAGATTAGACTAGTCCAGTGCTATGCCTGGCTGGTTATTCCCAATGCTGCTAGAGGTGGTCGACAGGTCTCTCATTATAAACTTTGTTCATTTTATTGGACTAGAATAATCACCGGTTATGGTAATCAGCCAGATCTCTAAAGCCTATGTATCAGCTAGGCTTCGATTCATGCTGCCCTCAGTTTTGACAGCATGACAAGTAGACCGTTTCCCTCTAATAAACTGAGGTTTGAATATTTGTCTCAAAATTGATGGTTTTGTGTTTTGGTGATAATGAAGCCCTCCCATGAACTTTTACTTTTACTAAATCTGTGTGTATATGTGTATGTACAGAACTCTAGTGTCAGTGTGTTAATATTCTCACCTACCGCTGCTCAATCCAGGATCCACCGCTCCTCTTCTCAGTGACATCAGTGCTCTGCAGACCCCCTGGATTGCACGCCGCTCTGCGTGATCTGGAAGTGGCTTTTACAATGTAAGTCTACGAAGTGTCAGAGCAAGGTTCAGAACGAGCCTTTGTAGGCTTACATTGTAAAAGAAACTTCCGGCTCACACATTGAGTGCAGTGTGACTCAGAAAGAGCGGTGACGTCACTGAGAAGAGGAGCAGAACAGACCAGGATACCGGAGAAGAGGGTGTTACTTGAGTATATTAATACTCTGACACCATAGTGCATACATATACACAGATTTAGAGGAAAAACGTTCATGGGAGGGTGTTCTCCAAGTATCATGGGCGTGCTGCTCACAGATTATGTTTGTGTCCCCGCAGCTGCATGATTTGCAGCTGTTAGGCAGCCTGAACACATGCAGGAATTGCCTGTATGTTAGGGAATCCCCCCATGTATTCAGGCTGTCTAGCAGCCGCAAATCATGCAGCTGCGGGGACACAAACATAATCAACGAGCATGCCCAAGATACTCAGAAAACACCCAAGCATGCTCGGAAATCTCGAGTAACGAGCACACTCACTCATCACTAAATGTGATACATACATTTAAACTAGTTTAAAGGGGTTGCTTGAGATTAGAAAATTAGCCCTCTGTACACATAGTTCTCAGCTGGAGTCCCAGATGTTATCTGATAAGTCACAAAGTGATAGTAATGTATATCCTAAAAAAGACCATAATTTTATTAAATGGAAATACTCCTTTAAGCTGGCTTGAAGCCCATCACCATGAATGTGTATGGAAGAAAAGCAGATATTTTTCCAATTTCATACAACATTCTTTAATTTCGATTTCATCTCATTAGGAAATGCATTTTTCTTACTATATCTGTTCATAACTTTTTCTTAATGATGGTTTAGTTGATTTGCAATTGAATCCTTCTGCATTTGCTGCATTGAAAATCAATACTTTTTATATTGACTTCCTATTCAACCTATGGTTATACACAGCCTGAAAAAACGTAGTGTCAGCCTAAAGCATTGAAGTCTAAAGCCCCCATACATATTAGATAGCTGTAGGTCAAATGATCGTTCACCCTAGAGCTATATCCTCCAACTAGTTTTCATCAGCCAAGCGCAGCACTCCTGTGTTCTCTATGAGAGAGCTGAAGTCTGACTCCTCTGATGGCATTTTAAATCCCAGGGAACAAAAATATCAGCTGTCGAAAATCCAACATGGCAGACCCTTCTCGCCCCATGACAGGATCTGTGGAAGGAGAGTCGGTAAAGCCCCATAGACCTTGGACTGTCTGCCGATACTGGCTATATCGGCAGGTTTTGACGACTTTATTTTATTGCATATGAGGGCCTTTAGCTTATGCTGAGAGGTGGCTATAAGACTAATTCAGTCTTCAGTTTGAAAGCTGTATCTTAAAAGCAATCTGTCATGAGTACAAAAGGGTACTATCTTGCAGATATTGGGTCAATCTGCAAGTTAATAGTGTCCTATAGCCATGTTGTCGCCGCATTGAAAGCTTGGCTACCACGAGAAAATTAACTTTATTGCTATTGGCAGCCTCAGGCCTTCAGTCAAAGGGGTGGGCCAATGCCCAGTACATAGGGAGTGTGAAGAATATTGGAGATATAATTCCATGTCAATCATTTGTATCCTATTTGGCATGGGATTATAAACATCTCTTTCTTTTGTACAGTTGTAGCAGGTGGTCAAGCCTCAAAAGGCTGTGAGTGACAGACCTCAAACCTTGAGCCAGCTAATCTCAGGACAAAAGGCTTGCTTGCAATATGGAGTCCATGCAGTGTAACTGCTTTGATCAGACAGCTAGGATTTCATAAAAGGAATATGGACTTATCGTACGTCCTAGCCACACGCCGGTTACATTTTTGAGATCTCTGGAACGAGCTGACTGCTATCAAGACCCTGGATCCGTTCTAGCCCAAGGATAGGGAGATACATAGAAAGGCTAGTAGTAGCCAGGTAGCAAATCTGTGTTTGGTCTCAACGCATAGCAGGGGCCTGGTCGTATCTGATGGCATAAAAACCGCTTCCCTAGAACCGTCCATTAAGGAGTTATGACCTATCTTGGGTATTGGAGTTTTTCGCTCCTCAGGGAGGGGATTTAGGTCCAGTCCAGGGGGCAGAAAGGGAGGGACCCCAAGGGGTTAAATGCTCATGTAAAGCATGGCCTATTGCTGGGGAGGTCGCAATGACATATCGTGTGGGAAGAAGTCAAGGAACAGAGGGGTCCACCAGCCTCCCATGTATCAACCCCTCCCTCACAAGCCAGGCCTTTCATCTGACTGGTAACTAACTTTCATATTCTGCATACTTTGTCCTACCACTATTGTATTTGCATAGCTGACCATAGTATATGTATAACCATTGTGTATATAGTCTTTTGTTTATTGTGCCCTTAAGGTGATTAAATATATAATTTAACCTTGGGTTGCTCTTTTATCTCGAGTAATGAATCCACATGTCTGTGATCTTGGCTTAACTTTCCATGTTACTGGGGCTGGTTTCTGGCCCAATATAATCCCCCCAAAAAGTAGTTTGGTACTGTTAGCCAGTAGAAAAAAAGTTATAGAGTGCTCTCAGAGGGACAAACAAAATAGGAATCTTGTGGGTGTGATACCTTTTAGCAGTCTCGAAAGCTTGCTTTGTAACATCATTCACTATATTTTGTTAGTCATTAAAAGGTATCACACCCACAAGATTCCTATTTTGTTTCTCCTACTGAGAGCACTTTTTTAATATAATCCCATTAACGCACGAGGCTTATATCTAACGAGGAACCAGTGGCAGTCCTACTGGGCTCACCAGGCACTGTTTCACTGGTGCTAGTGAAAGGGATCTGTCAGCCTGTCAGGGTTGTGAGCGAGTGTGATGCCACGTCAGTGACTGCGTGGGCCACATTCTCACTCCCTGTGCCTTCCTGGGCCCATGTGAACAGGACGTGTCTGGGTAAATCTGAAGAAAGCTGACCTTGCGGAACGTCATATTGGTGCAAGTGAGGAGAGCATACCACGTGATCTCTTGGACTTAATAGTGATGTCAGACGGGGTGGCGAGGTGCGGGTTCATCACAGCAAGCAACGGCTGAAGCCACACCCATACACTGGCTGACAGCTGGCTCTTTACTGCTGTACTGCTGAGCTGGCTTTCAGTCAGTGCCTGGGTGTGGCTTCAGCTGTTGCTCACTATGTACTGATATTAACTTAGGTACACTAAAATCAATAACTGGGCAGCACGGTGGCTCAGTGGTTAGCATTGCAGCGCTGGAGTCCTGGGTTCAAATCTCACCCAGGACAACATCTGCAAGGAGTTTGTATGTTCTGTCCGTGTTTGCGTGGGTTTCCTCCGGGTTCTCCGGTTTCCTCCCACATTCCAAAGACATACTGATAGGGAATTTAGATTGTGAGCCCCATTGGGGACAGTGATGATAATGTGTGTAAAACTGTAAAACACTGCAGAATATGTTAGCACTATATAAAAAATAAAGATTATTATTATAACTAACATCAGTAACTAAAACCACAATCCCCACCAACACTATATTCAAGTGAAAACATCACTGTATTATTTTGGGTTTCAATTACTTCTTATTGCCGAGTTTAAGATCCCATTTAAAAATTAAAGAAAGACAGCTAAGAAAATAAATTACACTTATATACATTTTGACTCATTTGATATCAGCACTAATATTCCCGTAAATATAACATTAATAATTTGTGTATTTTATTTAATTTGTATTAAATGCCAATGGCATTGTATAGAGTGGAGGGAAATAATTAAAAATAGGAAATAGACTTGATGTGAGATAATATTTATTTCACATTTTCAAGGTAATTACAGTATTTTAATCCTGATGTTCTCACCAAAACTCACCTCACCCTATTTATATTTAGCTTGCAAACAATTACATGTCTACACTCACAAATCTTCATGTTCATGACTTCAATGAGCTTCACTTTATACAAGATATCACTGATAAATTTATGAGCTGAAGAAGCTTCCCCCGAGCCACTACTTGTACTAGATCCAACACGCTGGATCTAGTACAAATATATATACCATAAACTCTGTAACCAGGAATGACGTGTGCTATATTATCATTGTAATATCAGAGTTTATGGAACTAATAACAGGACAGTAGTCCTAATACAGGACCATAAAGCTTACAATCAGTTTGTGGGACAGGAAATTGCAATGTAGGAGTAAACAAACATAAAGATGATTCGACTTATGTTCTTCTCTACAGTGCTAATCAATACAACAAATTACAGCTATTTTCCCATCTGGATAATCCTGTTTCTCAATGAGAACTCAATGGTGGCCTGTTGCTCTGAGCAGGTCTAGATGCCATGGAACACCCCCATTTATCTGACCAGAGGACTGAAACAGCCTCGGACTGATCCATGCTGCCTGAACCACGGCCAGTATGAATCAGACACTCGCTCTATTATTTCAGGCAGGTATGCTCTACTCTGAAATGCTGTGATGTTTCAAAGAAGGCAAATGCTTAAAGACAGGTTGGGAAATCACTTGGATGGCTAGATCAATAGGCCAGGTTCTCCACGCCCCACTCCCCCTAAGTGACAAGTCTTAAGGTACCTTCACACGAAACGACTTTGTAACGATATCGCTAGCGATCCGTGACGTTGCAGCGTCCTTGCTAGCGATATCGTTTTGTTTGACACGCAGCAGCGATCAGGATCCTGCTGTGATGTCGCTGGTCGCTGAATAAAGTCCAGAACTTTATTTGGTCGTCCGATCGCCGTGTATCGTTGTGTTTGAAAGCAAAAGCAACGATACCAGCGATATTTTACACTGGTAACCAGGGTAAACATCGGGTTACCAAGCGCAGGGCCGCGCTTAGTAACCCGATGTTTACCCTGGTTACCAGTGTAAAAGTAAAAAAAACAAACAGTACATACTCACCTGCGCGTCCCCCAGCGTCTGCTTCCTGACACTGACTGAGCCCGGCCCTAAAGTGAAAGTGAAAGCACAGCGGTGACGTCACCGCTGTGCTGTTAGGGCCGGAGCTCAGTCAGTGTCAGGAAGCAGACGCTGGGGGACGCGCAGGTGAGTATGTACTGTTTGTTTTTTTTACTTTTACGCTGGTAACCAGGGTAAACATCGGGTTACTAAGCGCGGCCCTGCGCTTAGCAACCCGATGTTTACCCTGGTTACCCGGGGACCTCGGCATCGTTGGTCGCTGGAGAGCGGTCTGTGTGACAGCTCCCCAGCGATCAAACAGCGACGCTGCAGCGATCGGCATCGTTGTCGCTATCGCTGCAGCGTCGCTTCGTGTGAAGGTACCTTTACTTATACACACATGTAGGGAGAGACCTGTCAATCAAGTGGGTGAGAAGGGACAAGCTACTGGGTACCGGCATCATGGATTAGTCACCCAAGTATCATGGTCACCGGCCAGGTTTGAAATGTATGTTTTCTCTAAAACACTGCAAAATTTCAAAGTAAAGCATATCTGGCTGAAATGACGTAGTTAGTCTCTGATATATGCTGCCTTTCAGCAGGGAGAGAACATATTAATATACGGTAAATGGAAGCCAACTTTTAATAACTCAATTAAAAGAGCCTAGAATAAAGCTGTGTATAATGACCGCCAAATGAAATCACAACAAGATAAAGTGCTAGTGCTCAAAGAAACCAGTGCTCCTATAAAAAGGTTTGATCTTAGCAATGTTTCATGATGATACATTTCATCCAGCCAGGAACACAGGAGCAGAAATATAGCAGGGATTCATTGATTAGTACCCTGTCGTACCCCATGTGTTGCTCCCTCCCTGAGAAGGGCAGTGCGCAAATATGATGCTGCCTCCATAATACCCAAAAACAAATATATAGCCTCCCTTTTCATCTTCGGAGTGGAGGAATCATCAGGGGCGTGTAGGAACTGTATCATTGTGCCCACCATATTCTTGCCTTGCGTCTGAAGTAATTTCCAATCATTTGACAGCTTGTGTGACCTCAGTCACCATGTTGTGAAGCGCACACCTGGCGTATATTGCGTCACTTCTAGATTGCGAGGCACAGAAACTTAGGTTGCTGCAGATGGACGGCCCCATTGGACCGCTTATATAACGTATCTTCCTGTCCCTGGAGCGCACACGTGACGTGTATTACATTACTTCCGGGTCAGGAGCGCAGATGCTCTCGTTGTTGCAGAAACCAAGCACCGCCTGTAGGAAGGTGAAATCTGCACAAACGCACCTCTATGTTAGGGACTGTGTTATATATCAGCAAAATACGCCCTCATGTGATGTCATAGACCTAATGGAAAAGAGAAGAATTATCTGGGTAGAAAGGCAAAATGAGCAATTGTAAGTACACTATGCTATATAATATGATGACTGCAATATAATAAGAGGATACAAACTTTGATGGAAGGAGGGCTTCTTTAAATGTGATCTATACTTTCAACAAACTTCGCATACATCAAGAGTACAGGTGAATATAAGAATCTTTGTAATATTTTACATAAGAGAAATCTGCTTCTTTCTTCACTCTTCTCTTCCCTTCCCTACTCTAAAAAAAAGAAACCACAGGTGTCAAATCCCTCCTGCCCAAGACAAGACTGACTGACTGCCCTAGCACAGTGAGGTGGGCGGTAATAGAACAAATTGTAGTCTATGAAGTAGGAAGGAGAAAGAAAAAGGGAGGAGCAGCGTGAGGCAGATAAACAGATTGTGCCGATTCGGACTAGCCTAACCCCAGTGCTGGATTCAAGGCTACACTGCTCAGTACCGCTATATAATGTTCTTCAATCTTCATAACTCTGCTGCTTCTGCTTGTGTGCTACAAAAAAAACCCCAGCAAGAATACCTCTTTAAAAAGTCACAAATCTGGTTTAGACCTATTTGCTTAATAAATTCCCCTTTGTTTCTGCTGTTACTTACAATGAAGCTTTTGTCATTCCATCTGCCTCCATATGGTGCTTCATATTGGAAAGTGGTTGTAGATAGCTGTGATATGGAGATGTGGATGAGCCCTAAGTGCTCTAATGGTAGCCATTTACCTTTGTCACTTTTGTAAACTAGAGATTGCACATTACTTTCTGTGTACCTGAACTGACATCATGCAGAAGAGAGACAACAATATGTCCCCTGTTGGTGCTTCACTGAACTGTATGGCGGAAATCTTTCTAGAGTGCAAAATGATGTAATAGATTTCCGTGTAAGGGAATATGCAATTCTTTGTGAGATGGTAAATGTTTAATCTGCACTATAAGAGAAGTACATCTCATCTTTTATATTTAAATATTTAAATATGTGGACTGCTGGAAAACTTGTCAGAATTCCCCAATAACATTAGAGTAGATCTCTGCTTCTGAAGACTGAGGTTTTTCACATGTAGAAGACATTACAAACTTTTGTAGAAGGCTGTCTTGACTGTTGGCAGATATGCAACAGATACAGACTTATTTATGTGCAGGAGGAGTTTACACTTTTCTGACAGAAGATGGCGATATTGTTACTGTTATATGCTTAGTTGAATGTAATGCATATACTTTTTGTACTTTGGTTTCACTTCCTCTCTGGTAAAAGATCCGTCAGACTTCCTGTTATGCTGTATTAAGAAGCTGATGTATGTACCTCATGTTCTGTGTGAAGATAAAAGTTAAATGACCCCTTATAATCTACTCTCACATCCAAACTATGCAACACTGACATCTAATGTTACATGTTTCACAGACCTTATCACTCTTTCATCTGTTGCAAATAAAACTGGGGCAATTGCCATCATTTACTGATACAGCAGGAAGGAGTGGTGACAAAATAACACAGCACTCAAGTTAGCCACTTCAATTTTTGGTAGGGGGTCACCGCTCATATACTCTGTATACTCTTGTAAGTGGGGGAGAAACCAAACCTCCCTGAAATTGTTAATTTTTGTCTTACACATGTTTTAATATTTCCTAATGTGTATGGTCACTTTAAAGGGAGTCTCTCACCCCCAAACGCTAATGAAACCATTTATACTGGCATGTGGGGGACTTAGCCACCTGGAGTACAGCAGTCAGTGGTTTAGCAGCCAGAAAACAATGTAACGCAATTGACAAACATGAGTTAAGCTGACTATATGGGGCAGCATGGTGGCTCAGTGGTTAGCATTGCTGCTTTGCATCACTGGGGTCCTGTGTTCAAGATCTATCTTAGACAAAATGCGCTGAATTTGTATGTTCTCCCTTTGATTTATGGGTTTCCAGAGTTCTCCCACAGTCCAAACACATACTTACAGGGAAATGGGGATCGTGATGACAATGCCTCAAGGGCCTATAGCAGGTGAGGGCTGTGTAGCGGAAAACTGTAAAGTGGGCTACAGTGACAGCTTTCTGTGCCCTCTGGTACTTATATATTGGAAAGGGAAGCTTGAGAAAGACCAGTAAAAGTTTTCTGTTCTGCAGAGTCTTCTTTCTTCTCAGCCATCTTAACCGGCCCATGTTTGTGACTGACAGTGGACAATTTCCATATAATGCAAACCAAGATGGATCCCACAATAGCTCCTCAGTGCTGGTTCTCTCTTAGAAGCCATGTCCTTCTTTAGATATAGAGATTTTACTGGGCTCAAAGGCTATTTGTTAAGGCCGTAACTTTGATTTTAATTTGTATTTCATAAATGAATAATACAAATTAAAACAAGCGACTTTTTAATACTGTATATCTTATCAGAGAAATGTATTTGCTTCTTTCTCCTCCTGGACTGATCTTTCATTCTCCATTCTATAAAATCCGCATTCAGTGACAACAGATTTCTCCACTACTGAGACAGATGACAGTTGGTGTTTATAAAATTGTATGGAGGGGAGAGGGCGGAGCTAGGGGGAGACACCGACATAGAACCTTAGAGCACCAGCTGCCATCTCCTATCGCAGTGATGGGGAAAGTCTATTCCCTGAAGACAGGTTTAACCTGTCAATTGAGAATGAATGATCAGTCCTGGATGAGAAAGGAGCGGATTTCCTTAGATATAATAATTTCACCCCTAGTATTGATTTATGAAAAAAAAATGAAACAATGGTACATTTTTTAAATTATAGCCAATAAATCTGTATCCACTGCCGTCACTATTGTCCTTGGGTAACAGATTTTGCATCAGCATCACCTTGTATAATGAGGCAGCAGATCAGCGCATCTTATTAATTGCGGACATTGCTGTTAGGTCATCCTGCTCTACCTTCTTCACCGCACCGATAGTCATTAGGCCACTTGTTACACTGACGTCTGATATTAGGTTATCCTTGTTACGACCATACACGTTACTCGTTGAACGTTCATTAGAATTTGAAAGGAGCGTTAATGAGATTTGCATCTCCCAAGATGGCTTCAGGGGATGTCTCTTTGATATGTCTCCATGAAACTAACATCAAGGAGCCGGTTCCAAGATTCTGATTGTCCCGGTGGCTTCCTAACTAACGAGAAATTCTGTGACATTTTCCACATGGACAATATAAAGCTTCTTAATGTCTTAACCACTCTCCATCTGCCTATAAACCAAAAAACGGTGTGCAAGACGGCGGTGCAGAAAAGAAAGCTGGGTAAAAGTGAAGTAGAAGCTAATTCTATATTTACTTAGCTTATATTATTATTATTATTATTATTATTTATTATTATAGCGCCATTTATTCCATGGCGCTTTACATGTGAGGAGGGGTATACATAACAAGTACAATAATCTTAAACAATACAAGTCATAACTGGTACAGGAGGAGTGAGGACCCTGCCCGCGAAGGCTCACAATCTACAAGGGATGGGTGAGGATACAGTAGGCGAGGATAGAGCTGGTCATGCAGCGGTTTGGTCGATCGGTGGTTACTGCAGGTTGTAGGCTTGTCGGAAGAGGTGGGTCTTCAGGTTCTTTTTGAAGGTGTCTATTCTAAAACGCATTTTGCTGAGAAGCCTCTAACTCTTCACTGGTTAATTTCTTTAGATATCTTTATAACTCATGCAGCCTTTTGTTATGATACAAAGCTTCGAATCTCCTGTTTAGTCTAAAAGTTGTAGTTAAAGGGAATTTGACAGCAGGTTTTTGTTCTGAGAGCATTCATGATGTGGGGCAGAGACCCAGATTCCAGCCATGTATCACTTACTGGGTTGCTTATTCCATTTTAATACAATCAGTGTTTTATCAACAGGAGATTATCACTAGAGGACTAGTTGTCCTCCTACTCATTGTAATCCCTCTCACACTACATAGCAAAAACCTGATGACAGATTCCCTTTAACTGCCTATAAAGAGTATCTATCATCAATCTGGGACTGCTTTTTTTTTTATTAAATAAGAGTGGGTCGCCCCATGTTGGTGATTTCACAAAATAGCATATAGTAACAAAATTGCACAGGGGGTCCATAATGCCCCCCAAAAGGGCCTGACTTTCTAGCAAAGGTTGAGCACTTGCCGTTAGGGATCCCACAATCTCACAGTAAAGGTACCTTCACACTGAACAACTTAACAACGATAACGATAGCGATCCGTGACGTTGCAGCGTCCTGGATAGTGATATCGTTGTGTTTGACACGCAGCAGTGATCAGGATCCTGCTGTGACATCGTTGGTCGGACCTAGAAGGCCAGCACCTTATTTCGTCGCTGGCTCACCCGCTGACATCACTGGATCGGTGTGTGTGACGCGGATTCAGCGATGTCTTCACTGGTAACCAGGGTAAACATCGGGTTACTAAGCGCAGGGCCGCGCTTAGTAACCCGATATTTACCCTGGTTACCATTGTAAATGTAAAAAAAAAACAAACACTACATACTTATTCCGGTGTCTGTCGCGTCCCCCGGCGTCCGCTTCCCTGCACTGTGTCAGCGCCGGCTGACCGTAAAGTTGAGCACAGCGGTGACATCACCGCTCTGCTTTACGGCCGGCGCTTACACAGTGCAGGGAAGCGGACGCCGGGGGACCCGACAGACACCGGAATGTAAGTATGCAGTGTTTGGGTTTTTTTACATTTACACTGGTAACCAGGGTAAACATCGGGTTACTAAGCGCAGCCCTGCGCTTAGTAACCCGATGTTTACCCAGGTTACCCGGGGACTTCGGCATCGTTGGTCGCTGGAGAGCCGTCTGTGTGACAGCTCTCCAGCGACCACACAACGACGAAACAGCGACGCTGCAGCGATCGGCATCGTTGTCTATATCGCTGCAGCGTCGCTTAATGTGACGGTACCTTAAGACCGGAGTCACACTACAGTATAACACGGCCGAATGCTATGCGATAAAACATCCTATAGCGCTTGGCTCAGTGTCATTCTATCGGGCAGCTCACAGTTGCGATTATTTTCTTTTCAGTGTGCTCCGATTGGCATTAAGACTTTGCTCATTCTCATACAAGTCTGTGGGTGCGATTGAAACATTGGACTGCACTCAGATGTCATCCAAGTGCAGTCCAATAGAAATGATGAGTCAGGCTATAGAGGATATGGAGAAATTACTTTCTCTGTCCCCTCCGTACTTGTCAGGATCGGAGCACAGCGCATTGACACTCGGCTCATTCTCGTAGCAGAGCTGGAGCCGGGTGTCCTTAGCATATCGCGTCCGATACTCTCACATCCGATACTCTCACATCCGATACTCTCACATCCGATACTCTCACATCCGATACTCTCACATCCGATACTCTCACATCCGATACCATACGCTGGTGTGATTTCAGCCTTAAAGTGCAACACTTTATACTTGGCACTGACCCACACCTGCCATTTACTTTACTTACCTGTTAATGAACTACAACCACAGCAAAGATGTTACTGTTTGATAAGTAAAGTATGCAACAATGCTGGGTTAGTGCAAGGAGTGAGATTCTGTGGAGGGATCTGGGATCTCATTGTACATGCCGAGATCCCACAACCAAAACATTTGGGCTTAACTTTTACTAGACAGTCGGCCCTTTCGGAGGGCGTTACAGACTTTTCTGAGCATCTTTGTTAATAGATGATATTTAGAAAACTCACCAATGTAGGGCTGACCACTCTTTTACTAGTTAAAAATGGCAGTTATAAGTACACTATAAATGAGTAAGGAATAAGGATGTATTTACATGTGACCGCAGCCGTTATACAAGCACCAGCTGGATAATTGGACATGTAAGATGATCGGCAGTTATTTAATGGCTTGTTTAGATCATTAATATGATCATCCTCTGCGCACAGAAATCATATTATCGGCAGCACATATTCTCATTACATAGGATACTGTGATGGGCGTTTGCTAAAAAATCATCACACCCGACAGACCAGCTCTTTGCCCTTTCATCAGGTGATCGCCGGTATGTTTAGACCGGCCGATAATCAGGAACCCGCATTCCCTGATTATTATCGGCACATCCACATGGGTTTTCAGTTCTGAAGTTTATGCTGGGATTACACATGACAAAATTGTGACTTTCTGCGGCCACAGCTAGGGGGAGCTGTGGAGCTTACTGCATACAGTATGTAGTTAGTTTCCCCCAGCGGCTGCTGCCACTAAGTTTAATTCTATTGTTTATCTCTTTTTTGGAGAAAAACAGATCAGAGAAAATAATACAATCTAATATACTGTGTATGATTATGAAAAGGGTTAAATACATTAGTCGGTTATTTAATCTGCCTGGTATAATATCACACTTTTGCTTTTTTTTCCATAATTGCTTACAATCCAGTCTTACATTGAACATATGAAAAGTGTCTCTGTATTATATGCTTTTTCTCAGAAACTGGGGAAAAAAGAATGTGAAAGACTGCAGGATTCGAAACATCAGAGGCGATTGGCCATTTTTTTTCTACATCAGCTGTCATGGATCTCGGGAGAAAAAACCCTGATTTGTGTCCTCACTATGTCCCCATTAGGGCTGTGCTAGATGCCGGACTCTAGTGGTAATTAGCTGTGGTACCATTACATATAGCGACAAGTCTATTAAATGTTCACATCCAGGCAAGAGCAAGGGACCCTTTATATTGCGTTTGCTGCCAGTTACTCCTTCTACACTGTGGAATCAGGGTCTTTTCTCTTTTTATGCTGTATTTAATTGCTATGCTATGTCTTTCTCCACTCATTTCTGGTAGCACCACAACGATGCTGCATAAAACGGCCTAGAACACAAATACATTCATTCATACAGTTAGTTTTTTAACCAGCACATTTATATGTTTTCAGACTTTTAGTCATTTTGCAGATCTCACACTAGCACATTACTGGGACAGGGTGTACAACAAAAATATTTCCAGGAATTGTTCCCATAAAACTAGACGGTCTGCAGTTCTGGAAGCGACACCTTATCCAATGCCCAGACCCAATTACAATGATCTACATCATGAATTGCACGCTTTGTCCATACCTGACTGGACGGCTGCTGCTATAACACACATTTTAATGTTTTGTTCAAAATTCCAATTGATTTATATGGTGAACATAGGGCGATTTCCCTGTTAGGAATAATAACCATTCGGAAATTCCTTAAAACAGTCCATAAAAAAAGCGTACAATTTCTCACCGTCTGTAAAAAAACAAAATAAAAAAATTGGCGTCTATGATTTTTTTGAATACTTTGACTGTAATTACCAGCATTTTACAGTTTACAGTGAATGCAGCTGATGTCTTCATATCAGAATTATAGGATGGAGACATGGATCACTTAATCATAATGATTTGTTATGGTTTTCCAATGTGTCCATAAAAATATTGTCTGTCCATGACTTTTTGATAAGCTGTCCAGAAAAAAAATAAAAAGTCAAGATGGCAACCCTGGCCAGAGCGGGAAGCATCATAACTATGTAACAGCAGCTCTGGCTCATCAATAGCCAGCATGTAATACTACATGTCCCCTCTAGTGGCCACTGCAGGGAAATGCCACACCAGCCTGATCTTCCCCGATCACAAAGGTTTCCATTAGTTATACCAGGATACCAGTGAGTATCAGCTGATTACATGAGTGGATATTTTTGGAGAAGTGACTGTCATGAGACGACTCCTAGCTCTGATAATAAACAGCTTGTGCTTCTGTAACTCTATGTCGTGTATATATTACAGTTTCTTGCAGACTTGTGACTATGCTGCTACCATATAAATATGATTTACATTTATCTCTATGAATGGACTTTGAAAATACTGCCACAACTTCATATCATTGAGTCACTTTTTTGCAGCTTTTTACAGTTTGTAGCGTACAGGTAAATGTCATCTAACAAATCTCAGTGACACTGAGCCGACACTTTCAGCTTTGTTCACGTGCCAGGGTGACAGTGATCTGCTATTCCAAGAGATCTGCACAGTAAATGAGGACTAAGCCGCCCTCATTGTTATATCTTCTACTGACAAATCCCGGCTGTTTGATCCATAGGCCGTAACATGTGTTCAGAGTCAGAGGTTAGAATAATAGTTGGCTCTTCATTGATTTTAGTCCATTTTCTGGGAACATTAAGCCCTATCCTAATTTTTTGTCCTATGGAAGAGAGTGTAGCAAATGGGCCTTGGGCTATTACATTGAGCCGCAACTTCCAAGGACAGATGTGATAGATTACAAGATGCAGATCCTGACATTTAGGTTATTCAGAAAACATGGTATGGAAATTGTAAAAAAAAAAAAGTGCCAGAGCTGGTAAATAGATGGAGGTCAGCTACTCACAGCCCATAGATTGCATACAGGGACTGCCACTGCATCCATGGGGTACTCCGGTATCATTAGTTTGCATTTCCTTGCCTGAAAATTGCATTTCTCAAGTTCCTTTACAAAGGACATAAATGCTTGTCACAAGCTGTATGCAGTTTGAGTTGACATGTAATGCCACTGACACATAATGATATGTATAAAAAAGCAATCTGTCACAGGAAAAGCATCTCATTGCATAAAAAACGCGTATTCTGCAATAAAAGCCATTCTTATCATTCGCACTGACCCTAATCCTATTAAAGGAGCTGTCTAATGAGGAGAAATGTTCTATGTTCAGGGATCAGCTGATTGCTGTCGGTGGGAGAGGGGCATCGGGGGTGTGCATTATTTCTTGTTAATAATGTGTAGGGGTTTTACTCACTTGGGTGTGACGGGAGGATAACAGGAGGCTTCTTCCTTTTAAAGTTCATGAGGGTTTATTACTTCATAAACCCCAGAAGCACAAACAGAAAATAAACAGCCTTTAGGTTAGGCAAAACAAAGTCACAATTTCCAAAACAGGGCTCTGCTCCATCAGGCCTGTGGGCACACAGGCTGGGTTAGTGTCCATTTCTCAGGCTTGGTCTGGAGCCAAACATACAGGAGGCCTTCTCCCTCCCAACACACAGACCATGTGCCAAACCACAGCCTCCATTATAAAGGCTGTAACCACACCCAGAGGTGAAGTATATGGGTAGCCAGACCCGCCAATCTCTCAGCTACCTGTTACCCGGTCCCAGGTGCACCAAATGAACCTCTTAGTGCTTACGTGCACTAAAGGAGATACTCCAGGTTACATCACAGAGCGCAGCCATCTCTGTGACACATACCTCCCATCGACTACTCCGCCATTAGCCCCCTTACAAATGTCATACGTTTTACAGACATGTTAATTGTGTGATATACATCTGGGCGACATTTAGCACCTACAACTTTAACCTTGCCATGGTGACAAAGGGTTGTGCCATAGCATTAGTAAGTGAGATGCTGTAGACCTTGTTTAGAAGGATAATTTGTACCAAAAGTCTGTTAACTTGTGGGTCTGGAGTATTGTGCGCTTGTGTGCTAGTGTCAAACCATCAGTTCTCGAGAGACACTGACACAGGGGCCTGGACCGACAAAAGGGCAGCCCTGCGGCCTCATAAAGGACTCTTGTTGACCACCCTGACAGAAGGAGACTCTGTAGTTACTGTGTGGTGGTGGTGGTGGTGGTGGTGAATTGCTATCACATAGGATCTTTACCCTTGAGAAACGTGGGTCTGTACAGAGCGGTGACAGGAGGGAGGACACCTGACAGTGGTAGAGAATGTGTTGGTTAGCAAAGTGTTACCATGTTGTGTGACGTACAACGTCTAGTGTCTAGAATTTGCCAGGAAAAATCACTTTATAAAAGGCTATTATTCTGCAGCATAGGGGGCAAGGAGAGTATATATGCAAATAGAAAATATAATGTTTATAAACTACTGACAGATTAGGGCACAAAGTGAATAAGAATCTTGTAAATTGGGTATTCACGTTTCAAGGCTCAGGCTCCCCTTTGTTGAGTAAAAGAGATTCATGTATATCCAGTAATGAAGATTCTCTTTACGCCTGGATCTGTTTGTTAATTTGTTTGGACCTCGATCCACAAACGTTATATTTCCTGGATCGCAGCCTCCCAACTTTGTCCATCACATCTGGCTGTGAGACGAGGACAGTGACTGCATTGTGTTTTCAACTTTAAGCTCTCAGCTGGGTTCTACTCACTTGCCACAATCCCAAAAGGTGAGCACCTCTACTATTTATCCATCGACCTCACTATGGTCGTTACTTACTCACCCTATGTAAGTTGCTTCCATGTCTGTCGCCTGTCCAATTGCTTTGCTAAATGCCCAAACTTACTTTACTTATATGCAAAATAAAGCCACACTGTTCCTCAATGAAAACCTCTATCTTGTCATTGATATATTATAAAGCAATTACCTGTAGATAAGTATTGGTAGAACACACATTCAGCCGATCTCCACTCCCCAACTTGCCTATGAGCAATATTTTGTCATTAAAATGGCAAACACCTCAGTGGAACCTGACGACCCTTATTATAAATCCTTAGTGCAACGCTCTGACAGGATGGTTTTCTGTCCACAATGTAATTGTGAATTGAGCTTTAATAGTAGTGCTGACCTAAGAAAACAGTATGTTTGGGTAACTTTTATCCAATGTGGGCATGTTAAAGGGAAGCTCCACAAGCAAATACTAAATTATTTTAAATTCAGCACCTAAGATAAAAGGTTTGACTAACCTGTCCTTCTCCTGTTTTATCTGATTTTTCACTATATTGAGCTGTGGTCACACATTACACTCCATGTCCTCAGATTCTTCATTGTTCCATAAATGTCCAATATCTGTCGCATGCTGTCAGGAATAAAGTGGTGGTCATGTATGTATTTTTTTCTCTATTCACATCTATGAGAGCTAGCCTTTATGATATATCCTGTTAATACTCCGTAAATATCTCAGCTAAGACAATTATCAAACAGAATTCAGAACAAGGTGGTGCTTGTTATTATCACTAATAAGAATTTAGAGAGCACTTAATAGTTGCATTAATGGATCTGGTGGTAGTAACCATATGGGTCACCTACTGATATATAACCCTATACCACCGCCCTGTTTAAAGCATTACAGATCTTCCAGGCATATCAGCAGAGGGAACCTAAGGCTAATTGAGGCTCACTCCCATTGCAGACATTACAGCAGAGGCTAGCAGATAAATGTTTTTTCTAAATGTCAAATGTCAGTGGTGCTGAAACAGGAAGCCTGTCTAATTCAGAAGTAATGTCAGGTCATAAGAACTTGGCTCTTTCAATTGCAAAAGCAACTGAAGGTTTGTCTTTACTCAAGAGAAATAATCCTGTTCAACAAATGTTTGAACATTTATGAATAGATGAATAAATAAGTAACTAATATATATATACCGATATATATATATATATATATATATATATATATATATATATATATATATATATATATATATATACAGTATATAGTATTCAACATTGAAATTGCAATACAAGAAGGAAAAGTCGTGAAATTATAGTTTCATAGTTTTCCAAGGGTGAAGATGGACATAAGTCCATTGAGTTCAACCTATCTCCTAACATGTTGATAAAGAGGAAGGCAAAAACCCTATGAGGCAGATGTTAATTATCTGTAATTAGGGGATACATTCCTTCCCAACTAAACATACGGCAACCAGAATACTTTACTGGATCAATGTCCTATCACAGAAACTAGTAATAACCTGTAATATTATATTCTTCAAGAAAGGCATCCTGGTCTCTTTGTAATTTTGTAGTGAATCAACTATTACAACAACATCTGGCAGAGTCCCATAATCTGACTCTTACAGCAAAGAATCTGTTTCTGTAATTATGATTAATCTGTGTCTGTAATTATGATTAAACCTTTTCTCTAGACGTAGACGAGGTCCACTTGTCCCTGTCCCAGGCCTAGGTATAAAAAAGATCATTAGAAAGATTTCTCTACTGTCCCCTCATAAACTGTATTTGTACATTGTAATAAGACCGTCCCTAAACCTTTCTTTTTTCCACAACTGAATAACCCCATATTTGATAGCCTATCTTGCCATTGCAGTTCAATCATTCCATTAACCTTGGTCGCTCTTCTCTGCACCCACTATAGTACAGCTATGTCCGTGTTATACATCGGAGACCAAAATTGTATACGGTTTTCAAAGTGTGGCCACACTAGTGACTTGCATAGGAGCAAAACTATATTTTGTTATGAGCATCTATTTCTCTTTTAATGCATCCCATGATTTTATTTGCCTTGGTTGCAGCTGCCTGGCATTGATGACTAAAGTTGAATTTGCCATCCACCCAATACATAATTGTACATTTAATTTCCTTTGTCCAAGTGAATGACTTTACATTTATCTGCATTTAACCTCAATTGCCATTTCTTAGCCCAAGCCTCCAGCTTACATAAATCCCTCTGTAATATTAAATGATCTTCCTCTGTATTCATTAAGTTGCAGAATTTTGTATTATCTGCAAATATTGAATTTTTTCTCTGTATGCCTTCTACAGGGCCATTCATAAATCTATTAAAAAGAAGAGGGCCCAGTGCTGGCCCATGTAGTATGCCAACTGTTAAATGTGATTCAATCTGATTATTTGATCATAGAAATCACAGGATTGCTAGAAATATTAATGATGTGCAACTGATAAAAAATTGAAATAAAATTTTAAACATCTTGATTTATTCAGTATTGAGTATAAGCACCATGGACAGTAATACAGGCACTTACATGCCTTGGCTGCTATCAATGCCAATATTAAAAGTTGTCTGAGGAAGGTTCTGCCATGCTGAATTCACTTGGGCATGCAAATCATCAAGATCTGCTGACAGCTTCCTTTGCAATTTTCAACCAATGAAGTTCCAAATGTTCTAGCATTACACACCTGTCCTCTCTTCCCCTCTTCAGTCTGCTGCTCTCTGTAGTGCTCCACGTTCAGCTTCGCAGTTTGCCCGGCATGCAACATCATGTTCCTAGTCCTTTTAAGGCCAATTAGAACACACACCCGTGCCTTCAGATTGTTATTCAAGACTTAGCCTGTTTCTCTCCTCCTCCTGTGCACACCATATTACTGGATGCTATACTTACTATCCTCCTGACTTTGCTGCGTCCAGCCTGCAGGTCTGAAAATTCCTGAGAGTATCTCATCACAGATGGTTGGGGCCCATGTACCTACCCAATGGTGTACACATTCAAAGTCAAACAAGTCCAGAGACACTGTGGTTTAGTGGTCTGGAGAAGTTGTGGGCAATACCATGAAGTGCATCAAAAAAGAAAGGAAAAGGCACTCACCGATCTGTAATGTTCTCTTGCTTTATTAAATTTCCATTAAAATTTAATGGCCGGCAGAGTGAGGATAGGAGCCCATGTGAGCAGTATTTGACAAGAACTTTTCGAGTTCACCCATCTCTACCAATGAGTCTGTTTTCCACTAATATGACCCATTACCATTTTTCTTCTCTCTCTTCACTTCTATGATGCCTTCTGCCATACTTGCTCCTGCTACCTTTGCCTTCTCTTCCTTCCCTCCAGAATATATATTCCTCTCCAGGAGTGCCTCCTAGCTCAGACTACAAAGGCTTTGCCTGTCAAATATGTCTGTGATTTACTCTAGAGGCTAAGTTCATGATAGATTACACCACTACAGATATAAATAGGACTGTGGACTAAATGGAGACATTCTCCAAGCAAATAACAGAGTTGAAAGGAAGATATCTGACATTACTATTAAAAAAATGGATAACTCTGAAAAGATAAACCGCCTGCCCAATAGAAGGCAACAAGCATTAGTGTATATTTACTGTGTGCACTGAACTGGCTGCTTACTGTGTACAAACAGCTCAGAAATTGTGCAGTTGCGGCACAACAGCAAAGCTATTACTAAATGGAGCATCCAATGCCTGTTTAATTAACTCTCTGTGCCGGACTGCATATTGTAACAAAACCCCTTTTATTAGGGTTGTTAAATGAATGTAACGCTGCAGGAACTCCATTAAACATTCACACCGTAATAAATAATTAAGAACTGCAGATTCTAACAATCTGACATGTGTAAAAGACATTTTGAGTATTTACTAGAATATTATCTGTTTTATGGATTGAACAGAAGCTGCCACGTAAAAAAATGTTTCTGTTGGCATTCGATGGGAAGAGCTGCATACGTCAGATTTATCATTATGACACGCACTTTGTAGATCTGTCTTAGGCTGTACTCACACATCGAACATTAATGGCCTGCGTGTGGACCACATGGTACTGACGGGCCACAGGTCTCCTGACCCAAACTTATTAGGCTACGTCCCCACGGTCAGTATTAGTCAGCGCTTTGGACGCAGCACATGTCCGCTCCGTCCAAAGCGCTGCCGGCTTTTGAACGAAGGTGATTACACATGTGATCACTGAACCGTGCAGAATAACCATGTCCAATACATTAGACGGGTGATATTTATCTTGCAGAGACTGAGCATCTCCGCAAGATAAATAGACATGCTGCAGTCTGGAAAGACGCGCCACATGTCCGTCTCCACAGGGAAGCCGGAGGCCCTGGTGCATGCATAGTGGAGGTGGGATTTCTTCAAATCCCATCCACTATGCTGTAACATCTGGCCGCTGCGGATGTACACAGCGATTAACCCACAGCGTTTACTGACCCTGAGAACATAGCCTTATGTATGCCAATGAGGCTGTTGAGTTCAAATCTGGATGCCCGCAGTTAGTTTTTTTGCAGATGACCTATTATTATCAGTCTTGCAACCTATAACTTCATTATCTAACCTATTCTCACTACTTAATATTTTTGATAAAGTATCTGGATTAAAGGTAAACGTAGACAAATCAGATGCACCATTTATCAATGTACTTACTCATTAACAAGATCATATTATTTTGCAATATATATCACCAAAAGAGATCATTATCTTACATATATAGGCATTAATTTAACCTCCCACAAATCAACCCTATTTTAATGGGACTATACTCCACTAATAGAAAGGTTCACAATTGACTGCCATGCACAGTGTAGGACAGACTAAGGTCAACTCAAAGGGAAGGGAAACCAAACACTAGGGAAGGGGGAAGTGGAGACCCCTAGACTGATCTAATGTCACCCTGTCTGTCCTACCGTACTTACATAGGTTCCACACCTATCGCCAAACAGGATACCTAGTCCCTATGTGATCCTGGCAACAAGCCCTGCATCGGGAAGGACAGGGTAAACACTAGTCAATCCCACTAACACTAAAGACAGTAAGGATAAATGAAACCAGGGGGACACTTAGCTTGAGTAGACTCAGAGAGACACTCTGTCTCCCTCCAAACTCCAAGAGGACGCTAGCAGGAAGTAGAGAGTTATAAACACCCAGGTTCAGGTGTGGTCATTTGCACCGGGGGAGGTGGCCACTAGTCTGAAAATCAAACCAACAAGACATTGTGCAGACAGATGCAGTACAATGGTCTGCAGCCTCTGACACATCCGTGACAGTGAAAGATAGAGGCGTGTGCACTACTATTGATGATGCCCAGGTAGGTTCCTGTTGTGAACTCCGTTTTCAGGCTCCCTCTTGTGGTCACAGATGGTATTGTGTGACTTTGGTTTTTTGGCTCCCCCTGGTGGTTTGGTTTATTATCCTGCGGGTCTGGCTGGATCAGCTGCCTCGTTATTCACCAGGGAGGCTCCTATTTAGCTCTGCTTCACTTCCACTTGTTGCCGGCTGTCAATGTATTCAGTGCTATTCTGATTACTCCTGATTATCTCGTTTTCTGCCTCTTCAGGATAAGCTAAGTTCTGTTTGAATATTTTTTGCTCATCTGCCTGCAATATGATTTCTGTGTATGATGAGTCTAGTCCAGCTTGCTAATATGTGATTTCTTTTTGCTGGTAAGCTCTGGGGTACAGAGTTGCTTCCCCCGCACCGTTAGTTGGTGCGGGGGCTCGAGCAATCTCTGCGTGGATATTTTGAATAGGGTTTTTCATTGACCGCACAGTTCTCTTCCTATTTTCTGCTATCTAGTGTTAGTGGGCCTCATTTGCTAAATCTATTTAATCTCTGCGTATGTGCTTTCCCCTTAACTCACCGTTAATATTTGTGGGGGGCTTTTCTATATCTTTGGGGTCATTCCACTGAGGCAAGAGAGGACTTTCTTTCCCTCCAGGAATAGTCAGTTTCTCAGGCCGTGAAGAGACGGCTAGGATTTTTAGGTAACGTTCCACGGCTGCCTATAGTTGTGTGCGGATAGGATCAGGTTGCGGTCAATCTAGTTACCACTTCCCCAGAGCTAGTAGTCTGTTCAGTTACTTAGCTAGTCCGACCTGTGATCCTTGCCACTAGGATCATAACAGGTTCCCACACCATGTGACACTTCAAAGAAAAGAACCTGGCACTCAACTTAATGCTCGTGAATATTTAATTGTAGTAGCCAAAAAACGTTTCGGTCCTTTATCCGGACCTTCATCAGTTACGTACTAGTAATAGAATGGTTGATTAACGTGACAACGGTGTCATGCAGGGCACATCTTGATCTGTGTCTGGTGCTGCGCAGATAGTGTATAGGCATACTATGTAGACTTAGAACGCTGACATGTACTGTGCTGAAGTCCTGACGCGGAGTCGTCCGCGGAGGACGAGCGGAGGACTCCGCGTCAGGACTTCAGCACAGTACATGTCAGCGTTCTAAGTCTACATAGTGTGCCTATACACTATCTGCGCAGCACCAGATGCAGATCAAGCTGTGCCCTGCATGACACCGTTGTCACGTTAATCAACCATTCTATTACTAGTACGTAACTGATAAAGGTCCGGATAAAGGACCTAAACGTTTTTTGGCTACTACGATTAAATATTCACGAGCATTAAGTTGAGTGCCAGGTTCTTTTCATTGAAACATCCGTGACAGTGACCTAATCAAATGGTTTCCCATGTCTGTATCCTGGCTGGGTAGAATCCTTTCAATAAAAATGGCTTCCCTACCAAGATGTGGTCAATAAGTCCACTCCCAGTGGATATGCCAGATAGAGCTCCATTCACATATCACTCTTTATATCTTTGGAGAAAACTTAGATTTCTTTATAAATTGCAATCTAATTCTTCTCCTCTATTGGCTTAATTGAACAACCCAATGTTTACACCGGGATTGGAACCAGGAGCATTTAAATGGTGGAAGATATAAGGAATCATTAATCTGAAGCATATTCGGTCAATAGACAACAATGTCTTAATCAGGCAAGACTTTATATACAAATATAACCCACCTCTTGGAGAGTCCATGAGTATAAAACAGGTTCTTCACTTTGCTGGGAATATTGCCCCTAATAATAATATATCATTGCCTTCAGTTCATTGAACAAATGTGTTTAAACAACCCGTTTGGAAGGGGAGTGATCTCTTCACTTTATTCTATCTTTAATTCTCTAGCAGGGAATAATAAAGCTAAGTTCATGGAATAATGGGAAGGAGACCTAAAGTGCACAATGTCATTGGCAAAATGGCACCATTGATACATGATCAAAAGGAACTAATCAGACCTCCCTAACAGAAATATCACTTGAAGTCTTGCATAGGGCATACTATGTCCCAGCGCAACTAAATAAAATCTACACTAAAGTTTCAGATAAATGCTTCAGAGGTTGTTGTGATGTATTAGGTGACATGAAGTATATATGGTGGTTGTAATAATTATAGGGGATAACTCAGGAGACTCTTTGTGTGGAACAAGACAACTACAGGACACAGTTTTATAAGTGGTAAAGTCTATATTATCACATGGTGATTCAAACAGGTGCAGAGAGAAACTCAAGTCCACAACACTTGGTGTAAATATTAAACACAGCTTAACAGTCTATAGGAAACTTCAGAGGAAAATGCAATCACGCAGAAAGTCTATGAAGCACAATTATTCTTGAGGATACTTGACACGAATAAGTCCTTGCTTAGTCCAAACACAGATAGCTATGCTTATAAGGCAGTTCAAATCATATCTTAGCACAACCAGGAAGGCCTGGGTGATAATCTCAGGTTTAAGCAGAGCAGCAACAGCTTACATGTCCAGCAAATGCAGATGGAAGCAAACACGAGCAGCAGATGAAGGAGGATTACTGGAAACTGGTGTATGCAGCAGGAACGCAGAGCAGAGTAGCAGGATAACCACACAGGTTCACAGGAGCAGATATATAGCCAGGGAGTCACCAGGGTCAGGAGCTGGATGCAAGGCAGAATACTCTAGCACAGACTGAAGGGTGGGGTGGAGTGTTATAGCAGGAAGACACAGTGCACATGAGACCAAAGACGCCATCTTGGAAAAGGGCAGTAATGCACAAAAGGTAATAAAAAAGTTCAGAGTCCTGACAGTGGTACTGTCCACATGTAAAAACCTTTTGGATACGTGCTTTGGGGTGGCCTGTGAGCAGGTCTCTCTTTGGTTTCTCTGGCTTAGAGCACAAAGATAAGACTCTGCCTACAGTCCTGCCCTGGAGCATGAGCATCTCATTAACTGTAAAGTTCTAACACTGATTATACATGAACCACAAGACGGATTTCTTCACCCCAGGTATCATTTTAATCGGTATAACAGCAGCAACTTGACAGTGTCTGTAGTTTACTAAGTAAAACCTTGCTGATAGGTTCCCTTTAAATCTCTTTCTTTGGCTCAGTTTCCTTGAGGAAAACAAGCTGCCTAATAATTGAGCACACCTTGATAAAGGGTGTTGTATCCTTAAGCTGCACCTTCCTTCATTACACCAGAGCACATTACTTGATCTGCTTCATCCAATCAGCATTCAAGTTTATAGAGTTTGGAGTTGGATATTCTGCATAAAAATGATATGGGAAAAAATACTTGCCTAATAATTCTGCACACAGTGTATTGTATGTCCATGTTATAAAATATCTGATATGGTGTTGATTGTGGCGAATGAGCAAAATCAACACAATTGATCCTACAGAAATTAGGAATAGAGTCTTCTGTAGATTCTTTCATAACTCCTAGAAATGACATAGTTCCAAATGATTATACACATGGGTTAAGCAGATGGACGATGTTCTCCCTGCTAGAATTTGAACTAACCTTTAAGACCAAACTATATAAGTGTGACACATAAAAAGCTGATATGAATGGGTGATGATGCTTTTGGCCTTTTACTCATCTAAAATACAAATTGATACCAATAACAAGTCAATCTCTTTTAAACATCTTAGTCATAAAGTGGAGACTAAATGGACATTAAAAAATAACTTTCCGAATAAATATAAAACAAAATGGCTACCTGTAGTCCTATGTAAAACCTTGGATAGCTCTTGAACCATGATGCAGACAATACTATACATAATATCAAAAAACAAATTTAAGATGTCGTCTTTTTAGTGGCAAATAGAACTGATAGTCATAATCCTGGCAACTGTAAGTATATGAAATATATTCTGTCCTGTGGAAGCTGCATGTTTTCTCTGCAGTGGAAATGTTTTATTGTGTGCCATCCATTCCAATGAATGGGCAATAATCAACCGTGTATCCAACTCTGATCTATGGATTGCTACTTTAGTTATGGCCTTGTGAAGATTACGTTTTAAATCGGATGGGTGATATCCGGGTTATTCTATGGAGCTATGCAAATGTCCGATTTTTATTTTCCTCTGACTGAAAAAAAATCACAGTATGCATAATTTAATGTGTCTCCAAGAATCGGATGGCAGTTGCCCATTCAAGTCTACGGCTCTGTGAAAAAAAAGTCGAACTGCCCTCGTACTTGTCCTGATAATAAAAACTTTTCTCATGTTATTTTTTTTAATCTGTTTTATGACATTTTTTTCACATTTTTGTTTTTTTTTACCAGTGTTTTATTTCAATTATTCTTGTGAAAATCGAAACCTGTCTTCCTAAAAGAAGTCTAAAGTTCAGCTATAAAAAATGGGAAATTGGTCTGGTGAATGAGATTCAACATATTACATGGAAGTTGTCAGAATTAGGGCAAGTTGTTTCCTTTACTTACGCCAAACATCCTTTGTTCGCTGGCTTTAGACATTTCATTGTGTGCATTTGGTGCCAGCAGAATGCTCCATTACGTTAACTCAGGACGGATGTTTGACTCTTAGAAACTTAGACAATAATATTCACCTTGGAATTTCTGTGTCTGTAATAATAACAATATATAAAAAAAACTTTGTCTGCTTCTCCTTCAGTAAGTCGTCTAAGAAGAAAGGGAAAAAAATTGAGAGCTTTTCTAACGCTGCCAGACAAGCTTAAATATTTTAGTTAAAAGTTAGTTTAAAACTCTCACGGGTCAGTGACCTTCTACACCTCTAGGAATCCAGCTTGTGTCTGACTTCAGTTCTAAAACTTCCAGGTTCAGGTTTAATGAATCGCGCGAAAGACTTCACAATTTAGTGTCACAGTTAGAAGGTTGACTGTCACTGGTGATGCTCCTTTATTCTAATGAGTGATGTAAAAGAATAAATCCATAGATATATATACGGCTAAGGCATCTGTTCTGCACAGTATGGAGATGCTAATAAGCTATTGTGTTGAAATTCTGAAATGTCACCTTATGATGCTTTTCTTTTCTGGGACGCGTGTAATATGAAGATCACACCATCTCTCTGCACCATTTGTCAATCCACCTGTTTTCTGGGGTGGTGTAACAAAAGAAGAAACAATTCTCGCTCCTGAAATTACTTCTCATGATGAAAGATTGGAAAGTGGATAGAGTATTGTCTCTGTGGAGGCTGTTAGATAAAGCTAAAAATCTGCAGTATCCTATTCAGATGTCTTCACACAAGGGGCATCTTCTGACCTTAGAAATTTCTGTCTAAAGATAACTATAATCAGTAGCTTTACCACATTTTAAGATTATCTGCAAATATACTCTCAGCCCATACACCTATTAGGGTGGTTCACCATTCATAAAATCTTGGCACAGGATAGACAAAGATCATTCACAGATTATAACAATGCCCCTGACAGACTTCCAGGCTAGAAGTTTGATTTCTGTGCTCTGGAACATTGGTTTACTACAAAATAGGGATCATTTTTATAGTCATAAAACTAGTTGCAATGGTAAAATCTTACGGAAATTTTGTAATTCAGGTTTGTTCATGATAATTTCTCTGAAACTTTCCCCTGGTTCCATTTACAGCTGGAACATCACAGTTATAATATCTATTTAAAGAGTCTGTCGGCACAAAATGACCTCTCAAACCAAGTTACCCATGGTGTGGACAAACATTAAAGTAATTGTCCTACTAGGACAACCCCTTTTCTATCTGAATGATTACCCCCATTAAAATAAAAACATCTGTACTCCCCTCCCATGCTGGTGCCGTTCCAGAGAAATCGGCACTTGCCTTCCTGGGGCTCACTTGAGATTATATCACATGAGCCCTGCGCCCAGTCAGTGCTGGCGTCACTGTCCCCACCTTTGGACGTATAAGTACTGAAGAGGAAGTGAGAAGCCAGCCGCTGCTCTGACTCCTTCTTGATGACTTATTCATCAGAAGGGGGGAACAGTGACGTCAGCGATGACTGCGCTCAGGTCTCAAGTGACATAACAACCTCACGTGAGCCCCGGGAACACAAGTGCCAACACTGCCGGAACAGTTACGGCATATAGATCTATTTATTTTAAAGGGGGCAAACATTCAGCTTGAAAAGGGGTTGTCCTACTAGTGGACAACCTCCTTAAGTGCACCTTCCTAACTGCTTATTTCCCTCTTTCTCCACCCCCTTCTTCTTTGATTGACAGGTTTGGATTCATAGAAGCAGAGAGAGATAAATATATAGAAACAAGCAGGTGGGAAGAAGCACTTACTGTAAATGTTTGGTCACACCAAGGTTGTCCCAAGTGCATGAACTTACTTTGAACATTCTGTGCTCACAGACTCCATTTAAAAGCTGATGTCTAAATATTTGAAAAGATGAATAAAAATGATGTTGTACCTGTGACAAATCTTGAATGTATTTAGGTCATATGTAAGGCCAACATAGAAACATAGGGCTTGTGATCTATAATTTAGGCATTAAATATCTACAAAAAAACGCAAACTGATACAAATATAAGAAGGTGAATAACTAAATATGACCTAGAAGATAAATGTCAGTAGGAAACACATTTGGCCTTAGTCTGGCTATTGAGTGTCCAGGAAAAAAACATCATAAAATAAAGTGAAACATGCTGCAAGAGCCAGGAAAAAAAGTATTAATAAACTAAAGAACGACATTCCTGCGTTCCATGGGGTGATCGCTGCCGGTGGAGGAGCACCAGAATTGACAGATGAATTACTGACGACTGTAATAGATGAGGAGAGTTGGTTTATGTGATAAATCAAATTATTGACTGTAAATTGAATTACTGATGCTTGAGTCTTGTCAGCACTTGCTGGATTAATGCTCCTGGAAGAAGCCATTGAACTGTAGTTTATTTAATGCTGCACACAAGGTAAAACTAAAATAAAAGTATGTCTCCTGATAAGTCACTTCAATACTTTGTGATGCAATGATTATTTTGGCTACACGATAACCTACAGTCGATTTATAGCTTTATTGTTATGCATCTGGCTATTTCTTTTAAGAATATGTACTTAGAAATAGAAGGAACGTCTCTGGATTTCCTTTGAGTGCTATTTATTCTGGGTCCGGGGATATGATGAGGGAGGTGATGCATGACCTACGATTCTTTACTTGATGTCTCTGAATCTCTTTGCCATTCAACACCTTCCAGCATAACACACTGGATATGCTTTGCCTAAAATGTATCCTTTATGTGAATGGGACCCAACTAAGTACAGTGTAATAACAATGGTTGACAATTTTATGTGCTTTAGTCCTCAACCATACAAATGCTATAGTTAAAGGTAGTCTCTCAGCACAAAATAACTGTTTAAACCAAGCACAGGCGCTCAATGCACCCTTGCTTTGGCAAAAAGCAGTGATCAAGGGTACTATATGCCTGAAACGCATTGGGCGTTATCTCATCCACCACTATGAATTTTTAATCTCATGTCTTGAAGATTGTATTCAGTTGCCGACATCTGGAAAAAAATGTTCTTCATATTTTACCATGGGTCAGCAGCAATTATCCTTGGAGCCGCAATACTACATTGTGAACGGTTTTGACAAATGTACAACAAGGTGAGGCTTTAATCTTAAACTTTACCTTACTCTGTGTAGTTCTTCTAGTGGCCCTGGCCCACATCTTTTTGCCTGACTCTGTCCTGCTAGTAGTTTCAGGTAGTTTGACCTCAGCCCTTATTCTGACCATCCACCTGCCTAATGTTCATAGAATGGTAGAGTTGGAAGGAACCTCCTCGATCATCTGATCCAACCCCCTGCTCAATAAAGGATTCACTAAATCATCTCAGACAGATGTCTGTCCAGCCTCTGTTTGAAGACTTCCATTGAAGGAGAACTCTGCACCTCTGTTCCACTCGTTGATCACCTTCTCTGTCAAAAAGTTTTTTTTTAATATCTAATCTGTGTCTCCTTCCATTCAGTTTCATCCCATTGTTTCTAGTGTTTCCTTGTGCAAATGAGAATAGGATGATCCTGCTACTCTGTGACAGCCCTTGAGATATTTGTAGACAGCTATTAAGTCTCCTCTGAGTCTTTTGCATGCTAAACATTCCCAGATCCTCTAACTATTCCCCATAGGACATTGTTTGCAGACCGCTCACCATACTGGTCAATCTTCTCTGAGTTTTTTTTTTATTCCAGATGAGGTCTGACCAAGTAGGAGTAGAAGGGGTTAATTAATTTATTTGATGTAGACTGTATGCTTCTCCTAAAGGGAAGCTGTCAGCAGGATTGTGCATAGTAACCTACAAACAGTGTCAGGTCGGCATGAAATCTGTCTTGTGGTTGTTGTTTAATCTTTATTTTCAGGTTTGAGTTAATGATCTGCTCTTGCTCCGGGGCGGCCTGTGGGGGGGTATTCATGTGGTGCTCTGCTTAGGTATTCATACTGAAGACTGCTGACAGGTCACTGATCCCTCACTGACCTGCCCCCTAGTTTACATAATGAATATATGTAGATACTGAAAAAAAAGCCTTTCTGCAGGCAGGCTTCAGCCGTGGCACCTGCGCTGCAGCATAATCACATGTTTACTGTCCTAATAATAACTGTGCTTGAGGTTATCCTGATGGTATAAAAAAATCCATTTGAAAATGGCACCCGCCACACCTGCACAGTAGCAGCTATCGGTGTATTTAGAGGCAATGCCATCTTGGAGGAGGATTTTTTTTCCTGCCTACCAAGATGGCGCTGCCAGCACCTGTGCAATAGCAGCTATCGGATCACCATTAAACAATTGTGCTCAAAAGTTTACATACCCTGGCAGAATTTTTGCTTTCTTGGCCTTTTTTCAGAAAATATGAATGATAACACCAAAACTTTTTCTCCACTCATGGTTAGTGGTTGGGTGAAGCCATTTATTGTCAAACTACTGTGTTTTCTCTTAGCTAGGCAGCGCTTATAGCTATCCGGCTATGATAACCACAGGAGTCTCCTGCTGACCCCGGGTTGTCATGCCAACCCATCGGCGACACGCACTCATGTGACACGGGTGCCGATGGGAGGAGGTAATGACGCACATCCTGCGCATGCATGTTAAATGACATTTAACATATTAACAGATCACGATTCCACCCGTGGCTGTTAGGGGCACATGTCAGCTGATCAGATCAGCTGTCATGTGCCGGAAAAGGTGCGGGCTCCGGCGATGAGCCCGCACCAAACAGGGGGAGGCATCCAATGATGGACTCTGCCTGTCATTGGACATGAAGTGGTTAAAGATACGGCGTTCCTATTTTTTACCTCCGTATACTACCATGTGATTTGAACTACCACAACTTGTAGAGATGAAGTAGTAAAAACATGTGTTCATTGTAGTACTGACAATATACAAAACAAGAGTGAACCAGTCTTACCAGTTATGTCAACTGGTCCAAAAGCAAAAAGACTCTTTTATGATTTCTTAAGAACAGAGTTCAACAATAATTCCCACTTTTTCATTAGTTAACATGCACACTCACCCCTAACACAAGAGGAGTAATTCTGCTAATACTATAGCTTCTTCTGTGAACAAGATTGCACTTGAACAGGTAACGCCAGAAGTAATCCTATGTAAATGTTGAGACTAATCATTATTATCTTCAATTATTTTCCACATCTTTATACACCACGAGTGTTAAAATTACTCACAGCCCACTGGACATAAACACTAGAATTAAAAAAGTATAATTGGGTTCATGCCTAAGTTAATAGAAATCCTTATCTATCCGAGTCTGAGTAAACATCAAGCTATGTAAAACAAAATCCTGTTTACTTACGTAAGGATTTAATGAAATTTCCATATCTAGTGATCTCCTTAGCTCGCTCATATATCATAGACCATAAAATGTTAATATTTCTATTATATTGTATTCTGTATTGTTGAGGCTATGTTCACATTGGTGTCATGGATCCATATTTATCAGAAGCCAAGATGCAGATCCAGCTCTATCGTACAGACCCCAGTGACTAGTAATGGGGTGTTTTGAGTAGATGTCATTTTTACAAGAATGTAATTGTATACTTTACATGTCTTACCAACGAAAGTATAAAAAGCCCCAATAAAAATTCCGAAAATCCTGATGAAGTAAATTTTATTTTGGTTTGGTATTTTATTTTCTGTTCATAGAAGTGTTCTTCCATATGTTACGGATTCGGTATGTGTCTAGTGCAACATGATTTTTAGGCATTCCCTTTTTTTGGAGAATGACTTTTCATGTCAAAGGTGTCAGACAAATTGAAAATTTACGAACTATCATAGCCTGTAAAATACACATATGTGAGGCTCTTCAGTTCATGTCAGGAGACTAATGGCCGGTCCAGCCATCGCGGTAGATGCTCCGCCATAGTTTTATTTTTGTTTCATTATTATCTATCTTGTTCATTTTGTGTTATACATACAGTGCCAACTTCTTAATCAGTGACTGCACTTATGTCCAATATTCAATTTCTCCACTGCATAGTCACAGTAGTTTTAGTAGCAAAGTACCTGTTGTTAGGGAAAAATACACCAGTGACTACCATATCTCAAATGTAAGCCAGGAACTTGAAAACATGATTTTTTTTTTCTTTTACAAATGTTCACCCAAAATCATACCCAAAAATTGGTTCTAATTTGTATTAGTATGAATGCATAATTAAAGGGGTTATTTAGCCATATAGAAAAATTTACATTATTGCATTTGAAATGCAAATTGATTAAACTTACTAAAAGATTTTAATTATTATAATTAATATAACCCATGTCCTCAATTTAAGCAAAGATGCGTTCCATTTCTGGTTTTGTCACATTGAAGCAAGGGGCTCTCCCCACTCTTTCAATTTTGACAGTGGGGAGAGCCAACCTGAAAAAATACAGATCTGTTCCATTGACTATTACCAAACCCATGGATACGTTTGGGGTAGTCAGGATGTGGACCCACCGGTCACCTGAGCCCCATGGACACATTTGGGGAAAGCCAGGATTGGGGCCCACGGGTCACCTGGCTCCATGAAAATGCTCAGAGAAGCCATGATGTGACCCTGTTACTAAACACATATCGCCACAGAGATGGGAAAGAGAGAAACTCCCTTTTGGTGATTAAATAAACTTGAAAGTGGGTGAATTTACAGGTTTGTTTCGTCATATATACTTGTACATTTTTGATAATTTGGCCCAATTCTGGTATATAAAGTTGGACCATATTGCAACAGCTTATGAAGCCTGTTATGTTCCTTTGATAATATTAAAATGGTTGTCCAGGAGATAAAAATGGACTAGATAAGTATGTAAAAAAATATAAAGGAATCAGTGGTCACCATCACTGATCCTGTCCTGACACTTATTAGTCCCAATGTTTTATACTGACTGGTCAACTCTTTGACACAGAAGAAACGGCCAGAAGTGCTAACTTTGCTAAAATCTGGCTGGGGCAAATAAATACACCCGGTGATTGGCTATAAAGTCATTTCCCGCTACTGGTATATCAAGACTTGAACAGTAAGTAGAGCACAAACAAAGGCCCGGAAAGCATTGTAGTGGGAACTGCAGGGGATCAATATGGATGATGAGTATTACTTCTTTTATTTTTTTTTAACTGATTCAATCCCTTTTAGAAATAATTTTCATCAGCTAATTGATCTTGTAATCTCTGAACCAACTTCTGTGAATACTTTATGGTTATTATGACAACTTCAGATCTGAAAGATACATGACCTAGCTAATTAAACCCTAAGCAAGCAGATACGGAATTAGGTAATACATAACAATTGTTTTATTGGTTAAAAATAATTACTTGTTGGCTATAACAGTCTTGTATATTTTCTACCTTTTTAATGGCTTACCAAATGCCGCTTGTTTTATCTCGGTTAATAAAAGGCACTGTGTCCTAACCGCAGGACTAACATTTAGCTTCTTGTAGAATTAATTTATTTAAAGGGAACCTGTCATGTAAAGTAATGCTATTAACCTGCAGATATGGGGTTAATCTACAGGTTATCAGTGTTCTGGCACCGTATTGCTCTGGCACTGAGATTCCTGCTGCCGGGACGAAATTAACTTTCTTCCCACCCGTTATCGTTTGGCTTCCAGTCATGGGGGTGGCGCCAGCAGCATGTCAGTCACCTCTGTGTGTAGAAAGCAATGGCGGCAACAATGCCCTAGCACTGACTGACAGCATGACCAGCATTAGGCCCAACTGTCAATGGCGGAGGCGCAGTTACACCCACTGCTCTATATACACTGAGCAGTGACTGAAACCCTGCTGACACTACCTCATGACTGAAAGCCAAATGCTGCCTGGGGGAATAAAGTTAATTTCCTACCAGGAGCAGGGCTCTTAGTGTTGGTGCTGCAAGGTGTTAGAATGTTATTAATCTGTAGACTAACCCCATATCTGCAGGTTAATAGCGTTACTTTAAATAACAGGTTCAATTTAAAGAACAAACACAAAATGAAGATTGTTCATGAATTGTGAACCTCCATAGTCCTCCTACTGTGTTTTACCATGTACCACTGCTTGAAAGTATATAGAGGCACCAATTTAGCTCAACAGTACCTTTTTAAAAATCATAAAAAAAACTATTCCTTTATGTTGCAAAATCTATTTTCTCGAAGGCGTATTCTCATTTAGTAGGTTAAATCAATGGGACTTGCGTATTGGACTTCCAACAGTTTACCACACATTGTCCAACTATTGCCTGGGTAATTAGTCAGCGTCATTTTCTATTTCTTACAGATAGCGTCACATAATATTGACCTATTCAGTGGTCTCAGAATAGTGTAAGCCCCCCAAGGAAGTCCACGCGAAACGTGCGTTGGGGCCGCTCTGTTGCTGTGCTCTCTCACAAGGGTTATTATGGGTAAGATGACCCATCCCCTATCTACTATTCTTATTTATGTGCTTTATTTTTGCTACCATATATATTTCTCTGTACTGGGTTAATATAAATGACACACCATATATATTTCTCTGTACTGGGTTAATATAAATGACACTCTATATGCCCTTTTACCACTTAATGTGTGCAGAGTGTACCTAATACTATTCTGAGACCACTGAATAGGTCACTATTAAGTGACACTAGCTGCCATCTCTAGGTCTATATTATGGATACTAGACTTTTGACATACTCTGTCCATAGAGATATTAGGTCATTTTGACTTATCCATGCCCTACACTTTTTTATGTGAGATTGCATTTTTGTGATATCCAATGCCATCACCTTTTCCCTGTTGTACTTTTTACTCTTGTATTATTATGTTTTTGTAGGTATTTTTTCTGTGAAATAAATATTGTTATATTTTTACATGTATGGTTTTTGGGCTTTTTTTTTACTCCAAGTCACTTAGTGGGCTATGGAGCAGATCTGTATTCTTTCATCCAGAGCTGTGGTCCCCTAAGCTGGCATCCTATAGAATGTCAAATCTGTGTCCCTTGTGATGGAGCCATGATGTTCTGGCAGATATCTTGCAGAGTATTCCTAGCTGTGATCTTGTAAAGAGTCTCTAGTTATCTGGATCTATAGATCTTTGGATGTCTTGTATGTCTTGGCTGTCTGGATGCATGGTTATTATCTCACAGAGGCATATATCCCCTTTTATAGTCCAAAGATGTTCTTCAAACCATCATTCACAGGGGAAGAATGGTGACAGGATCAACTCACATTGTTTGATTATTTAATCTATTTGCATAGTTGTTCCTCCTCTGCTTAGCAAGTCAACAAATTAGCTGGCCTGGACAATGTGTAATCAACATATCAGCAAACATCATTGTTCAATTTCCCTGTGTCTCTAACATCCGGGATAACAGCACAATATGTTACAACAAATGTCAACTAAAAAGTCAATATTACACGCTTATATGAACAAAAGTTTGTGTTTTCTTGACCATCCAAAGAAAAACCACAAATTCAAGTCAACATATAGAGAACAATCTATTCCTCCTGGCTTACTGAGAATAGACATCTCGCTAATTAAGATAAAATGCTGGGTCATCACATTGTTTCCCCATCTTAATTAGCCAGATGTGATATCATAGAAATCTTCCTTCTATATTTATCGGGAACAGTCTACAGCATGTCTGTAAATACAGACACAAATGTAAGAGGTCTCACCTTCATGAGAACAAAACTGTGTATCATCCAGTTTCCTCAGAGCATATTCCATGTTTTCTTTGTGGATAATCTCCACATGTAATTGACGAGATCCAACTGGTATGCGCTGCATCCACACATGTCGTCCTCCGCATCCTGTGGTTCCTGGATTAAATCCGACCGAAAGTCAGCGGTCCGGTATTCAATCCATCAAAGCTGCCACAGCTCCTGCAGTTGTAATTTTTTGTTATGGCTATACATCTACTCTGGTGCTCTTCCCAAGACTGAGTTGGTGAGGTTGGACATGGTAGCATCCAAAAACTTATGTGTATGCCTTACCAATGGACCTATGGTCTGCTGGATCTGTCTGTATGCCTCCCTGGTTGTGGAGCCCTTGCACAGTGTCTACAAGCACCAGTCCCCTGCCGCTCCCTCGGATCCACCGGGCTGAGTAGTATTCCAAAGCTGCTACCATAATGTGAAGACACGAGGGTCAGCCAGTGCCCTAGTCCGCCAATCTGAAACCACATGAACCAGGGATCATCCTACTGAATACCCACTCTCCTTTTACAATGGGTGTAATACTACTCAGACAACACAGGGTGATGGTAAACAGTGTGGAAATACATTAAACAGGCAAATAACACATTGAACAGTCCCAGTAAAATACCAAAGATGGTGAAAATTGCATAGTCTCACCCTTCCCTGATTCGACAGGATAAGAGCAGCTGTAACTTCATAGCTTCCAGGGTCAACTACCCCCATCTGTGGCAAGCATAAAGAGGAGGTAACAACAAGCTTAGAAAGATGACAGCCCATTGAGATACAATGCCAGTGACCGGAGGGTCACATCATGGCCTCTCTGAGCATTTCCATGGAGCCAAGTGATTGGTGGTCCCAATTCTGGCTTTTCTCAAATGTGTCCATGGGGCTCAGGTGACTGGTGGGTCCACATTCTGACTACTCCAAATGTATCCATGGGTTTGGTGATGGTCAATGGAACAGGTCTGTATTCTTTCAACCATGGCATCCTGTAGAATGTCAAATCTGTGTCCCTCGTGATGGAGCCATGATGTTCTGGCAGCTGTCTTGTAGAGTGTTTCTGGCTGTGATTTTGTAAAGAGTTTATATTTCTCTGGATTTATGGATGTTTGGATTTCTTGGCTATCTGGATGTGTGTTTATTATCTCACAGAGGCATGTATCCCCTTTTATAGTCCACAACTGTTCTTCAGACCATCATTCACAGGTAAAGGGGAAGAATAGTGATGAGATCAACTCGCATTGTTTGATTATTCAATCTATTTGCATAGTGTTTCCGCCTGTTTTTGAAGTCCACAAATTAGCTGGCTTGGACATTGTTTAATTAAGATATCAGCAAACATCCTTGTTCAATTACACTGCATCTCTATCATCCAGAATAACAGCACAATATGTTACAACAAACACCAACTTAAAAGCAAATGTCTGTGTTTTCTTGACCAAACAAAGAAACACATAAATTCAAAAGTCAACATATAGATAAGTCTATTCATCCTGGCCTACTAAAAATAGATGTCTGGTTAATTAAGATAAAATGTTGTCATCACACTGTGTAGGAGAAATATCATTGCAGCTAGTTTCCATCCACTATCTCAGAGGTTTCTGAAAATTAGAAATATCATAGTCATACGCTGGATAAAAATAGTGGTATTCCACATGAACACACAAAAGCTTATTCCATAAAATCACCTGCAGTGACGGGTACACTTTAAACTTTACCTACGGAATTCGCAAATAACTAATTAGTCAATCCATGTCCCTGATGGCAAAGTACTTCATAATGACGTGTATGTGCACAGAATGGTAAACTTTATTCATTTATTAACTAGACCTGATTGGAAATAAATATATTCCAGTAATGTTCTGCCCTGATTTAATGAAATGATGTCTCCACTGAAAGAATGAATCACCAGGCACAGATGGATTATGTTACCTGCTGACGTCATATTTTACTAGTGTTGATCCCATTTCAGAGATCTTGTGTATAGGAAATGTGAGCTTTGAGACTGCCTGAACTGATGCGCTCAACTCATTGTCTATCTGACCCATGTGGGAAGATAAAGGACAAAGGTTCCTTATGTAAATGATATAACTGTGGATTTATTGTACAAGATTTCATTAGCCGACTCTTTGAAAGACATGTGTAAATCACTTTGTTTTAATGCAAAGCATGAAAATTCTCCATAAAGTCAGATATGTTATTTGATAAATTAATACATATTTATTTTTCTTTTAATGCCATGAAATGCATTAAAATGGGTTAGGTTACAAAGTCCCCTGATGGCCATCAATTTAATATTATCACATATTTTAAGATGTGGGTTTTTTTATGCTGTGATTACAATCTTTTTTTCAGCAATTCATTTTTATCTACTAGTCATGGCCGAAAGTGATGGCACCTTTGAAATTGCTCCAGAAAATAAAGTGTTTCTCCCCAAAAATTATTGCAATTACACGTTTTGTTATACACATGTTTTATTTTGTTTGTGTGTATTGAAACAACAAAAAAAGTCAAATTGAGCATAATTTAACACTAAACCCCAAAAATGGGCCGGACAAAATTGTTGATACTTTCAAATTAATATTTGGTTGCACTCCCTTTGGAATAAATAACTACAATCAATCTCTTCCTATAGCCATCAACAAGCCTCCTACACCTCAACTGGAATTTTGGATCACTCTTCTTTTGCAAACTGCTCCAGGTCTCTCATATTTGAAGGGTCCCTTCACCCAACAGCAATTTTAAGATTTATCCACAGGTGTTCAATGGGATATAGATCCAGACTCATTGCTGAACACTTCAGAACCCTCCAGCGCTTCGTTTCCACAATTTCAGGGTGCTTCTTGAAGTATGTTTGCGGTAATGGTCCTACTGGAAGACCCGTGAACTAGGACACAAACCCAGCTTTCTGACATTGGACACTACAAATCATTTGGTAATCTTCAGATTTTATGATGCCTTACACACAGTCAAGGCATCCAGTGCTAGAGGTAGCAAATCAATCCCAAACCATCTTTTAACCTCCACCATATTTGACTGTAGGTACTGTGTTCTTTGTAAGCCTCATTCTGTTTTCAGTAAACAGTAGAATGATGTGCTTTACCATACAGCTCTACCTTGATCTCATCTGTCCACAAGACAGTTTCACAGAAGGATTTTGGGGTACTCACGTACATTTTGACAAACACCAGTCTAGCTTATTTATGCCTTTGTCATCAGTGGGGTCCTCCTGGGTCTCCTGCCATAGCATTTCATTTCATTCAAATGTCAGCAATTAGTTTGCTCTAATACTGATGCACCCTGAGCCTGCAGGACAGCTTGAATTTCTTTGGAACTTGATTGGGGCTGCTTATCCACCATTCAGACTATCCTGCGATGCAACCTTTCATCAATTTTTCTCTGCCGTCCAAGACCAAAACGATTAGTTACAGTGCCATGGGTTGTAAATTTCTTGATTGTGTTGCACACCGTGGACAAAAGGAACATCAAGATCTCTGGAGGTGGATTTGTAACCTTGAGATTGTTGATATTTTTCAACAATTTTGGTTTTCAAATCCTCAGACAGTTATCATCTCTTTCTTTCTCCATGCTTAGTATGGCACACACAGACACACAATGGAAAAACTGAGTCAACTTCTCCCCTGTTTATCTAGTCTCAGGTGTGATTTTTATATTTCCCGCGCCTGCTACTTGCCACCAGTGAGTTTGAACAAGCATTACATGCTTGAAATAAAGTTTTTACCCATAACCTTGCAAAGGTGCCAACAATTTGGGCCTGCATTTTGGGGGTTTATTGTGAAATTATGTCCAATTTGCCTTTTTGTTACTCTTGTTTGTGCTGTTCCAATACACACAAAGGAAATAAACGTGTGTATGACAAAACATGTGTAATTGAAATACTTTTCTGGAACAATTTCAAGGATGGCAACACTTTCAGTCATGACTATATACGCTGAACTTACAGATATGTCCTTCATTACCTTTGCATGTGGCATAGCATATTCCAAGATAAGATGACTAAGAATTGAAAATAAAGCATGCTTTAGTTATACTCTGTCACAAGATGTTTATTCCATGTCTATGTGTGATCATATAATGTTTGAGATGTGGTTCATTGCTCGTGAAGGTTTTTGTTATCTTGTGATAATTTCTTTTGTCAGAATTTGGATTTCTTAACCAAATTGGAACAAAGGTAAGGGTGAACACCTAAGTACATTGTCCACTTGCCCAGGAATTCATGGTGTGCTACTGGTGCTTACTCTAGGAACATTATCCTCTTTGTGATATGCACTTTTAGTTTCAATGTGGGTCATGCCTTGGGGAAATTTGTGTCCAGATAGCAATAGTGTACAATTCTTGATTTGGTCCTGGACTTTGTTTGGTCCTGGCCATGGTTTTCTTTTTTTTTTGCCTCCAAATACATTTGCCTCAGAACCAGTCACAATAGATTTTGGGGATATCTTCTAGATTCTCTAGAACATTTTTTGAGGTTTGGTAGTCTAAAAATACAATTTTCAGCCTTTATGTGTGTGTAGAAAGCTTTTTGCAAAACTGACTTTTAGGTTGCAAAGACAAACCCTGAACTTGTGAAACCGCTGTCTAAAGTTTGAGACAACAAACTCAGTGATGCTGGGTAACTATGAGGTTAACGTGAAACCCTTAAATTGCTGCATTTGCCTTTTAATCTGCTTGAGCGGTCCAATAAATATTTAAATGGACCCCAGCTGTAACACATAGAGCTATTTAGGTCAGGCAGAAGCATCTAAGTATGGCAAAATAATTAACCCGTTCACTCTTCCCTTAACTATTTAGCCACTTTCTTTGAATTAAATCATTCTTGAAGCTACTCATCCATCATTCTGGCTCAAGTTTTGCTTCTTTGAAGTTCCTAGTCTGTAGAAATTTAATACTGTAACACAAAGGTAACTCTTACACTTCATAGAACAACTTAATTTATCAGGTAACCTAGTAAGTCTATTCATGTTGAATTATTCATCACATCATTTATAGTTCAGAATGTCAAACCAATAATGTTCTAAGCTAAGATCTTCATTTTTGTTCTAAGGTTTGCATTTTATCGCATAAAGGTATTTTTACTTTCCCACTTCATTATATAAAGTGTGTGGCTACAAAGGCTTACTCTGCACAATGATGCTCCGCTGCAATTATTTCATTACTTCAGTGGCTATATCTTAACTTCTGCACCTGAATATTGCACATTATAGACACATTTAAAATGCTTAGTATAGTAGTCAGCTTCCAGTTTTTAACATTCAAATATTTGCGAAGTTTACATGTCACAGCCACCCTTCTTATAGTCCATGACAATCTATTGTTTTGCATCAATGATACATAATGGCTGTATCTCTAATTACTAATTAAGTAAAGGGGTATTTGCATCTCTTTAATAATTATTCCATAAGTTAATGGATTGGGGTCCCTCTTCTGGGACCCATGTCTGTCTTTAAAAATGAGTGTCTGCTCAGTGCCATCAGGAATGGAGAGGTGGTAGACAGTGGCGTAACTACAAAGTTATGGGCCCCGGTGCGAACTTCCAAATGGGGCCCCCCCCTACCCCCCCACCTTCCCCCGCCCCCGCAACCCCCCCACCTTCCCCCGCCCCGCTTCCCCTAGATACGCCTCGGACTGTTGCAGGAATCTCCTGCACTGCAACATGGTGTTGGGTGCCAGCACAGCCCGCACAGTGGTATATCCAGCACAGCCCGCACAGTGGTATATCCAGCACAGCCCGCACAGTGGTATATCCAGCACAGACCGCACAGTGGTATATCCAGCACAGCCCTCACAGTGGTATATCCAGCACAGACCGCACAGTGGTATATACAGCACAGCCCGCACAGGGGTATATACAGCACAGCCCGCACAGTGGTATATCCAGCACAGACCGCACAGTGGTATATCCAGCACAGACCGCACAGTGGTATATCCAGCACAGACCGCACAGTGGTATATCCAGCACAGACCGCACAGTGGTATATCCAGCACAGACCGCACAGTGGTATATCCAGCACAGCCCTCACAGTGGTATATCCAGCACAGACAGCACAGTGGTATATCCAGCACAGACCGCACAGTGGTATATCCAGCAGAGCCCGCACAGTGGTATATAGAGCACAGCCCGCACAGTGTTATATACAGCAGAGCCCGCACAGTGGTATATACAGCAGAGCCCGCACAGTGGTATATACAGCAGAGCCCGCACAGTGGTATATACAGCAGAGCCCGCACAGGGATATATACAGCAGAGCCCGCACAGGGATATATACAGCACAGCCCCCACAGGGGTATATACAGCAGAGCCCGCACAGGGATATATACAGCACAGCCCCACAGGGGTATATACAGCACAGCCCGCACAGGGGTATATAGAGCACAGCCCACATCTCATCTCATCCCCCCCGATAATGGCCCCACAGTCCGGTTAAAAAGAAAAAAAAAAAAAAACTCTCCTCACCCTTCCTTTTGCCCGCGCTGCTCCTGGCGGCTGCAGTCTGCCCAGGACACTGCAGGTGCGCGATGATATGACGTCATCGCGCACCCGCAGTGTACTGTCAGAGGCAGAGCGGGGAATGATGGGAGAGGAAGCGTCAGGTGACGCTCTCTCCTCCCATCATTGCATTGAACTATACCGGTGTCATAGACGCCGGTATAGTTAAATGCGGCGGCGGCGGCGGCACTGGGGGGGTTCCGGGGGAGGAACAGTGCAGCGGCCCACTACTGGCATCGGCTCTTCTGGCATTTGCCAGAAGTGCCCGATGGCCAGCCTGGCCCTGCTCAGACCTGCCGGCCCGGGGCCCCTGACCTGCGGGGCCCGGTCGCAATGGCGACCGCTGCGACCGCGGTAGTTACGCCCCTGGTGGTAGAGCACCCATCAGAATAAATAGAGTAATTCAATTGTTTCCACTTCTAAATTCTGCAAGATGAGGATTAATTCTCGGGAAAGATATGGGTCTCAAAAGGTGAGACTGAAATCTATCAGATTTTTTTTCTATATCCTGTGGATATGCCATAAATATTTGTAATGGAAATGCCCCCTTTAACCCCTTCATGACCTTTACGTACAGTGGCATGTAAAAGGTTGGGCACCTCTGATCTAAATTACCGTTATTGTGAACAGTTAAGGAAGTTGAAGATAAAATGATCTCTAAAAGGCCTAAACTTAAAGATAATTTAAATATTAGACAAAGATATCACAAGTAAGCACAAAATGCACTTTTTAAATGAAGGTATGATTTGCCTCTCTAGCAATCATATGAGCAACTCTCACTGAAATTTTTGCTTGGTCTTCCAGACCATATCTTAATCTCCAATATTCCTGTTAACTGCCATTTCTTAATTACATTTCAAACTGAGGAAAGGGCAACTTTAAAACGCTTTGCTATCTTCTTATACCCTTCTCCTGCTTTGTGGGCCTCCACCATTTTCTTTTTCAGATTGCTAGGCAGCTGCTTAAAAGAACCCATGGCTGCTGTTTTTTTGACACAAGGTTATAGGAGGCTGGGTTTTTATAAAGCTGTTAAATTTGCATCACTTGGACTTTCCTAACGATGATAGTGAACAAGCCATAACCCTAACAGGCTGATTAAAGACTCAAACCATGGTCAAAATTATCTGAGCACACAAATCTCCAATGGTGCCCAAAGTTTTGCATCAGTCCATATACCTTTTTACAATTGTTAAAATGTAAAAAATTGCAATATTTTTTTTTGCCTAAAATACAATGGAAATGTGTCATCTTTAAGTTTAGGCCTTTTAGAGATCATTTCATATTCAAATTGCTTAACTGTTCACAATAACAGTCATTTTTACCAGTGGTGCCCAAACTTTTACATGCCACTGTGCGTCAAAGGTCATGAAGGTGTTAAAGAGGCATTCCCATTACAAATATTTGTGGCATATCCACAGGATATAGAAGAAATATCTGATAGGTTTGAGTCTCACCTTTGAAACCCATATCTTTCCCGAGAATGAAAAATTAAGTCTTGACTTTAATCCTATTGAGATGCTGTGGCATTACCTTAAAAAGGCGGCTTATGCTAGGAAACCCTCCAATGTGGCTGAATTACAACAATTCTGCAAATATAAGTGGGCCAAAATTCCTCAAGAGCTTTTCTAAAGACTCATTGCCAGTTATAGCAAACACTAGGTTGCAGTTGTTGCTGCTAAGGGTGGCACAACCAGTTATTAGGTTTAGTGGGCCATCACTTTTTCACATAGGGCCCTGTAGGTTTGAATTTCTTTTTTCCTTAATAATAAAGACTTTAATTTAAAAACAGCATTTTGTGTTTACTTGTGTTACCTTTGTCTAATAATTTTATTATCTTCAGCTTTTCTGAGCTGGAGATTGTATGTAAAGCTCCCCCAGGCTGGTGTTCTACTGGTCGGGCCCAGTCCTGTTGTCTGCCATTATTCACACTGAGGTCAACATTGACACATGGTAAGGTTTTTAATATTAGACAGTGTAGGACTGTCCCGATCAGAGTTACCTTGACATGTTGGGATGGCTTTTATGCTATTTTTGATCAAAAACAGTATTACTGAAAACTCTGTGTTATTTAGATACACTTTTTGCTTTTTACTTATTTAGAGCAGGGTTTTTGTTAATTTTTTCTTTTGTAGGCTCAAAGAAAGTGCAGCGTGCTGGCTCCCAGGGAACAATTGTACTCACATCTTTCAGTCATGGAAAGAGAGACTACAGACTTTCATTACAAACCTGGATGAGCCTTTTAATTATAAAATGAAGCCCTGTAGCATGCCAATCCTAACAGCATGTAATATACTCACTGTCAGGATTCAGCTCGGCTTGCTCTTTCCAGTAGTCATCACTTGGCTACTTCACACATATCCAAGTTTCATACTTACAACGAGCTTTTCTTCCTGATTCTCCATTTTTAACTGGACATTAAGAGAATTTGGGAGAGCAGCATGTGAATAAGTGTGCAAATCACATATGTGCTTATAGGGGTGCACCAAATTGCCCCAGGTGCTGGAAAACGTAGATACATCTCTGTAGCCAGATGTAATGTCACGCACAGTGTAGGAAAGACTATGTGCCACACGAAGCGATGAGGACAAGGGAGCCCAACACTAGGGAAGTGGGGAATGGAGACCACTAGGCAGATCTAAAGTCCCCCTGTCTGCCCTAAACATCCCTATGTAGGTTCTGTACCTATCGCTGAGCAGGAACCTAATCCCTGCCTGACCCTGGCAATAAGCCCTACTTAGGGAATGACTGGGTTAACACTAGTCGATCTCCACTACCAGTAAAGACAGCTGGGATAGATGAACAAGGGGAACACTTATCTTGAGTAGACTCAGAGATGTAATACAGACGTCCTCCAGTAACACCAAAAAGGAAGATATTCGATTGCTAAAGCTCCAAGCCTCAACAGGGGGAAATGAAAATATTGCTGCCAACTCCCAGCAGCAGGCTGGGAGTCTATAAACACCCAGGTCCAGATGTGTCAATTAGAGCCGGAGAAAGGTTGCCACTAGGTGAAAGAGTCAGGAGGGTTATGAAGGTGTCTGCAAAGCGAAGTGCAGAGACCTTCTGCAGCTAGATGCAGTGCGACTGTCTGCAGCTTCTGACATACCTGTGACATGTAATAATGTAAACAACAGTTAGAAGGTCTACCTTGCTTATTCAGCCCTATGCCCCAGGTTCCTGGTGTATTCATGGACCCCGGGCATTGGTGCAGCTGGCAGGATGTCACATTGAGAGCAAGGATGTGGAACACTCGGGAATCTATGGAGCAGCAGGATGGATGACGTGAAGTCATCAGGAATACAAGCGGGTAAAGTATGGTGTGTAGGTGGTGGAATAAACAAAACTAGAATCTTCAATCACAATACGAAGACACAGACGTGTGTTAAATGGACCTTTAGTAGGATCATAGGGATGACATCACTGAGCCAAGCTAGGCAGCCTGCAAAACCTGACGTAGACCACAATAGAGGACAGTTTACGAAGGTGAAGGAAGCCGAGTCCAGGATAACAATAATGTACCAACTTGATAACATTTCTCATAATGTATTTGCAAAAGCTATTGACATATCTCGTTAGATGTCAAATTACACTTTTTTGGGGTGTGATATCCCAATTGCCGTATTATCTGCGTTCTTTTAACAATGGTTACTTCTGTAGTTGAATGGGACACCACTGTACCTCTATATGCCTCAAATGCATATAAAGAGTTATTTGTCCTGCAATTTATGATACCCACAGCAACAAAATGATCCTTGCGATTCCATGACAAAACTGTTCTGTGATATTCTACACCTGACTGTACAACACACATTAGCACATGATATATAACACATAATTTGGAGCCATAGGGAACCCTGTATACCACAAAAAAAGACTCCTACACTTGCAGGCTTGGACTGGCTTACAGGGCAGCAGGAGACCTGTGCAGATCTGGGTCCCCAACCCCACTGTATGGACAGCACTTGGCATAATTCACTTGATTCACTCTGTACAGAAAAATGCAGCATCATTCATTTACCAAACTACCAAGTTTATTATTATATAGAGATATATGTGAATTTGTGATCTAGGAAAGTATATTTGTATGCAGGTGAAAAGTGGTCCCTCCCCCAAAGTCAATGTTACTGGTGGACCCTTGGCACCCCAGTCTGACACTGTACACTTGGCTCTGTCGTGTTCATGAAGTCGAAGAATAAAGCTAGCCGATGGACTCTAAGTGACAGGGAATGATAATGATTTCCTTTACTATTAACTTTAGAGTTTTTCAATACTGCAGGCAGATAACCCATTCTCATATATCTCAACTTTCTTCTTTATGGCAATCGAAATTTCTTTCAACAACCTAAATGAAAAGACCAATCAAGAATAGAAAATGCCATTCAGTCTCATAAATATAAAGTAGTATACAGTAACCTTTAAGGGTCACTAGATATTAGTTTTCCACATGCTACGCAGGAACGCTCACCATTACTAGCCAAATTGGGCAGAAAAGCCAAATATCAATACAGTCATATGTAAATATAGCAAGTTGCATCCATAGTCGTCTACCTCAGACATCCACTTATGATTATTACATAACACTGCTCCTATTTTAGTTGCTTGTGCTCCTATTATTCCCTAGTAGATAATGATTAGCCATTAGGAGATGGGACCGTTACCAAGAACACCACTTTATTATAAAGGTTTTAAAACATATTTTAAGTCAATTTTGGCTGCTAATTACGAATATGAACTCCGTTTTTGGCTATCACATCAGCATTTCGAGATATTTTCAATTTTTGATGAAAATTACTCCTATCTAATGTTTTATGATAAAAACACATGATTTTCGGTACTACATTTTGTATATTTTTAATCAAGGAATAACAAAGATTACAAAGTCTATGCACAGCAAATCAAATATACTTACAGAATTAAACTACAAAATATAAAAACACATATATATGGCACACAGATGAATGGCAAATGGCAGTTATTTGAACTTCCTTTTCTTGGCTGATCTGTGATGTACAGCTTCTGGGTTGTCTCTCATCAAGCTCCAGCAATAGTCAGCCATCATATGTGAGTCCCACCGGCCTTGATACCGTTCTTCCATTGTTTTAATGTCCTGATGAAAACGCTCCCCTTGTTCCTCGCGTACATCCCCAAGGGTCTCTGGAAAAAAGTCCAAATGGCGGTGTAAATAGTGAATCTTGATACTCATTCTACATCCAAAATTTTGCAGACTCATTAGTAGCTCTTCCACAATCTCTTCATAGTTGTCTGCTTTCTTATTCCCTAGAAAATTCTGCACCACATTACAAAATGCATTCCAAGCTCTTTCTTCTGTCTCATTCATTGATGTGATAAAATTTGGGTCTCTCATAAGTGTTCTTATTTGAGGTCCATCAAATATTCCAGCCTTTTTCTTTTCTTCACTAAGACCAGGAAAAGATGAACATATCTAGTTAAAGCATTCTCCACTGTGATTGAGAGCTTTGACGAACTGCTTCATCAATCCAAGTTTTATGTGTAAGGGAGGAAAGACATTGTCCTTCCTATCCACTAGAGGATCATGGATGACATTCTTATCGCCAGATGCCAAACTCTGTCGCTGAGGCCATTCAGTATTCACCCAATGCTCTGCTGTAGCTCTACTGTCCCAGTAGCACAGAAAACAAGGGTGTTTTGTGTACCCTCCTTGCAAACCCAAAAGAAAGTTAACCATTTTCAAATCAACACAAATTAACCACCCATGAACATTATATTGTAACCTCTCTAGAACAATCTTGATGTTTTTATATTCTTCTTTAAGTTTTACAGAATGACCTATTGGTACAGAGCCATACTTATTTCCATTGTGTAACAGAACACATTTTAAACTTCTTTTGGAACTATCAATGAAAAGCCTCCAATCCCTTGAATCATATGCTGGAAGTCCCATAAAGAGAAGTAGCCCTTCAACATCAGTACAATAGACAAGCTGGCCATCTGAATGGAAGTACTTACGCAGTTCTGCTTCCCTGTTACGATAAAATGAGACACCACTACCGGGTTTCAACATTTGATTCAGATTGATATCAGATTTGAATTCAGCACCCTCAAATTAGTCTAAAACTGTTCTTAAAGTCCATGCCAGAATTTTTTTTTGTGTGTGTGTAGACCAGTGAATTGAAACTATCTGCAGATTTCTATTTCGCTAATGGAAGAGATTGTTAATCAGGAACCTGAATTGTCCAAGTGATCAGCCAACATTTGTTTCTTTGGCTGGTGAGAGTATTCTGCGTAACCTTTCACTTTTCTGAAGTTTTGGAATCTCTTTGGCTTCACGTCTCATGTGGTAATATCTCTCATCTGACTATCATACATAAATTCCTTGTATAGCATTTCCTATTGGATTAAAAGATGGAAGAATAAATGGATTACCCAAAATGGCTAACTAAACATAAAGAGATTAAACAATATACAATATAGTAAAAGATAACATCAGCTATATACGAAGCAATAACAATAAAATGCATTGTACTCAGCCTCCATATCTGATATACAGCAGGCATAGATCGATGAAAGTCATCTTCCTCTTGTATCCTGCAGTTTTATTTTGGCTTCTTTATATAACCCTAATTTATATACCCTTGAATCACTATGGATTACCCTTTGGTCTTTGTCTGAACAGTAGATTTTATCAATCTGACAAGGTCCTGAGCTCAGCACATTGAAATGTCATTGCTTTGGCATATATAATTTCATGGTTAAAAATCAATAACTCTATATACAATAAATGCAGCAAGTGTATACAAATGAGGTTATTCGGATGCATTTACCCTCACCTTGTCTTGAACTTAGTTAAAGGGGTTGTCCACTAGTGGATAACCCCTTTTGAATGACCGTATTGTGCTGAATAAAATAATTAAAAACACATAGATACCTCTCAGACCAACATGGCTCCTGGACTCCGATTGCTGTGTCAACAGTTGCTAATGGCTGCAGTCTCCATGGTTTTGTTAGAACTCCTAAACCGGCACAGCTCTGAGCGCTGTCTCCCATGGTGATCTCACAACATTGCATATGACATCATCTTGTGAGTGTTGTGTATGGTACCCAGGGCGGTAGCCGTGCGTGAGCTGCTGTGTCTCCATGCCCATGCCAACCACAAATAAACTGTCTCAGTCCATCAATGTTGTCCTGTGTACAATGCAGTGCACTCACTTGCAGGCCTGAGGCCTCCGCTGCATCCACGTCCTTAGCTCCTGGATCTGAAGCACATACATCAGGGGACACTGTGTTCGCTTTAAAAAGTTCAACTTTACTGGACAGTTTAGATACTGCGTGTTACCCAGGCACAGCACCCTTCAGTTCCAGTTCCATCGATACAGTACATTACAAGTCTCTGCTTACGTTCACCTCGGACTATCTCTACACTTGATCCTCTTGTCAGCCCCAGGGTTTTCCTGTCCGGCCCCACAGCACTCCCGAGATTGGTTGCATCTCCCTCTCGCAGTTCACCGTCCGGCTTCCTCTGTTTGTAAGGAGTTAAGGCCCACTCTTCAGTGCCTAGATTGGGATGTAGCAGTCACCTGAAACACGTCGATGTCGCATATCATGTAACTTACATCGCTGATTCTGTTTATCGTCCACTGAGCACTTTCGGTGAATAAACAAAGCAGTTTCTTCACAAGTTAGTTGAGCTGGTTTTTCTCCTGTTTGCGCACTCTTCAGTGCCTAGTTCAGGATATAGGCCCTGGACATTACAGGGAGGTCTGCAGGAGATTCGATATGACCTCAGGCTACCAGAATGATATGCACTCCACCTGCCTCCAGCCCACTGTACCTTGAACTTCCACTTGTAACAAACCTCATATTTTCTCTAACTCTCTCTAACTGAGACTGTCTAAACCAGGGAATGATTCTCCCAATTTTTACTTCACATACCCCTCCCATTCTGGGCTGATCCTAAACATTTAACTGTATCGTGTACTGGACACTACTACACTGATAGGCTGCAGTGCTCACATGACATAAAGTCACAAGATCGCCAGGGGGAAAAGTGTTCGAAACAGAGCAGTGTTGCTAGTCAGGGAGCTAAAGGGAACCTGTCAGTAGGATTGTGCACAGTAACCTACACACAGTGTCAAATTGGTGCCATTATACTGATTAAAATGATACCTGGGGTGATGAAATCCGTCTTATGGCTGTTGTTTAATCCTTATTTTCAGTTTTAGTCAATAATGTGCCCGTGGTCCGGGACGGCCTGTGAGGGGGTCTTAACGTGGTGCTCTGACTGGCTTCTGACAGGTCACTGATCCCTCATTGACCTGCCCCCTAGTTTACATAATGAATATTATATATACATACTGAAAAAAAATCCCCTCCTGCAGGCAGGCGCCAGCTGTGGTGCCTGTGCTGCAGCGTAATCACATGAGGACTATGCTTATAATTAACATGGTTGAGGTAATCCTGATATTAAAAAAAAAATCCATTTTAAAATGGCGCCCGCCGCGCCTGCGCAGAAGCAGCTATTGGTGTATATAGAGGTGATCCGATAGCTGCTACTGTGCGTGCAACGGCAGCGCCATATTGCTAGAGAAGAAAAAATAAATTTCTGCCTCCAAGATGGAGCCGCCTGCACAATAGCAGCTACCGTCACCATCTTTCTAGAGGAAAAAAATGTCCTCCTTCACCTACCAAGGTATCATATTAATCAGTATAACGGCGCCGACCTGACACTGTCTGTAGGTTACTGTGCACAATCCTGCTGACAGGTTCCCTTTAAGTATGCTGATTTTATTTAGGCTGGGCGCATTCAAAAGGGACTGTCCGGTAATGGACAACTCCTTTAAGGGCGCACAATACCAAATCCATGCAATATTACAACATGCTGATGGATCCCTTGACAGCCTGAAAGTCACATAACTACTGATTGGCAACATAGAGATGGCGTATACAGTACATATCCTGAAAGAGTATATCAAAATCTTAGTCTCACTCCTCAGACAGTAATGTGCTGTGCTAACAAACATTTGACTTCATACAGTATGTCTGTGTGTAATGCTCTGTATGTTTCTGCATCACTGTTAATCTTCCAAAACACAGGTAATAAGATGTAAAACCTTGTCACTTGTTCATGTCTATTTATTACCGTTCAGTCCTGTATATAAACTCCAGTTCACAGCTTTGCCTTTTCCGACACTGTAATATTCAGTAGCGTTTATGGAGTTGAAGTTCCTAATTTAGTCTTCGCACCATACAACTCCCCATCTGCTGAAAGTCGGGTAAGGTAGTTTTTGATTTGCATTTGATTTGATTTTTTTGATTGCATTATGTATGCGGAATACAAGATGAAACTGATACATGCAATATTGGGAAACGTCAATGTAGATAAACACTGAATAATCAATTGTTCAAAAAATAGAAACTGTCATCCGATTAACTGAGATGCTGGTACTTGTAGTGAACCAGGGGTGTAGATAATAAACAAAAAAGGCTAAAATCTGTAAGAATTCCTCCCAAGCTAATCTGCAGTGCTTCCCAAAGGGGAAAACGGAATTTTGCCCCACAACTAATTTGGTATGGAAAATCCCTACTGTTGGCAGAGGTTATACCAGTTGGTTGTCAGTAAAAGTTTGTCCAATGCATGGGGCAAAACTGTGTGCTTGGACCATAAGGGTGGAACATGGAGACGCCAATGTTCCATATCACAGAGGACTTAATAAGCTTGTGACATTGTGAGCCCCCGTATTCTTGGCAGAAGCAATGCTTTCCGACATAATATGGCATGTGTTCAAACATGGTACATATAAAATACCGTATTACCGATTCACACAACAAAGATCCATAATGCAGCCATGGGCACATCTGATTATATATTGAAATTATTAGGATCCATTAATTAGTACATCAGTATCAATTTCTTGAGATGCATACTACTTGTACAAGGAAACCTCTGAAGATGACCTATTGTTTAAATCAGATTTTTGTGTTGTATGTGTTTTTAAACACTTTTTCTCATAACACAATCTTTACTAACAAAGCAAAAATAGTAATTTAGCAATTTTTTCCCACACTGGAAACTTGGGCTTTTTTTAAACTTTCAATTCCTGTCCCGGCAGGGAAGAGTTTACACAAGTTTTCCTATTAGTAGAGAAGGATTACAGTGACAGATAAAGCCTCTGTGCACAGCTGATAACACAGAATCCACCATTCACAACAGGCAAAGTCAGAGATGACCCTGTTCCCCTCCCTTCACAATGATGTTTGCACACGCTCATTGGATGCTTCAATGCAAAACATAGCCCCAATGGTAAGAGCCCCATCCTAAATATTATTTATTTTTATTTTTTATTTTACATGAGAAGGGATTACACACAAAATCCAAATATAAATTACAGAACACAAATTATCAATGGCAGACTGGTACAGAGGAGAGAGAACCCTGGCCTTGTGGGCTTATATTCTACATTCTATGTACATGTGTTATGTTAGAAAATAACAGGAAACTAAGGTCTTAAAACTCTCCAGTGGCCTGTGTGAAAATTGTAAGATTTCTATTTTTTAATCCTAATACAGATTGTGATATGTTAAAAAAAATTGCCAAAATTGTAAAAAAAATTACATTTAAAGAGGTGAGCTGAAGGCCTAAGTAATTTTCATTCTAAATCTCTATCTATTCAGTGCCATAATCTAAAGTAATTTCTAAAATACTTGCATTAAAAATTTTCCTATCCTTCCCTAACTACACTATCTAACTGCTATTCTATTTTTTTCACTTCCTTTTTGATGATGCTTTGTTTGAGATTCCCAGTGCCACAGCCCTTGTCTTCTCTCCGAAGCAAAGCGTTATCAGTGATGCTCGATTCAGGGGCTAGGATAGTCCCTGCATGATGTGCACTGTGCGATGTGTTCAATGACAGTGCGCACTCTCTCGCTGGCTCAGATCGGTAGTAACGAGCCAGCTACAGAGAGTTGTCAGACTCAGAATACCAGGTGTGCAGCAGACCACTGATGTCACTTGTAGGGGTGCCGTCGGTTTTGTGTCACCACTCTGTTGCCGGCTCGTTTCTGGTGATCTGAGCTAGCGATGGTGCGCGCTGTCATTGTGCACACCACATAGTGCTCAGGAACAGAGCATGGATAGACCATGGATAGAATATGGGCAGCATTTACAGAGTCTGTATCCTGTGAAAAGAGGGAGCAGAGTGGCAGGTAGGATCAATAGCGCATTATAACAGCTATTTTGTTCTATCCATTGACAATACAATATCTCTATTCCGCTGATGGCATTAATATGGTGGCGGTGAATCTCTCATGTTACTTAAATCACCCCTGATCCTAAAAAAGAAGCAATTTGGTTAAGAGGATTATATTTGGGAATTCTTGTTTATGCCATTTGGTAATTAACAAATGGAGCTTTACCCTACGTTAATCTGTACTTTATGTAAGAAGGTTGTAGATCAGGTAAAACATGGATCTTAGGAAAATAATTCAGTTTGACATTCGGCTATTGACTTGTCTTATGTTCCTGCTTAAGTGTTAAATGTAAAGGAGACAAAAATGTTACTTTTAAGATGTGAATTGGAGCAAACAACATCCAGGCACATTTTGTATTTTGCTTGTCACTCCTTTTATGCAATGTCTCTCGTGATCTCCAGAGCTTAACCTGTCCTCTGGTTCCTCAAGGAAGAGCTTGATGTCATATTCTTCATAAAGACCTCAGAAGTGATAGAAATGACAAGCTGCTGCCTGATGTCATACAATAGAAAACTTTCCCATAATTGTTCTTTACCCTTTTGACTAAGAGATGTCCATGTCAAATCTTGTAGCTGTCCTGTAGGTGGGTGCTGTTATAAGGATCCTGACTCTTCCTTCGTCCATGCCTATATAATGAAAGTGTCTTCAGAAATAATCAAGTTTTTGTTGTTAAATTTATTTTCTTTCTAAATATTGGTAATTTTTTTTTTCATATAACTGTCTGTTTAAAAAAAATATAGAAAAATCTTTCAATTTTCACACTGGCCACTGAGGACAATGAATGTAGACTGACTCAGATCCTATTTTTTGTATTGAAATATCTAATGAGCTTGTGCAAAGGTGATTGTGAAGGGAGAAGTATCAAGGGGAACTGCTGTGTATAGAGGTGTTACCTGTCATTACAATCATGCCTGTGATGATAATGAGACTTCTGAAAAGTGTTTTGTAAAAAACAGGAAGTATGAGTCTAAATTAGCCTCAGTTACCAGTGTGAAAATTGCAATTGGGAATTTTTTAAATTCAGCTTGTTATATCAAAATAAAATTATTGCCAATTAATGATGATATGGAGATGATACATTCGCTTTATACAATCCCAATTTTGGGGGGGATAATATGATTAGATTGCTAATTAACACAAATGTTTGAACATCATCATCACACACTGTATATTTATACTTACACTTAGAAGCAATCAGTGAGATAAGCAGCAGGTCACCTTCAGAAAGTTATGTTCCATGATATGTTCCACTATATATATAGGGAGTGATATGAGAAGATTTGGCATGTTAGGTTAGGCTATGGGTTGAACTAGATGGACTTAAAGTCTTCCTTCAACCTTATTAACTATAACTATATGAGATGTTATCTAAAGATTCCCTTCTAGTTACAAGCCATCAGAATACAAAGTTTTGAAAGCAATTTATGAGGCCCCAAGACTTAATCAAATGACTGTATAAATGATACATTTACTTCTCTTTAGGTACATGCCGTAAGTACCCTAACATCATATTGTGCAGAGCTACAATGTAATAAAAGATTGTAATCTCTCACATCACTCTCTGTCTCCTGTTGGCCAACAATTGAATTTCTCTAGCTTGTACATACCATGGTAAATTTGATAGGCAGCCAACTAACCTAATCAAAATGTTTATTAAGTGCGGGAGGAAGTTTGAGGTTCATGACAGCACTGAGCCACTGTACTGTATATAAATCATGGGCATACCCTGGGGGGCTGAGCAGGACACTTGCTTCGGGCACAGACGACAGGAGGGCGACATCGGGACACCTGATGCGGCAGGATGACGTATCTCCCTGGCTGCTGCATTTTGCCACCCCCCAGAGCTGACAACAGACTGAGAAAAGCAATCAATTGTACTCCTGCCTCAGGCACAAGTACAATAAAAGCCATTAACACTGATACTTCTGAGTCAGGGTGACATCAGCAGTGCGACCAGGTCATCTTCTGATCATGCTGCTGACATCCCTCTCCAGCACTGCAGACACATGGTGAATGTAAGTCATGTAAACTCTCCACTGGAGCTGAAGAGACTGAAGATTTATTGTAATTGGGTAGGGGGAATTTAAGGAGACAGAAGGAGCAAGACAGACACAGTATTGGTGTGGACACAGAATATGGAGTTGGGGTGTGGGGAGCTTGGTGTGGATTGATGCAGACACACTCAGGAGGGGGGTTCAAGAGATTGGTGAGGACACAGTATGATGACAGGTTGTGAGTTTGGTGCAGACAGTATGAGGAGTAAGGGGAGATTTGTTCAGAAAAACTAAACGGAGCAGAGGAAATTGCTGCAGACATACCATGATGAGTGGGAGGATTCGTGCCGACACAGTATGAGATGGTTGGGGATTAGTGCACAGACAGTATGAGGAGTGGGGGTGGTGATTAATTGAGAAACAGTATGAGGAGTAGGGAGGTTCGTGTAGACATAGTAGAAGGAACGGGAATGATTGGTGCAGACACAATATGAGGAGTGGAGTGGGTTTAGTGTGGACACAGTATGAGGATGGTGATGTGGGGGATTGGTGTGGACACAGTATGAAGAGCAAGAGGGGAAGTGGCATGGGCACAATATGAGGTGCGAGGGGGGAATTGGTGCAGACACATTATAAAGGGCAAGAGTGATGTTGACACAGTATGAGAAGTGGGGGGTGATTGGTGTGCAGACATAGTATGAGAAGGTGGTGGAGGTGAATAGTGTTGACACAGTATGGGTAGCAAGGGGAAGGGAGGAGACAGTATGGCAACATGGAAGCAAGGGGGATCAGTGAGGATACACTATGGGGAGTGTGGAATATGTAAGGAACAGTATGAGGAGGGGGAATGGGAGCAGAAACAGTATGGGGAGTGGGGGTGTATGAGGAGACAGTGTGAGTGTGAGGAGAGTGAACATGTGAGGAGATAGTATGAAGAGGGCAGGGGAATTGTGTGAAGAGACTATTGAGGGGATAGTGTGAGGTAAAAGTATGGGGGAGCTCAGACTAGAGACAGGGTATTGTGGGGCAGCATGGGAGTGCAGCGTGGGGGCACAGCAAGGAGGGGACAGTATGATGAGGAGGGTGGAGTATGATGAGAGGGTACAGTATAGTGATTGAGCACTATGGGGGGACAGTGAGAGAGGACAGTGTGAGGTAGGGGCCCATTATGGAAAGGATGAGGCAGTGTGGTGGGCATGAACCATATGAGGGATAGCGTAGAGTCATAGATTGTGCTGGGAGCACAGTGAGGACCAATTATTTATTCAGGGACACAGCACAGGGCAGATATTTTTATTCGGGAACATTATAATCATGCTGCTATTTTGAAGGGCACTGGGTCAGTAGAAATACTGCTTCTGGATACTATGAAAAAACTGAGACGCTTAGCACATAATTTGACCAATTCATGCATGCCCAGCAGCCAACAACAAGGTGGTCTCAAAACTACTGGGTCCTACGTATCTAGTGTGAATACCTCTCTAAGACTGAAGTCTGAATTTCAGCGTAGATGTGAATACCTCTCTTTAAAGCTTGAATTTATAGGTAGGTAGAACCCTGTGGCAATTAAAATCCACCACATGCTGGAGGTCAGAATGCTCGGTCAGACAACTAATATACAATAACAAAAAGACTGACTGGCACTTCCAAGTTAGTGTGAACAGGTGCATATTAGGAGCAGCCATCTCCATATACAATTAAAAAAAAAAGTGCACTCTGTAGTGCTCAAGCATGTCAATATGAAATATGAACAACAATACAGAAGCATACACATGACTGGAGGGACACCTGGTTAAACCCAAAGATGTCGAAGATACTTTTTAGAATAAAGATTTGTAAGTGTAAGTCAATAAAAAAAACATCTATTAGGTGTATAATAAAACATAAATAGCATGATAAAAGCAATTAGCCATAATGGTTCACTGCACATGTGGTAGATGGTAATTGGAGTAGATAATTAGCTCATGTGTGGTGAGGTCAAAAGAAGATAGGCATCTGTCAGCTTGTGGGAGCTGAGGAAAAAAAATCTGTATTTTCTAAAGAAAATAGAAGTAGGCATCTGGTAACCTGGGGAAGGGATAGTTAGGTACAGCATTTGGACAGGAGGAGAGATCACGCCAATGTGACACTCGCTGGTCTGTAATGAAATACTCTAGCAGCAGCTATGGACAAGAGCCAGCAGTGAACAACAAACTGATTATCTCCAAGTTTTAAAACCTCAAGTACAGTCTGAATGGCCAAACAGTTAGGTCTGGACTGGAGTCATTATAGTGGTCTCTACCCCAGTAGTCTGCAAGTACAAGTGACCATATACCAGACCAGACAATAGTTCCTGAATACAGTTATGTTTAGGTCCCCCTCTTGCCTCCAAAACAACTGTGACTTATCAAGACATGGACTCTACAAGGCCTCCAAGGTATGGACTTGTTTTTCCAGTACATCCCACATATGCATGACCAGATTCAGTTCTGAGGTATTTGGAGTCCAAGTCAGCACCCTCTATTAAAAGGTATGCAGATGCAACAGCGCAGACGATGAGAAGACAGTGGTACTTAAACCAGTAACTATTTATTTGATTAACACAAAGGGGTGCCTTTGGCATAATATAAGGGGATAGCACAAAAACTGAAAATGAAACACGTTATGTTAACTTACAAGAAGAATACAGTAATTCAGATGAACAAGATATTGACACAATGCTATTTACACACTATCATTCTATTATTACCATTAGATAACAGTTATCTTCAGTGATATCTTAGGGTACCGTCTCACAGTGGCACTTTGGTCGCTACGACGGTACGATCCGTGACGTTCCAGCGATATCCATATGATATCGCTGTGTCTGACACGCAGAAGCGATCAGGGACCCCGCTGAGAATCGTACGTCGTAGCAGATCGTTTGGAACTTTATTTCGTCGCTGGATCTCCCGCTGTCATCGCTGGATCGGTGTGTGTGACACCGATCCAGCGATGCGTTCGCTTGTAACCAGGGTAAACATCGGGTTACTAAGCACAGGTCCGCGCTTAGTAACCCGATGTTTACCCTGGTTACCATCGTAAATGTAAAAAAAACCAAACACTACATACTCACATTCCGGTGTCCGTCAGGTCCCCTGCCGTCTGCTTCCCGCACTGACTGACTGCCGGCCGGAAAGCAGGGCACAGCGGTGACATCACCGCTGTGCTCTGCTTTCACTTTACAGCCGGCACTCAGTCAGTGCGGGAAGCAGACGGCAGGGGACCTGACGGACACCGGAATGTGAGTATGTACTGTTTGGGTTTTTTTACATTTACGATGGTAACCAGGGTAAACATCAGGTTACTAAGCGTAGCCCTGCGCTTAGTAACCCGATGTTTACCCTGGTTACCCGGGGACTTCGGCATCGTTGGTCGCTGGAGAGCTGTCTGTGTGGAGTTCTCCAGCGACCACACAACGACTTACCAACGATCACGGCTAGGTCGTATCGCTGGTCGTGATCGTTGGTAAATCGTTTAGTGTAACGGTACCCTTACTCCCAATATATCAACCCACAGGGCGTCATTGTCACTACTGGGCTCATGACTGTGGTCATTCTCTAGGCAGTACAAAACATCACACAGGCCGTATCGGTTGACAACCATACTTCCCATCTAGACTGCAAGTCCCAGGTTGGCGAGTTACTTGGTCAAACTGTCACACTGATCACCTTCATTTCTTAAAACATGGCCAAGGTCCACACTTCATACCATACATCTACACTGGAAGCGACGGCTCACACGAATGTACCTCTGCTGTGGCCTAGTCATCTTTCTCTCAGCTCTGACTCTGCTCACTCAGCTCAGCTCTCCCGGATCTGGTCTCTCTCATGTCTGGTTTCTCATGGGTTTTCAATGCAGTCTAGTCTCTCTCAGATCTTCACCCAGGTCTGGTCTCTCTCTGGTCTTTACTGTAGTCGGGTCTGGTCTCTCTCGATTTCTGTACTCGACTCCAGCCTCTCATAGTGGCTTCTATAAGCCAGGTCGCTGTAGTGCATGTCCATCTTGCTACAGGTTCAGGCACCAACTCCTCCCTTCACTGCCTTTCTTGGCCTTTTATAATTACTAACTGCTCCACAGCTATTACATGACCTCTTGTCTCCTACAATTTTTTCCCTGAGAAAACATGCATATCACCCTTGAGTTCCTGCTAATACAATTCTGCTTTCACTTTATCATCTTTGACTAGCAGATGGCAGTGTTCACTTGCAAAAAACTGTTAGGCATTAACTGTGTGTGTCTCCTCACTTGTTTTTCTCCTTACACCTGAATTCTTTATCATCCACTTCACACAGATAGACAAACCTTTGCTCCTCATATGAATCATAGAGCCTTGGTTGACCATGCTCCTATTGCTGGTTTTCTTGTACAACATTTGGTTGGTACTAACCACTGTTGTTGTGATCCTAGTGGCAAGGATCGCAAGTTGACTAGCTAAGTAACCAAACCAACGACCAGCTCTGGGGAAGTGGTATCTGGATTGACCGCAACCTGATCCTATCCGCAAACAACTATAGGCAGCCGTGGAACGTTACCTGGAAATCCTAGACGTCTCGTCACGGCCTGAGAAACTACCTATTCCTAGAGGGAAAGTTAAGTCCTTACTTGCCTCAGAGAAATGACCCCAAAGATATAGAAAAGCCCCCCACAAATATTAACGGTGAGTTAAGGGGAAAGCACAAACGCAGAGATGAAATAGATTTAGCAAATGATGCCCGCTAACACTAGATAGCAGAAAATAGGAAGGGAGCTGTGCGGTCAATAGAAAACCCTAAGCAAAATATCCACGCAGAGATTGCTCGAGCCCCCGCATCAACTAACGGTGTGGGGGAAGCAACTCCATACCCCAGAGCTTACCAGCAGCAAGAACTCACATATTAGCAAGCTGGACTAAACTCATCATACACTGAAATCATATTGCAGACTGATGAGCAAAAAATAATCAAACAGAAACTTAGCTTCTCCAGAAGAGACTGAAAACGAAGATAATCAGGGGAGATCAGAATAGCACTGAATACATTGACAGCCGGCAACAAGTGGAGGTGAAGCAGAGCTAAATAGGAAACTCCCTAGTGCATAACGAGGCAGCTGATCCAGCCACAGATCCGCAGGATAACAAACAAAGCCACCAGGGGGAGCCCAAAAACAAAACTCACACAATACCACCTGTGACCACAAGAGGGAGCCCGAAAACAGAGTTCACAACAGTACCCCCCCCCTTGAGGAGGGGTCACCGAACCCTCATCAAAAACCCCCAGGGCGATCAGGGTGAGCCACATGGAAGGCACGAACTAAATCAGCCGCATGAACATCAGAGGCGACAACCCAGGAATTATCCTCCTGACCATAGCCCTTCCACTTAACCAAATACTGAAGCCTCCGTCTAGAAATACGAGAATCCAAGATCTTCTCCACCACGTATTCCAATTCTCCCTCAACCAGCACAGGGGCAGGAGGCTCAACCGAAGGAACCACAGGCACCACATACCTCCGCAACAACGACCGATGGAACACTGTTGTGAATTCGGTTTGTGGGCTCCCCCGGTGGTCTGTTATGGTAGTGTCTCTTATGTGCCTTCCTCCATCTCTGATTACCTGTCGCCACCCTCTTGGGGAGTTTCCTATTTAAGGCTGCTTGGCTGTTAGTCACATGCCGGCCAACAATGTGCTAGTAGCATTCTGTTGCATTCACCTGCCTCAAGTTCCAGTTCAGCTAAGTTGAATTTTGTTTCTTGTTTTGCTATTTTTGTCCAGCTATCTGCAATGTGACTCTTCAGTGCTGGAAGCTCTTGTGGACAGAAAATTACTACTCCAGTGGCATGAGTTGTCACTGGAGTTTAAAGTAATTTCTGGATGGTGTTTTTGAATAGTGATTTTTAGGTCGACCGTGAAGTAACTCTTTCCTGTCCTTCTGCTATCTAGTAAGCGGACCTCACTGTGCTAAATCTGCTGTTCATCCTACGTATGTCATTTCCTCTGAACTCACCGTCAATATCTGTGGGGGCCTACTATCATCTTTTGGGGTTCCTCACTGGAGGTAAGGTAGGCCTGTATATTCCTCTTATAGGGGTAGTTAGATCTCCGGCTGGCGCGTGGTGTCTAGGGCATCGTAGGTACATCCCCCGGCTACTGTAAGTGTTGGGTCAGGTTCAGGTCACGGTCGACCTTAGTTTCCATCACCCGAGAGCTAGTCCGTTTTGTATTTTTTTTCCCATGGTCATTGGGGTAACCATAACAGTTTGGCCGGCCTGTAAAAAATCTATGTGTTAAAATATGCACTAAAGTAGGAAGGAGAAGAAAAGGTTTTTTTTTTTTCTGTGTTTGAAAGTGCACCTTAGTTTGATCATTTGTATTCCTTGCTTAAACTGCAGTCTTCAGCCTTTTTTTTTTCTCCTCTCCTCTTAACCTCTGAATGCTTGGGTTACACCCATTTGAAACATGGATCCACAGAGTTTAGTTGCGGGTTTGAATAACCTTGCGACAAAAGTACAGAACCTACAAGATTTTGTTATACGTGCTCCAATGTCTGAACCTAAGATTCCTCTGCCTGAATACTTTACCGGAGACAGATCCCGGTTTTTGAGTTTCAGAGAAAATTGCAAATTGTTTTTGTCTCTGAGATCTCACTCTGCTGGTGATCAGACTCAACAAGTTAAAATTGTTATTTCTCTACTGCGCGGCGACCCACAAAGTTGGGCATTTGCATTATCGCCAGGGGATCCTGCGTTGTTAAATGTAGATGCGTTTTTTCAGGCTTTGGGGTTGCTTTATGAAGAACCTAATTTGGAGATTTTGGCTGAGAAAGCCTTGATAGCTCTTTCCCAAGGGCAAGATGAAGCTGAGATATACTGCCAGAAATTCCGTAAATGGTCGGTGCTTACTAAATGGAATGAGTGCGCTTTAGCAGCTAATTTCAGAGAAGGTCTCTCTGATGCCGTGAAGGATGTCATGGTGGGGTTCCCTGTGCCTACAGGTCTGAATGATGCCATGAAATTGGCTATCCAGATTGATCGGCGTTTGCGGGAGCGCAAATCTGTGCACCATATGGCGGGGTCTTCTGAGGAAGAATCTGTGCACCATATGGTGGTATCTTCTGAGCAAAAACCTGTGCACCATATGGCGGTGTCTTCTGAGCAAAGACCTGTGCACCATTTGGCGGTGACCTCTGAAAAGGCATTGGAGCATATGCAATGCGATCGTGTTTTGTCTAGAGGCGAACGTCAAAATTACAGGCGCAAAAATGGATTGTGCTTCTACTGTGGAGATCCAGCTCATGTTATATCAGCATGCTCTAAACGTATAAATAAGGTTGATAAAAAGGTTGATAAATCTTTTTCTACAGGTACCTTGCAGTCAAAATTTCTTTTGTCCGTGACATTGATTTGTACCTTATCATCTGTGACTGTGAATGCTTATGTGGATTCTGGCGCCGCTCTGAGTCTCATGGATTGGTCCTTTGCCAAGCGTTGTGGGTTTGATTTGGAGCCGTTGGAAGTTTCTATTCCCCTGAAGGGTATTGATTCTACACCTTTGGCTAGCAATAAACCACAATATTGGACACAAGTGACTATGCGTCTTACCCCAGACCATCAGGAGATTATTCGTTTCCTTGTATTATATAACCTACATGATGTCTTAGTGCTTGGATTACCATGGTTACAGATTCATAATCCCGTCTTGGACTGGAAATCTATGTCTGTGTTGAGCTGGGGATGTCGGGGTATTCATGGGGATGCACCTTTGGTTCCTATTTCTTCATCTACTCCCTCTGAGATCCCAGCATTTCTGTCAGATTTTTATGATGTCTTTCAAGAGCCTAAAGTTGATTCTCTCCCTCCCCACAGAGAGTGTGACTGCGCTATTGAATTGATCCCCGGTAGTAAGTTTCCTAAGGGTCGCTTGTTTAATTTGTCTGTACCTGAACATACTGCTATGCGGGAGTATATCAGAGAATCCTTGGAAAAGGGTCATATTCGCCCCTCGTTGTCTCCACTAGGGGCAGGATTTTTCTTTGTAGGTAAAAAGGATGGTTCATTGAGACCTTGTATCGACTATCGACTTTTGAATAAGATTACAGTTAAATACCAGTACCCGTTACCTTTACTGACTGATCTGTTTGCTCGTATAAAGGGGGCTAAGTGGTTCACTAAGATCGATCTACGTGGTGCGTATAATTTGGTGCGGATTAAGCAGGGGGATGAGTGGAAGACCGCATTTAATACGCCTGAAGGCCATTTTGAGTATTTGGTAATGCCTTTCGGTCTCGCAAATGCTCCTTCCGTTTTTCAGTCCTTTATGCACGATATTTTCCGTGAATATCTGGATAAGTTTATGATTGTGTATTTGGATGATATTCTTGTTTTTTCGGAGGACTGGGAATCTCACGTTCAACAGGTCAGGAGAGTTTTTCAGGTTTTGCGAGCTAATTCTCTTTTTGTAAAGGGCTCAAAGTGTAGTTTTGGAGTTCAGAGAATTTCCTTTTTGGGATATATTTTTTCCCCTTCATCTATGGAGATGGACCCTGTCAAGGTCCAGGCTATTTGTGATTGGATGCAACCTACTTCTTTGAAGAGTCTGCAAAAGTTCTTGGGTTTTGCTAATTTCTATCGCCGATTTATAGCGGGTTTTTCTGCCATTGCTAAACCTTTGACTGATTTGACCAAAAAGGGTGCTGATGTTGCTAATTGGTCCTCTGCGGCTGTGGAGGCCTTTCAAGAGCTTAAGCGCCGCTTTTCTTCCGCTCCTGTGTTGCGCCAACCTGATGTGTTACTTCCGTTCCAGGTTGAGGTGGATGCTTCGGAGATCGGAGCAGGTGCAGTTTTGTCGCAGAAAGATCCTGACTGCTCAGTAATGAGACCATGTGCGTTTTTCTCCCGAAAGTTTTCGCCCGCTGAGCGAAATTATGATGTGGGAAATCGGGAACTTCTGGCCATGAAGTGGGCGTTTGAGGAGTGGCGTCATTGGCTTGAGGGTGCTAGACACCAGGTGGTGGTCCTCACTGACCACAAGAATCTAATTTATCTTGAGTCGGCCAGGCGTCTGAATCCTAGACAGGCGCGCTGGTCGTTGTTTTTCTCCCGATTTAACTTTGTGGTGTCATATCTGCCTGGGTCCAAGAATGTGAAGGCGGATGCCCTCTCTAGGAGTTTTGAGCCTGACTCGCCTGGTGATTCCGAACCTACCGGCATCCTGAAGGATGGGGTGATATTGTCAGCTGTCTCCCCAGACCTGCGGCGTTCTTTGCAGGAGTTTCAGGTGGATAGGCCTGATCGCTGTCCGCCTGGTAGACTGTTTGTCCCTGATGATTGGACCAGTAGAGTTATCTCGGAGGTTCATTCTTCCGCGTTGACAGGTCATCCTGGAATTTTTGGCACCAGGGATTTGGTGTCTAGGTCCTTCTGGTGGCCTTCTTTGTCTCGAGATGTGCGCATGTTTGTGCAGTCTTGTGATGTTTGTGCTCGGGCCAAGCCCTGCTGTTCTAGGGCCAGTGGGTTGTTGTTGCCCTTGCCTATTCCTAAGAGGCCTTGGACGCACATCTCTATGGACTTTATTTCTGACCTTCCGGTTTCTCGTAGGATGTCTGTCATCTGGGTGATTTGTGACCGTTTTTCCAAGATGGTTCATTTGGTACCTTTACCCAAATTGCCCTCCTCCTCTGAGTTGGTTCCTCTATTTTTTCAGAATGTGGTGCGTTTGCATGGTATTCCTGAGAATATAGTGTCTGACAGGGGTACTCAGTTTGTGTCTAGATTTTGGCGGACGTTCTGTGCCAGGATGGGTATCGATTTGTCTTTTTCGTCTGCATTCCATCCTCAGACTAATGGCCAGACTGAGCGTACTAATCAGACCTTGGAGACTTACTTGAGGTGTTTTGTGTCCGCTGATCAGGATGATTGGCTTGACTTTTTGCCATTGGCAGAGTTTGCCCTTAACAATCGGGCTAGTTCTGCCACTTTGGTTTCTCCATTTTTTTGTAATTCAGGGTTTCACCCTCGGTTTTCGTCCGGTCAATTGGAGTCTTCGGATTGTCCTGGAGTGGATGCTGTGGTTGATAGGATGCATCAGATTTGGGGACAGGTTGTGGACAATCTGAAGTTGTCCCAGGAGAAGACTCAACAGTTCACTAATCGTCATCGGCGTATTGGTCCTCGTCTTTGTGTTGGGGACCTGGTGTGGCTGTCTTCTCGATTTGTTCCTATGAAGGTCTCGTCTCCTAAGTTTAAGCCTCGGTTTATCGGCCCTTATAGGATTCTGGAGGTTCTTAATCCTGTGTCCTTTCGTTTGGACCTCCCAGCATCTTTTAATATCCATAATGTTTTCCATCGGTCATTATTGCGGAGGTATGAGGTACCGGTTGTTCCTTCTGCTGATCCACCTGCTCCTGTGTTGGTTGAGGGTGAATTGGAGTATGTGGTGGAAAAGATCTTGGACTCCCGTGTTTCCAGACGGAAACTTCAGTATCTGGTTAAGTGGAAAGGTTATGGCCAGGAGGATAATTCTTGGGTGACAGCATCCGATGTTCATGCTCCCGATTTGGTTCGTGCATTTCATAGTGCTCATCCAGGTCGCCCTGGTGGTTCTGGTGAGGGTTCGGTGCCCCCTCCTTAAGGGGGGGGTACTGTTGTGAATTCGGTTTGTGGGCTCCCCCGGTGGTCTGTTATGGTAGTGTCTCTTATGTGCCTTCCTCCATCTCTGATTACCTGTCGCCACCCTCTTGGGGAGTTTCCTATTTAAGGCTGCTTGGCTGTTAGTCACATGCCGGCCAACAATGTGCTAGTAGCATTCTGTTGCATTCACCTGCCTCAAGTTCCAGTTCAGCTAAGTTGAATTTTGTTTCTTGTTTTGCTATTTTTGTCCAGCTATCTGCAATGTGACTCTTCAGTGCTGGAAGCTCTTGTGGACAGAAAATTACTACTCCAGTGGCATGAGTTGTCACTGGAGTTTAAAGTAATTTCTGGATGGTGTTTTTGAATAGTGATTTTTAGGTCGACCGTGAAGTAACTCTTTCCTGTCCTTCTGCTATCTAGTAAGCGGACCTCACTGTGCTAAATCTGCTGTTCATCCTACGTATGTCATTTCCTCTGAACTCACCGTCAATATCTGTGGGGGCCTACTATCATCTTTTGGGGTTCCTCACTGGAGGTAAGGTAGGCCTGTATATTCCTCTTATAGGGGTAGTTAGATCTCCGGCTGGCGCGTGGTGTCTAGGGCATCGTAGGTACATCCCCCGGCTACTGTAAGTGTTGGGTCAGGTTCAGGTCACGGTCGACCTTAGTTTCCATCACCCGAGAGCTAGTCCGTTTTGTATTTTTTTTCCCATGGTCATTGGGGTAACCATAACAGAACACATTATGAATAGCAAACGATGCTGGGAGGTCCAAACGAAATGACACAGGGTTAAGGACTTCCAAAATCTTATAAGGACCGATAACCGAGGCTTGAACTTGGGAGAGGAGACCTTCATAGGAACAAAGCGAGAAGACAACCACACCAAGTCCCCAACGCGAAGTCGGGGACCCACAAAGCGACGGCGGTTGGCAAAGCGCTGAGCCTTCTCTTGTGACAGCTTCAAATTGTCCACCACATGATCCCAAATCTGATGCAACCTATCCACCACAAGATCCACTCCAGGACAGTCAGAAGGCTCCACCTGACCCGAGGAAAAACGAGGATGAAACCCCGAATTACAAAAAAAAGGCGAAACCAAAGTAGCAGAACTAGCCCGATTATTAAGGGCAAATTCGGCCAATGGCAAAAAAGCCACCCAGTTGTCCTGATCAGCAGAAACAAAACATCTTAAATAGGTTTCCAAGGTCTGATTAGTTCGCTCGGTCTGGCCATTCGTCTGAGGATGGAAGGCCGATGAAAAAGACAAATCAATGCCCATCTTAGCACAAAAGGTCCGCCAAAATCTAGACACAAACTGGGATCCTCTGTCGGAAACAATATTCTCAGGGATCCCGTGCAAGCGAACCACATTTTGAAAAAACAGCGGAACCAACTCGGAGGAGGAAGGCAACTTAGGCAAGGGCACCAAATGGACCATCTTAGAAAAACGATCACACACCACCCAGATGACAGACATTCTCTGAGAGACAGGGAGATCTGAAATAAAATCCATGGAAATGTGCGTCCAAGGCCTCTTCGGGACAGGCAAAGGTAACAGCAAACCACTGGCACGAGAACAGCAAGGCTTAGCCCGAGCACAAATTCCACAAGACTGCACAAAGGAACGCACATCCCACGGCAAGGAAGGCCACCAAAAGGACCTGGCCACCAAATCTCTGGTACCAAATATTCCAGGATGGCCTGCCAGCACCGAAGAATGAACCTCGGAAATAACTCTGTTGGTCCATCTATCTGGGACAAACAGTCTCTCCGATGGACAACGGTCAGGTCTATCCGCCTGAAACTCCTGCAGCACTCGTCGCAAATCTGGGGAGATGGCAGACAAAATCACCACTTCTATGAGGATAACAGCCGGCTCAGAATCTCCAGGAGAGTCAGGCACAAAACTCCTAGAAAGAGCATCAGCCTTCACATTCTTCGAACCAGGCAGGTACGAGACCACAAAATCAAAACGAGAGAAAAACAAAGACCAACGAGCCTGTCTAGGATTCAGCCGCTTGGCCGACTCGAGATAAATCAGATTTTTGTGATCAGTCAAGACCACCACACGATGCTTAGCTCCCTCGAGCCAATGTCGCCACTCCTCAAATGCCCACTTCATAGCCAACAACTCCCGATTTCCGACATCATAATTCCGCTCGGCAGGCGAAAACTTTCTTGAAAAGAAAGGACATGGCTTCATCACAGAGCCATCAGAGCTTCTCTGTGACAAAACAGCCCCCGCTCCAATCTCAGAAGCATCAACCTCGACCTGGAAAGGAAGAGAGACATCTGGCTGACATAAGACCGTAGCCGAGGAAAACCGGCGCTTCAGCTCCCGAAAGGCCTCCACAGCCGCAGGAGACCAATTAGTAACATCAGAACCCTTCTTGGTCAAATCCGTCAAAGGCTTAACAACACCAGAAAAATTAGCGATGAAGCGACGGTAAAAATTAGCAAAACCCAAGAACTTCTGAAGACTCTTAACAGATGTAGGCTGAGTCCAGTCATGAATAGCCTGAACCTTGACTGGGTCCATCTCAATAGTAGAAGGGGAAAAAATGAAACCCAAAAAAGAAACCTTCTGGACTCCAAAAAGACATTTTGAGCCCTTCACAAATAAAGCATTGGCACGCAGGACCTGAAACACCATCCTGACCTGCTTAACATGGGACTCCCAATCATCAGAAAAAACTAGAATATCATCCAGATACACAATCATAAATTTATCCAGATACTCGCGGAAGATGTCGTGCATGAAGGACTGAAAGACAGAAGGAGCGTTAGAAAGTCCAAAAGGCATCACCAAGTACTCGAAATGGCCTTCGGGCGTATTAAATGCAGTTTTCCATTCATCACCCTGCTTAATACGCACAAGGTTATACGCACCACGAAGATCTATCTTGGTGAACCAACTAGACCCCCTAATGCGAGCAAACAGATCAGATAACAATGGCAAAGGATACTGAAATTTGACCGTGATTTTATTTAGAAGGCGATAATCAATACAAGGTCTCAGGGAACCTTCCTTCTTAGCCACAAAAAAGAATCCCGCACCCAGAGGGGAGGAGGAGGGGCGAATAAGTCCTTTCTCCAAAGACTCCTTTATATAACTCCGCATAGCAGCATGCTCCGGCACTGACAAATTGAAAAGTCATCCCTTAGGAAACTTACTACCAGGAATCAAATTTATAGCACAATCACAATCCCTATGAGGAGGTAGAGAACTGAGTTTGGGCTCATCAAATACATCCTGGTAGTCCGACAAAAACGCAGGGTCTTCAGAAGGAGTGGATGAAGCAATTGACACCACAGGAGCGTCGCCATGAATTCCCTGGCAACCCCAACTTGACACAGACATTGCTTTCCAATCCAGGACTGGATTATGAGTCTGCAACCATGGCAGACCCAACACGACAACATCATGCAAATTATGCAGAACAAGAAAGCGAATCACCTCCTGATGAACAGGAGTCATGCACATGGTCACTTGCGTCCAGTACTGAGGTTTATTCATAGCCAATGGTGTAGCATCAATACCCCTCAGTGGAATAGGGAATTTTAAAGGCTCCAAAACAAAACCACAGCGCCGGGCAAATGACAAATCCATCAGGCTCAGTGCAGCACCTGAATCTACAAAAGCCATAACCGGGTAAGATGACAGGGAACAAATCAGGGTAACAGACAAAATGAACTTAGGCTGTAAAGTACCGATGGTGACAGATTTATCAATCTTTTTTGTGCGCTTAGAGCATGCTGAGATAACATGAGCTGAGTCACCACAGTAAAAGCACAACCCATTTTGCCGTCTATAATTTTGCCGTTCACTTCTGGTCAGAATTCTATCACATTTCATAGACTCAGGTGTCTGTTCAGAAGACACCGCCAAATGGTGCGCAGGTTTGCGCTCCCGCAAACGCCGATCAATCTGAATGGCCAGAGTCATTGACTCATTCAGACCTGCAGGCGTAGGGAACCCCACCATGACATTCTTAATGGCTTCAGAAAGACCCTTTCTGAAATTTGCAGCCAGGGCACACTCATTCCATTGAGTAAGCACGGACCATTTCCGAAATTTCTGGCAATACACCTCTGCTTCATCTTGCCCCTGAGAGAGGGCCAACAAAGCTTTTTCAGCCTGGTCCTCAAGATTAGGTTCCTCATAGAGCAATCCAAGGGCCAGAAAAAACGCATCCACACTGAGCAATGCAGGATCCCCTGGCGCCAATGCATAGGCCCAATCTTGAGGGTCGCCGCGCAAGAAAGAAATAATAATCTTAACTTGCTGAACGGAATCACCAGAGGAACGAGGTTTCAAAGAAAGAAACAATTTGCAATTGTTCTTAAAATTCAGGAACCTAGATCTATCTCCAGAAAACAACTCCGGAATAGGTATTCTAGGCTCTGACATAGGACTGTGAACAACAAAATCCTGAATACTTTGTACCCTTGCAGCAAGATGATCTATTCTGGAGGCCAAACTCTGGATATCCATGTCAGCAGCTGAACTCAGAGCCACACCGAGATTAAGAGGAGGAGAGAAGCTAGACACACAGCAGCTAGACACACGGCAGCAAAAAAAAAAAAAAAATTCCTCAAGGCTTCTCTTCTCCTGCTTCTGCCATGCAATTAACACTTTATGGCCGGCTGTACTGTTGTGATCCTAGTGGCAAGGATCGCAAGTTGACTAGCTAAGTAACTAAACCAACGACCAGCTCTGGGGAAGTGGTATCTGGATTGACCGCAACCTGATCCTATCCGCAAACAACTATAGGCAGCCGTGGAACGTTACCTGGAAATCCTAGACATCTCGTCACGGCCTGAGAAACTACCTATTCCTAGAGGGAAAGTTAAGTCCTTACTTGCCTCAGAGAAATGACCCCAAAGATATAGAAAAGCCCCCCACAAATATTAACGGTGAGTTAAGGGGAAAGCACAAACGCAGAGATGAAATATGAAGAAAAAATGTGGCACTCACCCAGGTATTGCTATTCAAGCAATACCTGGGTGAGTGCCACATTTTTTCTTCATATATCAATACGAGTGAACGCTTCCACCATTTTCTGTGATGCACCGCCATTGATATGCTTCAATCTGGAAAGTGTTAAAGGTCTATGTCTTCCAATCAAGTATTTAGCCTGTGAAGATTCATTAACCTAGTGCCGCACGAACCTGTTTCTGCTGCTTGCAGAGATGAAATAGATTTAGCAAATGAGGCCCGCTAACACTAGATAGCAGAAAATAGGAAGGGAGCTGTGCGGTCAATAGAAAACCCTAAGCAAAATATCCACGCAGAGATTGCTCGAGCCCCCACACCAACTAACGGTGCGGGGGAAGCAAATCCGTACCCCAGAGCTTACCAGCAGCAAGAACTCACATATTAGCAAGCTGGACTAAATCATACACTGAAATCATATTGCAGACTGATGAGCAAAAAATAATCAAACAGAAACTTATCTTCTCCAGAAGAGACTGAAAACGAAGATAATCAGGGGAGATCAGAATAGCACTGAATACATCGACAGCCGGCAACAAGTGGAGGTGAAGCAGAGCTAAATAGGAAACTCCCTAGTGCATAACGAGGCAGCTGATCCAGCCACAGATCCACAGGATAACAAACAAAGCCACCAGGGGGAGCCCAAAAACAAAACTCACACAATACCACCTGTGACCACAAGAGGGAGCCCGAAAACAGAGTTCACAACACACTGTACACCAGAGACACCACAAGAGACCTGCCCTAACACAATTGTCTAGCTGTCATAAATCAACCTTTGCCAAAGTTGATTTGATTTGCCTTACACTAGCCAATTTTTGTTTTTTTGGTCCAACACATCAACATCAAGAACTGACTTCTGCCTATTATATCCCACCCCATGACAGATACTACAGTTACAAGATAATCAATTATTCACGCCGCCTGGTATCAATGTTACGACTGATTATTGTATATAGGAAACCAGAGCTCCCTAGTAATATCCTTATAGAATAATCAGATATGGAAGCCTGAACCATTCTTTTAGTCTGTAAATGATGTTTCCAATTAAATTCCGCTCACCGTACTGTATATTATATTTTCATACATTCCTTGCCTTTTAATTTCAGAATTGTGCAGAAATTAATTAGAAAAACGATGTCAAATGCCTTCTGTAAGAACTGCGTACCAATGAATAGAAATTGCATAGTAGGTGATGGTATTAGGAAGTGCAAAGTGATGATCCATCCTGCTATGAGGAGAATAAAAGCGCTGTTTTCCATCCTCTAGAGTAATCTGTGCTGTTACTCAGTTTTCTAACATCTATTTAATGTGTCTTGACCTTAAAATGCTAGCTGGTCTCGATGATGTAGTACCATGCTGTAGCATTGACCTCTGCAGCTGTTCATTGAATTGGCCAGTTCAGCTCATAGAGCCACCTGAAGACATTTCTCATCTGCAGTGAGTTATTACTCCCTTACTGTAATAAGTGACTCATCCAGTTCCTGAGTTTTCACTTGTGATATAGATCATTGTTTTCCCTGAGGCCAGATCCTCTGTGTGCTGACACCAAAATAATATCCTGCAAGGATTTCGTTCTTTACCTTGCCCTCGTTGATCTAATGTATGGCACCTCCCGTTATTGGCATTCACTTTATGAGCTGATCAATAAGCATTCTATAAATCTTATATAATCTCAGGCATTGTCAGGTCTTTCTTATACAAAATACATTTTCTGTGCTTTGTGAGAGGAGGGATCAATCCAAGAGAACATGATTTGTACTTTAATGCTTCGAATAATGTTTAAACAATGTGTATTTGTCATAAATGATTTATGTTTTGTGCACCGTACTGTGCAAACGGTTTAGACAGGTGAGTAGAAAATACTGCAAAGTAATATTGTTAAAGATAAAGATGTGCTAATAGATTCTATTTATCAATATACAAAATTCAAAGTGAATGAACAAAAGATAAATCTAAATCAAATCAATATTTGGTGTGACCACCCTTTGCCTTCAAAACAGCATCCATTCTTCTAGGTACACTTGCACACAGCTTTTGAAGGAACTCAGTAGTGAGGTTGGTCCAAACATCTTGGAGAACTGACCAGAGATATTCAGTGGATGTAGACATGTGCAAATCCCCCTGTCTCTTCATGGAACTCACACAGACTCGATGATGTTGAGATCTTGCCTGTGTGGAGGCCATATCATTACCCCCAGGACTTCTTGATCTTAAGGCTGAACATAGTTCTTAAAGGTGGGGTCAAAAGTCAAACTAAATTTCATTCTAAATCCCTATCTACAGTATTTAGTGCATTCATTTAATAACTGGATCCCAATAGTTGCTGCCAGTTCTAGGTTGATGGCACTGCTGGACATCTTTTGATTTCAAAGTGAAGTATTTAATGTGTTTCATCTGCTGCACTAAGATATTTAACAACTAAAATTGAATGATAGGATTAATTCAGCACTGCCAGGGTTCAAAGATAGAAGATGAGAACAGTATTCAGAAATTCAGTGTATTTGTCGAAGCATTTCAAAGTACCAAACTACCAAACCACAGTGGCTTGTCCTGATGAAGCAGATTGGAACTTTGGAAGTTTGGAACGTTGACAAATAAACCAGGTAAATACTGCTGCCCTTTTTTGTGTTCATTCTTTAATTGTTGGAGGATTTTTATTCCTCTTTTTGTACCTTTTGCTTATAAGAAGAAATAGCAGAATTTGTGCAAGCCTACATCCACTGAAGACCTTTGGTTAATTTTCCAAGATGTTTTGAGCAACCTCCCCGCCGTGTTCATCTAAAACCTGCATGCAAGTTTAGCTAGAAGAATTGATGTTTTATGTTGTTTTAAAGGCAAAGGATTGTCACACCAAATATTTCGGATTTTGATGCATAAGGACAGTTTTCCTTTAGGGGTAATCTGTTGCTGATGAAACACTGATTTTAGGTAAACAGCAAAACACAGCCCAGAAAATAACAAATCACTGGAATCAAGCTCTATTCCACTACATCATCCTGCTCTCAGATTAAATAACAAAAACCTGCTGAAGAATTCCCTTTAAATATTTTAACAACTATAAATTTGCTTCTATTTGCCATTTCAAATTATAATTTAGTCCCCTTTGTTATTGCAGTTGCCTTTACATAATAGTATGGTAGAATGTCCTGGAGAAAAATTATAAAATCCATAAAGACATTTCTGGTGAGGGAACATATCACATTCACATTGAACATATGGGATTAATTTTAACTGGGAAAGTGAAAAAGAGCTGACACTTCAACCTCCATTGAAGTAGGCCCTCCTGTGGTGAATAGATAATTACAACAAGGGATCTGATGATAACTGGCCAACAAGCCTAGAATTCGTATACTCAGAGGCAGAGAAGTACAGGGGCTTGCTCTATTCAAAGGAACTATCTTAGACTCTTTGGAGCCAGCGGTCACTGATGAATATTGGGGTTTGCATCGATCTGATATTTATGTAAGATATATTTTTGGCATTGTAGCAAAGGGACAAACATAACACATTCACTCACATCACATCACTGTAAGGCCAGCCAAACACCTCCAACTTATTACACATGGATGATGCTATCTGTGCCTTCTTTCATCTCTATAGAAAGGTAAAATCATGTTAGGAAACATGACAACAATATCTCCCGCATGGGACCTTCCAGGGCGAAGCTATCCTGAAAGTTGGGGATCTCAAACTTCTAAAAGACCTATCACATTCCACGACCAGCCCCTCATATGAGTGCACCAAGAGGAAGAATGTGGATGTTACCTTCAAATAAAAAAACACAGAGTTTAGGTTTTTGTTAGCAGTTCTGGAAGACACAGTACCCTGTGGTTCTGTTCATTGCTCTAAGGAGTTGTTCTAAGGATTGCTTCCCTCCGCCAAGCTCTGAGCCATATCTGTTACACAGGTTTAGTAACTTTTCTTTTGTTATCTCCCTTTTACTCAGTGTGATTTTATATACCTTACTATTTTGTTCCCATTTTGTAACATCATTGTATATTTTTTATAAACACTGCCTACTTTTCTGTTCCTCCTGCTCTGTAAATTACACCCTTGAAGTGATACACTACCTGTAACAGGTGTGCAAATGGCCTTTATAAATGATGGTGGCAACTAGCAGTTCCTTTTGTTATTGTGGAGTTGAGTTGTCAGTGGTCTTATACATATATTCCATGCATTGGAATCGGAGGTGTACATACCATATCCTCACTGTGAGTTCCCCAATAACTGGCTTAGTACTGGAAACAGCAGCGGCCTCGTCCATCACTCAGTCAATGGCGTAATTGTCCTAATGATTGGAGGCAGCAGAATTGTTTCCACTGACAAATTGGTGGCAGCTGTGGGATCTGTGTGATCTCTAAGGTGTTCTCACTGACATAGGGCATGTACAGAATGCCACATTATATCTCTCTATATAATCTCTGATGCCCAAGGCACCACTTTGATGCAGTTTTTTATTACGGGAAGGGCATGTTTTACAGGGTAGTGATTCAAATACAAGTTATTTCTAGACCATACATAACAGTACATTGATTAAATGAAAGGCTTCATTTTACCCACTAAGCACTTTACAAAAATTATCTTAAACAATTACATTGGATCCTGTGCCAATCATGTGTACATTGGGATCCAGTGTTATCCCGTAATCTGAAAATAATTTGTCCATGACATATTCCACATACACATACTAACTGCTAAAACGTTTAACATATGTTTAACTCAGGGTTTCTCAAACTTATCTACTGAGGTCTCATCAGGCACACCAAGGCAATGCCTGGTCTCATCACCTGTGGTCAAAAATCATTGTAAAATAAAAAATAGTGCTCACTTAACCATTCATTTGCCCACTGAGCTCCATATAACATTTAAAAGTACAAAATTATGTTACTAAACCAGAGATTACTTCAGCCAAATAAAGGACTAGGAGACAAAAAAATTTTTGTGAAAACTGTCGCTTAATTGGGTCTCATCAACAACTCGCGGGAGCCTCATAGTTGGAGAACTGTTTAGCCCATGGCACCTATGGAATGCTTCAGGACTAAATATCCATTTCTTTTTTTTAAGAAATGTCTATAAAGCATGTAGCAAAACTGTGGTTTTAAGGTGGCCTTGTTTACCAGTTGACATTCTAGTTCTTTCTAAAAGACGTAGCAAAACCATGATAAAGATAGCATGTGAAAAAGCTCAAGAGTATCTGAGATGAGCACAGATTATGCAAATATTTATTAAATCACCACTATACTGGTCGTAGGATGGTAAAATTGAGTTTATAGACATCAGTCAATCTAAATACGAACTATAGTATAAAGCATGGTGGAGGACACAAGAGCAACCTTTGCTTTTCAGGAGACAGGAGGTAGATTTCAGAGGTGGGAAAATGAACTGGCATTTTCCCACGCTCCAGAGTTCTGCGCAGGTCAGGCTGTGAGGCAGCGCAGCTTCAGTGACGGCACCGCTAGTCTCTGAAGCTACGCTGGCAGTATCTCCTCATTCACTAGTGGTGTTCAGCCTGGGAGGTCGCATATTGGCACTGTCCTGGTTGAAAACTGTATATACCCCAGATATGGATTACGGCATGGGACACAGCGACGGTCAGGTATGGGTATATTGTTACTTTATTATTTTATCTTTATTACAGGAGAACGAGGGCGTCGCAGGAATTATGAGTACAATAAAGATGGGAAACTGTGGTGTGCTTGATTTCATTAAAATACTTTATTCTGGCTGTGTCTTTATTTAACCACTTAACAACTATTGGATTAGTAATGGATAGGTGTCTAATTGACACCTCTCCATTACTAAGTCATGGACTTGATGTCACCTTACAATACAAAGATGACATCAGCCCCACAACTATTACCCCACTTGCCACCACTACAGGGCAAGTGGGAAGAGCGAGGCTAAGTGCTGGAATTGGCGCATCTTACAGATGCGCCTTTTCTGGGGCGGCTGAGTGCTGATGTTTTTAGCTAGGGGGGCAATATCCATGGCCCCTTCCTAGGCTATTAATATCAGCCCGCAGCTTAGGCCAGGGTCACACTTGCGAGTGCAATGCGAGAAACTCACACGAGTCTCTCGCATCAATACCGGGCACTGCCATCGGCTCTTGGGAGCGGAGCATTCAGCTGCATAGAAATACATGCAGCCGCACGCCCCAGTCCCCAGTGCCGGTGGCAATGCCAGTATTGATGCGAGAAACTCGTGCGTTTCTCGCATTGCATTCGCAAGTGTGACCCCGGCCTTATTATTTTACTGGGGGCAAACATACAGATTGAGAAGGGGTTGTCAGAGTAGTGTACAACCCCTTTAAGTGAGCAAGCATTTTCGTTATCATCATGCAGTCTTTTAATAGAACAGAATGCTCTAAGTAGGTTTTTCAACAATGTCTTCATGTTTGAAGTACTATAAAAAAAATATATAAAAAAAATAGGACATGCTATTTCACATTTTGTACAGAGATAGTCCTGAACATTATGTAGAATTAAGAAATTATCGCCCTAGAAAGGATTACATGTGAATATAAAGTCAGATTTCAGAGTAAAAAAAGTTGGCAGTCATAAGGTCTTAGTTAAAAAAACAAACAAAACTAAAAATGGATAATGTTCTGACATGAAACATTGATTTGTATTCCTCTTTCTCTTTTGCACATCAGCTCTGACTTTATATTAGCTGCTATTGACTGCAATTTGCTTCATGTACTTTTTATCCAGTGAAATGAAGTGTAACATAAGCAAATGTAAATGTAGATGGAAACTGCAAGAGATTTAATTGATCCACTTTAATTTCTACCTTAGGAGCTGTGAGTCATTATTATTATAGGCAGAATCTCCTTTCATAGCAAAATGTCACTGCCATTGCCTAAAATTGCACCAGGCAGAATGATATGAATTGTAAGGAGACAATATGGTGTTTTGTAATGAAAGTCAATGTTGGTCCACTGCTGTCAAAATATATTGAGAAAATGATGAGGATTGATTATTGGGCCTGTTAAATTAAAAATAAATATGATCTTCAATGGTCGTCATTCAAGGAATTTCTGTCTCAGTCATTTATGAATAGGATATGCCATTAATGTCTGATAGTTGCCAGTCCTATCTCTGGGACCTGCACCTTTACATGGAGATGTGGCAGCATGTATGGGGCTCTCTCCATTCACTTCCATGGGAGCTCCAAAAAGAGGTGAGCAATTACGGGGATATATTACAAATAGGTAATTCAACATTGACATTGGTCATAAAACAATGTATTTTTTTATGGATATTCAGATCAGTCACATAAGAATAATTAGGTATCTTTTCAGGGACATACACAGATGTCCACCTAGGGCCATTTACTAAAGCAGCTGTGTCTTCTTCAGTGGGGTGAGGGGGAGTTTTGATGTATATATATATTGGAAATGTCACATGCTTGCCACTTTTTTCTCTGTTTCAAATGTCGGTGTTGAAAATCTGCACAGATTCTGAAATAGTTGCATGGCACGTCATGCGCGTCCTCCAGCTCCTGCTGGATTGCAGTAGTACAGACAGTATATTTTCTGCAGAGCTGGAGTCAAGTCAAGATAACATATTTTGTAATCAAAATTATTTGATTTTTAGCTATTTAGTAATAAATACTTTTCTATGGTCTTCCAAAAATCCAGAATATTTGATAATCCAAACCTATTCTGCACATACCCGGCCATTTTCGTATGCATTATTCAAAAATTCTTGATTCGATAAGTATCTTAGGCAGGGCCGGACTGGCCATCTGGCAATTCTGGCAAATGCCAGAAGGGCCTGTCTGGTCGTGGGCCACCGTGTTTGCTACATTGTTAACAGAATTGGTGTTCTCAAGACACCCACACTGTTAAGAGTTGTGACTGAGGTATCTTTAGAAATATTGGTCTTGTAGTAAATCTTGCTTTCCTCCATTCAGGGTAGTATTAGTAATATATCCCATCTGATGCTTGGGGACAGGGACAGAGTGGGCCTGTGTGATTTCAAATGCCAGGGCTGAATTTGAGCCCTAGTCCGTACCTGATCTGAGGACATCAACTATTAGGCTAGGGTCACACAATTGTCTTCTCACCATCCAGGAATATCGGTCTCATTAATCAGAATGGGATAAAAAGATTTCTCCAACTTCTCTACGCAGTCAATCATTGAAAATCAGACTATACTCGGATGTGCATGCTGCAATTTGTTGGCTTGTACATCTCGGTCCCAGGAAAATATCAGAGATGTCCACAGTTCCATAGAATAACATGGGTTCAAGTGCTGTCCATCAAAACCACAGATAGCACCGCCCGATTTAAACGGTCTTCTGCATGAGGTCTTAGCCTAAGCGAAAAGTGCATACATGGAGCAGCTCTTTCTCTCGAAGTCTCTACTGTCGTGTTCTTGTTCATTGACCATTTATTTTAGATGTGCAGTGGTTCATTTTCCCTATTGTGGGGCTGCAGAAAAACTAACACCTGCTGCCTCATTTCTCCTATTTTCTGTTATGCCGCTCTATGATGGAAACAGATCCTTTGTTTTACCCAAAACCAAAAATATTGTACCATTTTACTAAAAGGAGTAATTGATTAATTTCCTGGACACATAGTGATGAGTCTGGTGTATTTGGATCGCCCCCAGGCGCAGGGCAGTGGGGTACTCGGTACCGGGTCCCTCTGTCTCGGTTCTGGGGATGTCACGGTGGCCCGACCCGGTCCGTGGCCCTGCTAAGGGGCGCCCAATTAAAGGTGTAGTTTGTCAAGTGTTTGTGACGCCACCTGTGGTGTTTGGTCAGGGTGACCGACGCTGCTAGGGGTACGCTGGGGTGATGGAGTGGCAGCTAGATGTTATACCTTCCCACAGGTGAAGTATGTCCCCAGGGCTTCCATTGAAGAGTAGGTGGTAATGGTGGATGTTGTAAGGCGCGATGAATAATGAGGACACAAAGGTTGCAGTCTCTTTACCTTTTACTGAAGACTTCAGCATCCACAGTCCAGAGTACCGTTCACAGGGCAGGCAAAGTCCGGCCGGTCCGAAGGCACATCCAGAGTTCCCTTTGCAGGTGGAAATCAGTAGCCTTCCTACTAGCGCCTGTGTGTTGTAGTACCTCCCTGCTGAGCACCACGGGATAGTCCTCACAACTCTCGTGTATATTTCTGATGTTCTCTCTCCGTCCCCCAGATGGTATGGCTAGGACGACCCGTATGACGGGGTAGGCCTGGAGCTATTTTATAGAGACCCTAGAGATGCCCCTCTCCCACAATTTGCCTCCGTTGTCCTCATTAGGTTAAAGATCGGGCAGCCAACTTGGAATTAACTGTCCTGCCGTGTTTCGAAATAATGCGTAGAGCCAATTACTCCCTCGGTGTTCGGGCCACCGGCTACGCGTCTCAGAAGGATGTTGCCGGTCTTAAGGCAAGACTCCTCCCGGTATTATCTCCTTGTGCTGTGATCTCGTTTCTCACTTCTCCACAATATACTTCGCTTCTTGTCCTTTCTTAGGATGCTGCCGCAATGAGGTGCAGGCGCAGCTCCGTAACATTCTATCTCTTGCTATGTCTCTGTCAGGATCCCACCCCTGACAGGGACCTCTGTCTGCAGCTCAGATGTTCCTCCTTTTCTCTCCCTGTCTGCCTGACAGGTCTTCTCTGGGTCTCACCCAGGCAGCTTTCTAACTAACTTCCTATCCAACCCGTTTTACCTGAGTGTGAGGAGTGGCCTAATAGATAGAACCTTTTGCTCCCCCTGGTGGCCGGAGTGTGAAGTGTAGTGTGTGACTGTGATACCTGGTCAGGTGAACTCCTTTAGTACCATCAGACGTACCATCACTCCCCCTGGTGGGAGAGCGACAATACTGCAATGACCAGGACTCTGGGGCGCTGCACTCCCCCCCGTTAAATCCAGTACTCCCGGACTGGGAAAAGAAGAACAACAATACATGTTAGCAAAAGACATACAAAATTTTTGGAATGCTGTAAACAAGTAAATATAACAATGCTTCCCTTTATGGGAGGTGAGAACACTTGAACGTTGCAAACAAAAGCATATTTACATTGTGCTTATAATTTTTAAATAACACCTATTAATTAACTAACTATAAATAACTGTTATTACCCATACGGGTATGCTATCTACTAAGTGCAAATACAAAACAGTACTTTTCCTTTAAGGGCGTGTACCCACTAAAGGCATGCTATAAAACTCAAAAGTGCAAATTAACATTTCCTTTATTTCTCTCACTTTCACGTATGCAGGACTGTCTGTCTACCCCTACGGGCCTACTGCGTCTTTCTTTTAGCTTTTCTCTCAACAATTCTAATATTACTTTAACTTCGATTTTATTCAAGAACATTATAAGACATTTCTATTCCTAGCTAAATACTATCACTATGTAAAACATGATCACTGTCTAACTATTTAAGGCAACATTATCATGTTTCGACTACGTGCAACAAATGAACATCCCCTTTAAGAGGAAACCAAGTCTCTTCTGAAGTAGTGCAAACAATCAATTTGCAAGTCTGTTTAAAGCAAGAACTTCCGCGCTGTAATCAGGAACAGTCTCTTCAAAAAAGCTCTTCTTTTTGTAAAACCAGTAGGGAGCACCTTTAAGAAGGTGCAAACTATGTACATAGTTTGTACAACTGTTATTACCCATACGGGTATGCTATCTACTAAGTGCAAATACAAAACAGTACTTTTCCTTTAAGGGCGTGTACCCACTAAAGGCATGCTATAAAACTCAAAAGTGCAAATCAACATTTCCTTTATTTCTCTCACTTTCACGTATGCAGGACTGTCTGTCTACCCCTACGGGCCTACTGCGTCTTTCTTTTAGCTTTTCTCTCAACAATTCTAATATTACTTTAACTTCGATTTTATTCAAGAAAATGGAACACCGTGGAAAGAACTTCCGCGCTGTAATCAGGAACAGTCTCTTCAAAAAAGCTCTTCTTTTTGTAAAACCAGTAGGGAGCACCTTTAAGAAGGTGCAAACTATGTACAGCAACAGTTTGTGATCATGCGCAGTTCATGATTCAGCAGTTCTTTTTAAAATAAACTTATTTATGATGGAAATGTTCCTCCTCTACTGCTCACATTGGTTGATGGTCTGCGCACGGTGAGAGCTGGGCTGTGCTCTCCTCATAAATACACAGGACTTACAGTTAGGTCCATATATATTTGGACAGAGACAACATTATTCTAATTTTGGTTCTAGACATTACCACAATAAATTTTAAACAAAACGATTCAGATGCAGTTGAAGTTCAGACTTTCAGCTTTCATTTGAGGGTATCCACATTAAAATTGGATGAAGGGTTTAGGAGTTTCAGCTCCTTAATATGTGCCACCCTGTTTTTAAAGGGACCAAAAGTAATTGGACAGATTAAATAATTGTAAATAAAATGTTCATTTCTAGTACTTGGTTGAAAATCCTTTGTTGGCAATGACTGCCTGAAGTCTTGAACTCATGGACATCACCAGACGCTGTGTTTCCTCCTTTTTGATGCTCTGCCAGGCCTTCACTGCAGTGGTTTTCAGTTGCTGTTTGTTTATGGGCCTTTCTGTCTGAAGATTAGTCTTTAACAAGTGAAATGCATGCTCAATTGGGTTCAGATCAGGTGACTGACTTGGCCATTCAAGAATATTCCACTTCTTTGCTTTAATAAACTCCTGAGTTGCTTTGGCTTTATGTTTTGGGTCATTGTCCATCTGTAGTATGAAACGACAACAAACCAGTTTGGCTGCATTTGGCTGGATCTGAGCACACAGTATGTCTCTGAATACCTCAGAATTCATTTGGCTGCTTCTGTCCTGTGTCACATCATCAATAAACACTAGTGACCCAGTGCCACTGGCAGCCATGCATGCCCAAGCCATCACACTGCCTCCGCCGTGTTTTACATATGATGTGGTATGCTTTGGATCATGAGCTGTACCACGCCTTCGCCATACTTTTCTCTTTCCATCATTCTGGTAGAGGTTGATCTTGGTTTCATCTGTCCAAAGAATGTTCTTCCAGAACTGTGCTGGCTTTTTAGATGTTTTTTAGCAAAGTCCAGTATAGCCTTTTTATTCTTGATGCTTATGAGTGGCTTGCACTGTGCAGTGAACCCTCTGTATTTACTTTCATGCAGTCTTCTCTTTATGGTAGATTTGGATATTGATACGCCGACCTCCTGGAGAGTGTTGGTCACTTGGTTGGCTGTTGTGAAGGGGTTTCTCTTCACCATGGAGATTATTCTGCGATCATCCACCACTGTTGTCTTCCGTGGGCGCCCAGGTCTTTTTGCATTGATGAGTTCACCAGTGCTTTCTTTCTTTCTCAGGATGTACCAAACTGTAGATTTTGCCACTCCTAATATTGTAGCAATTTTTCAGATGTTTTTTTTTCTGTTTTCGCAGCTTAAGGATGGCTTGTTTCACCTGCATGGAGAGCTCCTTTGACCGCATGTTTACTTCACAGCAAAACCTTCCAAATGCAAGCACCACACCTCAAATCAACTCCAGGCCTTTTATCTGCTTAATTCAGAATGACATAATGAAGGGATTGCCCACACCTGTCCATGAAATAGCCTTGGAGTCAATTGTCCAATTACTTTTGGTCCCTTTAAAAACAGGGTGGCACATGTTAAGGAGCGGAAGCTCCTAAACCCTTCATCCAATTTTAATGTGGATACCCTCAAATGAAAGCTGAAAGTCTGAACTTCAACTGCATCTGAATTGTTTTGTTTAAAATTCATTGTGGTAATGTCTATAACCAAAATTAGAAAAAGGTTGTCTCTGTCCAAATATATATGGACCTAACTGTATATCTACTGCAGACAATCAAGGTATGTGCACACGTTCCATATTTGCAGCAGATTTTTCTCCACCAAAAACTAGAATGTTGTCATAAACAATGTGCTTATATCACATTTTTGTCTCTTTTCCATGCGTTTTGGATGCGTTTTTACTTATGTTTCATCCCATTCATTTGAGTGGATGAAAATTGCTGCAAAAACTAAAAAAAAGCATGTGCATGACAATTCATAAATCTCATTCACCTTGCATGAACTGTAAAGTGCAGTGTTTTTTACCCTTGCAAAAATGCTAAACACGCGCATTATATGTGAGCAGGCAGTTTTTTTTCTGCTGTTTTGGCCAACTGGTGAAGTAATGTGAGCTGTCTGATATTTGTTCCACTTTAACCCCTTTGCCCGAAGCCTGTTTTCACCTTCCTGACCATGCCAAATTGTGCAATTCTCACCAGTATCACAATAAGGGCTCCTACCCACTTGCGCGAGACTCAGACGAGTCTCGCACGGCAATACCCAGCTCTGCACCTGGCACAGAGGAGCGAAGAGTGCGGCTGCATGTATGCCTATGCGGCCGCACGCTCCGATCTGAGTGCTGCCGGGTATTGCTGTACAAGACTCATCCGAGTCTCACGCAAGTGAGTAGGAGCCCTAAGAGGTAATGACTCTGGACCATTTAATGCATCCTAGTAATTCTGAGACTGTTTTTCATGACACACTGTACTTTATGCTAGTGGTAAATTTAGGTTGACATTTTTGATGTTTATTTGTGAAGATATCGGAATTGTGGTGAAAATTTGGAAAATTTCGCAATTTTCAAAATTTCAATTATCATATTCTTATACCAGTTAATCATACTGCACAAAATAATTTATAAAAAACATTTTACATATGTCTACTTTACATCAGCATCATTTTTGAATGATATTTTTTTGTTAGGAAGTTAGAAAGGTTAAAAGTCCATCAGCGTTTTCTCATTTGTCCAGCAACAATTTCCTAAATTATTTTTAAAGACCACATCACATTTAAAGTGGCAGAAAATACCCAAAAGTGACACCATGACACCATTTAAAAACTCCACCGCTCACAGTGTTCAAAACCAGATTCAAGAAGTTTATTAACCCCTAAGATGCCTCACAGGAATTAAAGCATTGTGGAAAAAAAAATAGCATTTTAGTTTTTCCCACAAAAATGTTCATTTGGCCCCAAATTTTGCATTTCTACAATGGCAACAGGAGAAAATAAACCCTACAATTTGTTGTGCAATTTCCCCTGAGTACAGCGAAACCCCATATGTGGTGGAAAACTCTTGTTTGTGCACACATCACAGCTTGGAAGATAAGGAGCACCAACTGAAATAGTACCCGGATGATGTCATATTTGATAGCCCCTGACATGCCAAAACAGGAGAAACCCTCACAAGTGAGCTCCATTATGGAAACTACACGTCTTAAGGAATTCATTTAGTGGTGCAGTGCAAATTTTTAACCCTTAGGCGATTCACAGAATTGCATAGCATTGGGCTGAGTCAATAGAAAATTATAATTTTTTCCACTAAAATGTTGCTTTGGCCCCAAGTTTTCAATTTTCAAAAGGGATAATCTGAGAAAATGAACAGTACAATTTGTTGTGCAATTTATCCTGAGAGTGCCAATAGTCCATATGTGATCAAAAACTACTTTTGAAGCACAGTGCAAAGCTCAGAAGGGACGTAGCAACATATTATAGTTCAGATTTTGCTGGAAAGGTTTGAGGGTGCCATGTCACATTGACAAAGACCCTGAGATGCCAGAACAGCAGAGCCCCAAATAAGTGACCTTACTTTACAAGCAAAATCTCTCAATTAATTCATCTAGGGGTGCAGTGAGCATGTTGACACAACAGGTGTGCCACAAAATTTTATACCATTGGGCAGTGAAGAAGGAATAAAATTTGTTTTAGCCCCAGATTTAACATTTTCACATAAGAAATGGGGGAAAATAGCACCAACATTTGTCACACAGTTTCAGCTGAATATGGCAATACCCCACATGTGGCTGTACTGTACTGCTTAGCCACACAGTAAGACTCAGAATGGAAGGAGCTCTGTTTGACTCTTGGAGAACAAATTATCGTAGAATAGTTTGTGGACTCCATATCAAGAGCCCCTAAGTACCAGAGGAGCAAACTCCCCCACTCCAGTGCCCCATTTTGGAAATTAAACCCCTACCCTCCGGAAATTTATCTACAGGTGTAGTCATGATGATTTTGACTCCATTAGTATTTTTCAGAAAGAAGCAGTAGTAAATGTTGCTTAGTGAAAATTGTAAATCTGACATCCATTGTAGCACCCGTACATTGTAGTGCCCACACATTGTAGTGTTCAGCTCGTGCTTTTGGAGACATGGACCCCGTAAACTAAATGGGCTCTCATTAGGGTTGAGCGACTTTCATTTTTTTAAGATCGAGTAGGGTTTTGGGAAACCCGATTTTGTCCAGAGTCGAGTCGAGTGCAGTCGGCCGATTATCGCTAAAAGTCGGGGATCGACCGAAACACGAAACCCAATGCAAGTCAATGGGGAAGCATAGTCGGCAGTGAGTGGAGGCCAGGAAAACACCTACAGTGCCCATTTTAATGCCAAAAACATCCATTCTTGTTTCTGAAGCTTGCCAATCTTAATTAACTGTATAATAATAGTTGGGCATAGGGAATTGGGTGAAAGTTGTGGGGGGAGTAGGGCTGGCTCAAGTTTTTCGTGGGCCCAGGAAATGCGGACTACGTCACGGCGGTGTTGCAGGGAAAGGTAAGTATTTAAAAGTTGCAAGTGCTGTGATCCTGAGCAAGCAGGGGGGGGGCCCACTCGTTCGCATTGCCACTGGCACAGGGCCCCTCAAAGTACGGCGGTGTGTTTGCATGGCGGGGGCGCCTCCCACCAGCAGCGACACTTTTGCGTACTCTGAGGGGCCCTGTGCCAGTGACGTCGCCAACGAGTATGCCCCCCCACCTGATGAAGGAACCTGCACTTTCATCTGCACCTTCCTCTTTGTCCCTGTGTAAGGTGGTATAACATGCGGGAAGGGGAACCTTACTTTCAGCAGGGACAGATTCTGGCTGTGTAGAGTACAAGGGGAATGTAGTGGTCTAGGTCAATGTACCAGCAGACTCATTTAGCAGTGGCTGGGCAATGGGCAGGATGAGGAGGAAACAGATATAGGGCCAAAGAATAAAGTAGGCTACATGCAGTTCAAAATTGGTAACAGGACTAAACAGGCGGCATTGCTTTGTTCAGTGGAGTAGCAAACCCAAGAGCAGCAGACACTGTTTCAAGGGCCTAACCACACTAGTAGGCCAAATGCAGTTTAATATCTGATAGTATAGGGCGAAAGCCAGAATGTGGAAGCTCAGCTTTGTTCAGTTGAGGACAACACCAGGGAGGGGCAGACACCTTTAGTAGGCCGGAAAAGCCTATTGCATTTTTTAAAATGGTAATTTGGAGCAGAAGGTTGAAGCTCAGCTTTATTTACTTGAGGGCAACACCAGGGAGGGGCAGAAGCCGTTAGTAGGCCCTAACCACCATTTTTTTTTTTTAAACCACATAATGAGAGCCGGAAGGTTGAAGCTCAGCTTTATTTAGTTGAGGACAACACCAGGGAGGGGCACACAGACAGACACCTTTAGTAGGCCTGAAAAGCCTATTGCATTTTTCAAAATGGTAATTTGGAGCAGAAGGTTGAAGCTCAGCTTTATTTAGTTGAGGGCAACACCAGGGAGGGGCAGAAGCCGTTAGTAGGCCCTAACCACCATTTTTTTTTTAAAACCACATAATGAGAGCCGGAAGGTTGAAGCTCAGCTTTGTTCAGTTGAGGACAACACCAGGGAGGGGCAGACACCTTTAGTAGGCCGGAAAAGCCTATTGCATTTTTTAAAATGGTAATTTGGAGCAGAAGGTTGAAGCTCAGCTTTATTTAGTTGAGGGCAACACCAGGGAGGGGCAGAAGCCGTTAGTAGGCCCTAACCACCATTTTTTTTTTTTAAACCACATAATGAGAGCCGGAAGGTTGAAGCTCAGCTTTATTTAGTTGAGGACAACACCAGGGAGGGGCACACAGACAGACACCTTTAGTAGGCCTGAAAAGCCTATTGCATTTTTTAAAATGGTAATTTGGAGCAGAAGGTTGAAGCTCAGCTTTATTTAGTTGAGGGCAACACCAGGGAGGGGCAGAAGCCGTTAGTAGGCCCTAACCACCATTTTTTTTTTTAAAACCACATAATGAGAGCCGGAAGGTTGAAGCTCAGCTTTATTTAGTTGAGGACAACACCAGGGAGGGGCACACAGACAGACACCTTTAGTAGGCCTGAAAAGCCTATTGCATTTTTTAAAATGGTAATTTGGAGCAGAAGGTTGAAGCTCAGCTTTATTTACTTGAGGGCAACACCAGGGAGGGGCAGAAGCCGTTAGTAGGCCCTAACCACCATTTTTTTTTTTTAAACCACATAATGAGAGCCGGAAGGTTGAAGCTCAGCTTTATTTAGTTGAGGACAACACCAGGGAGGGGCACACAGACAGACACCTTTAGTAGGCCTGAAAAGCCTATTGCATTTTTCAAAATGGTAATTTGGAGCAGAAGGTTGAAGCTCAGCTTTATTTAGTTGAGGGCAACACCAGGGAGGGGCAGAAGCCGTTAGTAGGCCCTAACCACCATTTTTTTTTTAAAACCACATAATGAGAGCCGGAAGGTTGAAGCTCAGCTTTGTTCAGTTGAGGACAACACCAGGGAGGGGCAGACACCTTTAGTAGGCCGGAAAAGCCTATTGCATTTTTTAAAATGGTAATTTGGAGCAGAAGGTTGAAGCTCAGCTTTATTTAGTTGAGGGCAACACCAGGGAGGGGCAGAAGCCGTTAGTAGGCCCTAACCACCATTTTTTTTTTAAAACCACATAATGAGAGCCGGAAGGTTGAAGCTCAGCTTTATTTAGTTGAGGACAACACCAGGGAGGGGCAGAAGCCGTTAGTAGGCCCTAACCACCATTTTTTTTTTTAAAACCACATAATGAGAGCCGGAAGGTTGAAGCTCAGCTTTATTTAGTTGAGGACAACACCAGGGAGGGGCAGAAGCCGTTAGTAGGCCCTAACCACCATTTTTTTTTTAAAAACCACATAATGAGAGCCGGAAGGTTGAAGCTCAGCTTTATTTAGTTGAGGACAACACCAGGGAGGGGCACACAGACAGACACCTTTAGTAGGCCTGAAAAGCCTATTGCATTTTTTAAAATGGTAATTTGGAGCAGAAGGTTGAAGCTCAGCTTTATTTAGTTGAGGGCAACACCAGGGAGGGGCAGAAGCCGTTAGTAGGCCCTAACCACCATTTTTTTTTTTTAAACCACATAATGAGAGCCGGAAGGTTGAAGCTCAGCTTTATTTAGTTGAGGACAACACCAGGGAGGGGCACACAGACAGACACCTTTAGTAGGCCTGAAAAGCCTATTGCATTTTTTAAAATGGTAATTTGGAGCAGAAGGTTGAAGCTCAGCTTTATTTAGTTGAGGGCAACACCAGGGAGGGGCAGAAGCCGTTAGTAGGCCCTAACCACCATTTTTTTTTTAAAACCACATAATGAGAGCCGGAAGGTTGAAGCTCAGCTTTATTTAGTTGAGGACAACACCAGGGAGGGGCAGAAGCCGTTAGTAGGCCCTAACCACCATTTTTTTTTTTAAAACCACATAATGAGAGCCGGAAGGTTGAAGCTCAGCTTTATTTAGTTGAGGACAACACCAGGGAGGGGCACACAGACAGACACCTTTAGTAGGCCTGAAAAGCCTATTGCATTTTTCAAAATGGTAATTTGGAGCAGAAGGTTGAAGCTCAGCTTTATTTAGTTGAGGGCAACACCAGGGAGGGGCAGAAGCCGTTAGTAGGCCCTAACCACCATTTTTTTTTTAAAACCACATAATGAGAGCCGGAAGGTTGAAGCTCAGCTTTATTTAGTTGAGGACAACACCAGGGAGGGGCAGAAGCCGTTAGTAGGCCCTAACCACCATTTTTTTTTTAAAACCACATAATGAGAGCCGGAAGGTTGAAGCTCAGCTTTATTTAGTTGAGGACAACACCAGGGAGGGGCAGAAGCCGTTAGTAGGCCCTAACCACCATTTTTTTTTTTAAAACCACATAATGAGAGCCGGAAGGTTGAAGCTCAGCTTTATTTAGTTGAGGACAACACCAGGGAGGGGCACACAGACAGACACCTTTAGTAGGCCTGAAAAGCCTATTGCATTTTTCAAAATGGTAATTTGGAGCAGAAGGTTGAAGCTCAGCTTTATTTAGTTGAGGGCAACACCAGGGAGGGGCAGAAGCCGTTAGTAGGCCCTAACCACCATTTTTTTTTTAAAACCACATAATGAGAGCCGGAAGGTTGAAGCTCAGCTTTATTTAGTTGAGGACAACACCAGGGAGGGGCAGAAGCCGTTAGTAGGCCCTAACCACCATTTTTTTTTTAAAACCACATAATGAGAGCCGGAAGGTTGAAGCTCAGCTTTATTTAGTTGAGGACAACACCAGGGAGGGGCAGAAGCCGTTAGTAGGCCCTAACCACCATTTTTTTTTTTAAAACCACATAATGAGAGCCGGAAGGTTGAAGCTCAGCTTTATTTAGTTGAGGACAACACCAGGGAGGGGCACACAGACAGACACCTTTTGTAGGCCTGAAAAGCCTATTGCATTTTTCAAAATGGTAATTTGGAGCAGAAGGTTGAAGCTCAGCTTTATTTAGTTGAGGGCAACACCAGGGAGGGGCAGAAGCCGTTAGTAGGCCCTAACCACCATTTTTTTTTTAAAACCACATAATGAGAGCCGGAAGGTTGAAGCTCAGCTTTATTTAGTTGAGGACAACACCAGGGAGGGGCAGAAGCCGTTAGTAGGCCCTAACCACCATTTTTTTTTTTAAAACCACATAATGAGAGCCGGAAGGTTGAAGCTCAGCTTTATTTAGTTGAGGACAACACCAGGGAGGGGCAGAAGCCGTTAGTAGGCCCTAACCACCATTTTTTTTTTTAAAACCACATAATGAGAGCCGGAAGGTTGAAGCTCAGCTTTATTTAGTTGAGGACAACACCAGGGAGGGGCACACAGACAGACACCTTTAGTAGGCCTGAAAAGCCTATTGCATTTTTTAAAATGGTAATTTGGAGCAGAAGGTTGAAGCTCAGCTTTATTTAGTTGAGGGCAACACCAGGGAGGGGCAGAAGCCGTTAGTAGGCCCTAACCACCATTTTTTTTTTTTAAACCACATAATGAGAGCCGGAAGGTTGAAGCTCAGCTTTATTTAGTTGAGGGCAACACCAGGGAGGGGCAGAAGCCGTTAGTAGGCCCTAACCAAAGTTGAAGGCCAAATGCAGTTTAATTTCTGATACTATAGGCCGAAAGCCAGAAGGTGGAAGTTCCGATTTAGACAGTGGAGGACAATTTGAATTAGGGACTGCAGACAGACTTAGTAGGCTGTCCCCTGTGGACCATGCATCCACCACATTAACCCATTGCGCCGTAATGGACACGTAATCTTCCGTGGCCATGCCTACAGGTCCATGCGTCTGTTGTCAGGTGCACCTTTGTACTCACAGATTGCCAGAGTGCATGGACAATGCGGTCTTCTACATGCTGGTGGAGGGTTGGGATGGCTTTTCTCGCAAAAGAAGTGTCGACTGGTTAGCTTGTAGCGTGGTACAGCGTAGTCCATCATGGCCTTATTAATAGTAAATAAAATATATAACTAGGCTCTATGAACTTTTAAATAGGTTCCAGGGGTACACGGGCAGCATTGGTGTGGTCAGTGGAGGAGTATTGCAAGTAGGGGCTGCAGACAGGCTATCAAAGGCCTAAAATAACAAACAGTAGGCAGTCATGGCAGTTTTACATCGGTTACATGGATACACAGGCAGGCACTCCAGGCAGCATTGTGGTCAGTGGAGGAGTATTGCAAGTAGGGGCCGCAGACAGGCTATCAAAGGCCTAAAATAACAAACAATAGGCTCATGGCAGTTTTACAGCGGTTACATGGATACACGGGCAGGCAGCTTGGTGGTCAGTGGAGGAGTATTTAAAGTAGGGACCGCAGACAGGCTTCAAAGGCCTAACATAAGAAAATGGGCTGGCTGTAGGCACTTTATAATTGGTTCCAGGGGTACACGGGCAGCAGTGGTCTGGTCAGTGGAGGAGTATTTAAAGTAGGGACCGCAGACAGGCTATCAAAGGCCTAACATAACAAACAATAGGCTCATGGCAGTTTCACAGCGGTTACATGGATACACGGGCAGGCAGCTTGGTGGTCAGTGGAGGAGTATTGCAAGTAGGGGCTGCAGACAGGCTATCAAAGGCCTAAAATAACAAACAGTAGGCAGTCATGGCAGTTTTACATCGGTTACATGGATACACAGGCAGGCACTCCAGGCAGCATTGTGGTCAGTGGAGGAGTATTGCAAGTAGGGGCCGCAGACAGGCTATCAAAGGCCTAAAATAACAAACAATAGGCTCATGGCAGTTTTACAGCGGTTACATGGATACACGGGCAGGCAGCTTGGTGGTCAGTGGAGGAGTATTTAAAGTAGGGACCGCAGACAGGCTTCAAAGGCCTAACATAAGAAAATGGGCTGGCTGTAGGCACTTTATAATTGGTTCCAGGGGTACACGGGCAGCAGTGGTCTGGTCAGTGGAGGAGTATTTAAAGTAGGGACCGCAGACAGGCTATCAAAGGCCTAACATAACAAACAATAGGCTCATGGCAGTTTCACAGCGGTTACATGGATACACGGGCAGGCAGCTTGGTGGTCAGTGGAGGAGTATTGCAAGTAGGGGCTGCAGACAGGCTATCAAAGGCCTAAAATAACAAACAGTAGGCAGTCATGGCAGTTTTACATCGGTTACATGGATACACAGGCAGGCACTCCAGGCAGCATTGTGGTCAGTGGAGGAGTATTGCAAGTAGGGGCCGCAGACAGGCTATCAAAGGCCTAAAATAACAAACAATAGGCTCATGGCAGTTTTACAGCGGTTACATGGATACACGGGCAGGCAGCTTGGTGGTCAGTGGAGGAGTATTTAAAGTAGGGACCGCAGACAGGCTTCAAAGGCCTAACATAAGAAAATGGGCTGGCTGTAGGCACTTTATAATTGGTTCCAGGGGTACACGGGCAGCAGTGGTCTGGTCAGTGGAGGAGTATTTAAAGTAGGGACCGCAGACAGGCTATCAAAGGCCTAACATAACAAACAATAGGCTCATGGCAGTTTCACAGCGGTTACATGGATACACGGGCAGGCAGCTTGGTGGTCAGTGGAGGAGTATTGCAAGTAGGGGCCGCAGACAGGCTATCAAAGGCCTAAAATAACAAACAATAGGCTCATGGCAGTTTTACAGCGGTTACATGGATACACAGGCAGCTTGGTGGTGAGTGGAGGAGTAGTGCAAGGAGTGTCTGTCCCAGTACTCCCAAAATATAAATAGATGTTAATGTCTCGCAAAACAACCAAAACAAAAAAAAAAGGTGGCATACTTAGGTACAGGGGTGGGCTCATCTACTGAGTTTCTGACATAGTAATTTGGCAGTAACTATTTAATGGTGCCAATATAGGACACAGACACAGACTACTTTAAGTTGCATCATAGATGTCTACAAATTTGTATTGTCAGTGCCAGACATTGAATGATGTCAGCGAATAGACTAAAGATTGGTGGAGCTGTGCGACATAATTTTGCACGTGGTAGAGCACATTTTGAGCTGGGGTAGGGGGGAACTCTCTTGAGGCCGGCGGGACCGCCCCAGGGCCCCTCATGTTACAACGGTGTGTCTGACGTTGGGTGCGCACCACCACCGCCAGAGACACTACATTGTACTATGAGGGACCCAGTAGCAATGCCGTCAACCAAAAGCGAGCACACCCACCTCTTCAGACAAACAGCAGTCTCACGGGTGCTTGCGCCAAGTCGCGATACCACGGCCCCGTGTGGGGAGTTTTGCCATTTAGGGAGGTGTAAACATGTCGTATGCTGTACAATCAGCTGCAGCAAATTAGACATTAGAAAAGTAATTCACAGGCAAGAGCTTTTCATAGGAAAGCTAGGTGTCGGCCGGGCAAGGTGGGGCAAAAGATTTCGAAATCCAGTTGTGGTTCATTTTAATGAATGTTAGATCGTCAACATTTTGGGTAGCCAGACGAGTCCTTTTTTCGGTTAATATTGAACCTGCAGCACTGAATACTCTTTCTGATAGGACACTTGCTGCCGGGCAAGCAAGCTCCTGCAATGCATATTCTGCCAATTCTGGCCAGGTGTCTAATTTGGAGGCCCAGTAATCAAATGGGAATGACGGTTGAGGGAGAACATCGATAAGGGATGAAAAATAGTTAGTAACCATACTGGACAAATGTTGTCTCCTGTCACTTTCAATTGATGCAGCAGTACCTGTCCTGTCTGCGGTCATAGCAAAATCACTCCACAACCTGGTCAGAAAACCCCTCTGTCCAATGCCACTTCTGATGTGTGCACCCCTAACACTCCTAGTCTGCTGCCCCCTGGAGCTCGTGTGAGAACGATCACGTGCGCTGTGTGCTGGGAATGCCTGAAGCAAACGGTCAACAAGAGTTGATTGTTTGGTTGCTAATATTAGTTCCAAGTTCTCATGTGGCATAATATTTTGCAATTTGCCTTTATAGCGTGGATCAAGGAGGCAGGCCAACCAGTAATCGTCATCGTTAGGGTTGAGCGAAACGGGTCGATCATTTTCAAAAGTCGCCGACTTTTGGCTAAGTCGGCGTCTCATGAAACCCGATCCGACCCCTGTGCTTGTCGGCCATGCGGTACGCGACTTTCGCGCCAAAGTCGCGTTTCAATGACGCGAAAAGCGCCATTTCTCAGCCAATGAAGGTGAACGCAGAGTGTGGGCAGCGTGATGACATAGATCCTGGTCCCCACCATCTTAGAGAAGGGCATTGCAGTGATTGGCTTGCTGTCTGCGGCGTCACAGGGGCTATAAAGGGGCGTTCCCGCCGACCGCCATCTTACTGCTGCTGATCTGAGCTTAGGGACAGGTTGCTGCCGCTTCGTCAGAAGCAGGGAGAGCGTTAGGCAGGGTCCACTAACCACCAAACCGCTTGTGCTGCAGCGATTTCCACTGTCCAACACCACCTTCGGTGTGCAGGAACAGTGGAAGCTATTTTTTTTTTTTTTTCCCCTCAGCGCTGTAGCTCATTGGGCTGCCCTAGAAGGCTCCGTGATAGCTGTATTGCTGTGTGTACGCCACTGTGGAAACCAACTGCTTTTTTCAAAGCACATATCCTCTTGTTCCTTCCTTTCTGCACAGCTATCTTTTTTGTTTGTCCACACTTTTTATTTAATTTGTGCATCAGTCCACTCCTATTGCTGCCTGCCATACCTGGCTTACATTACTGCAGGGAGATAGTAATTGTAGGACAGTTTTTTTTTTTTTTTGTTTTTTTTTTGTGGGAGATTAAGATTGGCATTTCTGCTACAGTGCCATCCCTGTGTGTGCCATCTCTCACTGAGTGGGCCATAGAAAGCCTATTTATTTTTTCCGTGATTTGTGTTCTAAAATCTACCTCAACACAGAAACACTACATCAATCAGTGGGAGAAAAATATTGGCCTCAGTCAGGGCTTGTGTGCCACTGCTGTGTGTGCGCTATCATTCAGTGGGCTATAGCAAGCCTATATTTTTTTTTTTTTTTTTTTTTTAATATTATTTGGTTTCAAAAGTCTCCCTGAAAAAAAAAAAAAACCTAAAAAAACAGTGGGAGAGTAATATTGCCCTTTCAGCTTGTGTGCCAGTCTTGACTCCTGGGTGTGCCACCTCTCTCCCTCTCATTCAGTGGGCCATAGAAAGCCTATTTATTTTTTTTTTTAAATATTATTGGGTTTCTAAAGTCTCCCTGAAAAAAACAAAAAATACATAAAAAAACAGTGGGAGAGTAATATTGCCCTTTCAGCTTGTGTGCCAGTCTTGACTCCTGGGTGTGCCACCTCTCTCCCTTTCATTCAGTGGGCCATAGAAAGCCTATTTTTTTTTTTTTAATATTATTTGGTTTCTAATTCTCCCTGAAAAAAAAAAAAAAACCTAAAAAAACAGTGGGAGAGTAATATTGCCCTTTCAGCTTGTGTGCCAGTCTTGACTCCTGGGTGTGCCACCTCTCTCCCTCTCATTCAGTGGGCCATAGAAAGCCTATTTATTTTTTTTTTTAAATATTATTGGGTTTCTAAAGTCTCCCTGAAAAAACAAAAAATACATAAAAAAACAGTGGGAGAGTAATATTGCCCTTTCAGCTTGTGTGCCAGTCTTGACTCCTGGGTGTGCCACCTCTCTCCCTTTCATTCAGTGGGCCATAGAAAGCCTATTTATTTTTTCCGTGATTTGTGTTCTAAATTCTACCTCAACACAAAAACACTACATCAATCAGTGGGAGAAAAATATTGGCCTCAGTAAGGGCTTGTGTGCCACTGCTGTGTGTGCTATCTCTCATTCAGTGGGCTATAGCAAGCCTATTTTTTTTTTTTTTTTTTTTTTTTTTAATATTATTTGGTTTCTAAAGTCTCCCTGAAAAAAAAAAAAAACCTAAAAAAACAGTGGGAGAGTAATATTGCCCTTTCAGCTTGTGTGCCAGTCTTGACTCCTGGGTGTGCCACCTCTCTCCCTCTCATTCAGTGGGCCATAGAAAGCCTATTTATTTTTTTTTTTAAATATTATTGGGTTTCTAAAGTCTCCCTGAAAAAAACAAAAAATACATAAAAAAACAGTGGGAGAGTAATATTGCCCTTTCAGCTTGTGTGCCAGTCTTGACTCCTGGGTGTGCCACCTCTCTCCCTCTCATTCAGTGGGCCATAGAAAGCCTATTTATTTTTTTTTTTAAATATTATTGGGTTTCTAAAGTCTCCCTGAAAAAAACAAAAAATACATAAAAAAACAGTGGGAGAGTAATATTGCCCTTTCAGCTTGTGTGCCAGTCTTGACTCCTGGGTGTGCCACCTCTCTCCCTTTCATTCAGTGGGCCATAGAAAGCCTATTTTTTTTTTTTTAATATTATTTGGTTTCTAATTCTCCCTGAAAAAAAAAAAAAAACCTAAAAAAACAGTGGGAGAGTAATATTGCCCTTTCAGCTTGTGTGCCAGTCTTGACTCCTGGGTGTGCCACCTCTCTCCCTCTCATTCAGTGGGCCATAGAAAGCCTATTTATTTTTTTTTTTAAATATTATTGGGTTTCTAAAGTCTCCCTGAAAAAACAAAAAATACATAAAAAAACAGTGGGAGAGTAATATTGCCCTTTCAGCTTGTGTGCCAGTCTTGACTCCTGGGTGTGCCACCTCTCTCCCTTTCATTCAGTGGGCCATAGAAAGCCTATTTATTTTTTCCGTGATTTGTGTTCTAAATTCTACCTCAACACAAAAACACTACATCAATCAGTGGGAGAAAAATATTGGCCTCAGTAAGGGCTTGTGTGCCACTGCTGTGTGTGCTATCTCTCATTCAGTGGGCTATAGCAAGCCTATTTTTTTTTTTTTTTTTTTTTTTTTTAATATTATTTGGTTTCTAATTCTCCCTGAAAAAAAAAAAAAAACCTAAAAAATCAGTGGGAGAGTAATATTGCCCTTTCAGCTTGTGTGCCAGTCTTGACTCCTGGGTGTGCCACCTCTCTCCCTCTCATTCAGTGGGCCATAGAAAGCCTATTTATTTTTTTTTTAAAATATTATTGGGTTTCTAAAGTCTCCCTGAAAAAACAAAAAATACATAAAAAAACAGTGGGAGAGTAATATTGCCCTTTCAGCTTGTGTGCCAGTCTTGACTCCTGGGTGTGCCACCTCTCTCCCTTTCATTCAGTGGGCCATAGAAAGCCTATTTTTTTTTTTTTTAATATTATTTGGTTTCTAATTCTCCCTGAAAAAAAAAAAAAAACCTAAAAAAACAGTGGGAGAGTAATATTGCCCTTTCAGCTTGTGTGCCAGTCTTGACTCCTGGGTGTGCCACCTCTCTCCCTTTCATTCAGTGGGCCATAGAAAGCCTTTTTTTTTTTTGGTTTTTTTAATATTATTTGGTTTCTAAAGTCTCCCTGAAAAAAACAAAAAAAACATAAAAAACAGTGGGAGAGTAATATTGCCCTTTCAGCTTGTGCGCCAGTCTTGACTCCTGGTTGTGCCACCTCTCTCTCTCTAATTGTGGGCCATAGAAAGCCTTTTTTTTTTTTTTTTTTAATATTATTTGGTTTCTAAAGTCTCCCTGAGAAAAAAAAATAAATAAATTAGGTGGGAGATTAATATTGACATTAGTGCTTGAGTGACAGTCCTGCGTGTGTGTCATCTCTGTGATTTTGTGCCACAGAAAACAGAGTGTGTAACATTGTGCCTGATTTTCCTTGTGGTCTCACCAACCTGTTAAGGGATATTGAAATCATACTGAAGTTATAGCTCACCGTGTAAGTTGTTTGATAGCAACAAATAAAGTTACTTTGGTTAAGATTTTAAAACAATGAGGAAGTCTGGTGCAAGAGGTCGTCGTGGGCGTTCATTGTCAGCTGGTAATGATGGTAGTGGTAGTGGAGCATCAGGTGGTCGTGGGGATAAAAATATTCCACCTAAGTCTGGAGCTGTGGAGCCAGTTTCGTCGTCAGGCTACACAAGGCCTCGAACGCTCTCTTTTCTGGGAGTAGGAAAACCGCTTTTAAAGGCGGAGCAGCAACAGCAAGTTTTGGCTTACATTGCAGACTCAGCCTCTAGCTCTTTTGCCTCCTCTTCCGAAACTGGTAAATGTAAAAGCAGCGCGTCGCTTGTGGATGTTCACGGTCAGGGACAAGTCGCTTCCTTGTCCTCCTCAGCAAAAACTACAACAAGAGAGAAGGATGCAGCAGGCGACACAACGGGTCACTCCATGGAGCTCTTTACACATACCGTCCCTGGCTTAGAAAGTGAAACATTTAACAGGCCATGCCCATTACAAGTATATTCTGACATGGAGTGCACTGATGCACAGCCACAGCCAGAGTACTATGCTGCTCCTTTGACTCAGACCACCACATTGCCCTCTCAGGGTACAGATCCACAATCAGACCCTGATGAGACTATGTTGCCCCGCCACGAACGCTATACCACCGACCGACACAGTGACACAGACGAAGTTGCACACGAGCTCGAAGAGGAGGTAATAGATGACCCAGTTATTGACCCCGATTGGCAGCCATTGGGGGAACAGGGTGCAGGCGGCAGTAGTTCAGAAGCGGAGGTGGAGGAGGGGCCGCAGCAGGCATCAACATCGCAACAGGTTCCATCTGCCGGGCCCGTATCTGGACCAAAACGCGTGTCAAAGCCAAAACCTGTTGGAGCACAGCGTTGCCATCCGGTTAAAGCTCAGTCTGCAATCCCTGAAAAGGGATCAGAGTCTAGGAAGAGTGCAGTCTGGCATTTTTTTAAACAACATCCAACTGATCAGCGCAAAGTCATCTGTCAAAAATGTTCAACTAGCTTAAGCAGAGGTCAGAATCTGAAAAGTCTAAATACTAGTTGCATGCATAGACACTTAACCACCATGCATTCTCAAGCCTGGACTAACTACCAAACGTCCCTCAAGGTTGTAGCACCCTCGGCCAATGAAGCTAGTCAGCAACGCAACATCCCTTCCGTCACTGTAAGGCCACCATTTTCCGCACCACCGGCAGTATCTGTGCAGGTTTCTTTGCCAGCCAAAAGCAGTCAGGGTCAGGGAATCACCAGTTTTGTAGGAGGAAATATTGCATGTAGGGCACCGGCGGAAACAATACCGTCTCCAACCGTCTCTCAGTCTGCCATGTCCACCGGCACACCCGAAAGTTCCACGATCTACAGCTCTCCAGTCCAGCTCACCCTACATGAGACTCTGGTTAGAAAAAGGAAGTACTTATCCTCGCATCCGCGTACACAGGGTTTTAACGCCCACATAGCTAGACTAATCTCGTTAGAGATGATGCCCTACCGGTTAGTTGAAAGCGAAGCTTTCAAAGCCCTGATGGAGTACGCTGAACCACGATACGAGCTACCCAGTCGACACTTTTTTTCCAGAAAAGCCATCCCAGCCCTGCACCAGCATGTTAAACAGCGCATCGTCCATGCACTCAGGCAATCTGTGAGTACAAAGGTGCACCTGACTACAGATGCATGGACCAGTAGGCATGGCCAGGGACGTTATGTGTCCATCACGGCACACTGGGTGAATGTGGTGGATGCAGGGTCCACAGGCGACATCAATTTAGGGACAGTTGTGCCTAGCCCACGGTCTAGGAAACAGTTGGCTGTAGGCGTTCGCACCCCCTCCTCCTCCTCCTCGTCCTCCTGCAGAAGCTACAGCTCTTCCACAGAACGCAGTCGGCCAACCACTCCATCGGCAGATGACACTGTTGCACACCAGTTGTCCCATTATGGGCCAGCTACTGCCAAGCGTCAGCAGGCTGTATTGGCTATGAAGTGTTTGGGCGACAACAGACACACCGCGGAAGTTCTGTCCGAGTTCTTGCAACAAGAAACGCAGTCGTGGCTGGGCACAGTAGATCTTGAGGCAGGCAAGGTAGTGAGTGATAACGGAAGGAATTTCATGGCTGCCATCTCCCTTTCCCAACTGAAACACATTCCTTGCCTGGCTCACACCTTAAACCTGGTGGTGCAGTGCTTATTGAAAACTTATCCTGGGTTCTCCGACCTGCTCCTCAAAGTGCGTGCACTTTGCTCACATATCCGACGTTCGCCTGTACACGCCAGCCGTATGCAGACCTATCAGCGGTCTTTGAACCTTCCCCAGCATCGCCTAATCATAGACGTTGCAACAAGGTGGAACTCAACACTGCACATGCTTCAGAGACTGTGCGAACAGAGGCGTGCTGTTATTTATTTGTGGGAGGATACACGGGCAGGCAGTAGGATGGCAGACATGGAGTTGTCAGGTGTGCAGTGGTCGAAGATACAAGACATGTGTCAAGTCCTTCAGTGTTTTGAGGAATGCACACGGCTGGTTAGTGCAGACAACGCCGTAATAAGCATGAGCATCCCCCTAATGCGTCTGCTGATGCAAAGTTTGACGCACATAAAGGAGCAGGCGTCTGCACCAGAGGAAGAGGGAAGCCTTGATGACAGTCAGCCATTGTCTGGTCAGGGCAGTGTACAGGACGAGGTAGCGGGCGAAGAGGAGGTGGAGGACGAGGAGGATGATGGGGATGAGTATATTTTTAATGCGGAAACTTTCACGGGGGCACAGGAAATTGGTTGCGTGTCACGGCCGGGTTCTGGTTTTTTGAGGGACACAAGTGACGTAGATTTGCCTGCAACTGCCCCTCAACCAATCACAACCGGAGATTTGACAAGTGGAACTTTGGCCCACATGGCGGATTATGCCTTACGTATCCTACAAAGGGACACACGCATTACGAAAATGATGAACGATGACGATTACTGGTTGGCCTGCCTCCTTGATCCACGCTATAAAGGCAAATTGCAAAATGTTATGCCACATGAGAACTTGGAACTAATATTAGCAACCAAACAATCAACTCTTGTTGACCGTTTGCTTCAGGCATTCCCAGCACACAGCGCACGTGATCGTTCTCACACGAGCTCCAGGGGGCAGCAGACTAGGAGTGTTAGGGGTGCACACATCAGAAGTGGCGTTGGACAGAGGGGTTTTCTGACCAGGTTGTGGAGTGATTTTGCTATGACCGCAGACAGGACAGGTACTGCTGCATCAATTGAAAGTGACAGGAGACAACATTTGTCCAGTATGGTTACTAACTATTTTTCATCCCTTATCGATGTTCTCCCTCAACCGTCATTCCCATTTGATTACTGGGCCTCCAAATTAGACACCTGGCCAGAATTGGCAGAATATGCATTGCAGGAGCTTGCTTGCCCGGCAGCAAGTGTCCTATCAGAAAGAGTATTCAGTGCTGCAGGGTCAATATTAACCGAAAAAAGGACTCGTCTGGCTACCCAAAATGTTGACGATCTAACATTCATTAAAATGAACCACAACTGGATTTCAAAATCTTTTGCCCCACCTTGCCCGGCCGACACCTAGCTTTCCTATGAAAAGCTCTTGCCTGTGAATTACTTTTCTAATGTCTAATTTGCTGCTGCAGATTGTACAGCATACGACATGTTTACACCTCCCTAAATGGCCAAACTCCCCACACGGGGCCGTGGTATCGCGACTTGGCGCAAGCACCCGTGAGACTGCTGTTTGTCTGAAGAGGTGGGTGTGCTCGCTTTTGGTTGACGGCATTGCTACTGGGTCCCTCATAGTACAATGTAGTGTCTCTGGCGGTGGTGGTGCGCACCCAACGTCAGACACACCGTTGTAACATGAGTGGCCCTGGGGCGGTCCCGCCGGCCTCAAGAGAGTTCCCCCCTACCCCAGCTCAAACTGGGCTGTACTACGTGCAAAATTATGTCGCACAGCTCCACCAATCTTTAGTCTATTCGCTGACATCATTCAATGTCTGGCACTGACAATACAAATTTGTAGACATCTATGATGCAACTTAAAGTAGTCTGTGTCTGTGTCCTATATTGGCACCATTAAATAGTTACTGCCAAATTACTATGTCAGAAACACAGCAGATGAGCCCACCCCTGTACCTAAGTATGCCATCTTTTTTTTTGTTTTGGTTGTTTTGCGAGACATTAACATCTATTTATATTTTGGGAGTACTGGGACAGACACTCCTTGCACTACTCCTCCACTCAGCACCAAGCTGCCTGCCCGTGTATCCATGTAACCGCTGTAAAACTGCCATGAGCCTATTGTTTGTTATTTTAGGCCTTTGATAGCCTGTCTGCGGTACCTACTCCTCCACTGACCACCAAGCTGCCTGCCCGTGTATCCATGTAACCGCGGTAAAACTGCCATGAGCCTATTGTTTGTTATTTTAGGCCTTTGAAGCCTTTCTGCGCTCCCTCCTTCCACTAGTCCTCCACTGACCAGACCACTGCTGCTCGTGTACCCCTGGAACCAATTTTAAAGTGCCTACAGCCAGCCCATTTTATTGTGTTAGGCCTTCGAAGCCTGTCTGCGGTCCATACTTTAAATACTCCTCCACTCACCACCAAGCTGCCTGCCCGTGTATCCATGTAACCGCTGTAAAACTGCCATGAGCCTATTGTTTGTTATGTTAGGCCTTTGATAGCCTGTCTGCGGTCCTTACTTTAAATACTCCTCCACTCACCACCTAGCTGCCTGTGTATCCATGTAACCGATGTAAAACTGCCATGACTGCCTACTGTTTGTTATTTTAGGCCTTTGATAGCCTGTCTGCGGCCCCTACTTGCAATACTCCTCCACTGACCACAATGCTGCCTGGAGTGCCTGCCTGTGTATCCATGTAACCGATGTAAAACTGCCATGACTGCCTACTGTTTGTTATTTTAGGCCTTTGATAGCCTGTCTGCGGCCCCTACTTGCAATACTCCTCCACTGAGCACAATGCTGCCTGGAGTGCCTGCCTGTGTATCCATGTAACCGATGTAAAACTGCCATGACTGCCTACTGTTTGTTATTTTAGGCCTTTGATAGCCTGTCTGCAGCCCCTACTTGCAATACTCCTCCACTGACCACACCAATGCTGCCCGTGTACCCCTGGAACCTATTTAAAAGTTCATAGAGCCTAGTTATATATTTTATTTACTATTAATAAGGCCATGATGGACTACGCTGTACCACGCTACAAGCTAACCAGTCGACACTTCTTTTGCGAGAAAAGCCATCCCAACCCTCCACCAGCATGTAGAAGACCGCATTGTCCATGCACTCTGGCAATCTGTGAGTACAAAGGTGCACCTGACAACAGACGCATGGACCTGTAGGCATGGCCACGGAAGATTACGTGTCCATTACGGCGCAATGGGTTAATGTGGTGGATGCATGGTCCACAGGGGACAGCCTACTAAGTCTGTCTGCAGTCCCTAATTCAAATTGTCCTCCACTGTCTAAATCGGAACTTCCACCTTCTGGCTTTCGGCCTATAGTATCAGAAATTAAACTGCATTTGGCCTTCAACTTTGGTTAGGGCCTACTAACGGCTTCTGCCCCTCCCTGGTGTTGTCCTCAACTAAATAAAGCTGAGCTTCAACCTTCCGGCTCTCATTAAGTGGTTTTAAAAAAAAAAAAATTGGTGGTTAGGGCCTACTAACGGCTTCTGCCCCTCCCTGGTGTTGTCCTCAACTAAATAAAGCTGAGCTTCAACCTTCCGGCTCTCATTAAGTGGTTTTAAAAAAAAAAAAAATGGTGGTTAGGGCCTACTAACGGCTTCTGCCCCTCCCTGGTGTTGTCCTCAACTAAATAAAGCTGAGCTTCAACCTTCCGGCTCTCATTATGTGGTTTTAAAAAAAAAAATGGTGGTTAGGGCCTACTAACGGCTTCTGCCCCTCCCTGGTGTTGTCCTCAACTAAATAAAGCTGAGCTTCAACCTTCCGGCTCTCATTAAGTGGTTTTTAAAAAAAAATGGTGGTTAGGGCCTACTAACGGCTTCTGCCCCTCCCTGGTGTTGTCCTCAACTAAATAAAGCTGAGCTTCAACCTTCCGGCTCTCATTAAGTGGTTTTAAAAAAAAAAAAATTGGTGGTTAGGGCCTACTAACGGCTTCTGCCCCTCCCTGGTGTTGTCCTCAACTAAATAAAGCTGAGCTTCAACCTTCCGGCTCTCATTATGTGGTTTAAAAAAAAAAAATGGTGGTTAGGGCCTACTAACGGCTTCTGCCCCTCCCTGGTGTTGTCCTCAACTAAATAAAGCTGAGCTTCAACCTTCCGGCTCTCATTAAGTGGTTTTAAAAAAAAAATGGTGGTTAGGGCCTACTAACGGCTTCTGCCCCTCCCTGGTGTTGTCCTCAACTAAATAAAGCTGAGCTTCAACCTTCCGGCTCTCATTATGTGGTTTTAAAAAAAAAAAAAATGGTGGTTAGGGCCTACTAACGGCTTCTGCCCCTCCCTGGTGTTGTCCTCAACTAAATAAAGCTGAGCTTCAACCTTCCGGCTCTCATTAAGTGGTTTTAAAAAAAAAATGGTGGTTAGGGCCTACTAACGGCTTCTGCCCCTCCCTGGTGTTGTCCTCAACTAAATAAAGCTGAGCTTCAACCTTCCGGCTCTCATTATGTGGTTTTAAAAAAAAAATGGTGGTTAGGGCCTACTAACGGCTTCTGCCCCTCCCTGGTGTTGTCCTCAACTAAATAAAGCTGAGCTTCAACCTTCCGGCTCTCATTAAGTGGTTTTAAAAAAAAAAAAAATGGTGGTTAGGGCCTACTAACGGCTTCTGCCCCTCCCTGGTGTTGCCCTCAACTAAATAAAGCTGAGCTTCAACCTTCTGCTCCAAATTACCATTTTAAAAAATGCAATAGGCTTTTCCGGCCTACTAAAGGTGTCTGCCCCTCCCTGGTGTTGTCCTCAACTGAACAAAGCTGAGCTTCCACATTCTGGCTTTCGCCCTATACTATCAGATATTAAACTGCATTTGGCCTACTAGTGTGGTTAGGCCCTTGAAACAGTGTCTGCTGCTCTTGGGTTTGCTACTCCACTGAACAAAGCAATGCCGCCTGTTTAGTCCTGTTACCAATTTTGAACTGCATGTAGCCTACTTTATTCTTTGGCCCTATATCTGTTTCCTCCTCATCCTGCCCATTGCCCAGCCACTGCTAAATGAGTCTGCTGGTACATTGACCTAGACCACTACATTCCCCTTGTACTCTACACAGCCAGAATCTGACCCTGCTGAAAGTAAGGTTCCCCTTCCCGCATGTTATACCACCTTACACAGGGACAAAGAGGAAGGTGCAGATGAAAGTGCAGGTTCCTTCATCAGGTGGGGGGGCATACTCGTTGGCGACGTCACTGGCACAGGGCCCCTCAGAGTACGCAAAAGTGTCGCTGCTGGTGGGAGGCGCCCCCGCCATGCAAACACACCGCCGTACTTTGAGGGGCCCTGTGCCAGTGGCAATGCGAACGAGTGGGCCCCCCCTGCTTGCTCAGGATCACAGCACTTGCAACTTTTAAATACTTACCTTTCCCTGCAACACCGCCGTGACGTAGTCCGCATTTCCTGGGCCCACGAAAAACTTGAGCCAGCCCTACTCCCCCCACAACTTTCCCCCAATTCCTTATGCCCAACTATTATTATACAGTTAATTAAGATTGGCAAGCTTCAGAAACAAGAATGGATGTTTTTGGCATTAAAATGGGCACTGTAGGTGTTTTCCTGGCCTCCACTCACTGCCGACTATGCTTCCCCATTGACTTGCATTGGGTTTCGTGTTTCGGTCGATCCCCGACTTTTAGCGATAATCGGCCGACTGCACTCGACTCGACTCTGGACAAAATCGGGTTTCCCAAAACCCTACTCGATCTTAAAAAAATGAAAGTCGCTCAACCCTAGTCATCGTTCATCATTTTCGTAATGCGTGTGTCCCTTTTTAGGATACGTAAGGCATAATCCGCCATGTGGGCCAAAGTTCCAGTTGTCAAATCTCCGGTTGTGATTGGTTGAGGGGCAGTTGCAGGCAAATCTACGTCACTTGTGTCCCTCAAAAAACCAGAACCCGGCCGTGACACGCAACCAAATTCCTGTGCCCCCGGGAAAGGTTCGGCATTAAAAATATACTCATCCCCATCATCCTCCTCGTCCTCCACCTCCTCTTCGCCCGCTACCTCGTCCTGTACACTGCCCTGACCAGACAATGGCTGACTGTCATCAAGGCTTTCCTCTTCCTCTGGTGCAGACGCCTGCTCCTTTATGTGCGTCAAACTTTGCATCAGCAGACGCATTAGGGGGATGCTCATGCTTATTACGGCGTTGTCTGCACTAACCAGCCGTGTGCATTCCTCAAAGCACTGAAGGACTTGACACATGTCTTGTATCTTAGACCACTGCACACCTGACAACTCCATGTCTGCCATCCTACTGCCTGCCCGTGTATCCTCCCACAAATAAATAACAGCACGCCTCTGTTCGCACAGTCTCTGAAGCATGTGCAGTGTTGAGTTCCACCTTGTTGCAACGTCTATGATTAGGCGATGCTGGGGAAGGTTCAAAGACCGCTGATAGGTCTGCATACGGCTGGCGTGTACAGGCGAACGTCGGATATGTGAGCAAAGTGCACGCACTTTGAGGAGCAGGTCGGAGAACCCAGGATAAGTTTTCAATAAGCACTGCACCACCAGGTTTAAGGTGTGAGCCAGGCAAGGAATGTGTTTCAGTTGGGAAAGGGAGATGGCAGCCATGAAATTCCTTCCGTTATCACTCACTACCTTGCCTGCCTCAAGATCTACTGTGCCCAGCCACGACTGCGTTTCTTGTTGCAAGAACTCGGACAGAACTTCCGCGGTGTGTCTATTGTCGCCCAAGCACTTCATAGCCAATACAGCCTGCTGACGCTTGGCAGTAGCTGGCCCATAATGGGACAACTGGTGTGCAACAGTGTCATCTGCCGATGGAGTGGTTGGCAGACTGCGTTCTGTGGAAGAGCTGTAGCTTCTGCAGGAGGACGAGGAGGAGGAGGAGGAGGGGGTGCGAACGCCTACAGCCAACTGTTTCCTAGACCGTGGGCTAGGCACAACTGTCCCTAAATTGATGTCGCCTGTGGACCCTGCATCCACCACATTCACCCAGTGTGCCGTGATGGACACATAACGTCCCTGGCCATGCCTACTGGTCCATGCATCTGTAGTCAGGTGCACCTTTGTACTCACAGATTGCCTGAGTGCATGGACGATGCGCTGTTTAACATGCTGGTGCAGGGCTGGGATGGCTTTTCTGGAAAAAAAGTGTCGACTGGGTAGCTCGTATCGTGGTTCAGCGTACTCCATCAGGGCTTTGAAAGCTTCGCTTTCAACTAACCGGTAGGGCATCATCTCTAACGAGATTAGTCTAGCTATGTGGGCGTTAAAACCCTGTGTACGCGGATGCGAGGATAAGTACTTCCTTTTTCTAACCAGAGTCTCATGTAGGGTGAGCTGGACTGGAGAGCTGGAGATCGTGGAACTTTCGGGTGTGCCGGTGTACATGGCAGACTGAGAGACGGTTGGAGACGGTATTGTTTCCGCCGGTGCCCTAGATGCAATATTTCCTCCTACAAAACTGGTGATTCCCTGACCCTGACTGCTTTTGGCTGGCAAAGAAACCTGCACAGATACTGCCTGTGGTGCGGAAAATGGTGGCCTTACAGTGACGGAAGGGATGTTGCGTTGCTGACTAGCTTCATTGGCCGAGGGTGCTACAACCTTGAGGGACGTTTGGTAGTTAGTCCAGGCTTGAAAATGCATGGTGGTTAAGTGTCTATGCATGCAACTAGTATTTAGACTTTTCAGATTCTGACCTCTGCTTAAGCTAGTTGAACATTTTTGACAGATGACTTTGCGCTGATCAGTTGGATGTTGTTTAAAAAAATGCCAGACTGCACTCTTCCTAGACTCGGATCCCTTTTCAGGGATTGCAGACTGAGCTTTAACCGGATGGCAACGCTGTGCTCCAACAGGTTTTGGCTTTGACACGCGTTTTGGGCCAGATACGGGCCCGGCAGATGTAACCTGTTGCGATGTTGATGCCTGCTGCGGCCCCTCCTCCACCTCCGCTTCTGAACTACTGCCGCCTGCACCCTGTTCCCCCAATGGCTGCCAATCGGGGTCAATAACTGGGTCATCTATTACCTCCTCTTCGAGCTCGTGTGCAACTTCGTCTGTGTCACTGTGTCGGTCGGTGGTATAGCGTTCGTGGCGGGGCAACATAGTCTCATCAGGGTCTGATTGTGGATCTGTACCCTGAGAGGGCAATGTGGTGGTCTGAGTCAAAGGAGCAGCATAGTACTCTGGCTGTGGCTGTGCATCAGTGCACTCCATGTCAGAATATACTTGTAATGGGCATGGCCTGTTAAATGTTTCACTTTCTAAGCCAGGGACGGTATGTGTAAAGAGCTCCATGGAGTGACCCGTTGTGTCGCCTGCTGCATCCTTCTCTCTTGTTGTAGTTTTTGCTGAGGAGGACAAGGAAGCGACTTGTCCCTGACCGTGAACATCCACAAGCGACGCGCTGCTTTTACATTTACCAGTTTCGGAAGAGGAGGCAAAAGAGCTAGAGGCTGAGTCTGCAATGTAAGCCAAAACTTGCTGTTGCTGCTCCGCCTTTAAAAGCGGTTTTCCTACTCCCAGAAAAGAGAGCGTTCGAGGCCTTGTGTAGCCTGACGACGAAACTGGCTCCACAGCTCCAGACTTAGGTGGAATATTTTTATCCCCACGACCACCTGATGCTCCTCTACCACTACCATCATTACCAGCTGACAATGAACGCCCACGACGACCTCTTGCACCAGACTTCCTCATTGTTTTAAAATCTTAACCAAAGTAACTTTATTTGTTGCTGTCAAACAACTTACACGGTGAGCTATAACTTCAGTATGATTTCAATATCCCTTAACAGGTTGGTGAGACCACAAGGAAAATCAGGCACAATGTTACACACTCTGTTTTCTGTGGCACAAAATCACAGAGATGACACACACGCAGGACTGTCACTCAAGCACTAATGTCAATATTAATCTCCCACCTAATTTATTTTTTTTTTTTTCTCAGGGAGACTTTAGAAACCAAATAATATTAAAAAAAAAAAAAAAAAAGGCTTTCTATGGCCCACAATTAGAGAGAGAGAGGTGGCACACCCAGGAGTCAAGACTGGCACACAAGCTGAGAGGGCAATATTACTCTCCCACTGTTTTTTTATGTATTTTTTGTTTTTTCAGGGAGACTTTAGAAACCCAATAATATTTTAAAAAAAAAATAAATAGGCTTTCTATGGCCCACTGAATGAGAGGGAGAGAGGTGGCACACCCAGGAGTCAAGACTGGCACACAAGCTGAAAGGGCAATATTACTCTCCCACTGTTTTTTTAGGTTTTTTTTTTTTTTTCAGGGAGACTTTAGAAACCAAATAATATAAAAAAAAAAAAAAAAAATAGGCTTGCTATAGCCCACTGAATGAGAGATAGCACACACAGCAGTGGCACACAAGCCCTGACTGAGGCCAATATTTTTCTCCCACTGATTGATGTAGTGTTTTTGTGTTGAGGTAGAATTTAGAACACAAATCACGGAAAAAATAAATAGGCTTTCTATGGCCCACTGAATGAAAGGGAGAGAGGTGGCACACCCAGGAGTCAAGACTGGCACACAAGCTGAAAGGGCAATATTACTCTCCCACTGTTTTTTTATGTATTTTTTGTTTTTTCAGGGAGACTTTAGAAACCCAATAATATTTAAAAAAAAAAATAAATAGGCTTTCTATGGCCCACTGAATGAGAGGGAGAGAGGTGGCACACCCAGGAGTCAAGACTGGCACACAAGCTGAAAGGGCAATATTACTCTCCCACTGTTTTTTTAGGTTTTTTTTTTTTTTTCAGGGAGACTTTAGAAACCAAATAATATAAAAAAAAAAAAAAAAAATAGGCTTGCTATAGCCCACTGAATGAGAGATAGCACACACAGCAGTGGCACACAAGCCCTGACTGAGGCCAATATTTTTCTCCCACTGATTGATGTAGTGTTTTTGTGTTGAGGTAGAATTTAGAACACAAATCACGGAAAAAATAAATAGGCTTTCTATGGCCCACTGAATGAAAGGGAGAGAGGTGGCACACCCAGGAGTCAAGACTGGCACACAAGCTGAAAGGGCAATATTACTCTCCCACTGTTTTTTTATGTATTTTTTGTTTTTTCAGGGAGACTTTAGAAACCCAATAATATTTAAAAAAAAAAATAAATAGGCTTTCTATGGCCCACTGAATGAGAGGGAGAGAGGTGGCACACCCAGGAGTCAAGACTGGCACACAAGCTGAAAGGGCAATATTACTCTCCCACTGTTTTTTTAGGTTTTTTTTTTTTTTTTCAGGGAGACTTTAGAAACCCAATAATATTTTAAAAAAAAAATAAATAGGCTTTCTATGGCCCACTGAATGAGAGGGAGAGAGGTGGCACACCCAGGAGTCAAGACTGGCACACAAGCTGAAAGGGCAATATTACTCTCCCACTGTTTTTTTAGGTTTTTTTTTTTTTTTCAGGGAGACTTTAGAAACCCAATAATATTTAAAAAAAAAAATAAATAGGCTTTCTATGGCCCACTGAATGAAAGGGAGAGAGGTGGCACACCCAGGAGTCAAGACTGGCACACAAGCTGAAAGGGCAATATTACTCTCCCACTGTTTTTTTATGTATTTTTTGTTTTTTCAGGGAGACTTTAGAAACCCAATAATATTTTTAAAAAAAAATAAATAGGCTTTCTATGGCCCGCTGAATGAGAGGGAGAGAGGTGGCACACCCAGGAGTCAAGACTGGCACACAAGCTGAAAGGGCAATATTATTCTCCCACTGTTTTTTTAGGTTTTTTTTTTTTTTTCAGGGAGAATTAGAAACCAAATAATATTAAAAAAAAAAAATAAATAGGCTTTCTATGGCCCACTGAATGAGAGGGAGAGAGGTGGCACACCCAGGAGTCAAGACTGGCACACAAGCTGAAAGGGCAATATTACTCTCCCACTGTTTTTTTAGGTTTTTTTTTTTTTTTCAGGGAGACTTTAGAAACCAAATAATATTAAAAAAAAAAAAAAAAAAAAAAAAAATAGGCTTGCTATAGCCCACTGAATGAGAGATAGCACACACAGCAGTGGCACACAAGCCCTGACTGAGGCCAATATTTTTCTCCCACTGATTGATGTAGTGTTTTTGTGTTGAGGTAGAATTTAGAACACAAATCACGGAAAAAATAAATAGGCTTTCTATGGCCCACTGAATGAAAGGGAGAGAGGTGGCACACCCAGGAGTCAAGACTGGCACACAAGCTGAAAGGGCAATATTACTCTCCCACTGTTTTTTTATGTATTTTTTGTTTTTTCAGGGAGACTTTAGAAACCCAATAATATTTTTTAAAAAAAATAAATAGGCTTTCTATGGCCCACTGAATGAGAGGGAGAGAGGTGGCACACCCAGGAGTCAAGACTGGCACACAAGCTGAAAGGGCAATATTACTCTCCCACTGTTTTTTTAGGTTTTTTTTTTTTTTCAGGGAGACTTTAGAAACCAAATAATATTAAAAAAAAAAAAAAAAAATAGGCTTGCTATAGCCCACTGAATGAGAGATAGCACACACAGCAGTGGCACACAAGCCCTGACTGAGGCCAATATTTTTCTCCCACTGATTGATGTAGTGTTTTTGTGTTGAGGTAGATTTTAGAACACAAATCACGGAAAAAATAAATAGGCTTTCTATGGCCCACTCAGTGAGAGATGGCACACACAGGGATGGCACTGTAGCAGAAATGCCAATCTTAATCTCCCACAAAAAAAAAAAAAAAAAAAAAAAAAAACTGTCCTACAATTACTATCTCCCTGCAGTAATGTAAGCCAGGTATGGCAGGCAGCAATAGGAGTGGACTGATGCACAAATTAAATAAAAAGTGTGGACAAACAAAAAAGATAGCTGTGCAGAAAGGAAGGAACAAGAGGATATGTGCTTTGAAAAAAGCAGTTGGTTTCCACAGTGGCGTACACACAGCAATACAGCTATCACGGAGCCTTCTAGGGCAGCCCAATGAGCTACAGCGCTGAGGGGAAAAAAAAAAAAAAATAGCTTCCACAGTCCCTGCACACCGAAGGTGGTGTTGGACAGTGGAAATCGCTGCAGCACAAGCGGTTTGGTGGTTAGTGGACCCTGCCTAACGCTCTCCCTGCTTCTGACGAAGCGGCAGCAACCTCTCCCTAAGCTCAGATCAGCAGCAGTAAGATGGCGGTCGGCGGGAACGCCCCTTTATAGCCCCTGTGACGCCGCAGACAGCAAGCCAATCACTGCAATGCCCTTCTCTAAGATGGTGGGGACCAGGATCTATGTCATCACGCTGCCCACACTCTGCGTTCACCTTCATTGGCTGAGAAATGGCGCTTTTCGCGTCATTGAAACGCGACTTTGGCGCGAAAGTCGCGTACCGCATGGCCGACAAGCACAGGGGTCGGATCGGGTTTCATGAGACGCCGACTTAGCCAAAAGTCGGCGACTTTTGAAAATGATCGACCCGTTTCGCTCAACCCTAGCTCTCATCACTACAGAAATGCCAAACAAGTGGATGCTAAATGTGGTCTAGCCACACTGGGGCTCAGAAGGGAGGGGAAATTTGGATTAGCACAGTGTTTGCTGGATTTCTTCTGGGGGCGAGGAGCCATTGTGCTTTTCCAGAGCTTTTATGCTACCAGTAATGTGGAAGCCCTCTATATTTCCATTGACAAATGACGGACCTGAGTAAGGACTTGCTTTTTCTGTGGATTGAGTGGAAGCTTTTGTTGGGAACATTTTACATAATATTTTGGATCACATTTACCCTGTGCTCTACGCAGAGCACTTACATCAGGGTTTACATCTAAATATACGAATAATGTGATTCAGATGAAACTCCTGAGGGATCCATCCACTATAATGAGGCAGCAGAGTTAAGCTGGACTCCGTCTGGCCTCTGTTCAGCGGTGTCCTTTTTTCTGCAGGACATTAGATCAGCAGCTAACACACAGGCAGGAGGCCTGTCAGCTCCAGGTCTGAGCAGGAACTTACAGTCCTGCATACCTGGGTGACTCCTTGGCCATCTTTCAGCCTTGGGTCACCATGAAAATCATCAGAACAATGCGATTGCAACCGTGTTGTGACGATTGGTGCAGAAAGGGATCTGCCTCCCTCTGCAACCCAATTGATGGCGCTGTTACAATTGACTGCAGCATCAGAGGAGTCAAACGCCTGCAATCAGTGCTAGAACCGATTGTGTGCATTGCTGCAGGGTGTCAGCTCTCACATAGAGCTGATGCCCATGTTTTGATCACGCTGGTGCTCAGAGTGAGCCTGCTGATGGTCACACCGTACAGGTACGGCGGTTTGCGGGAAAGCACCTCCCGCAGCACTGCACATGTAAGGCGAATGTCCTGAAGGGGTTAAGTGTAGCAGTGTGTCCCTCCCCCGCCCTGTGTCCCTGGACTGCCATGTAATCAGACTGGAGTCAACAACCAGTAGGGGGGAGCTCTCCCCCATGGAGGGGTGGATCCCAGGACACAGAACAATAGACTCGTGTTGGCTGATTCAATTGTGAGGTGACTTGCGAAGGGCTGGGATCTTAGGCTGAGGCGAGATCCCTATGACCATGTGTATTGTTGGAAGCTGCCACGTGGGACTGTGTCGTGCCCCTCATCTGCTGGATCTATTGAATACACTCAAGGACTATTGCTATTTCCCTGCCGTTGGATTGCCGGGTGGCGCCCCGGATCTACTCCCTTTCTGTGGACTCATTGTGGACGCTGCAGAATTACTTTCATTTGCGTTGTCCCAGTTCCCTGTTCCAATAAATCTTGTTGGATTGTTTATCGGCCTGGTGTCTCTTTCTGCTCTGTCACATACCCCGTCACATTAAGTACATCATACATAACTTATATGATTTTTTTCATGAAAAGTTAAAAGTTACCTGTATATCATGAATAGTTATAAGTTACCTGTATATCATGCAGTATTGCTGGGCTTGTTGAATTTCAATGTCTTCTGATTACTATATTTTCTATGCAGTTTTAATATCAAAGTGACAACATTCATCCCCTCTAGAGAATACAGGGATGTGCATATAGGCTGCATCCTAAATGTTAATGTAATCAGCGTGCTTTTTCTTTCGGTCTTCCTATAACACCACCTGTTCTTATAACAGCAGGTAGGCTTGTTTCTTTAATATATAACATTTCCTAGTTTAGAAAAGGTAACAAAACTAAAAAGTGTGAGCCATTTATAGTCAGATCAGTTAAAATAAAACCTTTTATATAAACGTACCGTATCATTTTTGAAGAAAATATGTAAAATATATAATATTGTGTAAAAAATAAATACATTTGCACCTTGCTGATTTGCACTTACCACTCAGGTGCCTATGACAGCTTTTCCTCCAGACCCCCATCCATATGTACCCATTATCAACATGAGAGAGCGATAGATACCTCTGGTGGCAGTTTTATCTCCCATGAGAATCAAAGGATTTAACACTTAAATTCAAGATGCCTGATCATTTTTCATGGTTGTAAGGGAAAATCATCTAGTCCTGTTGAAATTGGATGGTTTAAAATGTGTATGGGGGCCTTAATGGACATCTATCAGTAGGGTCAACCCTCCTAAGCCGTCTATGTGGTCATATAGGTCATAAGAAGCTGAATAAAATGATACCCTGATATCTGTGATTCAACTGCTTATTCCAGAGAATCCACGTTTTTCTGATATGTAAATGAGCTGTTCAGGACTATGAGCAAGACAATGATCTGCATGAGAATTTGCCTCCAGAGATTATTTTAAATTACAGGAAGCATTACCAGTGTGATGTGTAATGGCCGCTCTCTGCTCTTCTGATCTCACTGCAGAGCTGTGTGTGATTATACCTGACACCTCTGAAGGTTCCTCTCCGCTTCAGCTTCCATCTTACAGGCTGATAGGCTTGTAATACAGCAGAGCTGTGAAAGCTGCAGCAAATGTGACTGTAAGAGAAAACGTTCAGTTCTGCTGTTCTGTGTTAGTGACAAGTCTCACACTGGTGAAGCCACCTTTTATTAAAAATAATCTCTGGAGGCAGATTCTCATACAGATCAGTGTCCGGCCCATAGTCCTGAAACAGCTAATTTACATATAGGAAAAATATGGCTTTGGAATAAGACATCAGGTCGCAGATATCAAGGTATCATTTTATTCAGCGTCCTATCACCTACATGCCCATATAGACTTAGGAGGGTTGATCCTACTGACAGATTCCCTTCAAGATTATTTCTGTGTGTCTCAGTGCCTCCTTTTTCTACAGTAGACAATAACCCATACTGGTGCCAACTGAGACTCCTATTGGTTGTCCTATTGATAGTCACTGATGTATGTTCATTATACAAATAATATATTTCTATACAGTGGGATACCCCTGTATCAAATAACATTGTATACTCTATTCAATACAGTTAAAAAAGGTATGCCAACACCACCAAACCAAATTTACTCTCTTTTGGTATACGTTAAGTCAGTCAATGCATAAGTTCTATTTATGTGACAGGAGCTTCCAGGATGCATGTTATGGCTGCCAAAACACATTCATACTGGTAATGTACAAACCAGGCAGACAAACACCTGAATCTGACAGGTTCCTTTTCAGACTAGGAAAAGCCCTTCTCTGACTCTGGTCTTCTCCCTGCCTGACCGCGAAGGTTGGCACCCTACGATAATGCAATGGCATTCCCACTTACCCAAAATGTCCTTAGCAGTTCCTAGGATCACTAGAGAAGCAGTTCCCTAAGGAGTGAAGGAATCATGCACAAAATAACTGCAACCTACACAAACTACAGCAAAGTGAATGACTTCAACATACTATATCACCAATAGGAAACACCAGTAGGGGAAAGTATTTAAAGCTGCACCCAAAAGGTGACAGGACAGGCAAACAAAGTAAATGAAAAACACCTGTTTCCCAAAACCAACAAAAACTAAAATAACAGAACTAAAATGCCCAAAGAAAAGGTGTATTTCTTGTGGCTCAGTGGGAAGGGACACCGACCACAGAACACAGAATCAAGGGTTTGAATCCAGAAGCATGACAATGCACATGCCTAGAATACACCACAAACAGTATGAAAATAGCTTTCTGCAGTTGACTCTAGAAAAGATTGGATCTGCAAAGATTTAAATTTGGCAAATCAAAGCTGTATTCTTTCTAGATCCAAGAGCATCATAAACATATGGTGTAAAAAAAAAACAATACTCACCTCACCGCTCACCTATCCTGCCATCACCACAGCCAACCATCCGGTGCTCTGTGCCTCTTCTTTCCTCTGTTGGGTATATTCTCTTTAGCCAACTCACTCAATGCCCACGCTTCCAGCACATCTAAGCCTTCTGACATCACTATCACATGAGCCAAACATTGTCATATCACAACGTGCTCCGCGACGGCCTGTCATGCAGGGACGTCAGAGGCTTAGTCATTCCAGAAGCCCTGACCTAGAGTGAAGAGGCTGAAAAGGTTGTGCAATACAGGTGAAGGGGAAAAGAATAGGTGTGGAAGACCAGACGGCAGGCAGCGGTCAGTGGATCAGGTGAGCAGTAAGATTAGTGCTATTTTTTTAACAATTCACCTGGCCTTCTAGAGTTCAGTAAATTGGTGGCAAGTTGATCTCCATAAGTTAGGCCAAAAGTTCAATTTTCAAGAAACATAGAAATTGTTCTTTGGGGTATTTCAGAAATATAAAAATGATAAGTCAGCTTTGCTCACTTTCCTCTTAAAAAATACACAGGTGCTTCTCATAAAATTAGAATATCATCAAAAAGTTAATTAGTTCAGTTCTTCAATACAAAAAGTGAAACTCATATTATATAGAGTCATTACAGAGTGATCTACTTCAAGTGTTTATTTCTGTTAATGCTGATGATTATAATTAAAAGCCAAAAGTCATTATCTCAGTAAATTAGATTAACAAAAAACACCTGCAAAGGCTTCCTAAGCTTTTAAAAAGGCCCCTTAGTCTCTTTCAGTAGCCACAAAAGGACACTGCTAAAGAAGCTGGCTGTTCACAGAGTGCTGTATCCAAGCATATTAATGGAAAGTTGAGTGGAAGGAAAAATTGTCATAGAAAAAGTTGCACAAGCAACCGGGATAACCGCAGCCTTGAAAGGATTGTTTAGAAAAGGCCATTCAAAAATTTGGGGGAGATTCACAAAGAGTGGACTGCTACTGGAGTCATTGCTTCAAGAGCCACCACACACAGACATATCCAGGACATGGGCTACAAGTGTCGCATTCCTTGTGTCAAGTCACTCATGACCAATAGACAACACCAGAAGCATCTTACCTGGGCCAAGGAGAAAAAGAACTGGACTGTTGCTCAGTGGTCCAAGGTGTTGTGTTCAGATGAAAGTAAATTTTGCCTTTCATTTGGAAATCAAGGTCCCAGAGTCTGAAAGAAGAGTGGAGAGACACACAATCCAAGCTGCTTGATGTCTAGAATGAAGTTTCCAAGATCAATGATGGTTTGGGGAGCCATGTCATCTGCTGGTGTAGGTCCACTGTGTTTTATCAAGACCAAAGTCAGCGCAGCTGTCTACCAGGAAATTTTAAAGCACTTCATGCTTCCCTCTGCCAACAAGCTTTTTGGAGATGAAAATTCCATACTCCACAGGATTTGGCACCTGTCCACACTGCCAAAAGTACTAATACCTGGTTTAAAAACAACAGTATCACTGTGCTTGGCCAGCAAACTCACCTGACCATAATCCCATCTATGGGGTATTGTCAAAAGGAAGATGAGAGACACCAGACCCAACAATGCAGATGAGCTGAAGGCTGCTATCAAAGCAACCTGGGCTTCCATAACACCTCAGCAGTGCCACAGGTTGATCGCCTCTATGCCACGCAGCATTGATGCAGTAATTGATGCAAAAGGAGTCCCGACCAAGTATTGAGTGCATTTACTGAACATACATTTCAGTAGACCAACATTTCAGATTTGAAAATCATTTTTCAAGCTGGTGTTGTAAAGTATTCTAATTTACTGAGATAATGACTTTGGGTTTTCATTGGCTGTAAGCAATAATCATAAACATTAACAGAAATAAACACTTGTAATAGATCAGTCTGTTTGTAATGACTCTATATAATATATGAGTTTCACTTTTTGTATTGAAGATCTGAAATAAATTAACTCTTTGAAGATATTCTAATTTTGTGAGAAGTACCTGCAATTAGTCTTAAAATTTGCATTAATATGTCATCAAGTACGAAGGAGATACGTTGCTAAAGAAACTTTCTTGTGACAAATTCTAGGATAGAATTTCATTCAAGTGAAATGACTGTATGAATAATTTAATCTGCGACTTCTAATTTATAAGACGAAGTTCATTCCTTAATAAGTTCTGAACTATTTCTAATTATAGTACTGCTCAATTGAAGCACAATTAATAGATTTCTGTCACTGGAATATAGGTTAGGTGACTCACAGAATATTACGTTTTTCTCCTGCAGGTTTTTATATCCTGTTTCCATACCTCACATAGCTCGGAGAGTATTAATGGGGATTAGCATCATTATGATAGGCCATCAGTGTTTTATAGCTGGCTGTTTGACTTCTGTGATGGCTGCTGCTCAGCATAATGCCACTTGCACTCGTTGAATATTTTGTGAGTTTCTTACCTCAGTATTTGTAAGCCAAAACCAGGAGTGGGTGAAAAATGCAGAGGTGGTGACGTGTTTCTATTGTGCATGCGCAAATTGACCTCATAGTGGTCTTCAGTAAAATGGCCCCTGTTTCCACGCATGAGCAGTTTGAGATCTCTGCTTGTCATTGAGCAGAAATCTAAATCTGCACATGCACTGCCACTGGTGCCATTTTCCTGCACAAGCGCCACTCACAGCTAGAATCATTATGATGATTCAGGCGCGAAGTTAAACCAGGAGAACGATAAAGACACCAGGAGCAGTGGAGGGGCCGTGATGGAGTCGAAGACCCTACCCCCAGACCTGCCCCGATGCACAAAGCTCTGAATATAAGAAAACTTCATACACTGATTACATAGAATCCACAAAATGGATTTCTTCACCACATATATCGTTTTAATCAACATCATAGCACTAATATTGCCATGTCTGCACTTTACTTAGCAAAATCCTGCTAACAGGTTATCTTTTATAGAATTGAAAGAAGACGCCTAATATTCTGTTAATGCTCCATAGGCCGGGGTCACACTTGCGAGTGTGATGCGAGAATCTCAGACGAGTCTCTCTCATCAATACCCGGCACTGCTGACGGCACTCATGAAGGTAGTGTGCGGCTGCATGTATTTCCATGCAGCTGAACGCTCCGGTTCTGAGTTCCAGCGGCAGTGCCGGGTATTGATGAGAGAGACTTGTCTGAGATTCTCGCATCACACTCTCAAGTATGACCCCGGCCTTACAGTGGCATTGATACAAATAACAGGGGCTAAAAGTCCTAGCAAAAGTCCTAATTGGGCCCCACCTACACACCACCAGGCGAGGTCATACCTCCCATCTTTAAAAATCAGGACAGGGACAGGTATTACTGCAAGTACAAAGTTATTATGCCTATACTGAAGCCCTTTAGAGTTTTCACCCACTACTATACCTTTTTGATAGATCTCACAGGGTATAATGCCCTAAAATATTACCCCATACCTCCGTCACGCACATTGTGTTATCACCACAGTGCCTCCAGCAGAGTATGATGCCACCACAGTAACCTTTACACAGTATGATTTCTCAGAAGGCATGATGCCCCTATAGGGCACCCCTACACAGTATCATGGCCCAACAGCTCCCCTATATATATCATGGAGGACCCACAGCCCCATATTCTCAGTAATATGACCCCCACAGTCCCCACACACAGTATAAGGGCCTCCATACACAATGTGATGTTCACAACAGATCCCACATTCAGTGTGAGGGCCCCCACATACACTGTAATATCACCACAGAGCCTCAAAAAAATTAAGGGCCCTCACAGCCCAGCAAACAATATGATGTCCCCTACAGCCTCAACATGCCTCACACATTATGATGGCCCCCGCAACCCTTCAATTAGTATAAAATGCAACACAGCCTACAACACAGTATGGGGACCTACACGCACTGGTTGATGGCCCTCCTGCCTCCCCATACACACACACTATGATGCCCTCACAAGGCATCATGTCCCACACAGCTACTGAACATAAAAAATTACAAGCCCCTCACCTTCCCGCCATTCCCCTGCTGTCTGGTCCAGTCGGTGCACTGTGTGGTATGTGGCCCCTTCCACACAGGAAGCACCATGTAATGACGTAATGACGTCATCGTGGCTGCTGTACAGAGTCACTCAGACGCACGGGCAGAGTGGTGGAGCAGGGAGCGGACTGCTCCCTCCAGCACCATTCTATTCAATGTTATCTGTGTACCATCACTTAGTGGCCTGAAGAGGAGCAGGAACTTACTGCGAAAGAGATCAGTCATTTCTATGTGGCGCCTGTAATCTCTATAATGTCAGCTTCTGATATCAGAATGTTATGTGTGTACCAATATCATTTAAAGACAAACCAACCACTGGAACTTTTCTCTAACCTATTATAAATAAGTAAGAAATATTTCATTATTTTACTAGGATAACAATTGCCTATATTTCTCAGGGTCTCGAAGACTTTTTATTCTATGCTAAGAATAATAAACAGGTTGCTGCCTTTTCTGTCTTCAGGTGTGCACTGCCTCCTTGCTGCTGCTTGCTGAGGTCAGTGGGCTTGTGATGATTTACTGTTTGTAGCAGAGGCATGGCTGAGCCACTGGCTCAAACTGTCTGTTCTCGGTAGACGGCAGCTTCAGAGCAGCACTTACAAGTTCTATTATACAGAACTTGTAAGCTCTGGGCTCATTGCCTAGGAGACCAGCCACCTAGCAGTGATAGCAGTGGCAGCCAGTAACCTAGGCTTGTTTTTACAAGCACTTTGGAATTTTACCCATTTGCGAAGATGAGACAACTCCTTTAGGACTACTCCTTGCTTTCCAGGCTGATTGACCATGACCCTGTATAAAGCTACGCTAGCGGTGCTCTATGGAGCTGCCTCATTTCTACTTTCTCATTGTTACAATGACTAATTTGAACAAGGATGTTTAAGGTCATGGAGACAAATATCAGACTAATTTGCATGGATTAATTGTCTTTCATTCCCTGAAAAGCTAATTTGCAGAAGCTGAGCCTCTTTCTTGATGAGAACAATTACATTTTGTGGAATAACACTTGTGGATTAAGCTGTTAGAAATGTATTTTACTGTGTAGTCGTTCTGTAAAACGGAAGAATTTTATACCTGTCCTATAAAAGACTACGATCAGCTCTGCACAATTTTACGGTTTGTTTCTAGAATTAATCTATATAAAAATTGAATAAATTACTATTTTTACAGTGATCATGAGTTATAGCTTGCATTATAACTCAGAGCTCTAGTCATAATTCTTCAGGCCCGTGGCTCAGTGGTTAGCACAGTTGCTTTGCATCGCTGGGATCAAATCCCACCAAAGACAACATCTGCGAGCACTTTGTATGTTCTCCCCATTTTTGCATGGGTTCCCTCAATCTGGATTATGAGCCCCAATGAGGACAGGGTCAATAATGTCTGTAAAGTGCTGCAGGATTAATGGCGCTATATAAGTAGGTAAAATAAAGTCTGTGGATTATACTATACCTATGACTATGGTATTACCCATCACGGTGCTTATTTTACATTAGTGGATCCAACTGCTGACATTAGATTGAGACTGTTTATACTATGGCAGATGAAAAGAGAATATTTCAAAAAGTCACATTTTGGAGGATCTAGAAAGGAATTAGAAATTACATGCATCTTGTGCCTTTAATAGAAAAACATATAATTCAGATTTCTCATGATGACGCATTATCTTTAAATATAAAAGTTAGCATTATATTGTAGCTATAAAAGATATTAGTTCCCTTTTTGTAGTGCTGTATTTATACCAAAACGCCAAATAGAGAATATTCTAAACCAAGATTAGTAATGCTGCTCTCATTCTGTTTGCTATATCATGGATCTATAAATGAGATATAAAGGAGGAGAGCCCAGGTGATATAAAAGGGTTGTCCACTTCTTACAATTAATTTTTATTTGTAGGATTGCCCAAATAAAAAGTCCCCAGGATTATCTGGTGTCCAGGTGCTGGAGCCCCAAGCCAACAAGGGCATTCTGTTCATGGACTACACATGACAGCAAGTGTTTCATTTCCCTGCAATGCCCCCACATGGTGCCTACTAAAGTCAACAGAGTGTCCATGCAAAGCACAGAAGTGCTGGGTCCACGGGCAGCAATAGTTTTCGTAGGTGTTCTCTACCCCAGCAATATGATGAAAGTCACGGATGACGGATCCTTCTCTAACTCAACTAACTCTTAAAGTGATCTGTCACCAGGTTTTTGCTTTCTCATATTGAGAGAATCATAGTGGAGGAAAATAGACCCTGATTGCAGTGATGTATCACTTAGTCTACTGGGTGCAGCAGTTGTTGTGACGCAATCAGAGTTCTTAGATGTAACATCTGGCAGAGCTGAGAAAGCTAACCCCGCCCACACCAAAGCTCTATGTACACCGTCTATTGACAGTGAGCTGAGGAGGGGCGGAGTTGGACAACTTGGCAAAATGGGAGCTAGTCTGGGCAATGATAATGTCCTAGTGATTAAGCCTTCATTGTAAGTAAACAGCACACAGCCTAATAAGTGACACATTGCTGAATTCAGTGTTTCAATCCCTAATGCTGTCGTCAGATTATGTAGAAAAACCTGCCAACAGATTCCCTTTAAATAAACAATACTTTAAGACGTCAACAAATTTCATTACACTTTATATTCTAAGTAATTGTAAGTAACACACAGCAAAGTTTTCTGTCTTGAATAAAACCCATAAAATATAACAAATAGATCACACAGCAGATTATTTTTTTTTACTTGATTAGATATAATGGCATAATCCAAGCAGCTACTCAATATGCAGGATTTCTTTTTTGGGTCTTCTTAGCTTTCAGAATAGCTTCGTAGACTTCTCAATACCTTTTTCCACATTTGTTCCTTGATAAAGACATGAATTAACATAGAACTCGCTGAATAAAATACATAGTGTGCAAATGAAATGCTTGAACGTCTGTATTCCTTTAGTGCGTAGATGACACATCTGTGGATTTTTGGCATGGCACATGGATGCAGCTATGTTATGTGGCGAGTTTAGCAGCACAGTTGGGCAATCAGCCATGGTAATAGCAGTGGCACAAGGATGAGGCTCCCTGACAACTGGGGTTATATAAGATCAGAGACGAGTCCTTTCTGCTGTTTTTCGTCAGTAATAATATGAGGCACACTAATGCAGATAACACACATAATGGTAAAATCAGTGGAAATTGAGCAATTATTTTGTTCGAATTTCCACGCATTTAATAGTATTAATGGAAAACAACCGTGTATGTCACTGTGATTTTACAATGCACTTAAAATTGACCGGCTACCTGCAAACAATAGAGACATCATTTTTTTCCAGCTGAGGCAACATGTAGCCAGAGATAAATGTATTATTAGAGAAATGTCACAGGTATAGGGACATTTTCTGCACAGCCACCTGTCAGATAATGATTACATAAAAGAAAGCAGAGATAGTCTGGGCTCCAGACTAAAATCCAAAATGCTTAAAAAAAATGACCAATCTTGATTTTGGCACACAGTTTTGATTCTTGAAACAGAATGTGAACCTACAAACCATCCTGGCTTGGTTTATGCATTATTTCACTGCCGCAGTTTTGTATTGTTCCAACCATAGCCATACTTCATGACCATAGTTTACCTTTTTCATGTCACATTGCTTAATTTGTAATACTCAATACAGGGATAAAAGGTATGTCAACACATAACATCCCAGGACCAGTATGGTATGAATCAGATTAATGGGCTGTAAGGGATTTGAATGGGTGGAGTGATGTGCTTCTTTAAAAAAATATAGATACCATTAATATGCGAGAGGTTTCCAAATTCATGGATGTCAAAAGAAAATCAGGTGGACACTGCCAAAAAAATTTCTGGAAGGCAACGTGTGTAATAGTTCCAGACTCTCTTTTACAGGCAACAGGCAAGAACAGAGAAAAGTTGGTATACAGCAATGAGCTAATGTTTGCAACACTATACTTGTTCTTGAGACTGTCTGCTGGCAATCACTTCAGCAGCACCTCCTTTGCTGTGTCCTAGTCTGTGTCTCTTATAATAAAGTACAGCTTAGAGTGCTGGTCAAAGTCACTCCTCACATTATCCTTTTTTCACAGAGATGCCTTGCAGTAGCCCTTGTCTGGCAATTTGCACACTCTTGTGTCAAAATTCCATACACACCAAAATTAGTCTCTGTATCTGTTTGATAATTCATTTCTCACTTAGCCATCAGCACTAAGACTCCATTGGCCTGTCAATCCTCACATTTAGGAATAAGCCTAGATGCTCCCGTTCACTGTGACAAAGTCTTGCTTTTATAGCGGATAATCTTCTCTCTGTTGTTGGATGGACTCTACTCTCTCAGGAACAAGCCTCTATACTCCATTTTCACATGCACCATTTGCCCCTTACTATTTCCAAGGGGTCCAATTTTTGGGTAAATAAAACAGTAACACTGTTCTATTAGATTTGGGCATGGGGTAAGGATCGCGGTCCAAGCATATTTTCCCGATAACATTCCAGCACCTAGAAGGAGAGAAGATAGTCAGTATCATTCAATTTATCAATCTTTATTTGCTCAGCCAGTCTCGTAAGCAGTTTTTCAAGGAGATTTATTTGACAATCAATGGTGAAATAAGTACGGTATATCAACAAAGTAGGAAATGGAGGGGTTATTTGGAGGGGGAAGCGCAGAGATTAAAATCATATGGAAATATATGCTAACTATGAAGCACAATGGTATCAAATACACATTGGAATGCACAGAAATGCATGTAAAAGATATACAATGAGATGTAAGACAACAGTATTGATGTGAAAGACCCGTGAGAGCCTCATTGTGATACCATAGAATATCATCAAACTGATATAATGTGTGTATGAGCACTTCAAATAATTCGGGCTTGAAAATAAAAAATACAATCAAAGTGAAAGTGGAGCAGAGGTGAGAATATGAAGCCTAAGTCATGTAAGCCTAATATATGACACCTCGCCTAATATATGATACCTCCTGTATGGCAAGGTCCGGGCTGAGAGAAGGGAAATGAAGTAGAGATGAGATTCTGGAACAGGAGAAGAGAATGGAAGGCAAAGAAGAGATAAAAAAGTATATCGGAAAAGGAACAAATGAAAAGAACATTTGAGAACATGTGCACATAACCATATATAAGAGCAATGGCATCAAAGGGTATGCAAAAAAAGCAATACATATGTAGGGAAGAGTAAGAAAGACTATAATAGGTGGTTATTTGAGATGCAGAAACAATAAAAACAGTTATACGTATTAAATTAGAAAGACATTTTGACAGGAAGGAAAGGAGGGAACAGTTTTAGAAATGCTACCTGGCCTGAGGCAGTAGAGATAACCTGGAGCGTAGCTGCAGCCATAGTGGGCGAAAGGTGACAACATAATGTAGCTGAATGAACCCCGGCCAGCCAATGATAATAGATATGTGGCAATGCTTGTTTAGCTCCAAATATTGGAAATATCTGGGGTTAAATAAAGGGAGAGCTTGCCTCAGAAAATGATGGCGCACGTCACAGTGGTGCGATATTGCGCAGGCGCAGTGCATCAGAAAACTGGTAAACTGAGTGTTCAGAGGGACGATAAATAGGGCAAGAGAAAAGGTACAGGGGAAGAAGGTGCTGCATACGGTGACTCGCTAGGCTAGATTTTAAGTATCTCTGTGCCCAGAAAAGCCCTCTATTAAGGTTGCATCTCTATTGCAATAGGATCAATGGAAACTCATAATAACCAGGGCAGCAGTGTGGCTCAGTGGTTAGTAGTGTTGCTTTGCAGCGCTGCGGCCCGGGAGTTGAAATCTGACCAAGGACAACATCTACAAGGAGTTTGTATGTTCTCCCCTGTGTTTGCATGGGTTTTCTCCTGGTACTTTAGTTTCCGCTTGCATACTGATAGGGAATTTAGATTGTGAGCCCCAATGGGGACCATGATGACAATGTATGTAAAGCCTGTGGAATATGATGGAGCTATGTAAAATAAGCTTAATAATAAATCAGCGAAACATACCACAGTCCTGGACTGTCCTCAATAATGTGGTACTTAATAGTGGTGGTACAGGTGGAGACATTCTTTATTTTTTATAAGAGAGTGGGGGAACCATTATCATCACTTTTACAGGGTCTTATTAGTATGCTTGGCATAGAAGTTCAGAAAATATTTTAATGTTGCCAACAGGATTGAACTACATCTTTGGGCAGAGACACACTGGCGTATTTCTCGGAGAATCGCATCGTAAACCTCGTACTGGCTGTTGGCTCTCCTGACCTGAGCTTGACAGCTGCATAGTTATCCATCACGCTGTCATGCTCGGGTCAGGAGAGGTGCCGGCCAGGCCGTGCAGTGCGATGTGATTATCACATGAGAAATACGGCAGTCTGTCTCTGCCCTTTGGGTCAGAAATAGGGTTAAGCTGTAATAAAGACTATCTACTTGTGTTTGACCTGTGTAGAGCTAGAACGAAGGAACAAGACACCATCTTTTCAATGAACATACCTGAAACACCTAAATAGTACCGACTGTAGGCATGTGATAATTGTATATTTTTCACTGTATACCATACAGCATGTGATGGTGGGAAATACACAGTATTTATTATGAGATTACTTGTATTCCGGTGCTAAATAGACAATAAACAGCAGTAAAGTAAATGAATGTACTAGATAACTAGCATAAGCAATTAGTAAATTCACTATATCGTAAATACTTTGCAGAATAACAAACATATTTTCTTTCCAATTAATAGATTCGCAGACGCAGACCTACTCCTGCCACACTTGTCCTGAGCAGTGACCAGTCTTCACCAGGTAAATGTCATATTGTCTTGAATATTGTTATCACATACTGGATTAATTTATTAAATATGTCCCAGTCAAATAAATTATTAGTCCTATTTATTATATTTCAGTGTTTCCTTTGCTAAAAATACGAACTTACATTTGTGCAACTTTTTAACCCCTTTCCGACGTTGGGCATAATAGTATGCCCACGTTGGACTCTCTCTTTGAAGAAAAGTTTTGGCCCTGGGAAGAAGGGGAGCAGTACAGTACAGTATTTACATTGAGCAATATGTGTCTGAACGTTTGGTGAATTTTGACATAAGTAATTAGAAATAGTGACGACTATTACTATGACTGGCAATGCGTATATAAACACGGCAGGGTGTGCTTAGCATATCCTGGATGTCAAGGCGTATTGACTACAGTCTTATTTTTTACAAGATCACAGAACAAATAAAAGACTAGATATTTTCCTGCCTCTATTGATATCAATAGGCTAAGCAGGTTCAACAATGAGAGACTAAATCATTGCTTGTGTTACACCACATTGGCACCAGCACCTTCCAAACCTAATGCAAATACATAGGGGCCAATTCATCATCACCGGCATTGTTCATGCACTGGTCTTGATAAGGGGGCGTGCTGGAGTCAGAGGCTCCTGATTCATGAAGATATGTACATCTGACATATGGCGTGAGCCTACTTGTGGTATGGACTGGAGGGAGATTTCTGGAGTAGGAAAGGTCACAACTCAACATGAATTAGACAAGCTGTGGTAGCACACCCCCCGCCCCGCACCAGTTTCGTCCCAGCTACACCCATTTTGGCAAAGCTGGGAGAAACTGGCCTTGAAAATGCCAAAACTCACAAAATGTTGGTACCTAAATTTTACAACTTTTCAAAGCTTTTAAACCAGAATTTTGGCATGAAGGCTTTGATGAATCAGGCCCAAAGAGTTATGTACATGATCCTGTATTTTCCTAATTGTTCATATCCTACTGAAATAAGATGCACAAAATTTATTAGAAGACATGTGCTACTTAATTTTTGGAGCATCTTTTTGTGGCTTCTGTTCGTCATAGTCAGAAATCTGCTTCCCCCATAGTTACGAGTCAATTTCTACTATAATTCCCTCTACTTTCTGGCATAAATTATATTTATTATTTTATGTCGTGTCGCCTTTTTACTTAGTCCCCATTATTTTAAGAAGTGTTTGAACTGGTATAAAAATGCTAATAAGAGTTCTGCAAAAACTTCTACATGACAGTTTTAAAGTGGAAGATGAATCGTTCCCATTAGGGTCGATTCATAAAGAATGGCGTTTTGTACACCACTATTGATCATGAGTGCACTGCAGTAAAGGTGTGCCTATAATGCATCCTAATGCAGCTGTGCATCAGCATCAGAAATAAACTCCAGTCACAGGCTGTCGTAATTTAAACAAATTTTATTGCAGACGTTGTCAGACGTGGCTCAACTATGTACCATCCTGCTAAGCTCACCCATTTTTGAGAAAAGGTGGTGTAGGCGTAAAAGCAAAATACGGTAATTAGCAAAATTCTCTCTCTGCCTCTCTCTTCTGGGAGAAGTCCATGTTCGGGGTTCAGCAGTGCAGGTCCGCTCATCTATAAAGTACAGTGTTACTTGGCAGTATATAATTGTTGATTACTTCTAATTTTAATTTTATTTAACTATAAAGATATAAAAGAGACTTTTACAACTGGAATTATACTGGTTGTCTGGAGAAAATACTGTAAGTTATCTGTGGGATAGGTGATAACTTTATGACCAGTGGGAGCCCCACCACTGGGATTGTCAGAACAGGTCACTTTTATCCTGCTATAATGGAGTGGAAGTGCGCATGCTTGACTGCTACCCCATTCAGCCCCAACTGGGCTGCCAAGCACTGCGCCCTGTTTTTTTTCCCAGCAGACCAATAGAGAATAAATGATGTGGCGGTCCGGCAACTGAATTGTTTCTCTGATGGGGATAAAAATGTCCCGTCCTGCCGGTTGGCGCAAGTCCCAGCACATGGAACCCCTGCAGATAGGTGCTAACTCGATTTAACTGGACAACCCTTCTAAATATGAAATATGAGATATTGTCTGCATATGCTTCAGGTCTGATGTTATTCATTATTTTTTAATATATGAACCCTTGGATTTCTGCCTTTTATTATATAGCGGTAACATAAGAGGTTAATGAGAACACAACATTCCCAGCTCTCCATCAGGTATCCCTACTTTGTTAAGTTGGACTAATTGCTCTTCTTTTTCTCTCACTAGTAAGGCCATCTGCTTCATCTCTTTCACATTCAAGGATGCTTGAATGGTTTGAAGGCAAAAATATCTTTCCCACACATTTCCTACCATAAGGATTTCTGCATCTAAAAAAGAACCCTTTCTTAAATCTTCAGCACTGCGATATAACCTGACTTCTCAAATGTTTGAGATTGGTCAACTTACAGGCCATTACTAAGCGTTTCAGATAGGAGGGAGTTAATGGGAACATCTGTTTAATCTAATTGGCTTTTTCTTGTTCATTGAAATCTTTATTGAGTTCATTTAATTTTAGATAGTGCTAACGGCAAATGAAAAGATGGTATATTCTGCTTGACCTGGTTGGTGATGGGCAAAAATGAGTGTTTATGGCAGAGAAATATTTTGTCTAATACTCTGCTAATTCCCCAGGCAGCATTATAAATCATGTTTGGTCCAGCATGCACATGTGAATTTATCCATTGCAAAATTATGATAATTGTCAGATAGGTGTGGGTCTCATAGGTGGGAAACCTTCGATTTACCAGAATGGTAGAATTACCATTGACAATTGTAATGGTGGCTCAATGTTTGCAATCACAGTGGTTTTAACCTTGCAGCACTGGAGTCCTGGGTAGAGATGGGTGAACCCAAACAGTGAAGTTCGGCGTCCGTACCGAACACCTACTGTTCGGGCACAGACTTCTCCATGACAGCGCAGCAAACACCACTTCTGATTAGTGGTGAAATCATCCCTGCCGATCAGAGAGCCGCAGTTCCCACTCTGTCAAAAGACAGCATGAGCACTCAGCTGTGATCGGAGGTATAATGCTTACCTCCGGTCACTGGTGTCAACTGATGGGACTAATGATCCCATCATCTGACACCTGCTACAGCTAGTAAGTGAGAGCAGGAGTGGGGGATGGGAGTATTCATCAGCCTCTCCTGCGCTATAAATAAATAATTTAAAAAAAAAAGCACATTGTGGGTTCCCCTGTATTTTTGATAACCAGCCAGGCAAAACTCACAGCTGGGGGCTGCAACCCTCAGATGTCATCTTCAACAAGGCTGGTTATCAAGAATAGAGGGGACTTCATGCTGTTTTTTGTAATTATTTAAATAAATAATTTAAAAAAACAGCATGGGGTCCCCCCATTTTTGACAACCAGCCTTGCTAAAGCAGATAGCAGGGGGCTGGTATTCTCAGGCTGGTAATGGACCATGAATATTGGCCCCCCAGCCTAAAAATAGCAGCCCGCAGCCACCCAGAAAAGGCACATCTATTAGATGCGCCAATTCTGGTGCTTTACCCGGCTCTTCCCACTTGCCCTGTAGTGGTGGCAAGTGGGGTTCATATTTGTGGGGTTGATGTCACCTTTGTATTGTCAAGTGACATCAAGCACACCGCTTTGTAATGGAGAGGCGTCTATAAGACACATATCCAGTACTAATCCTATAGGTGAATGGCAAATAAAGACACAGCCACAATAAAGTCCTTTATTTGAAATAAGACTAAACATAGTTTTCCATTGTTATTTAAAAATAACACCGTTATATTCACCAAACGCCTATTCCACCAAAGCCCTCATTCTCCTGTAATAAAGCTAAAATAAAAAAACAACAATATACCATACCTGTCTGTCGTTCTGTACCACGCCATAATCCATGTCTGGGGAATAAACAGTTTTCAACCTGGACGGTGCCAAGATGCACTGGTGACTGAACTGCTGCGAGCGCAGCCTTAGAGACCGGTGATGATGTCATCGAGGTTACCTCCGGTCACTGAAGCTGCGTTCCCAGCCAAGCTGAACTGCCATGACCTCAGTGAGATCCTCGCTAGCACTGTGAGAAAAACTCACTCACCGGATCTCACCGAGGTTACAGCACTCCAGCCCGGCTGGGAACGCAGCCTCAGTGACCGGAGATAACTTTGATGATGTCACCACCGGTCTTTGAGGCTGTGCTCACAACAGTTCAGTAACCAGTGGTTCTCAGCCTGGACAGTTGCATCTTGGCACCGTCCAGGTTGAAAACTGTTTACCCCTCACACATGGATTACAGTGTGTGACAGAAAGACAGACAGGTATGGTATATTGTTGTTTTTTATTTTAGTTTTTCTAGGTTTTTTTTAGAGGTTCTGGGTTCACATCCCACCAAGGACAACATCTGCAAGGAATTTGTATGCTTTCCCCATGTTTGTGTGGGTTTTCTCCAATTTCTCCGGTTTCCTCCCACACTCCAAAGACCTACTGATAGTGAATTTAGATCCTTAGCCACATTGGGGACAGCGATAATGATATCTGTAAAGTGCTGAGGAATAAGATGGCGCCATATAAGCAAAGCATAATCATAACAATAACTTTTCAGCTTGGCATAGCCTTCTGATGTCAAAAGGATATGTCTCTGCAAAGTCTGATAGTCAGCAATGATTACACAGTGTGAGGCTGTGAAGTTACACCACCCCTCCCCTCCAAATGGCAGTTGTCTACCTTTCCTACATTTCTAGGGGGAAAAACAATGGAACGACACATCACAAAGTTCTAAGAAAAGATGTTCAGAATTGTTATTTCATCATCCATTCTAAATTACAAAATCCACAGAGAAAGTATCCAAAATGGGGTACCGAATAATTTAAGCATAAAAAAGAATCACCTAATCGATTACCGTGCTTTATTTACAAAAAGTAAAAAGGCCGCAATTAAAAAATACAATGAAAAGAAATATTCACATCAATATATACACATATATATGTGCATATATCCTGTATATATCATAATATATACGTATCAATTATACAATACAATCACACAAGACAAATTAAAATGTAAAGTGGCAGCCAGTTCACAATTTTATGTAATGATACTCGTAATTAGCAGTGCCGACTCCCAATCAATAGATGTAAAAGATTGTATAGAATAAAATAATTGTGTGTTGAGCCGTAATAAAGAGATTAATTAACCATATATTGTACAAGACTAATAAATTAATACAAATTCAATTAAAGAAGGAAGAGAAATGCAATAGATTAACATGGCCAAAATCTATTCTACAGACCCCTTTACCCAGTACTGCTCATCTGTTCATAAAGTAATTGACTAGGTAATGAGTTTTGTTGTTTGAATTATTTGGTGCAACGTTTTTGGATACTTTTTCTTTGGTTTTTATATGTGCTGTGTATTCATGATTTTTCCTTCTAAATATCATATTTTCTGGCGTATAAGACGACTTTTTGACCCCTGAAAATCTTCTCAAAAGTCGGGGGTCGTCTTATACGCCGGGTGTCGTCATCAGGACCGCTCCCTGCACCATATGCAGCAACCACAGAGCTCCGTACACGCCGTATAAGATGACACCCGGCATATAAGATGACCCCCGACTTATTCAGTGAGTATATCCCAAAGTCTATATTTTAAATGGAAAAGTTGAAGGTCGTCTTATACGCCGAAAAATACCGTAGGTTGTATTCTCCTTTTTTAATTATGCCTCTGAATAAGGAATAAGCTCCTGAAAGAGCTGGGATGCTTCTCATCATACTACCACCTGTATCATGTTCTTTGAGAGTTAGTCCTCCTGCATACATAACACTAATCGTCCAAAAATTGAGTATCTCACAGTAAAAACATCACCAATCCATATTTTGTTGTGGAGCCCTGTAATTACAAATCAAATGCGGTTTTCAAATTTTTACCATATTAGTAATAGTAAGTAAAACCCCCTGAGAAATTATGTTTAATTAATGAACGTTCTGATACATTTCTGGAAAGTAATAGGATCCTCAATTACTAATGAAATATACTACATTAATCTTTGACAGTGGTAATTAATTGAATACTTAGATATATTTTCAGAGATCCATGTGGAAACTTTCATTAACATATGACTTCCTCAATAATAGAAGTAATTTGCAATTTGGAAGTAAAACTGTGAATCATCTATTCGGTAGGATGGATCCCCTAGATGATAGTAAGATGGATAATAAGAACATTATACATTTATAATCAAGATAGAATGAAGGAATAAAAATCTTTTATATCTAGGGTAGAACTGGCACAACATGTACCAGAGGAATACCATGCTCAAGAAGACCAGAGTCTGACCATGACTAAACTAAAACGTCCGGCAGAAGACAACCACTTGGAGTCATTTACTTGCCACTTGGATCTATTTCCTATAAGTTGCTTAATTGACTATTAGATCTTATTTTTGATATGTCCTCCCTGTCAAGAATAAGAGCACCCAAGTTTTCAATGTAATGAAAAGTGGATATGTACAAGTTCTTTATAGATGTGCATTGGATCATCAGAAAAATGTTTTCAGTAAGGCAAAGGAGCACTGATTTGAAATTGTGCATAGGTTTAATAAAATTTTAGAGTTTCTACACCACAACCAGAAAATTAGGAAATGCAATCCTCAACAATGAAATTGCAACACCAAAATGAAAAAGTCGAGGAATTAGGGAATTCATAGGATCGATAGACAAGTTAAAAAAACCCTCCCATGAAAAATGTTCTTCTATATACAAAATGTGTTTATATGGGTATGCTGCGTAGTGTCACTGTGTTAATATACTCACCTACCACTATAGTCTCCAGTATCTAGGTCCATTCTACTTTTCAGTGTTGCCACAGCAATTCCGACTAGTCTGCCCACTCTATGCATGACCCCGAAGTCTCTTTTACAATGTAACTCTATGCAGCCTTGTTCCGAGCTCCATAGACTTACATTGTAATAGCCACTTCCGGGTCACGGAAAGCGCAGCATGACCCGGAGAGACTGCTGAGCACAGAGGTCATTGAGAAGAGAAAAACTAGACCTGGATCCTGGAGAATACGCTAGTGAGTGTATTAATACACTCAACCTACACTACATTCACATATACACAAGTGCTTCTTTAATGGTAAGCAAATTATAAAAAAATGAAAACAACATTTTTAAAAACATTTCGATTTATACAGTATCAAGTATAAGACTCACATGCAGAAATCCCTGCACTTCCACACCTTGGCTGAGGAATCTTCCACCACTCTAAATGTACTTGTGCACGGAAATAAAGATCCGCTGCTGGCAGCTCCCTTTCAGTTGCCTACCAATGACACCCCAGATGAATTGGGAGACGAGTGCGGTGATGGTGGAGGCCATTGTAGCACTTTTAAGTCATGCAGGCTGCTCTCAGTAGCACAAGAAACATCTGGCTATGGTGTTTTCATATTGAATAATAGCTCCTGGGACACGTTGGAGAAATAGCCATACCACTGGTTCGACAGCCCAATAAATGCAACACCAGCTGATAATATGATCTTCTCTCTTGAATGTTTCTTCATGGTGTTGTTCACGCTGTCTCTTTAGTTTTGCAGACTCGCGTGTAGTGATTTGTTCTGTACTGAAAGTGAAATTAGACATCACATACCAAGTTCAAAGTGTCATATAGTGTCTACACAAACCATTAGAAGATGTTTGCACAACATTGGCTTATGAGCCAGACCTCCATCTACAGGTGTTCCACTGACCTCACTCCACCGCTCTCACATGCTATACTGGTGCAGAGCGAGATGGTAATGGGAGCTTTAGTGGATGTTTATCCTCTTCAGCGATGAGTCCCACTTTTTATTGGACAGGATGACAGTCAAAGATTTATCTATAGACCACATGGACAATGCTATGTAGAGGGCTTCACAAGGGAACGTAAAAGTGTCTCTGAAGCTGTTTTTCAACATGACAACGGGTATCCGTGACTCCTGTGAGCTCTAATGTAAGACCCCTTACCTCACCTCATATCACCCCCGAGATAACGGCCGCCTCCCCCTTCTCCTGTAGCAAGAGAATAACCCTATTAAAACACACCACAAATCAGGTTGGATTAATTGGCCACAGCAGCTGTTTATTAACATTTAAACATACAACAATATTGGAACAATAAACCCCGGAAGTGGATGATCCTCGAAGCCTGAAACATATATTGAACATTTTCCATCCAAACGTCCCACCTATTTTGGCCTTATATCCGCCTTACCCCCAGCCGCTATGCACCAGCTCGGAGGCAAACTCCACCCGCCAGGCCAAAAACCGCACACCTGTTTGTGGTTCCCCTAATAATCCCTTCCATGGGATTATCTGTACCCCTTTGACCATTTTTAAATCACCCCGGGGAGTCCAGGACCTATTGAGATCCCCCCCATCAATCCGCCATTTTCCACTTCCACCAACTTCGAGGACCACTACCCCCTGCCACGCTGCCGCGACAGATATTCTACCATACTTAACCGTACTAAATACCTTCGTAAAGCTAGAAACCTAGCTCTGAACCCATAATTAATAACAACCGATTTTACAACTTTAAACCATAGACAATAAAGGGAGGGTGGGTGGGAGCTTCCGTCTCTGGCCGGTGAGTACCCAAATGGTTGCCCCACTAACATGGCCACCCCCTTTTATAAATTCTCCCCTCCCCTGCCCCCGACCCCTCCTTCTCCCCTCAAATTCAAAAAACTCTGTCCCTCCCATCAGCTCTTTTAACCCTATACCCCCCAGCAATCCTAATGAGCTCCCTATTATCGCACGTTTCCCTGTCATGGCGGCCTCCCCTAAGGGCCAGAGGCCCAGTACGGCCTTTCTTGACAACGGGTATCCGTGACTCCTGTGAGCTCTAATGTAAGACCCCTTACCTCACCTCATATCACTCCCGAGATAACGGCCGCCTCCCCCTTCTCCTGTAGCAAGAGAATAACCCTATTAAAACACACAACAAATCAGGTTGGATTAATTGGCCACAGCAGCCGTTTATTAACATTTAAACATACAACAACATTGGAACAATAAACCCCGGAAGTAGATGATCCTCAAAGCCCGAAACATATATTGAACATTTTCCATCCAAACGTCCCACCTATTTTGGCCTTATATCCGCCTTACCCCCAGCCGCTATGCACCAGCTCGGAGGCAAACTCCACCCGCCAGGCCAAAAACCGCACACCTGTTTGTGGTTCCCCTAATAATCCCTTCCATGGGATTATCTGTACCCCTTTGACCATTTTTAAATCACCCCGGGGAGTCCAGGACCTATTGAGATCCCCCCCCCCCCATCAATCCGCCATTTTCCACTTCCACCAACTTCGAGGACCACCACCCCCTGCCACAAACATAAATGTTCTAAAACCTTAGACATTTATGTCCCTCCACACTTTCAAAGCTGTTTCGATACCCTCTTGGATCGCCAGACACCACATATCGGTGCCAACTGCATTCAGATGCACCCCATCCAACCTCCAGTAACCTCCCGTACCAGACTCCAGATTGATGTGCCGCACCACTATCGCTCCGTTCCTTGCCATGAAATGCGAAACAGCTTTGTTTACCTTAATCCTCGCTTTGTTCACCCCTTCCAGTGACCTAGCACCCCGCCAAACCTTCCGCGGGACGATGTCCGACCACACCACCAAAACCTTGGGAAACATTGCCCACAACCTTAACATGTCGAACTTAATGTCTTTTATAAGTTCTTTACACGGCCTCTTCCCCAAGTCATTACCCCCCAAGTGGATAACCAAAATTTGTGGGACCTGATCCCAGCGCACAAAACGATGAAACTCGGGTAAAAATTGACTCCAAGTCATCCCTCTTTTTCCAATCCACCTGAGAGTTGCCACGTCACGCAAAAACCCAATTGCCGGCCATCAGGACGAACCGCTGCCCTCTCCGCCGCCCAGAACACGAACGAGTGTCCCATAATCCAAACCAGCCTTTTGTCATGTTCTGTAAGAGAATAAACAATAACAACGATCAATTCAAGAAAAGAAACCCCCGAATACTTGAACCATGAAGTTAAACCAAACCCGGGCGAACATAAGACCGGAATCTCTCCGATTCCCACCACCCAATTCTTTTAACCACCTCATCCCCCAATCCTCTCCTGGCTGCCTCCGTCGCAGCCCCTATACGAAATGAATGCCCACTGTACTTTGCCGGTGAAATTCCCCCCATCTCCAAACACTTCCGAAATATTGAAACAAATTGAAAACGCGACAAGAAAGAACCATCTGCATGAACCAACAGTGGGTCGGATAATACACCCCCTCTTCTCATTAACTTATCCACACAGGTTACCGGGCACAATGGGCAATTTGGAACTTCGAATAACACTAATTTACAACCTTTCCCGGTAACGTCCGTTTTCGATGACCGAATGAACACAACCACCCTGTCCGACGTCACATCCACGTCTTCCCTCCGTAAACCCCCTCCCTTGCATCTGGAAGGGCTAACCAACTCCCCCAGGGGAAATTCCCCAAAAAACGCCAACGAGAAAGCCGCTTGAAATAGCGTCACCTCCCAATCCGAAAAGCAAACAACCCGTAAATGCCTTCCAATTGTTAACAGCACTTCGAAGGAAACCGGTCGTCTGCCGTCAAATGACTTCTGCCCTTTTTTCCAGCCCTTTACTATTTGCGTCACCAAAAACGATTTTGTCTCGTCCCGCAAACCTCTAGCCTTAAAACCAAACGCTAGACCAGCTAGGAACTTACTCACTTTGGAAACCGACCAACCCAATTCCCACACATGCCCTACTAGCAACAACAGCCTATTCTCATCGTCCATCCCAGACCCGTAGGACACCTTCCAATTTTCCCATGTACTCCAAGCCTGATCATACTGCAACCAAGACCTATCTGATAACGATCTAGCGAACAACTCCCTTACGGCCCGAAGGGCAGGTTCCACAGTTCCGCTGGACAATCCCGGCCCGTTGAATCCAAGCAAGGTCTCGGCCCTTGAGACCGATGCCACTGTGAATGGAAAAGGACATCATCAGCATTAGTAGGCACAGTTGCCCTACAATCCGCTACAATCCACAAATTAAACTTTAGGCCCAAGAAAACCAGATGCTGCAATATCCTGACGACTTCTGGAGATGCCGCAGATAACGTATTGATGGCTTCCACAACGCCCGCATGCTCGCAAGAAAAACAGATTTTTTTTATTCATCACCAACTCGCCCCAAACTGACAACGCCACTAGTCGGGGAAATAACTGAAGCAAAACCCGGTTTTGTAACAAACCTTGCTCACGCCACCTGGGTGGCCACTCCGCCACTAAACCTTGACCGCAATACTGCAAACTGAAACCACGCATTTCGATCACGTTAATGTAAAAACCTAAGTCCACCGCATTCTCAACTGTCTGAATCCAAATGGATTTGCCATTATATTCCTCCAAGAAAAGAGCCCACACCTTCAAATCCTGCTTCAAATCCTTTGTCAATCTGATGAAATGTAGGGCAGACTTCACTGCCGCAGTTGCCAAAGACAAACGCCGACAAAATGGGCGGCCCATCGGCATAATCCTGCAAGCAAAGTTCAGCTTGCCCAATAAAGATTGTAAATCATGCAGCGTAATCTTACGCCGTGTACTTGCTTTTCTAACTTCATCCCGAAAAGCGACTAGCTTGTCATCAGGCAATCTACATTCCATCGCCACAGTATCAATTTCTATGCCTAGAAAACTCAGTGTCGTCGCTGGCCCGACAGTCTTCTCAGCCGCTAACGGAACTCCGAAACCTTTTGCTACCCTCTCCATCGTGTGCAGTAGAATCGAGCAAACCGCAGACTGTGGTGGGCCTACGAACATAAAATCATCGAGGTAATGTAAACAAGAACTCAAGCCAGATACATCCTTAACGACCCATTCCAAGAATGTACTAAACACCTCAAAATAGGCACACGATAGCGAGCAGCCCATGGGAAGACAACGATCAATGAAAAAACCTCCATCCCAAAAACAACCTAACAAGTGCATACTCTCAGGGTGCACTGGTAACAGGCGAAACGCCGCCTCAATATCCGTCTTCGCCATCAAAGCCCCCCTACCGCACAGCCGTACCAGATTTATTGCTGCGTCGAACGACATGTAAGAAACCGCACACAGTTGAGGATCGATACCGTCGTTCACTGACAGACCTTTGGGAAATGACAAATGATGAATAAGCCTAAATTTGTTAGGCTCCTTCTTCGGAACCACTCCGAGCGGTGACACCCTCAAATTACCGATCGGAGCTGTAGTAAAAGGTCCTGCCATCCTACCCAAATCAACCTCTTTCTTCAATTTCTCGAAAACCACACTAGGAAACTACAATGCCGATTTTACGTTCTTTTTTGACAAACAAACATCGTGCTCAATAAACGGAATTTTAAAACCATAACCAAAACCTTCTCTCAAAAGTGACGCTGCTGCTACGTCGGGGTATCTATTTAGATACACCTCCATCGCATCCAGCCGCAACGGCGTCTCCCCTTTTTTCAGCAACATACCCCCCTCTTGTTTTTCCCCCTCTAAAACATCTAGCCGCCCCATATGTGCCTCCACAACCTGAGCATTCGTGCTTGAATTTACACTTGCTCCCAAACCTACAGGTCCCCTCATTAAAGGAGAAACACAGTCCCTTCTGCATTGCGACCGAGTGTCCTGACTGCCCTTGACTCCCGGCGCCCCCTTGAAATGGCTGACTTCCCTGATTTGCTCTAGCCAGTGCCATAACTCTCATCCATAAAGCAATGTCCTTATGATCCCAACGTATGCCCGGTCGGACTGCCTTGCGCTGCCTGAACTGCTCGTCGTATCTCAGCCAGCCTTGCCCGCCATACACCCGGTAAGCCTCCCCAATTGCATCCATATAGCAAAAGAGTCCTGAACAATTTCCTGGTGCCTTTTCGCCTATTATGCTCGCCAGTATAGCAAACACCTGCAACCAATTAGAAAAAGAACGAGGGATCAGACGGTACCTCCTCTTCTCTTCATCATCTTTTTTAGAATCATCTCTTCGTAATCTATCAAGATTGAATCTCTCTAATGGCAGTAATGAAAAAATATCCACATATTCCCCCTTCCATATCTTTTCTTTCACTTCCTCCTTCAAATGGGACCCCAGCGGTCCCTCAAAACATACATACACTTCGCTCCTAGCCGAATCATCCAAACGCACCGCCTCCTCGTTTTCCTTTTCTTTGCTAGCCCCTGCATTATGGGTCCAACTTCCCAAGTCGGCTGACCCAGTCCCCCTTTCTGCTTCACTGCTGCCCCCCCCTGACGCAGCTGAGACCGCTGCACCCTGGCCCCCACACTGTGAAACTACCTCGGTGCCTGATAACATTCCTAAACCCGCTGACCTTTCTGCGCTCCCTAACCAAGCCGCTGCAGGTGACCCCCCCCAGAAGGCCCCCGTACCATATTCTAGCTAAATCTCTAAGGCCATGTAATATTAAACTCATCCCCCCGCTAGCGCCCCCCATAGATGCCTCCCGCTCCCTAACCTCATTAGGAGCTAAGCAGGGGTTAAATACAGAAAATTGCTGGCTCTCACCTGGCTGCCTGGGCGCTGTGATCCCAGCAGCTGAAGGTCCTGGATCCTGTCGAAGGTGTGCTGGTCCCATGCTGTATCCGTCCGCTGTTGGCTCCGCAGCTCCCGGGTCAACCTGCCTCAGCAGCTGCCCACCGCCAGAAGCAGGCACACTGGCAACCATTGCAGGGACCCTCGGATCTGCCGCCGTGGTCCATAGTGCGCCGCCATCTTGGGGAGGTCCCAGGTCCTGGTGCACGGGTGCAGGACTCCAGGATGCGGCGCCATCTTGCTGAAGTCCCTGGTCACATGGCGCCATGTTCCCTGCTGCGGCGCCATCTCGCCGGAGACCCCGGCCATGCGGCGACGCCGCAGCGCTGCTGACCGAGGCAGCCGCTCGCTGCCCGCCGCTCACCAGAGCCGCCCTCACCGCATCGCATCCAGAACGCCCGTCGTGTGCCGCTCCACCCGGTGCGCTGGAAGACAGGCCGGCGGGCTGCCGGCCGCTGGACCGCCTACGCATGGGGGCCCGCCCCCTGGCTCCTCGTGTTCCTCCACACCGAGCAGGGCCAGCCGGAACGCTGGCGCCTGCCGCTCCTGGTCCCGGATCCCGTCGCCTCTGCGCTGCGGGGGGGACCCCGGCCCCTGTTGTAGGTCCCGCCGGTGAGATGGATTCCTCCCAGCCTGCGGGCGGGGAGCAGGGGGAGCGTGCCCGCCAACCCCGGCTGGAGGGGCTCCGAATGCGGCGCCGGACCTGGGGGTAGCCTCGGGACTTAAGCACGCCGGAGGCAGAGACCGCTGCGTCCCGAAGCTGCTGCAGCAAGGCCTTGACGTCCATCGCTTGTGGGTACTAAGGAGCTTCTGTCTCTGGCCGGTGAGTACCCAAATGGTTGCCCCACTAACATGGCCATCCCCTTTTATAAAGTCTCCCCTCCCCTGCCCCCGACCCCTCCTTCTCCCCTCAAATTCAAAAAACTCCGTCCCTCCCATCAGCTCTTTTAACCCTATACCCCCCAGCAATCCTAATGAGCTCCCTATTATCGCACAATTCCCTGTCATGGCGGCCTCCCCTAAGGGCCAGAGGCCCAGTACGGCCTTTCTTGACAACACCAGACCACATGGTGATACTGCTACTTGTGATACTGTGAGCAGCCTTGTGCTCCTAAATATGCTACCGTGGCCTGCAGCATGTCTGTATTTCACATGCGTGATTTGGTTCCAAGTGCATCTAATGTGGCAGAACATTCCTCAGGCAACCATGAATAACCTCATTGATAGCAACCATGAAAGTGCATTTATTTCTGCGTGTGGTGCTCATACTCAATACTGAATAAATTGAGATGCTTTGAAAATTTTGTATCCTTTTTTTAATCATTTGCATATCATTAACATGTTTTTCAGTCCTGTGATTTCCATAATTCCTTGACTTTTCTTTCTTAGTATTGCAATTTCAATGTTAAGGAGTGTATTTTATTAACCAATTAACAAAGATGCTCGTAGGTAGAAAGTGTATGGAGTGGGTTAAAAACATGAACCCTCCAAAAACATGGCAAATCATGGCTGCATTATTCAGTCATCATCTGCCAAGCTCTGCCCACTGCAGTTAACCTCTTGGATGCTGCTATCAATCTTTACTTCACAGTGGACAAAATGACTTCTTTGTAGAATATGTTGCATTTTAAACACTCCAGGTTGGAGAGAAAAAATGTAGGAATATAAAACATAACTTTTATTTGAAAATAAAAACTAACTCAGCCTAAATATTAAATTAAACAGTTAAGGTTACCACTTCCACCAGTATGTGAAGGAAACGCAGCTCCGCTGCCTCCAGTCATCAGGACAATTTCGCAATTGATTGACGCGTGATGGACGAGGTCACTGCTGCTTCCACTACTAGGGTGGTTATTGGGGAACTCACAGTGAGCATATGGTATATACACCTCCAATTCTAATGCATGGAATATATATATCTCCCAGTACAGTCACTGCCAGCATCAAAATACCAAAAAGAATTGAACCACTACTAGCAGTCAGCACCAATCATTTATACAGGCTGATTGGACACCCATTACAGGTGACGTATGGCTTCAGGGTTCTGGTTTACAGAGCAAGACGAACAGAGCGATTCAATTTTATTTATTTAAACCAGAAGGGTAGGCAGTGTTTATAAAAATGTATAAGGATTTTACAAAATTGAAACAAAACAATATGATAATTTCAATTACATGAAATAAAAAGGAATAATGAAAAAAATTACTAAACCTGATGTCAAGCAAAAGGCTCAGAGCTTAGCACTCCGATTGGAAAAATGGACCACCATCAAAGCAAACTATGACTTCCACAATGAACAATGACCCAACCCCAAATACAGATTTTTATTAACTCAAGGTTATGCCCACATAACTCCCCTTGATGAGCTCATGTGGGGGCCGATTGTGGGATGTCAAAGGTCTGTTAGAATATTAGGGATCCGCAACTTACAGGATATCTTTGCCCCTGGAGATCCCAGGTGCTAGATATCATTATCATGTTTCCTATTGCAGTTTTACCTTTTGATATAGAGGAAATTTGGCATGTAAAGCATCATCTATCCGTGATGTGAGTGAATATGTTCTGTTCATCCCTACACTATGATGCCAAAAATGTATCTCCCATAATTATCGGATCAATACAAACCCCAATATTCATATCTGGTCACCGGAGACAAAAAGTCTAAGAAGATTCTTTAATGAGAGCAAGCACTATCCCTGGGAAAGATAATTCCTCACCTCAGCATAAAAAGATCTCAGGCTTATAGTCTCCTTCCCAGCAAATTTACCTGCTGTAATTATCTGCTCACCACAGTAAGTCTCTGCTTCAATGGAGTTGGAGTTGTTAGCTCACTTTCCCTCTTCCCCTGTTATCATTAGTTTTTCTCACTTCCCCATATGTTCAATGTGAGGGTGATAGGTTCCATTCTCTGGAGATGTATGTATAGATTTTAATGTTTCTCTACGACACACTGCTTCCCATACTTCCACCATCTTGAAATTCAATCGTGGTGAGCAGGTTGTGTCATCCCCATATCCCATCAGGTCACTATTGTAATAGGTAATTGTGCCTTATATATCTATCTATCTATCTATCTATCTATCTATCTATCTATCTATCTATCTATATATATATATATATATATATATATATATATATATATACATACAGTGAGTCCGTAAAGTCATGGTGCACTTTTGACCAGTCACTGGAAAGCAACAAAAGACAATAGAAATGAGAGATCCCCTCCAAATAAAAGAAAAACTCTCCCAGTTTCATACCTATTCAGTGCAGTTCCATTTGGTGCCCTACACACATCCAGACGATAGTGAAGTTCTTGCCAAACACGGGTAAGGAAGTCTGGTGTAACAGAGTGAATAACATCTGTGACTGTTTTAAGTGATTAATGTCATTGATAAGTTTAATGTGCACATGTTGCTTCACATAACCCCGAAAGTAAAAGTCTAAGGGCGTCAGATCCAGGGATCGTGGTGGTCATGGCTTGACAGAACCCCTGCCTATCCACCACCGGGGGAATGTTCTATCCAGAAACTCACAAACAATGGTGGCGTAATGTGGAGGAGCGCCATCCTGTTGAAAGATGACACCTTCTGAAAATTGTGGCACTGCATACAATTCCAACATATCAAGATACGTGTTTGCTGTCACAGAGTGCTCTGTGAAAAAAATGAGCCTATCACCTTATCCTGCATCAGGCCACACCACACATTCACTTTAGGGGTGTTACGTTCGTACTCAACATAGGCATGAGGATGTTCAGCAGCCCATATTCGGACGTTATGGCGATGAACATGTCCACAGATATCTTCTGCAAAAGTCTTGCATCATTGTTGATCTCATGAAGCATATCTGTAGCAAACGTGCATCGTTTGGGTCTATCCGCCTGTTTGATAGCGTACAACAGCCGCAATTTGTACCCTGTAAAACAGAGACGTTTCTTTAACACCTTATGAACTGTAGTCTTGCTTAGGTGTAATTGTCGAGCACACACAAATTTTTTAGGGCTCCTTAGGTAGCTATCCCGTATAGCCTAAACAGACTCATCACTGACTGATGGCCTACCAGAACGGGGTTTCTCCACCAAACTGCCGGTTTCCTTCAACTGCTTATCCCACTGAGTAAAGTTATTCCTATGTGGTGGCATTTCATTATAAACGTGCCGATATTCACGTAGCACTTTGGTCACAAGTTCGAAGTTAGCGAGCCACAGAACACATTGAACTTTCCTCTGTACCGTCCACATCTCGACTGTCATGGAAAACCACACAGCTGGCATAAGCTTGTGGTTGCATGATATCGCAGACCTGGCAGTGTATTAATCAGAGTTCAGTTTATCAGGGGTTAATCTGACTGGGGGCTCAGCAACAGCTTAAATGAGTTTGTGTTGTTTGATTGATTCTTGTTATCTCTCCTCATGAACAGTTCTTATATGATTGGGCCAGAGAAAGGGCGCCAAAATGTAAACTATAAAAGTGCACCATGACTTTACAGACACACTGTAGGTATATATATATATATATATATATATATATATATATATATATATATATATATATAATGTATAGGCTGAATTGAGTGGAATTATCTTATACACCAATATTTTGCAGTAAAGTTAATAAAATATAATTGTTTTTCCCCAAAAGCATTTCTGGATTTTAGTGGATTTTCATTTTTCCTTTGAGTTTTCAACTGTAAAGGTCAAAACCCGGCAGGCAGTGCTTTGTAAAAATGTTTGGAAATGCTATAATTAGCTAAATGTTTAACTTGCCCTTCAGAGAAATCCCGCTTTTGATTTCAGCTATTAGACTCCTCATTGCTTTATATGCATATGTCATTCTGTTTTCGGCAGTACCATCTTGTCTTTATAGGACAATCTGCTGTGACCTAATTATATATTCTAAGCTCCAGATCGTGAACTTTTGACGCGATTTTAATTCTTAATGAAAGATTTGTGTAGTCACATTAATATAATCGTCAGTGGGGCTCATTGTTCCTCTTCTCATCAATAGTGCAGATCTTTAGGATTTATTTTCACATGACTATTTTTGGAACATTTGATCAATTATGGTCTACAGTCGCTGTGATTACTTGAGAACAGAATTAAGATTTATTGTATTTAGTACATTGCTGTTTATCATTAGATTTCAGGAGGAGGATCACACTCATTTCAGTGGGGGACAGATCTGCAATAACATTCTAATAAATCAAGGCCCCAATAAAGAAGCAGATTTAGAATTAGAAAGTACTTTTTTTTTAACAAGTCTATAATAGCCATGTGAGAGGATGTGTTTTCCAGGATAAAAATAAAGTTGGTCAATCCTTAAAATAGGTGATTAAGCCTCCTTACCTTGACAAGCCAGAGCTGGTATGTCACTCTCCACAAGGAGAAACCTTACCCCTTAGACCCCAGTCCAGAGCCTCTCACCTAGCCAAATCAGTTCTCATGCTTCGCACTGACGAGGGCCAACAGCCGAAACACCGTGTCTGCGAATTGAGATACTGATTTGGCTTTTATCCTAAGTCATATTGCACGACTCGTTAGAGGGTTTATTGCGACTTGTAGGATCGCTGCTTCCAACAGGTGGCGCTATAGAGTTAAGTCCTCTTTTTCTCCGAAGAGGCAATTTGCAAACTGCAGAATATTGTAATTTACTGCAGCTCAGTCCTGTTTCAGTGATTTTGACGTAGCGCAAATACCAGGTACCGCTACTACAATAGGTACATCACTGTTCCTGGTGAACAATAAGTGGAATGATGTGCTCCATTACATGATTTCTTCAGTTCAGACATTGGCCAGGGCTGCTTTAATTTAGATTCCCACTGGTAAGACATTAATGGACTATCCAAAGCACAATTAAAATTATACTCCAGTCACACCCCCTTTCAACTCAGTCCTACTATTTTTGTTCTGCAAAAAAGCATAAATGGATCCCATAGGAGTGAAGAAGAACATGACGTTTTAAGTAAGTTCACTTTTGGAATTCATTGTAACCATTTTGAATTTCAATTGAGAACTTAGCACTTTAAACTTTACCAAACTAATTTGAGTATTGTACATCTTGTCATCGCCTGAGAGATCTCCAAACTACAGCTAGTCTGTGTCATGTACAGCGTATAACATCCGTGTCTGAACATACTGCCCTGGTCGCTAGGTGGCGCTGCACTAATACCGCTGTTACTGCTGGACATCGGCAACGTGCGGCAGTTTAGCTTTTAGATACTTGAAACTAGTTGTTTCTTACCTGCCACCTGTGTTTCTCTGCAGTGAGCTGGTAATGTTATTCATTCTCTGCTAGGAAACATGGGCAGTGCTGCTTATTATACAGACGGCAGCTGACAGTCTATAACTGGTAGTTATTCTAGTTCATCTACACTTGGTCACTCCGATTCATTGCACCTGTGTGTACTTTTCTTAGTGCAGCACAGCGCATATTAAACCTCACCCCTTTTCAGCATAACCACTAAATGTTCCCACCCACTTGGGCAAGAAAGACCGTTTTTTGCCACTTTTAGCATGTCTTATCTTGTTGAGCAGGAGCACACCGCTCCCCTGCCTCCCGCCTTTTTGCTTAGTGGCGGTTGGTGCATGGTTGCACCGCTAGCCAGAACTGTGCGCTTTCTGATGCTGTGATCAGTGACGGCTTTGTCTCCGCAGCATCGGAGCAGCACAGGGACACTGAAGCTGGATTGGATCCAGACAGTTTCACAACATCACTTTAGTGCCATAGCTTCTGCTCTCCTCGTCTAAGAAACCAGCCACTGCTGATAGATTGCAGAGGTGGCTGATATCCTAGGCAATGAGCAGTACACAAAAAAAATAAAATCCCTGCTTTCTTAGGATTAGATAGGAGCTTTAATAACGAGTTAATTGCTTTGATGCTTTTAATAAGCACTTTGAAATTTTACTTATTTAATATGGTGAAACAACCTAACCTCCCCCAATATTTTAGTTTTGCCAGAGTGTTCCCTTAAATGTCCACAAATGGATTATGTAACAATTACATACCATATGTATAGAGAGTGATTTATAACTGTCCGTGACTTATTATGGGGTTTTATTGGCTTATGCCAAGATGCATGGACTCCCCTCTATTTTTCTTGTCAAAACAGCAGATCTCCTGATGCAAATGTGAACATACAGTAGTTTTACTACATAGGGGTTTGCAGCCTCTTCATGTAATTACATTTTGCTATCAGTTACATAAAACCACAGATAAAACCACATTGTGACTTGCAAGCTCAGCAATTTTATAGGAAGATTCTGATTATTCTACCTTCACTCAACGTCTGGTAATTAAATAGAGACATCCCTCTGCGATAGTTGCGTGTTGCTGGGCAGAGGTTATACACATTTGCATGTCTTCCCCAGAGTGACAGTTGTACGTACCGGCATCGCCAGTCTTGGCAGAGCATGGCGCAAACAACCAGAATGACCTCAGTTGCCCTTCGCTGTCTTCAACCTGTCTCTGCCTGTGAGAGCACCGGAGTGTGGATTTGCTATGATAATTCTACAGAAATGTATTCTGAAATCTTAATTGTGCGGCAGCTTGAGCAGGGTAGGATGATATTGGAGCTGGCATAAGAATGAGCATGCAAACATAGGATCATCCATTTCCTTATATTCATAAACACTGCTCAGATTCACATATGGCACTGATGACAAGTATGTCAGATTGGCACTTGGTGCCCGACTGGAGGAGGGTCGAGTGCCTGACAGCTGTGAGTAAAGGAATAGGAATTTTTGTGACTTAAAACTCAATCATCACTGATTACTAGGGTAGTTTGGGAAGTCAGAAAATCAGTCTGGCTGTAATATCTGGTACACTTATGTCTATCAGTTAAAGAGCCACTCTGGCATTTTATTTTATTTTAGGCCAGGAGTGGTATCACGAATATATGTTTGCTGCCTGTAGTAGAATACCTACCAGCCGCCATCTTCTGTTCTTGTCGCTGCTCCGGTTGTTTTCTTGTGACCTGCCGGGATCGCTCTAGTGTTTGCTGAGCAGACCATAAGTCATTTCTCAATGTAAGGCTATGGGAGCAAGAACGGGGCTTTCATAGACTTAGAGCAGTGGCAGACATCCATAGATTCTCTCACCCGAGAGAATCGGGCTTATTATTCAAATGACACACTGATCAAAGTCTGATTCTCTTGGATCAGGAAAAGATGGAGAAAAAAGTCTCCACTTTCTGCATTGTGTGGGTGTGCGTAAATCGGACTGCACTTAGATGTCATCCGAGTGCAGTCTGATGACATCCACACAGTCATTGATTTGCATGGCTGAGTGCGATTCAAATATTGGCTCAAACTGGGACATGCTGCGATTTATTTTGCGATCCGATGTTTTGTCAGATTGCATTCGGACACAGAAAATACAGTGGTGTGAGTGAACCCTTATATTGAGATCGTGTGACCGCTAGTTGTGACGTCCGGTCAGTCGGGCAGATCGGGACCCGAGCAGCACTAGGAAGGACAGAAGATGGTGGCTGGTAAGCATTTTACTGTGAGCAGAGAACAGACCTTAGTGATATCATTGTGGAGGTGAAATAAAATGCCGGAATGGTGCTGTAAGCACTCACAACTACATTAACGTGGCTGTATACCAGGAGTGGGGAACCTCAGGCCCGCGGGCCAATTACAGCTCTCAATGACCTTTTATCCGTCCCCCGGGCATATTCCTGGGACTGCAGTACTTGGGCCGGCAACTGTATTTTGCCAGCCACCGGACCATTAATTACTTCTTTCTCTGTGAGCATGTGCACAGTGTTCACTACTAAACGCTGAGGTGCCCGCAATGAAAGCTACATCATGGTACCAGTACCAGCGCCAGGCGTACTTTGTGGGCGGAGTTAGCAGATTATTTATACGGATGGTATGAATATCCAAATAGCCCCACCCCTGCGGTGCACTAAAAAGGATCTGTCACCAGATTTTACAATACAAATTGCATACAGTATAAAATAATAAATATCTCTTAGGTCTCATGAGGCTGATGTACTTAATTAAATAAAAAAAATCTCTGTCAGAATGTCTGTATAACCCTTTGTGTTGATGTGAGACGAGCTAGGGACCTCATGAGTGTATCTACATGGACTCTGGGGACACAGGTGCCACATATTGTATTGTTGGCGATCGGATGGTTGAGTATCCTTTGAGGTACACTTTAATAGTACGAACCTTCGCGGCACATCAGCGTTTCTTCATGCAAGACTCATTCCTGCACTCTGAATTTCTCACCAAACCCATCCTACGATGTGTCAGAATTTTAATTCCTTATTATTGTCAGGATCTCTGTCTGCAAACAGTGAATAAATACATAATTAGAAGCGCATAGGAACAAATAATAATTACAGACTAAAACTATTCACCACTAAGAACTTGGTACAATGTAACCAGTCCAGATACTTCAGCACTAGAGGTGAGATTGACAGCTTGCTCTGTACAGATGCGCTGCAGTGCCAGCTGTCAATCATAGTGCCGGGGCGTGCTCATAGCCACAGGATAGTGAGTGGTGCTGTGGGCGGTAATGTCGCCACTCTGTGCACGCTCCTATGCTCCCATGGGAAATACATTCTGTTTCTCCTTTCAGGAAGGCACCTGGACATGCAAGCCATGATATTATGGGGAGGCTGTTGCTGCATTAGCCTTTTTGGCCGTCATGTTAACCCTGCCTGCACTTCTTGTTGACTCCATATTTCTCCTGGGTTGGATAAATGCGGTAACAAATTTTTAGAAATGATTTAAACTTTATACTAGTGTCCAAAATCTTTTTTAAACCAAGACATGGCACTGTCTATGAATGTGGTAATGTGAGAGAACAAAAAACACAACGTTGCTAAAAATGCGGGAGCCTTTAGCAGTAGCAACCATCCCGACAGTAGTAGTAGCAGTACGGAATGCAGGTCACAGTTGGTCTCTTTTACATCTGGCAAGTGTATCAGAGGACAGAAAGCGAAGGGTGTCATGGAATACGATCATAGTTGAAAGTGTTGGCACCCTTGAAATTGTGCCAGAAAATGAAGTATTTCTCCCAGAAAATTATTACAGTTACACATGTTTTGTTATACATGTTTATTTCCTTTGTGTTTATTGAAACAATACAAAAGCAGGTAAAAAAGGAAAATTGGACATAAGTTTACACGAAACGCCAAAAATGGGCCAGATACAATTGTTTGCACCCACAACTTAATATTTGGTTACACACCCTTTGAAATAAATAACTCCAATCAACCGCTTCCTATAACCATCAACAAGCCTCTTACACCTCTCAACTGGAATTTTGGACCTCTCTTCTTTTGCAAACTGCTCCAGGTCTCTCATATTTGAAGGTTCCCAGAATTAGTTTTGAGATCTCTCCACAGGTGTTCAATAGGATTTAGATCCAGACTCATTGCTGGCCACTTCAGAACTCTTCATCGCTTTGTTTCCATTAATTTCTGGGGGCTTCTTGAAGTATGTTTGGGGTCATTGTCCTGCTGGAAAACCCATGACCTAGAACTCAAACCCAGCTTTCTGACACCAGGCACTACATTCTGATCCAAAATCCTTTGGTAATTTCCAGATTTTATGATGCTTTGCACACAGTCAAAGGTACCCAATGACAGAGGCAGCAAAACCACCCAAAACATATTGGAACCGTCACCATATTTGACTGTAGGTACTATGTTCTTTTCTTTGCAGGCCTCATTCAGTTTTCGGTGAACAGTAGAATGATGTTCTTTACCAAAAACTTTATCTTAGTCTCATCTATCCACAAGACACTTTCCTAGAAGGATTTTGGCTTACTCATGTACATTTTGGCAAACTGCAGTCTATATTTCTTCTGTCTGTGTCAGCAGTGGACTTCTCCTGTGTATCCTGCCATAGCGTTTCATTTTATTCAAATGTGAATGGATCATTCACTTTGACACTAATGCACTCTGAGCCTGCAGAACAGCTTGAATTTCTTTGGAACTTAACTGGAGCTGCTTATCCACCATCCGGACTATCCTGCTTTGAAACCATCAATTTTTCTCTGTCGTCTATATCAAGGGAGATTATCAACAGTGCCATGGGTTGTAGACTTTTAGATTATATTGCGCACTGTGGACAAAGGAACATCAAGATCTCTGGAAATGGACTTGTAACCTTGAGAAAATATATATTTTTCAAAAATTTGGGCTTTCAAGTCCTCTTCTTCTCTGTTTTTCTCCATGCACAGAGTGGCAGAAACAGACACACAGTGCAAAGATTGAGTCACCTTTTTCCCTCTTTATCTGGTTACAGGTGTGATTTCCATATTGCCCACCCTGGCTACTTGCCACAGGTGAGTTTGAACGAGCATCACGAGCTCGAAACAAAGTTGTTTACCCACTTTTTTGGGAAGGTGCCTACAATTTTGTCTGGCCCATTTTTGTAAGGTGCGGCCTTACAATGAGCATCCTAGGCCAGCACTTCCAGCTGCGACTAGGCCTGGGACATGCCTGTGCATGCTCAGGATTGTCCTAGACCAAGATATGGCCAGAAGTCCAGGCCTATAGATAAGATGCTAAGAGGTCAGCACATGCCAGCTGTTAGAAAAAGGTGCCAAAGACCGAATGGGGGAGAGAATTCAGCAGAGATGTCTAGAAAGGTGAGTGGTAAGGTGACATTTACTTTTTTTTGTTTTTTAACCTTTTGCTAGTCCTATACAGTTTAGCAAAATGACGGCACAAATTCTGAAAAATTCTACAGAATATGGATTTTGTGTAAACTCTAAGTAGAATTCAATTTCACTTGAATAAATTAGCCCAACTCTAAGAGATAACCAGGATTAACCAAAGAAGATGATGAATTCAAGCATCAGCTTACTTTTAAACCAAGACGTCTACTCTTCAATCAGTATTACAAAGTTATATCAAGTGCCTTGTCCTTATTAACACTTTCTTCTGAGCCAATACACAATTTGTGTCAGTCTCAAATCTTTTAACCACAACTGTACATTTTGATATGCAGGAACTGTACAGTGTGATGTTCCATTGTTGTGATAGAAATATTATACTTGGCATCTTGTTGCTACAGATGGAGCTTTGTGTTCATGAAAAGTGGGATTTCTCCTATAAAGGGATTAAACTAATCAGTCTGATGTTCCTTATATCAAGCTCTCACCAACTGCTCCTCTGCTGTCTGTCTTCTTTGTGGGAGATGCTCCAGAAAAAAATCTGTCTTTCCCAAGATGCATTGCACAAGTCCTCTAATATTACTGTATTATGTGAAAGTCTTGTAATCACATAATGTGAGTTATTTGCAGCAGTGGAGGAAAGAGAAAATGTGCTGATACAAAGTGTTATTTGTGCCTCTAAAAACATATGACATAGAGATGACATCTCGAGTCTTCTTAAAAATGCTGAACATACAATAATGGCTTTCCCTATAATTTTCCTGTTGTAAGTATTAAAAATATGTATTCAATTATTGGCTTTAAAATGTAATCTAATGCCTAGCCCTTTTCTAATAGACAAAAAACACGTTCATTCCCTCTACCCCTGGTAAATACCAGCATTCACTGATGGTGTTGAATTTGGTTTCTTCGAGACTGATATGGTCTGTTTACATTGGCCAATAATTGGGAGTGTGCCGAGGAACAATCTTTGCAGACTATTGTCCTTTCTACACAGGTCTGCAAACACCACTAGCAAAATGTTCCGTCATTATGTGCAAAGATTTTTAAGCTGGCTTAAAAATCTTTGTACTGGCAGAATATTGTCCTGTTCAATCAGAAAATTTGCTGCCAATAATAAGATATTCTATGCACATGGAATGATCATATTGCTTAGAACACTTCTCGGTCTCTCTAAAGAGGTCAATAAATGGCTGCCAGTTGGCTTATGTACAGCCGATCACCAGACATTTAATAACCTAGGCCGTGATGTGTTAACCCGCCTTTAGTCTCCAGCCTAATGAATGCAGATTCTTCACTATCATATTTAAGTTTATTAGTAAATCTGAAATCTTTTAAAGAAGCGTAGATATGAGGAATATCTGAACGCAGGTGTAAAAACTTTAAAAAATACACAATACAGTTCCGCTTTTGGGGGTAAGCTAGGCAATGGTCAAGGTCGTAATATAAAGTTCTTGGGCGCCAATGCAAAATGTGCAACACTGCCCTCAACAAACATGGCATTTAAAATACTGACACCTTCTTATGTAACAGTGGAGACTTTCCTCCTGCTGCAGAAGTCAAGGCTCGGGGCTACACCTCCCATATCTAATGTCCTAGGGGTGGTTGGTGGCAAAGTGTTCATTGGTAGTGAGTGCCAAGAAAGGAAATCTTCCATGGCTAGGATGTTTGGACATAGGCAACAGCAGCAAATCGAATCTGTATTCTGGCTGAAGGTAAGAATGCCTACGCCTCTGATGTCACTCAGCCTTAGACACGAATGTTTGGCTCAATCAAGTGCTTGTGTGTTCGATATGGATAGTAAGACAAAAAACATGGAAGAGCGCAGCATGAGAAGCACCAGGTGATTTAATTGGGATGTTTCAATGAAAGGTGGGGGGACTAGCCTCTCACCTGGAAGGGTTGTCCACCCCTGTACAACTCCGGTAGCGGACGACTCCGTGCACTCCTGCTCTGAGACTTGAGGAAGGTAGCAGTCTCCTGCCGTAGCGTGTAGTGGTTTGTTTACCACTAATCCATTGCAGTGTGCTCTATAGCCATAGCGCTCCTTAAATTGACCAGATACATATTTTTTCGAAAAAACATCGATATGGATAGGGAAGAAAGCTGCAGCAGACACCTCTAATGGAGGCTTAACTTCTGGAAGAAAAATAAACTAACCGATCCTTTTCTTCCCAACAATATCTGTAGTTGAACAGTCACCAAACACATTCAATGTTGGACAGCTTCACCAATATTGCCAGTTGCACCACTGGGCTATTATCCATCGGGTCACTAGAGACATCATTACTGGGCAATCACAGAAAGATACATACAAAAATATAGATGGAAGAAGTCGTTGTGGTGTTGGCACAATCAGGGAGCCATTGACTGCCTCTGTTTTATGTACCCATACTTCTAGAAGGTACTTACTTCTCTTTAATGTCAAATGTTAGTCACACTGTGCTTTTAGGTTGATTTCAAGCACAAATTATACAAAAACAAGATATATCAAGGTGTATGATTTTTCATAATTATTTTAATTAGTCAAATATTGTATTAGATAAGTTACCCATTAAACTATACTTTCTGTGATTCCTGCTAATTAACTGCTCATCTGACCATTGTTAAATTTCTAATTATGAAAGAAGAGTCATGTACAGGAAGGAGGGGGGAGGCAATTATTTCGAAGGTAGAAGAAAAATGCAACCCCTTAATTATGACATTCAGTATATTTTCATATATATTTGTATATTAATATCCACATTTGCAGTTTAAATATAAGACACGTGGATCATGTTTCATTAAGCTTTAGGCTTGTTTCTGAATGTTTTTCTGTTCTTGTGCAGTTAAGAATATGTTGGGGAGATAGTTTCTCATATGTTTATGGAACTGTAATAAAATTGCATTATGAGCTGCCAGAAAGATTTCACATAACGTTGCATAAAACCAGTCACCAGCCAATATCTGTATATATCCAGATACAAAGTGCTAAAGTGCATGGAGCATATGTAAGCAGATGATTCGAGGGACCAGATTCTGAGGAAAGGCAAAAAGTGAATAGTTAAATTAATGAGGTAAGGTGATAGGCCAGTCTAAAGAAATGTGTATGCTTGCAACTGTGGATACTAGGAACTAATTGAATTGTCCGGGGTAGCGCATTCCAGAGAATTGGGGCAGCATGAAAGAAATCTGGGATGGGAGGGGCAGGTTCGGATTGTAGAGGATGTTAGTCTTAGGTCATTAGCAAAACTGAGAGCAGGGGTGGAGTGGTAGGCAAAGACGAGAGAGGAAATGTAGGGAGGTGCAGAACTGTTGGGTGAGAGTACTAAGTTTATATTAGACTCTGCAGCAGATGCGCCATCAGTGCAATTACTGGCACAGCATGGCGTCATCAGTGTAGCAGTTGGAGAAGTCTATGACCCTGGGTGCTACATTCAGTGTATAATTGTATGTCACCAACATGAAGATTGTACTGAAAACCAAATCTGCTCCATATTTTTTCAGGTATTTATTTAGTTATTTATTCATTATATTCATTTATTTAGCATATCTAATTATCTTGTCATCTGGTGCCACAACTGTGTCCCATATCCACACTCTCTCATCTAGATGCCACCAGTCTCATATCACAAACCTCAAATTTTTGTGGGTTTCCTTTTTCTATATTTGCTTCTATAGCTATACTGTATGTGTTAGCCCATTGCAGGCATTCTTAGGTTCCCAGCGCGGTGGCCTTTATACAAGTAGCTTTTTCATTCTTAGCTGGCACTCTCACACACAGCCTGCTTTATATTTTATTAAGAAGAGCGCTCGTGTTTTTTTATATATATATTACAGTATTTCAGTTTTGAAAAAGCTCTATCACTTTTTGTAACGCATAATTTTGAATATAATATTGCATATTTACGTAGGTAACAAACTGCATTGATATGATGGATATTTTTTTACTATACTTAATTGCTTCTTCGTTTCATTTCCCAACAGAAATAGATGAAGATCGGACCCCGAACCCGTTGCAAAAGGTAACTGCAAAATGAATACGAGTATAATCAGAAAATATTACTGTATCTCATGTTATTATTAGAACAGTAATCAAATTGATTTCTAAACCTTGGCAAGTATGGCTAGAGCTGCACTGAATTTATCATTTACATCTATGTGGCCTCTAATGTTTGTGTGATCACTGTCATCTTTTAAAACTAAAAAAACTTTTGACATCAGTCAAAAACAGTGTTGCTTTGTCGCAGATACACAGCCGGCGGCTCACGCTCAACCCACCCCTGTTACCACTTAGTCACAGGTCACACAGATCCCACTGCTGCCACCAATTGTAAAGAATATACCGCCGGGGGAGAGGGTGTTCCTCAGATCCACCCGCTGTTACCTTTTATCTATAGAACGCAACTCCGCTGCCTCCAATTGCCTGGGCAATTACACAATTGGCCAACGAGTGATGGACGAGGCCGCAGCTGCTTTGACTACCAGCTAAGTTATTGAGGAAATTGCAGTGGATGTACTGTATATACACCCCTTCACTCTGTACCAGTCTGTCATTGTTAGTATGTCTACACTAAGTGATATCTGTATTTTGTATGTAACCCTTTCTCATGTACAGCACCATGAAATAACTGGTGCTCTATAAATAAATAATAATAATTATATAACATGGGAACAAAACAATACAGTATATGCAATTATGTAAAATAGAAAGGAATAACCAAAGGAAATTGCTTAACCTGGTCACAGAAATGGCTCAGAACCTCCACAGTGAACTATGTCTTCCAAAAGCTGACAAAGGCCCAAACATAGTTTCTGATTTTAATTAGCTCTTAGTTACCCCCACACATCTCCCCTTGATGACCTCATGTGGGGGCTGTTTGTGGGATGTTCTCAGCCCTTCAGGATTTTAAGAGCTCCCCAACCTACAACATATCTTCACATCTGAAGGCCCCAGGTGTCAGATATTGACATAATATTTTCTATTGTAATTTTACTGTCATGATCCAGGCCATGGTTTGTTTCTTGCTATTCTCTCCCCGGTCTTGTCATGCGGAGGTTAATCTTCTTTGCCTCATTTTGGGATCTGTTTTGCCATTTCAGTCCACATCTGCATGCAGGCAGTTTCAGCTATAGTTCTTGCCCCCGGCTCAAGCGACTGACCCCGTTACACCCTGATTTGTCCTCTGCCCATTTACTCTGTTCCTCTGCCTTCCCATTCCTGCTTCCCCGCTCATCTTGCTGTGTGCTCCTCATGCTGTGACCTTGGTATCTGACCCGGCTTGTCCTCTGACCTATTTCTCTGTGCTACGTCTCTGGCATCTCCGCTCCTGACTGGCTCCGACATCTTTGGCTTGTATCTGACCATGTGTATTGTTGTTTCCCTTGGTACTGCGTTTCCCATCCATTCCTGACCCGGCTTGTCTGACCTCTCTCTCGCCACCTAGTGGCACCTGCGCTGCCACACTGAGGTTTACGTCGTGACTGCTACCTATCTTCCCTCTCCAGCACCCCCTGGGATAGGACGCTCGATACTGCGCTGCGGCATTACATTTACCTTTACATAGAGACTAATTATGACCTAGTTTGCCTAATGTAGGGTTTCTAGTGGCCCTACGGTGATGCGAGTGAATGGTTCGCTACAATGCTGAAAATATATATCTCAAAATTATCGGATAGATGCAAACTCCAATATTCCTATCAGAACACTGAAACCGGCAGGTCTGGGACAGATTTTTTCATGGAGAAGGAAGCTCATCATGGGGAGCACCAATCTCTTCCTTGGAACAAAGGAAGAATCTGCACTTCTCCGCCTATGCGTAAATAAATCTCAATCTGGTTGTCTTTTTCCCAGCAGATATCCTGTTTTAATCGCCTGGATATTGCAGGGGGCCGCTACCTCAAAGGAGATTTTAATTACTTTTTCTCTCCCTTGCTATAACTAGTTTCCTCTCTTTCCCATATGTTCAATGTAGGTCTACTTCAAAGAGTATGAAGTATTAGCTCTTCTTCCAAATGTTTTATCTGAGGGTGACATCCAGAGATGTTTCATGGGATGTAATTTTTTCTCTATGACAAGTTTCATGATATAATATATAATGAAACACTGGACAACTAAGTTGTCTTTTCTCAGAATTTGTTTTTATACATGGTACCTACTATAAAAAAGAGCAGAACAAAAGTTAAGCTTTTATTCATAAAGCAAATAGGAATCCAATCTGAGCTTTTTCTTATAACCTAGTTTTAGAACCAGGGACATAACTATAGGGAGAGCAGGAGATGCAGTTGAGTTCAAGCCTGGAGCTAAGGGGGCCCACCAACATGTTCTTTGGGTTCATAAGAGGAAACCAATACCCTTTATAGTTCGGGTCCCTGCTGCACATTTTGCATTGGGACACACAAACGTCTAGTTACACTATTGCTTAACACTCTGTGCTGATTAACTTTTTCTGTATCTTAATAAAAAGTAGTGAGAGCATCATTTTTCTCATTTAGTACTCCAAATAATTTTCATAAACATTTGAAGGGAATCTTTCAACAGAGCCCCTAATTCCAATGATGTATCACTTACTGGACTGCCTGCTTGACCATTATGAGATTATTACTAGAGGACTAGTTAACCTGCTACCATTTAGTCCTCCGTATGCACAAGCTCCATATAATCCCGCTTTCAGCATTGATTAGCAGATTTCTGCCTATGCACAGTGTACACATAAAGCTAAAAAAATCAGTGGTTTGGGCAGGGTTATGCATGCAGAGTTCAGCATTCAGAGAGCTCCTCTCAGCTGGGGTAGAAAAAATCTGGTGACAGATTATCTTTATAAGATGACATTCTACCTACCAACAGTCACCACTGGTGGGTGCTCAGTGGGTGTTCGCTATAAAAATAATAAAGTCTATAGTAAGCCTCTAAGATTCCTACATAACAACCCATAATATATTCATTATGTACAAGATATTACCTTACCTCATTGTGAGATACTGATCCCGTGCCGTTGACATACCAATCCATTCCGAATGTCATTTTTAAAAGCCTTTCTCTGACTGGGAGCAATGGCTTTCGAGTTCTACCCATCTAACCAGTCTCTGTATCTTTTGTAAGGTATATCTGAAATAGCTGGTGAAACCCTGATATCACAGCATGTAGACGAGGCTCTCGCCTGCTGAGTTCTCGGCATGGAAAGCATACTGTGATTAGTATGATTTGTCAGATAAAATGACAATTTACTGATTTATGAGATTATAAAAAATAGAATTTCATGTTATTCTCTCTATACTAAAATAAAAAAAGATTCAGCATTATGCTTTTTTATCAGTTTGAATGATCCCTCAGGTTTCTCTCGATAGCTATGAATGAGTGGTCCCAAACTAATATTAATTTTCATCCTAAATGTCTTATGTTATTAAACTAAATAGAGATAGGTTTTTTTTTCAAATATAGTTTATTAAAAATGTCCTACCCCTCCCTCTCTCATCTAACTACTTTATCATTTTTTTTTATCTACTTCGATATTGATGACATGTCATTTGAAAATCCCCAGTGCATGTTGGAATACTCAAACGAGACGTCATCAGGGGTCAGCAGCTACGGTTACTATCACAGCCTCTGTCCCCACCCGGAAATGAAGGGTCATCAGTGACGTCCGTTTCAGGGGCTGGGCTAGTCTCTGCTCTACTGAGCATATTCAATATTCCATGCACCTTCATAGATGGATGATAAAAATCAAATCAGATGTACAGAATAGACAAAAGAGTTTAGCTAATCACTGCAAGTGAAGGTAAAAACAGCACAATTATATAAAACACTAGATGGTGGCCCGATTCTAACGCATCGGGTATTCTAGAATATGCATGTCCACGTAGTATATTGCCCAACCACATAGTATATTGCCCAGCCACGTAGTATATTGGCCAGTTACGTAGTATATTGCCCAGCCACGTGGTATACAGCATAGAGCCACGTAGTATATTGCCCAGCCACGTAGTATGTAGTATATTGCCCAGCCACGTAGTATATTGCCCAGTCACGTAGGATATTGCCCAGCCACGTAGTATATAGCACAGTCCATGTTGTATATTGCCCAGCTCATGTAGTATATTGCCCAGCCATGTAGTGTATAGCACAGCCCATGTAGTATATTGCCCAGCCATGTAGTATATAGCACAGCCCATGTAGTATATTGCCCAGCCCATGTAGTATATTGCCCAGCCCACGTAGTATATTGCCCAGCCCACGTAGTATATAGCAATGTGGGCATCATATCCCTGTTAAAAAAAAGAAATAAAATAAAAAATAGTTATATACTCACCTTCCGGAGCCTCCGGATCCAAGCGAAGCGGTTACTGACGCTGCTCGTGCGCTCCGGTCTCAAGAGTGCATTGCGGTCTCGCGAGATGATGACGTAGCGGTCTCGCTCCGTTACAGCTGCCATTAACCCTGTGTGAGGGCAGACTGGAGGGGAGTATGGAACAGGCACTGACTGCGGGGAGGAAGGAGCGGCAATTTTTCCGCCGGACTGTGCCCGTCGCTGATTCGTTGTGGCTGTTTTGCCACAACCAATCAGCGACTTGGATTACATGCCAGACAGAGGCCGCGACCAATTAATATCCGTGACAGACAGAAAGACAGAAGGACGGAAGTGACCCTTAGACAATTATATAGTAGATTTTTATGCATCATATACAGAATACAATTCAATAATGTGCCTCCAAATGATAACACAATGATATGCAATAATTTGATAAACAGTTTGGTGCTACTCTGTATTGCTTTCCGCCATGGTCTTTGCACTACTGAATGTGGATTTTGAAGAACTAATCTGCCCCAAATTTACATTGAAGTACTTGGAAGGCTCTTAAAAAATTCACAAAAGGAAAAAAATATATATAGAAGACCATAAGTAAACTGTAAACACTTAGGGGGCGACTCATCAAAGGTGTTACATCAGGAAACTGGTGTAAAATGTTGAAAAACATTTATGCAAACATTCTCAAACATTTTATGATTTTCGGTGTTTTCACGCCAGTTTGAAGCAGCCCCACCAAAAAGGGGCGGAGCTGAGTAGGAGGCGGGATAGGGTGTGGCTTTTGTCTGCCAATCAAATCCTGCGAACTTTCCAGTTCATGTTAATACCAGAATTGCTACTCCAGTCTCTAAATGGAGTAGATTTTCTAGCATGCTGCATGGAGGCGTGTGTAGAATTCATTAAGGAGCATGCGCACCTTAATGAATTTGGTGCATCATACTCCAGTACTTGCCAGTTTTAATGAAGAGGCGAATTGGAGTCTGATGCATCAAATTTATCAAGCTATACATGCTACTTAATGAATTCGGTGCATGCACATGGCCAAAAATGTTACTTCAGTGAGAGACTAGAGTGACATTTCTGGTGTAAGAAACGCCAGCATATTTGCTGAATTTGACATTTGGGCATAGCCAGCACACCCGTCCCACCCCAGTTCTTCACCTGCTCAATTTGACATAGTGGCTTCAAACACCAAAAGTTGCAACATTTTCGCACAACTTTGCACTGCACAAAGTATTTTACTCCAGTTTTCTGGCATAGATACTTTGATGTTTTGGCCCCTTAGGGTTTTTTGGTTATTTTTCTCTTGATACGGCTGCTTTTAAAAATATCTGAACACTTAGATCCTGATTCATTATTTGAGTTGTTTCTAGATCATTTTTCTTTTTTAACCTTGTTTTATTCGTGATGCACGTGGTTCTTGAATATTTTACACAAAATCAATAATGTTCTTTGCTTTTGCCTTTCACCCTCTTTGCACCCAAATTTTAGGCATACATAAAATTACTACAGGGGGGAAATTGGAGTACGTTTGCACGAATATTTATCAACTTTACAAAAGATCACCATCAATGAATTACTCAAAAACATATGGAAATCATAAACCCACAGTGACAAACATAAAAAAGCTGGCAAACACATATAAACTAGACTTTAAATAAGACACAAGAATTTTCTAGGTTTCTGCTGCAGCCAATTATCTTACCTATAGTCAGAGAGTGAGGTGCTCTCCTGAGACCCATAGAGAAGAGTTTTATCCCCTTTACGACTTTGGGATTTTCCATTTTGCTTCCCCTTCTTCCCAGAGTCATAACTTTTTTTTTATTCTTTTGTCAATATGGCCCTGTGAGGGCTTGTTTTTTGTGGAACGAGTTGTACTTTTGAACGCCACCATTGGTCTTACCATATAATGTACTAGAAAACGGAAAAAACAAATTACTAATGCAGTGAAATTGCAAAACAAAGTGCAATTTCACAATTGTTTTTTGGAGGTTTTTATACCATGTTCACTAAATGCTAAAATTGACCTGCCATTGTGATTTTCCAGGTCATTAGAATTGGCAGATACCAAACATGAGTAGGTTCTTTTTTTTATTTAAGTGGTGAGAAAAAAACAACACATTTTTAAAATTAAAATTCTCCATTTTTCATGATCTGGGGCAGGGAGAGGGATTATTTTTTGTGCACCGAGCTAACATTTTTATTGATACTATTTTACTATTTTGGGGTAGATAAGATGATTTAATCATTTGTTTTTAAATTTTATTGCAATGTTGCTGCGACAAAAAAATAGTTGTTTTAATTTTTTTTTGTCGTTAGGCCATCTACCGATCGGAATAATTTAGTTTATATTTTGATAGATCCGGCGTTTCTGAATGCAGCGATACCAGATATATGTATTTTTTATTGCTTTATTTTGAATTGGGCAAAAGGGAGGTCATTTGAACTTTTATTTTTTTTTCTACATTTTACTTGCTTTAATAGTCTCCTTAGGAGACTTGAAGCTGCAATCTTCTGATGACTTGTGCTACACATAATAGGGCTTCATCCCTGCTATGTGTGTCAGAAACCATCATCTTCTATTATCGCTGGCCGCGGGCCGGCGTTCATAGCAGATCAGCCAGCAATGTCAACCAATCGGTGCCCACAATCATGCGACAGGGGAGGGGTTTGTGACGTGCTTCAGGCGCAATCATGTTAACAGTTGCTGTCAGAGACTGACATAGGCATTTAACATGTCAACAGCTGTGCGTGGATCACAAATCCCCACGCAGCTCTTAGGGTCAAATCAACGACGGAGCCCCATAAAATGGAGAGACATATGACGTAACTATATTTCATAGGTTGTGTATGGGTTATATACGTGTTTTTCTTAAAAAATAAAATAAATGAATGAATAATATATACAGTATACTCGATTATAAGCTGAGGCACCTAATTTTGCCACGGAAAACTGGGTAAGCTTATTGACTCGAGTATAAGCCGGGCATGCATTGTCCCCTCATCCCTGTCCTGCTATGCGTGGCTTCCCTCGTCGCTGTCCTGGTATGTGTGGCACCCCCATCCTGTCCTGCTATGTGTGGCTCCCCCGTCCTGTCCTGCTATGTGTGGCTCCCTCATCCTGTTCTGGTATGTGTGGCTCAGCCTTTCTGTCCTGATATGTGTGGCTTCCCCTCATCCTGTTCTGGCATGTGTGGCTCCCCTGTTATATGCATGGCTCCCCCAGTCCTGCATGGCTCACCCCCGTCCCATCGTTGTATGCATGGATCACAACCCCGTCCTACTCAACCTCCTCACGCCATCGCTGCATCTCTGTTGTCCCGGTGCGGCAGCTCTCCTGTGCTGAGTGGTCACGTGGTACTGCTCATTAGGGTAATGAATATGCGCTCCACGCCTATTGGAGTGGAGATGCATGCATATTCATTACCTTAATGACCGGTACCAGGTGACCGCTCAGCACAGGAAGAGCCGCCGGGACGGAGATGTCTTTCTGTTAGCCGACCGCTGCTCCGCCGCTCCCCCTCCCCCGCCGGCTTTCTGGACAATGACTCATGTATAAGCCAAGGGGGCCATTTTCAGCACAAAAAATGTGGTGAAAATCTCAGCTTATACATGAGTATATACTGTACAGTAGATATATTTTATTCTTGTAAAGAAGATATGTTATCAGGTCAAAAGTGATCGGTTTTTGCTCTAATGTTATTCCTGTTTCTCCGCTAAGTAATCCATTTTGTGTTTTTTTTTATTTTAAATCCGCCGTACGGTTACAGAAATATTGGCAAGTAAACAGCCTTATTTTACTCCATTTGTAACAGGGAAGGCACTTTATTTGTCTCCACCATTCAGGATTTTAACCATCATACCATCATAGAACTGCCGGATGTTTGTGATGAACTTGCTCAGGCAGCCAAACTTTGCCTTGATTTTCCACAGGCCGTCTCTGCTGACAGTGTGGAAAGCCTTGGTCAAGTCAACAAAGGTTATCAAAAGGTTGCTATATTGCTCTTCGCAGTTGGAGTTGAGATGCCACGCAAAGACCATACCTGCCGACCCACGTTCATCACGGAAGCCGCATTGGCTTTCAGGTAGAAGTGGACAGAAGGGAGATGCCTCGATTGTTTTTGCAAGATTGGCATTTGCCGTTTTTTCATAGATATGGAACATATTTATTAATGACCTTGTAGGCGGCATACAGAGCAGAATTTGAATATTTGCAGATGACACTAAACTCTGCAGGATAATCAATACAGAGGAGGACAATTTTATATTACAGGATGATTTATGTAAACTAGAAGCTTGGGCTGATAAATGGCAAATGAGCTTTAATGGGGATAAATATAAGGTCATGCACTTGGGTAGAAGTAATAAGATGTATAACTATGTGCTTAATTGTAAAACACTGGGCAAAACCGTCAATGAAAAAGACCTGGGTGTATGGGTGGATGACAAACTCACATTTAGTGGCCAGTGTCAGGCAGCTGCTACAAATGCAAATAAAATAATGGGATGCAATAAAAGAGGCATAGATGCTCATGAGGAGAACATCATTTTACCTCTATACAAGTCACTAATTTGACCACACTGAGAATACTGTGTACAGTTCTGGTCTCCGGTGTATAAGAAAGACATAGCTGAACTAGAGCAGGTGCAGAGAAGAGCGACCAAGGATATTAGAGGACTGGGGGGTCTGCAATATCAAGAGAGGTTATTACACTTGGGGCTATTTAGTTTGGAAAAACGAAGGCTAAGGGGTGATCTTATTTTAATGTATAAATATATGAGGGGACAGTACAAAGACCTTTCTGATGATCTTTTTAATCATAAACCTGAGACAGGGACAAGGGGATATCCTCTAGGTCTGGAGGAAAGAAGGTTTAAGCATAATGACACTCAACTGGATGCGGTGAAAGTGGTTTTAATGTATAATATATACATACAGTAGTCGACTCACAACAACAAACGTTTTGGTCTTTGGAAGACGTTCATCAGTGTGCTACAAAAATAAAATAAAAATAAAAATGATAACAATGAACCAAACCTAAATAAAGAAAGTATATACAGAATTCATCATAATGAAGAAAGGTCATACAGAATGTTGAACATAACACATTGGGATAATCCAACATAATCGACCCAGATCCATATTCAGAGAAAATGATAGCATTTGTACAAGAGATATAAGGCGGTAAGATACTGTAACATACCTATTGCGAGTGAAAGCAGGGTATGAAGTTTTTTACCCATTAGGAATATGCTGCGATCTAAGGTACTGAAAAAGAATGTGGATGAGGTGTTGTTTAATCTAGTACAGTGAGCCGAGTGTGTGATTAGATAATGGGAAACACATACCAAAATGCAGGTAAGCCAGTAATGCTGGTAAGAAAAGGCTGTTTGCTGTGGCCTGTCTGTAGGTTATATATAAGAATAGGTTACCGTGGTCCTAACAATAGTAGGTGAGAGACTAGCCGGAGGTGAACTTACCGATATGGAATATTGCAGTGCCAAAACGCGGTCTCCACTGCAAGTCTGGAGAAATGGTGTCGGCTTGTCTAGAGTCCCTTCTATTGCTTAAATAAGTGCGCGCGCAATCGCCGTGTGCAGTGGCGGGAAACCGCTCGCCGGAGGTGACGTGGGCATGTCTTAGGTTGAAGCGGATAATGCTTTGCATTCCATCGGGACATGACGTTTTGCGTGTCACATGCCGTGCTATATTCTAATTGCCGGAAAGTGGAGGTGTGTGCTCCAAGCAGGGCGGTGTGTCACTCCATATTGGGCAGAGACTTGGGAAATAACCAGATCCAATAGTGAAGGAGTGTCTTAGTAAGATGAAGTACAATGAAGATTCAATACATTCGGCTCTGAAAAGGGGAAAAGACATATCAGTAATTTGATCGACGCAAGAAATATAAAATAATGGCGATTACAATGATATTTTATAGCAAACAGATACGTTGAATCTTGGCTGGTGATAAATCCGACCCCCATAGATTACATGAAGGATTGTAAGTCATAGTCTTTATTTAGTCCTCTCGGTGACAGGGTGTTGAGCTCATGAATCCAGTATGCTTCCCTCCTTTTAATATTGAGACACGATCACCTCCCCGACGGGGGGGTGAGACCTGTTCAATTACTTGAAATCTTAGTTGTGCCACGCTATGGCGCTTGGATATGAAATGTTGTGGAATGGGGAGAAAGAGGTTTTTACACCTGATAGTTGACTTGTGTTTCGAGACTCTGTCTTTGACTGATTGGGTGGTCTCTCCCACATAGAGTAGACCACAGGGACATTTTATCAGGTATATCACAAAGTTTGAGTCACAGGTGAAGAATTGGTTGATGTTATATCTTTTCACAGTGTGTGGATGATGAAATGTGTCCCCCTTCAACACATTATTACACTGATTGCAATTAAGACAGGGAAAAGTACCCATTTTGGGATTGTGTAAAAACCGTTGTTTACTGGATATATGCATGGGGCCAATGTCAGCTCTGACTAGAGTGTCCTGTAAATTACGTGCGCGTTTAAAGCATGGAAGGTTTTTAGGAAGAGGAAGAAATTTTCTAGAGACTCAAGGTTGCCTCTCCAAATACAAAAAATATCATCAGTGTATCTCTTCCACACCACGACGAGGTATATGGAGAGGTATATGGAGAAGACACCCTCATCTATGTTAATGACCTCTTCCGCACCCACGCTATGGTGTGGAAGAGATACATTGACGATATTTTTTGTATTTGGAGAGGCGACCTTGAGTCTCTAGAAAATTTCTTCCTCTTCCTAAAAACCTCCTGGCCCAGCCTAGACTTTACTATGTCGCATGATTCCCATCAGATTAACTTTCTAGACACACTAGTAATCAAGGATGAACACGGTAATCTATCAACTGATCTTTTTGTCAAACCGACAGATTCCAATAGTCTATTGCACTGCGATAGCTTACACCCCACAAAGATGAAGAACGCTATTCCCAACTCACAAATACAAAGAGTAAGTAGAATAGTCTCCAACCCCACTCTAAAAGAATATAGAATTGGGGAAATAAAATCGAAATTCCTCAACAGGGGTTACCCTCCACAGAGTTTAAATCCAAACCATAATCCCACCAGGGACCGTAACAATTCTATGAGCCGTCAGATCCCATTTGTACATCACTATCACCCCTCGGCCTATTTTATCCACAGTACCATCCGCAAACACTGGCACCTTTTACAGACAGCCCATCCCACAATTCAAGAACCCTTTTCTTCCATGCTTTAAATGGGCACGTAAGGGACACTCTAGTCAGAGCTGACATTGGCCCCATGCATATATCCAGTAAACAACGGTTTTTACACAATCCCAAAATGGGTACTTTTCCCTGTCTTAATTGCAATCAGTGTAATAATGTGTTGAAGGGGGACACACTTCATCATCCACACACTGGGAAAAGATATAACATCAACCAATTCTTCACCTGTGACTCAAACTTTGTGATATACCTGATAAAATGTCCCTGTGGTCTACTCTATGTGGGAGAGACCACCCAATCAGTCAAAGACAGAGTCTCGAAACACAAGTCAACTATCAGGTGTAAAAACCTCTTTCTCCCCATTCCACAACATTTCATATCCAAGCGCCATAGCGTGGCACAACTAAGATTTCAAGTAATTGAACAGGTCTCACCCCCCCGTCGGGGAGGTGATCGTGTCTCAATATTAAAAGGAGGGAAGCATACTGGATTCATGAGCTCAACACCCTGTCACCGAGAGGACTAAATAAAGACTATGACTTACAATCCTTCATGCAATCTATGGGGGTCGGATTTATCACCAGCCAAGATTCAACCTATCTGTTTGCTATAATATCATTGTAATCGCCATTATTTTATATTTCTTGCGTCGATCAGATTACTGATATGTCTTTTCCCCTTTTCAGAGCCGAATGTATTGAATCTTCATTGTACTTCATCTTACTATGACACTCCTTCACTATTGGATCTGGTTATTTCCCATGTGTCTGCCCAATATGGTGTGACACGCCGCCCTGCTTGGAGCATACACCTCCACTTTCCGGGAATTAGAATATAGCACGTCATGTGACACACAAAACATCATGTCCGGTCGGCCCGGTGGAACGCACAGCATTATCCGCTTCAACCTAAGACACGCCCACGTCACCTCCGGCGAGCGGTTTCCCGCCACTGCACACAGCGATTGCTCGCGCACTTATTTAAGCAATAGAAGGGACTCTAGACAATCCGACACCATTTCTCCAGACTTGCGGTGGAGACCGCGTCCTGGCACTGCAATATTCCATATCGGTAAGTTCACCTCTGGCTAGTCTCTCGCCTACTATTGTTAGGACCACGTTAACCTATTCTTATATATAATCTACAGACAGGCCACAGCAAACAGCCTTTTCTTACCAGCATTACTGGCCTACCTGCATTTTGGTATGTGTCTCCCATTATCTAATCACACACTCGGCTCACTGTATTATATTAAACAACACCTCATCCACATTCTTTTTCAGTACCTTAGATTGCAGCATATTCCTAATGGGTAAAAAACTTCATACCCTGCTTTCACTCGCAATAGGTTTGTTACAGTATCTTACCGCCTTATATCTCTTGTACAAATGCTATCATTTTCTCTGAATATGGATCTGGGTCGATTATGTTGGATTATCCCAATGTGTTTGGTTTGGGAACCTACTGTTGGCACCTATCCCATAGGCTGTGCTGAAGTATTTTTTTCACTATAAGCATAATAACAGACGCGGGTTCTTTACTGTAAGAGCAGTGAGACTATGGAACTCTGTCGTGTGATGTTGTAATGAGTGATTCATTACTTAAATTTAAGAGGGGACTGGATACCTTTCTTGAAAAATATAATGTTACAGGTTATATACAGTATACCAGATTCCTTGATAGGGCGTTGATCCAGGGAACTAGTCTGATTGCCGTATGTGGAGTCAGGAAGGAATTTTTTTCCCCAATGTGGAACTTACTCTTTGGCACATGGGTTTTTTTTTGCCTTCCTCTGGATCAACATGGTAGGTTAGGCTATGGGTTGAAGTAGATGGACTTAAAGTCTTCCTTCATCCTTAATAACTATGTTACTATGTTTGCATCTTTCAGCTGTTGTGGAACCTGTGCATTTTTCCACATGGACTGGCATAGTTTAGTCATCATTTGTATCAGGATAGGACCTCCTGCTTTGTATAAGTCGGCAGGTTTAGCATTGTTTCCGGGTGCTTTGTCACAGGAGAGTTCATTTACCGTTTTCCTGACTTCATCTTCACTGGGAAGAACATCGAGGTCCTTGTTGATTTCTACTTGGAGCAGGCGAGCAATGTGCCCATTTTTGATAATGGCAGAGAGATTAAGGACAATGTTGAAGTGCTCAGCCTACCGTTCTAGAATCGGTTTCTTTTCTGTCAGCTTCTTAGTTCCGTCCGCGTTTAGGAGAGATGAGGAATTGGATGATTGGGGTCCGTATACAGCCTTTACCGTATAATAAAAGCGCTTAAGATCATGGCTGTCTGTATAGCTCTGGACTTTGTCAGCCTTCTTGCTGAACCAGGTGTCTTGCATCTTGCGTAGCTTTATCTGTACCTTTCTCTTTGTGCTGGTACAGGCATCCTTCTTGGCTAGCGACGTGGGGTCATTTTGATGCACTGTGTATTGCTGATGTTTCTCTTCTAGCAGTGTCATAATTTTATTTGTCATTTTCATCCAACCAGTCTTGGTTACTTCTGCAGGGCAGTATTGTAAATAGGATCTTTAAGAGTCATCCACTGTTCTGCAACACCGATCTCATCTGACTGCTGGTGTGTTTGACAGTCTGCCATCAAGGTAATTGGCAAATTAATCTGCAATGCTTCTGCTTTGCAGCTTGGAGACATTCAGCCTCTTTGCAGTCTTCTGCCCTTGGGGGGTCTCCTCAACAGCAGAATGCTAAGACTGCATTTAAACACAAAGAGGCGGTAGTCGGTCCAGCAGTTGGCACCACAAATGGCTATCGTTACTCTAACGTTCATCCTATCCCTCTTCTTTTCAATGACGTAGTCAATGACATGCCAGTGCCTCAAGCGTGGTCCACGTGTTCTTGCGAGTGGGTAGATGGAGCATATGTGGCTCACATCCTGAGTAGCAGAAGGCCATTGCTGTTATTCTTGTCAATGCCATGTCTCCCAATGATTCCTTCCCAGTTTTGATAGTCTGTTCCCACTCTGGCATTAAAGTCTCCGAGTATAATGAGCTTGTCTGACTGTGGGATTACTGAAATAAGTGTGTCAAGTTCATCATAGAACTTATTCTTAATGTCACTTGAACTGGTCATGGTGGGAGCATTGGCACTAATCAACGTAGCACGCTTCTTGTTTGTAAGTCGGAGCTCAAGTGTTAGCAGGCGATTCTTGATGCCCTCCTAAAGCTGGGTGAGTTTATGAACTAGGTGAGATTTGATAGCAAATTCCAGACCTGCTATTCGTCCTTCAGTGCTGCCTCGACCACCCCAGAAAAGTGTGTATCCACCACTACTCTTTGTCAGTTGGTCCTTATCTGTTAAGTGCGGTTCGCTGAGAGTTGTTATGTTCACATTGTAGTGAGCTAGCTACTTAGCAACCAGTGCCATTCTTCTCTCTGGTATGTCTGCCTTGTCTAGTAGGGCTCTCACATTCCATGTGCCAAGGTACCATAATTTTCTTCTTTGTGTGTTGACCATTATGAGAGATAACCAACATCAGTGGTAGGTTGGCCAAGTCAAGGTTAAGCATACTATGAGGTACCTTTTCTAGCCCTCTTCCTCAACAGAGGTGAGCAGAGTGACCCTAAAGAGGGCTCCTCAGACAACCAGGGGACTGCCGAACTGCACTGCTGCTTTGGTCCAGCGGGTAGTGACCCTATGCCCTGGGCCACCTGTGTACAGGTTTGAGACTACAGCTTCCAGTGATTCCACTCCTGCTGCTATGCTGCTCTCCCATTGCCACAGGACTTTGAAGTGCGGTCATTGAAGTCATAACTTGTGCTTGAATTGAATTAAAATGGGGAAGAGTTGTGCAGGTTGTCAGCCTCACACTCTCATCCATGCCTATCGAGTCCCAGTGGCAAAAGCTAATCGAGACGACTGGAGATAAGTCAGGATGCAATGGATGGCCAGCAGTGTCATAAATGTGCTTCACTGCTCCCTCACAGTTCTCCATAACGTTTTTCTGGGAATCACTTTTCTGTCTGTTAAATCTTATATATGGTTTCTTCCGCACAGTCCGCTGAATTCAGCCTTCACATGCATGGGTAGGCAAAACCCTTAGAGTCACTGTGGGCCTTGAAACCAGCGGCTAACCTTACCTTGTTTGGCCCGCCATTCGAGGCGTTGTTCCAGGGTGTACCCACTCCTGCATGCTAGCAGTCACTTGGAGGTACAGGTGAGAGTTCAGTATCAAAGATGGGTGAGCTGTCGTTAAAGGCCACAGCAAGCCCTCCACCAAAGGTGCTACATCTATCTGGACACCTAATACACCCCACCAGGCAGTATGAAACTAACACTGGCAATCCCTGATTGCCAGAGGTGAGTATATATAGCAGAGGGGAGTGGCCAACAATGAACAGCTGAGACCATCAAAGCAGGAAAGCTCCAGGAGCTCTCAATTGAACAGATTAACTCCTGCACTGCTAGCAGAAACCTACACAGTTTAATGCGATGGAGAAGTGCTTCTAATCAGTGCAGGGGTACATGAAATCAGACACCGCTGTCTTCTGGCCCCTCTCTGTCGCAGTAAACCCGTATATCTAGATACATTATTTTGATGGTGATGAATAAAATCACAAGTGTCAGTGTACGCTTTTCTTTTCTTTTTTTTTACATCCCAGCTCATAGCAAAATGAAATATGTATTGCCATAAAAATACTTTCCAAGATGAGGATAGCAGTTACAAAGCAGGAAAAACTCAGAAAATTCATACATGATTGTGTGTGAAAATGTTCAGAATAACACTTTAATAACTGCTGCTCATCCTGGATGTATTAGTGGGTTATTCGACTTAGTGATTGACAGACACCTCTGTGCAAACAGAATTATCTGTCGAAAAATGCTTAGGACCTCCCACTGGATGCTTAAACTCAAAATGCGCATATATTTGTATATAGAAAATACAAGTGATACTGAATAACTGACAAAACTACATAGTGCATGCCCTACCTGTCTCTGATCAGCTCCTCTTGCTCTATAATAGACTGCAAACAGATAAGACATAGTATTCAACAGGACAGAATTCCGCAATTTATTTAAAACCCTGCTAATAGCGAAATATGCTGGAAGATGAAAGGTGTTTTAAGGCCGGAGTCACAATAAATGTTTTAAAAATCATTCCGAGTCTCCCTGCCGAGAGTCGCACAAGTGTAACGCAAGTGTCATGTGAGTACAATCTGATTTTTCACACCTAGCAATCTAGCATCCGATTCTCTGATGTCATTTACACATCGCTTTCAAGGGAAATATTAGTCAAAACACACACATATATATATATATATATATATATATATATATATATATATATATACACACACACACACACACACACACAGTATATACAGTGGTACGGAAAGTAACATACCCCTTCGTTTCATTGCAGCCATTTGGTAAATTCAAAAAAGTACATTTTTTTTCTCATTAATGTACACTCTGCACTCCATCTTGACTAAAAAAAAACCTCAGAAATGTAGACATTTTTGGAAATTTAATAAAAAAGAAAAACTGAAATATCACATGGTCATAAGTATTCATACCCTTTGCTCAGACACTCATATTTAAGTCACATGCTGTCCATTTCCTTGTGATCCTCCTTGAGATGGTTCTACTCCTTCATTGGAGTCCAGCTGTGTTTAATTAAACTGATAGGACTTGATTTGAAAAGGCACACACCTGTCTATATAAGACCTCACAGCTCACAGTGCATGTCAGACCAAATGAGAATCATGAGGTCAAAGGAACTGGCCAAGGCGCTCAGAATTGTGGCAAGGCACAGATCTGGCCAAGGTTACAACAAAATTTCTTCAGTACTCAAGGTTCTTAAGAGCACAGTGGCCTCCATAATCCTTGGCAGCATCGTGCTATGGGGGTGTTTTTCAGCCGCAGGAACAGGATGACTGGTTGTCATTGAAGGAAACATGATATGGGGGTGTTTTTCAGCCGACCAACTCTGTGGCCATTCTTGACTGGCAAAGCAAGAGCCCTGACCTAAACCCAATTGAGCATCTCGAGAGAGACCTGAAAATGGCTGTCCACCAAACATTCACCATCCAACCTGATGGAACTGGAGAAGATCTGCAAGGATGAATGGCAGAGGATCCCCAAAGCCTAGTGTGAAGCACTTATTACATCATTCCTAAGAAGCCTCATGGCCTCATCTTCCTCCTCTGTGCTTCTTCTCTCTAAGCTCCTCCACTATTCAACTCCTTCAAGTTATCACTCTTTCCAGGGGTTGCAGCTCCTTCGTGGCTGCTCAGTCCCTCCATCTGTTCCAGATGTCCTTCTCCTCTCCTCACTCCTCTACAACTCTCTGATTCCTCCTCCAGACCAGGATACATAAAGTCTAAGGAAGCTCCCCTGAATCTGGGTCCTGAGCTCCCCCTCCTGGCCTGGATTCAGATTGTGTTGAATGTGAGTGCCTCACCTGATAGAGATAATCTCCCTTGCCTCCAAGCGTGACACCACCCTCCCCAAAAAGAAGGCAACATCACTGCAACAACCGGTTACCTGGGGTGTTGCATTTCCCCCCCCCCCCCCCCCCCGTTAACTCCAGTACTCCTGGACTGGGAAAAGAAAACATAAACAACAGGTTACAATAAGAAATGCAAAAATATTTTTGGAATGCTTAAGAACAGGTATAACAAATTAATATAAACTTTGACTTCCCTTTTCGGGAGGAATTAATATTTGAATGTTGCTATATATTTAACTTTCAAAAATATATGACCGTACTATTACAGACTATGCAGTGCAATTACCCTCTAAGGGTATACTATCTTCACGATTAGAGTGCTCAACTTTTCTCATAACCATCGATTACCTTTTCAGGTATACTACATCAAATTTATTTAGTTTAAAAGTGCAATACTTTAACTGGTTAAAAGTACAAAGTTTAATATACAAAACTTTCTAGCATATCAAAATTAATTCTAACTTTCTAACTTTACTCAACTCTGAGGTAGTGCAATTGTATCATTCAAATTAATATTCAAGTCTATCAATAACATTCTTAAACAGCAGCAACGATGCGAGGGACCCGTTATTAACCCCAACATAGGCTTGGGTGGGCTACAAGGCGTATCCAGACCCGGTGTTCTGCCGCGCCAACGGGTTTTTCTTCAGGTCTCAATGTAGACAATCAACAATTAAAGGCAACTTTGGAACCATCCCTTTAAGGGTTCCACGTAAAACCAGTAGGAAGCACCTAAGGAGGTGCCAACTATTTACAGTACAGTCTGTGAACCATTCACCGTCCATGATTCTATTGTCTTTTAATGATCAACTAAACTTTCAAAACAAAAACCTGATCGGGTTTAACAAAACATACCAACTAGAAGAATAAAGGTTGAACTTTCTGCAGTCATATTCAAACTTTGAAAACTGTCTATTTCCTTTGCCAGGGTAACTGGGAAGGATTGCTACTCCCTGGCCGGGAATATTCTGCATCATATTTTTCAATGGGTACTGCACACCAGGGCCTGCTAGCTGGTTCCACTACTGGTGTCTGAGTGGATTGGTCACATTTGGGCGTTGGCCTGGCCTGGCCTGCTGAGCTTGCAGGGACTGACATTACAGCCTGGCCTGTTTGCTTTGACTGCTTTTGCACTAGTATGCACTTTCTGCAGTCCAGCGTTGGCGGGAATGGTAAGGGGCCCACCAGGATGTCATCTAGCTCAGAGGTGGTTGCGGTAAGATGGGTCAGTAGTTGGGGCAGGAGCAGTTGCTGGAGCGGGGTCAGTCACCAGGGCAGGGTCGTTCTTCATACCTGCTTCAGATGTGGTCCCTCCGGTGCCGGTCTGCTCTGCTGGTGAAGCTGCAGTTGCTGGACAGGCCATGGTGTTGTTGTCTTCTTCAGCAGCGACTCACTTTCCCGCTCTGCTGGGGCCAAAGGTGCGGGCTGCAGGTCATTCATCTGCGCTGCCGTCTTTTTCAGCAGTGCTTCTCTTTCTGGCTCCAGAGCACCAGATCTTCTTTCCCGCTCCGGACCAGACGAGGCTGACGTCGGACGTCTGGTAAGGCTCACAATGATGGCCTTCTTCCACCCGACCACAGCTTCCATCTGCATCCGCACGAGCTGCCAGGTGAGTTCCTCTTTTTCTTTCCACAGGAGGTCCGGGTTCATCATCGGTGATGGGTGCAGTTCTAGCAGGTCCCGGCTAGGAGAGTCCTCTTGCTCCATCCCACGCTCCAGTGTCCACTCACCTCCCTCCACCATGTTGATTCCCATTCTGCCTCCTCGGTGTTGCTTCCCACGGTTTTGCTGTACCAAGCAGTCTTTGTGGGCGTTTCCTTTTCTTCTCTCCACCATCCCAGATCAGGAGGCGGACCTCTCTAGTTGATGGGCATATTTCTCGGACATAGAAATACTGATGAGGGCGGCCATAATTTTCACGCCATTCCTCCAGGTGCCACCCACGACAATGTGCCCATTTCCTCCTGCACGCCACATGGTGCTATAATGGCGGCGGTTTTGGTGCAATTTATAGTGCACAGTCTCTCAGCAGATCAAAGTCTCTAAGGCGCACATGACCCAGCTTGCTGGGTCAGTCCATCCTGTTCGTGACGCCAAAAGATGGAATGCCCACTAGGGCCGCGGGGTACTCGGCACGGGGTCCAGCCTTAAGGGGGATGTCACGGTGGCTGCGACCTGGGCCATGGCCCTGGGCACCCAATTAAAGGGGAAAGGTCTTTTAAGGGAAATTGTGCATAAAGTCTATTGTACGTGATGCCACCTGTGGTGTTCGGTCAGTTGGAACCGACGCCGCTTAAAGGGGTCCTCTGGGGTGATGGTATGGTAGCTAGATGGTGATGCTTCCCACAGGTGAAGCGGGGTCCCCAGGGCTTCCCAGGTGTAAGTCACAGATGGTGTGGTGGATGGTATAGTAAAGAACAAGGACAAGGGTTTGCAGTCTTTACATGGTTTACTGATGATGATAGCTGTCCTCAGTCCAGGATACCAAGTGCAGGGTAGCTGTGGTCCGGCACGCTTGGAGGCAATAGGAGATCCCTCTCCCAGGTGAGGTCCGTAAGCCCATACTACTTGCACTTTTCGTTGGTGAGGTCCCTGCCGCTTGAAGCTTAGTTGCAAGTCCCCTCTCTCCTTCCCTAAGACAGATGTCTGTACGATAGGCAGTGCAAGCCTGTTTATAGGGTCTCTATCATGACCCCGGCTCTCAGTGTACTGCTTCACCTCAGATTTGATGTGGGAGATTGACATATAGTCCTATGCCGTCCGGTTCTGTCACGCGTCCTGGAGAACAACACGACCTCGGGCTCCCGGTACCCGGTTTCTGCACTCTGGCTCTTAGGGTCTCCTTCCACTGTTCCCCTCCTGAGCCTCTTCCTCCTCTGTGCTTCTTCCCTCTAAGCTTCTCCACTATTCAACTCCTTCAAGTTATCACTCTTACCAGGGGTTGCAGCTCCCTCGTGGCTGCTCGGCCCCTCCATCTGTTCCAGACATCCTTCTCCTCTCCTCACTCCTCTACAACTCTCTGACTCCTCCTCCAGACCAGGATACATAAAGTCTAAGGAAGTTCCCCTGAATCCGGGTCCTGAGCTCCCCCTTCTGGCCTGGATTCAAATTGTGTTAAATGTGAGTGCCTTACCTGATAGAGATAATCCCCTTTGCCTCCAAGCGTGACATCACCCTCCCCAAAAGGAAGGAAACATCACTGCAACAACCGGTTACCTGGGGTGTTGCACTGCCTTATGGGGATCACCAACTTGACTGGCACACACGCTGAATACGGCTGAGAAAATAAACGCTGTTGTGAGCTGCTCCATAGATTAACTCTGGGCTGAATGCTGTGCGATGTTTTCTCACATAGTACTTGGCCGTATTCTACGGTAGTGTGATGCCGGCCTAAGTGTAAAAATTATTTGGTTAGAAATGTTAAAAAGTGCATAGTCCTATACAGCATGGTACATGTGGTATTCTGCCGCTCTTTGTGTCTCCCAGAATTTGTTATGCCTCCCCAGCCACATGCATGGCACTGGAAGCACTTCTTGTTGTTTTCTGAAGAGCAGAGGTGTGTACTATATTAGCTAGGCTGTTAGTAGTATGTGATCTAACTTCTCTTCCCTTAGTACCCACAAAGAAACCACCGGAGACTAGATGGAGGTGGATATGACTTGGGGATGGGTGGACCGAGAACTCCTACAGCTTTTGTTTGTATTGCGGTGTAGATTTTAAACAAGAGTGTTGTTGCTTTAAGAGGAAGGAGTTTAGATGTTTGTGCCTGGTGTATTACTGTGAGGAGGGTGGGGCTTATATAGGGGAGGTAATTCTGGCTCTCCCTCTTTCTCTCACAGGATGGACAGGGGGAAACATTACTGATGCAAGTGCAATACAAGAGGAGGGTGAGCTATTAGACGTTGCAAAAAACACCTAGAATATGGAGAGAGGGAAGAACAGAAATGCTGATATGAATTGATAAAAGTGCAGAACAATAGAAGTAACAAGAGAAATACTGAGGGAAGGCAGATCCCGGCATGATAAACAGTCCTGTAGCTCACTACTGTGGGCATAGTTGCCATCATTTTTAGGAATTTTTAAGTCCATCCCTTCCCCTCTCCTAGGAATGCCTCGGCCCTGTCCACTCCAGGATATTCATAAACTCTGTCTCATTTTATCCCAGAAGTCCTGAGAAATCTGGAACAGTTGGCAACTACAGAATGTGTGTGCTTTGCTGAATGCAACATGGAGTGTGTTATGCTCTGCCTGTAGAATAGCTGGCAGAGAGAGCAGGCTTGTAAGTTCCTGACCCAACTTCTGCATTTATTCCTTCTTGTCTGTAACTACAGATGGATCAGTCTTTACAACAAGCAGTGAACAGAAAGTAGAAATAAAGGGTGACTCCTGGGGGCCGATGCACAACGCCAGTCATAATGAATGGGACTGCTGGATTGTGATGTACCTAATTCATTAAGAGATGCATGCCAGTTACTTACTGTATGTATTAGGCACTTCTCCTAACTGGCGTGTGAGACCACCGGGGACTGGAGTACATTTCTGGAGTAAGCTACGCCACTAAATGGAGTACATTTTCATGAATTCGATTTGACTCCCTGTTCGGCCCATAATCCATACATCCTATGCCCATATTGGCGTAGCAAAAGTAGAAATTGTTTGCACAACTCCCAAGTTCGATAAAAATATTGAGACTTATTAAGATGTTTTATGCCAAGGTCCTGACTAACACACATCTATATATATAATTGTCTAAGGGTTTTTCCGTCTGTCTGTCTGTCTGTCCTGGAAATCCCGCGTCTCTGATTGGTCGAGGCCGCCAGGTCTCAACCAATCAGCGACGGGCACAGCATGGCGGCGATGATGTCATAAAGGTTGCCTCGACCAATCAGCGACGGGCTCAGTCTGCCGCGAATTCGCCTCGACCAATCAGCGACGGGCACAGTATCGACGTAGATGTCATAATGGTTGCCATGGCGACGATGATGTAATAAAGGTTGCCTCGACCAATCAGCGACGGGCACAGTCTGCCGCGAATTCGCCTCGACCAATCAGCGATGGGCACTGTATCGACGTAGATGTCATAATGGTTGCCATGGCGACGATGATGTCATAAAGGTTGCCTCGACCAATCAGCGACGGGCACAGTCTGCCGCGAATTCTGGAATCATCATTGTCCATATACTACGGGGACATGCATATTCTAGAATACCCGATGCGTTAGATTATAATCGTCTAAGGGGCACTTCCGTCTGTCTGTCTGTCTGTCACAGAAATCCCAAGTCGCTGATTGATCGCGGCAAAACGGCCATGACCAATCAGCGACGGGCACAGTCCGGCAGCGAAATGGCCGTTCCCTACTCCCCTGCAGTCAGTGCCCGCTCCATACTCCCCTCCAGTCAGCGCTCACACAGGGTTAATGGCTGCGTTACACCAAGTTATGCCGCGGTGTAATGCACTCCGTTAACGCTGCTATTAACCCTGTGTGACCAACTTTTTACTATTGATGCTGCCTGTGCAGCATCAATAGTAAAAATATCTAATGTTAAAAATAATAAAAAATCATTATACTGTATATTCACCTTCCGGTGCCTTTCCCGCTCCTCGCAACGCTCCGGTGACCGGTCCATGCATTGCGGTCTCTCGAGATGATGACGTAGCGGTCTCGCGAGACCGCAGTGCACTCTTGGGATCGGAGCGTCGCGAGGAGCATCGGTAAACACCTGGGCTGAATCCGGGTGGCTGACGGATGGTGAGTATATAACTATTTTTTATTTTCATTCTTTTTTTAACAGGGATATGGTGCCCACATTGGCTATATACTACGTGGGCTGTGTTAGATACTGCGTGGGCTGTGTTATATACTACATCTCAGTGCTATATACTATGTGGGCTGTGCTATATACTACGTGGCTGTGGTATATATTACGTGGCTGGGCAATACACTACATCGCTGTGCTCTATACTACGTGGCCTGTGTTATATACTGCATGGGCAGTGTTATATACTACATCTCTGTGCTATATACTATGTGGCTGTGCTATATACTACGTGGCTGTGCAATATATTGCGTGGCTGTGCAATATATTACGTGGCTGGGCAATGTATTACGTGGCTGGGCAATATACTACGTGTCTGTGCTATATACTACGTGTCTGTGCTATATACTACGTGTCTGTGCTATATACTATGTGGCTGGGCAATATACTATGTGGCTGGGCAATATACTACGTGGCTGGGCAATATACTACGTGGCTGGGCAATATACTACGTGGCTGGGCAATATACTACGTGTCTGTGCTATTTACTACGTGGGCTGGGTTATACGCTACTTGGCTGTGCTATATTTCTCTGCTGTATCTGTGCATTATGAATCGTGGTATGTGTTAAAGGGGGGGCCCACTGAGACTCTTTCGCCCGGGGCCCTCAAAAACCTGCAGTCGGCCCTGGCTTCACTGATTGTTCGCGGCCGGGCGTGACCAATCAGCGACAGGCGCAGTCCGCCCGCAAACTGGTGCGGAATTTGAACCACGCTTTGCTAATAATTGGTCGCGGCCGGCCGGCCGAATCCTGTGTATAAATTGCATTATTCTGAAAACTTCATAAATAAACTACATACATATTCTAGAATACCCAATGCGTTAGAATCGGGCCTCCATCTAGTAACTTTATCTTTCACACAAAAAACAACATTTTTAATAAATAATACTCATTTTATTACAGTGGTTAGTTGGAATCTCAGAAGTGATTTTATTGGAAATCTAATAAGCATAAGTTTGCTGAAATGACAGTGACCATAAGGAAGAGTCTCCTGAACATAGAAAAAAGGATTGCTTTAAAAAAAAAACAGTGTCACCAGAAAGAGGCAGAGCCATCCCCATTCACTTCAATAGAGATGTACTACAATAACAGACACAGACTATTACTGATTTTGAAGTAGGTGCTTTTTTTCTAATTCTGGAGATCCTTTTTATGAAATTGGATTACTAGGCCTTCAATGATTTTTATTTCAGTTAATTAAAGAATCATCTCTTACATACACATTTCTATATACATCATCATCATATATATATATATATATATATTTTTTTTTTTGCATTAAGAATACCTAGTGTTTAAGTGACAAAGGATCAGTTCAATAGAAGCCAGGAGAAAGGGAGAGATTAAGTCCTGATGTGAAAAAAAGCAGATCTTCTGTTCCTATTGTCCCTATTGATTAATACACTTCTCAGCAATAACAATTGCATCCATTCAGGTAAAGACATAATGATTGATTTGTACTCCATTCAGTATGTCAAAATGATATCTGACAACATGCCTCTTTGTCTCTTTACAGTCTACTTTATCTATGTCCCCACATCAGAGGAAAAAAGTGTCACGCACAACACCCACCATGAAAGGTACCAACTGACTGATGAAGACTTGTAATTATCCATGTGTTTTGCATTTATGTGTTGTATAATGATATTTTTTCTGCTGAGAAATGAAACACAAATTAAAGCACAAAGGAAAACAACAATACAATTTGTCAACTTTGATGAATAGAGTCACAAGTAGTAATGAGCCACCTCCCTAGTGTTCGGGTTCGGTTTGGTTCTTCGAACAGGGACATGTTCGACGAACTGTTCGTCAAACGTTCGCCGAACACCGTCGAACCCCATTGAAACCAATGGCAGGCAAACACAAACACATACAGGTCCTTCTCAAAAAATTAGCATATAGTGTTAAATTTCATTATTTACCATAATGTAATGATTACAATTAAACTTTCATATATTATAGATTCATTATCCACCAACTGAAATTTGTCAGGTCTTTTATTGTTTTAATACTGATGATTTTGGCATACAACTCCTGATAACCCAAAAAACCTGTCTCAATAAATTAGCATATCAAGAAAAGGTTCTCTAAATGACCTATTACCCTAATCTTCTGAATCAACTAATTAACTCTAAACACATGCAAAAGATACCTGAGGCTTTTAAAAACTCCCTGCCTGGTTCATTACTCAAAACCCCCATCATGGGTAAGACTAGCGACCTGACAGATGTCAAGAAGGCCATCATTGACACCCTCAAGCAAGAGGGTAAGACCCAGAAAGAAATTTCTCAACAAATAGGCTGTTCCCAGAGTGCTGTATCAAGGCACCTCAATGGTAAGTCTGTTGGAAGGAAACAATGTGGCAGAAAACGCTGTACAACGAGAAGAGGTGACCGGACCCTGAGGAAGATTGTGGAGAAGGACCGATTCCAGACCTTGGGGAACCTGAGGAAGCAGTGGACTGAGTCTGGTGTGGAAACATCCAGAGCCACCGTGCACAGGCGTGTGCAGGAAATGGGCTACAGGTGCCGCATTCCCCAGGTAAAGCCACTTTTGAACCATAAACAGCGGCAGAAGCGCCTGACCTGGGCTACAGAGAAGCAGCACTGGACTGTTGCTAAGTGGTCCCAAGTACTTTTTTCTGATGAAAGCAAATTTTGCATGTCATTCGGAAATCAAGGTGCCAGAGTCTGGAGGAAGACTGGGGAGAAGGAAATGCCAAAATGCCTGAAGTCCAGTGTCAAGTACCCACAGTCAGTGATGGTGTGGGGTGCCATGTCAGCTGCTGGTGTTGGTCCACTGTGTTTCATCAAGGGCAGGGTCAATGCAGCTAGCTATCAGGAGATTTTGGAGCACTTCATACTTCCATCGGCTGAAATGCTTTATGGAGATGAAGATTTCATTTTTCAGCACGACCTGGCACCTGCTCACAGTGCCAAAACCACTGGTAAATGGTTTACTGACCATGGTATTACTGTGCTCAATTGGCCTGCCAACTCTCCTGACCTGAACCCCATAGAGAATCTGTGGGATATTGTGAAGAGAAAGTTGAGAGACGCAAGACCCAACACTCTGGATGAGCTTAAGGCCGCTATTGAAGCATCCTGGGCCTCCATAACATCTCAGCAGTGTCACAGGCTGATTGCCTCCATGCCACGCCGCATTGAAGCAGTCATTTCTGCCAAAGGATTCCCGACCAAGTATTGAGTGCATAACTGAACATTATTATTTGATGGTTTTTTTGTTTGTTATTAAAAAACACTTTTATTTGATTGGTCGGGTGAAATATGCTAATTTATTGAGACAGGTTTTTGGGGTTATCAGGAGTTGTATGCCAAAATCATCAGTATTAAAACAATAAAAGACCTGACAAATTTCAGTTGGTGGATAATGAATTTATAATATATGAAAGTTTAATTGTAATCATTACATTATGGTAAATAATGAAATTTAACACTATATGCTAATTTTTGGAGAAGGACCTGTACAAACACATGGAAAACACATAGAAAACACCTTAAAATGTGTCCAAATGCTGACAAACTGCTCAGAAGACACAACAAACACATGGAAAAGTCACAACTACATATAGTCATGCGAAAAGAAAAGAGGTGGAGGAGTAAAAGGAGGAGGAGACACAGATATAGGCATGTCATGTCCTTCTAAAATCAAGAAAGGCTGCAGTAAAAATCTAAACTCACTCTACCAACACCCAGACGTCTTGACAAAAAAAAAATATATATATCTTTAGGTAGAATGGCAGCGGGTCCATTCAGAACACCTTCCTTAGAAGACGTAGTGGTACCCCCGTTGGGAGTTGTGCCAAAAAATGAACCCAATACATTCAGACTAATCCACCATTTGTCATATCAAAGGGGCAGGTCAGTAAACGACAACATCGACGCGGAACCAAGTACAGTACTATGTACTGTACCTCCTTTGACGAGGCAATCAGGCAGGTCAAGAAGTTGGTAAGGGGCACCCTAATGGCCAAAACAGACATTGAGGGGGTGTTCCGGTTACTACCTGTGCCTCTGAATAGTGTCCTCCCATTGGGCTGCTTCTGTGAAGGAGCATACTACATAGATCGCTGTTTGCCCATGGGGTGCTCCATATCGTGCTCACTATTTGAGGCATTTAGTTGCTTCCTCGAATGTGTCGTCATGGACGTTTGTAAGGCGGCACATATTTTCCATTACCTCGACGACTTCTTATGCCTGGGCCCAAAAGATTCCCCAACTGTGTGAAAACACACGGTAGTCCACCTGTGAGAAGGAGAGAGCTGGAGGGAGAGTGGACACCCCAGAGCTGAGGGGTTAGATTGAGAAAGAAAGAAGGCGGTGTACCTTGCTTCATGGGTGGGGTACGCTGCTGAGTAGCACTAAATTCTACTAGGCCCAAAAGGATTTCCTGGGCTAGATGCCGTTAAAAAATAGTACTTAGGTAAACAGGCAGTGTAGCTTGCTTCATGGGTGGGGTACGCTGCTGAGTAGCACCAAATTCTACTAGGCCCAAAAGGATTTCCTGGGCTAGATGCCATTAAAAAATAGAACTTAGGTAAACAGGCGGTGTAGCCTGCTTCATTGGTGGGGTACTGTGCTGAGTAGCACAAAATGCTATTAGGTACAAAACGATTTCCTGGGCTAGATGCAGTTAAAAATTAGTAATTAGATCAACAGGCGGTGTAGCTTGCTACATGGGTGGGGTACACTGCTGAGTAGCACTAAATTCTACTAGGCCCAAAAGGATTTCCGGGGCTAGATGCCGTTACAAAATAGTAGTTAGGTAAACAGGTGGTGCAGCTGGCTTCATGGGTGAAGTACGCTGCTGAGTAGCACTAAATTCCAATAGACCCAAAAATATTTCCTGGGCTAGATGCCGTTACAAAATAGTAGTTAGGTAAACAGGTGGTGTAGCTTGCTTCATGGGTGAAGTACGCTGCTGAGTAGTACAAAATTCTACTAGGCCCAAAAGGATTTCCTGGGCTAGATGCCATTACAAAATAGTAGTTAGGTAAACAGGTGGTGTAGCTTGCTTCATGGGTGAAGTACGCTGCTGAGTAGCACAAAATTCTACTAGGCCCAAAAGGATTTCCCAGGCTAGATGCCATTACAAAAGAGTACTTAGGCAAACAGGCGGTGTAGCTTGCTTCATGGGTGAAGTACGCTGCTGAGTAGCACCAAATTCTACTAGGCCCAAAAGGATTTCCTGGGCCAGATGCCAATAAAAAATAGTACGTAGGTAAACAGGCGGTGGGTGGGGTACTGTGCTGAGTAGCACAAAATGCTACTAGGTACAAAACGATTTCCTGGGCTAGATGCAGTTAAAAATTAGTAAATAAATCATCAGGCGGTGTAGCTTGTTTCATGGGTGGGGTACGCTGCTGAGTAGCACTAAATTCTACTAGGCCCAAAAGGATTTCCTGGGCCAGATGCCGTTAAAAATAGTACTTAGGTAAACAGGCGGTGGGTGGCTGGGCTACTCTGCTGACTAGCAGACACTGAAGCTTTGGAGCAGACCTCTGAATCCCAGGCCATAGTATGAGTAAATAACTCTGCAGACGACCCCACCCACCTCGAATTGACGATGGCAATGTCATGTAAAACTCAGCAAGGGGACTAAATAAAAGAGTCTCCATTTTTTCAAAAATTCAGCCACAGACACCACTTAAGTGGCATCAATTTCGCCAGAGTTTTTTAAAACGGTTGGTGAGGTGATTTTCAAAAATCATCAAGCTTTTAGTCTCCCCAAGATGACACAGGGGTAGAAAAATCCTTGTGGATCCAGGATTTGTTCATCTTGATGAACGTTAGTCTGTCTACATTGTCACTGGACAGCCGCGTGCGCTTATCTGTCAGCACACCACCAGCAGCGCTGAACACACGTCCAGAGAGAACGCTGGCTGCGGGGCATGACAAGATCTCCAAGGCGTGAGTGGCGAGCTCAGGCCATTTTTCAAGTTTAGAAGCCCAAAATGAGCAAGGGTCCAGTTCCACAGTCATGGCATCGATGTTAACTTGGAGATACTCTTGTACTATAATCTCTAGGCATTGGCTGTGCATCAGACTTCTTGTCTCCTGTTGCCTTGCAAAGGATGGTCTAAAAAAAATCTTGAAACGATTGGAAAAAATTGCTGTTACCACCAGATACTATGTTACTGTTACGGTTAGAGTGATGACTCGATAGTCCCACGGTTGGCAAGTTAGAACTCAGAGATTGACTACGTGCACCATTGGTGTTTTGTGGAAAAGCAGATGTTAGATTTTGTAACAGTCTCTGGCTCTGCTGATACTCCTGCATGCGTGAATCTCTTTCTATGGCAGGAATTATTTTGCCAAATTTGCTTTTGTACCGGGGATCTAAAAGTGTGGCAACCCAGTAGTCGGCATTACTTCGGATTCTGAAAATCCGAGGGTCATGTTGCAGGTAGTGCAGCAAGAAGGCACTCATGTGTCTTGCGCATCCAGGAGGACCAAGTCCTTGTTGTCTTGGTGGTGACGAGGTGAGAATCATGCTTCCTTCATCCGCCCTCTCCCCCCAACCTCGCACAACAGAAATTTGATCAAGATCTCCCTCATCTGATGAGTCTTCCATGCCCAGCGCCAGTTCGTCCTCCACTTCTTCCTCGCCTCCTGCACCTTCCTCAACAGTTTGGCTGCTACCATGCGCCCTCAGTAATCCCTCTCCCCCAGCCTCCAATGCCAGCCGCCTTGGTGCTGCCAACCTTCTTGACCTTGGAGATATTATCCCTTCCGCATACGACTCCTCCTGTTCCTCCTCCCCCTCTTGTTCCACCACCTGACTCCGAACACTGTGTAAGGTGTGCTCCAGCATGTAAATCACCGGAATGGTCATGCTGATAATGGCATCGTCAGCACTAAACATCTTCGTTGTTATTTCAAAACTGTGCAGAAGGGTGCATAGGTCCCTGATCTGAGACCACTAAGCTGCAGCAGTGAGGAAATGGTGGTGACGGGGCAAATGGCTGGTTGTTATAGGGCAAGGACATGTGACATACACAGCCAATGACACATGCCCTTGCTTGTGTGCATCACATGCACATTGCTGTGTGCGTGTGCACTGCTGATAGGCTGTGAGACTGCACCGCCCCTCTGTAAATGCGGGAAAGAAAAAAAAATGGAGATCGGCGTTATTTCAGCACAGATCTATCCCCCGCTGACTATACACTGAAACAGTCCATTAACAATGATAAACAGTTTTAATGTGCAAATCAAGCTAGGTTTTTGGTGAATGAACAGTTATCGAACAGAAACTCGAACAGCCGAATTTTTAGCAAATTGTTCGGGTTCGTCGAATGACTCGAACACCGCCCAAAACAGCTCGAATTTGAAATTGGCGAACAGTTCGACTCGAACACCGCTCATCTCTAGTCACAAGATCCAAAGAATATACTAAATGACTACCAACCTATTGTGTAATGCCAGTGGAAAGACTATTGCTACATCTCCACCAGAGTCAACTCCGGCGACATCTACTTCTATCATCAGGTGCCGCCATGTTCAGTGTGCAGGCGGCTGTGGTGATAGGAAAGATGTCAGATTCAGAAGCTCTGGATGGCACAGATTCTCTCCAGCCACTAATGTCTGGGTGGCTGGGACCTACAGTGTTGCCCAGTCTGACAGTATGGGTGTGTTTTGCCATCCAGATGATGTTACTAGCTCCTTGCTTCATCCATTAGGATACCACTGTACCCTAATAAAGCTTCCAGCTCACTGCTGAAATCTGCCAGATATAGCTTTGTGCTTCACTGGCTAAGGTCTGTGGTTTCTGCTCTTGTTTAGTATTTGTGTTTTCCTGTTTTGACCACTGCTTGCTTATTATCCTGTCACCTGCCTGACGATTATGTACCTTTTTGGCAATCTTGGTTTTTACCTGGCTACATGACAATCCTTCTTGCCAGCTTGTGCCTCTGAGCAGCAGCTGACTCTGTTGTCCTTGCCCAGGGGCTTTGTGTAAGTCCAGATCTCTCTATAGGGGTTAAAGGGTGAAGGCCAGGGTGACCCAAAGGCTCTGGGAAAAGGAATAGCTTGCAAAAGGCCTGTTCTTGGTAGCCATTTTAGAGCTGCCAGGCGAACACTGATAGAGCCCCATTACAACTATTTTATGAAGACTAGAAATTGGTTGCCCTAAGCAGCCTCACATGACATGATGCCTATGCATTAGTGGACGCAGACAGAAAAAGGTCCCTGTGCAAGAAAAGTGCATGGGCCATTAGCAGTCCAAGGGTTCTACCTATGACAGAAGCCGCTTGCTGCTTTGGAGGTGGAATTGGACCCACCCCTACGTCTATGTCACCAATTCTGAGGGCATATTTTAAGTGAGCTTTAAGCTTCCAATAACAATAGACTGGCTTTTAACAATGTGCCGTGTGACAGAACGTGTGATATGTAATTAGAAATCATTATTCCCAGAAGCTGCTTTTTATATAGCAGCTGTTTCATTCAGTGTCTTGTGCACAGCTGATTCCGAGCTCAGGGCAACCTAAAATTTTTATTTTCAGTGTTAAAAAAAAAACCATGTAGGGCTGATGAGTCAATAGAAAATTATAGTATAACGATTAAGGTTTTTTCACAGAACTTGCTAATATCATTAGCTGACGACTGATAATGGATTTGTGTAAATTGAGTTCCTGGAAGTATTCAAGTGTTCAGTGCTCTCATTTGCTCTCACAATGGGAAATTACAACATTCATAAAAATGTTTCAATCAAATTTTCACAGGATAGTGGATATAAATAGTGTAAAATGCAGTAGAAAGAGCATATAATCTTTCTCAAGGACTTCTTTCCTGTATTCAAAGGAAGTCCTTTATAATAAAGATGTCTTCTCCTTAACTGGTCTCTAAACCCAAATATCCAGAGCATCAGTTATAAAGAATTCATCACTCCAATATGAGACGTAAATGATACTTTATATTGTTGTGCAATCCAAAGAGGAACATACCTTTTCAGTCCACAATCTCAGACCTTCATCTTACAAAATTGGTTGCAAAGACTGGGAAGAGTAGACCTCAAGTAGTGATCTGGTGCTGTTGGTAGAGCAACCTCCAGTGCTGTGTGTAGATTGATCAAGTAATATCTCTAAGCAGGCCAAGAAGGGATAAGTGGAACCATGTCTCCAAATTTTCAGCTACTCAGTCTTTCGTTTGCACATCATTCCTTACAAGGAAACACCAAACTCAGCCAATATATGGAAGTACCCAGAAAAATCACCAAGCCAAGAATAGATATAAAAATGCCTTTATTATATATGATTGGCAAAATTAATATTACAATTGTGCGCACAACAGGACAAGAAATTTTTTTTAAAAATTGAATTAAAATTTAATAAAATGGAAATGGTGAAGGCTGACCCAATTATATTTATATATAGATATAGGGTTAGTGGATCCCCTAAAAAAATAATCACTAAAAAAAGAGATAAAATAAATAAAATATATATGTGCAATACAGCATACAGACCTACAGTATATATCAATTGCCTACGTTGTGTATATACTGTGATATAGGTCAATGTACACTATTATATATGAAAAAAACAACAATGTATAACATACCAAAGGTAGTATGTGCAAATTACAATATTTAAAGTGCAAAGTAGCAGAATATCAGGAGCTGCCAATGTTTTTTCCACCTTTACATATAATACAACATAATATATAGTGCAAATCATACAAGGTGCAAAATATCAAAATATAAAGTGCAAAGTGGCAAGGGAAAAAAGGCAAAATTATGCCAATATATCTCAGCTTGTGTGTAAAAAAATTATATGTGTAACTGCAATAGCAAATGTGCAGAGTGACAATCATCAATGCTGCAACATATAATGTGCAAAATAATATAAATTCGAAACTGCCAATATATATGTAGGAGAACTAAAATGTATTGACAGCACCGCAGCACCAGGTGTCCGTATATGCCTTAATTGTGCAGTGCAAGGTGCAGAGTATTCCTCTGTAAGGGAATATAACAAGAGCCCCGCAGCAAAATAGCCCAAGTGCACAGTGTAAAAAAAGAGGAGCTAGGGATATGCATGCAATATACCTTAATGAAAGGGTCAGCCAGGTCCCGTAGTAGCGCACCCCGACGCGCGTTTCGGATCTTAATCCTTCGTCAGGGGGTTTGGTGTTTCCTCATACTAGTGGTTTTCCACACCTTTCTCCACAGAGCACTAATCACTGGCATATGGTATATATTATTCCTATATTGTTGATTTTGCAACTATTAATTAATAGTGGTTGGTACATCTGTGGTTGTGTCTAATCATTCCTTACAAGTCTGCCCTTAACGGGCATTTACACTGCAAAATAGTTGTGAACAACCATTGTTAAAACGCATATTTCACCATTATCTTGCCATATAAACAGGCTACAGCTACCTGATGAAGAAGCAAAATTCTCATTCATTGGGTGAAATGATTTTCATGCCGTATAAAAGATTACACTGTTCTACACACTGTATTTTCAAAAGTTGTCAGGTTCAGTTATGAAATGAGCCATTTCTCAATGATTTTGACCTTCTCAATTCAAATTTGACAATGACAATTTTTAGTTGACTTTTGTTTATATGATATCAAAGAGTTTTCCTTTTTTACGATTACATAAAGTGAATGTATAAAAGTTTCAGTACTTTGAAACATTATTACTTTTGCAAATATAAAGATGCAAAATATTTTGTTATGACAATTTTTGTATATTTATTTAGAAGAAATCAGCAACAATTCAAATAACTATAACATGTCTAAACACTATTGCGAATTATACACAAAATTTGGTCCTCATTAAGTGATGACTCGTTTTTGCTTGTTTCTTGTACTCCTGCATCGGATCATCTCTTACAATTGTCCAACAGTAATCTGCAAGAATTGATGGATTCCATTTTCCCCGATATATTTTCTCCATAGCAGCAATATCTTGGTAACATTTCTCACTGTGCTCTTCACTCACTACTCTGTAGTTTGGTGAAAATAAGTCTAGATGCGAATGTGAGAAATGAATCTTTAAGGACATGTTACAGCCACGAGATCGTTATAAGTTTTGAGGAGATTTTCCACCAACTCTTCATAGTGATCTGTTCTTGTGTTTCCCCCAAAATTAGTTACCAGTAATGCAAATGCTACACATGCAGCCTTTTTCTTGCCCTGCAACAAACGGATAAATTCCTTATCTTGATCTTGGAGAAGCTGAGGTCCAATAAAGACTCTCCGTTATATTTGCTTCATTCAACCTTGGAAATTTATCAATGAGATTCTTCAATGCTTTTGTATTTTTACCCATTGCCTTTATGAAGCAGTACCTGAATAACACCACCTGGCAGGAATCAAATATGGTACAGTAGACGAGGAGGCAGAAACAAAACCCCGGCTTTATTGAAAGACAGAGGATTATATACCAGAAAATAAGAATAAGAGTTGTTGTAATGATAATAGCAATAATAGATACAAGGAGAGATAGCTGGAGTATGTCACACATGCTGCGCTCCAGCTATGGCAAAGCAAAGTTCAATACAAACAGTATAAACAATTTCTACAAACTACTCTCTTCTAACTTCCTGGCTTCCGATAATTGAGCGCAAAGTGCCCTAGCTGAAAAAACCTGCTCTACACCCTAATACAGTTGAACACCGGTGTCTCACTCACAGTCCTGTAGCGCTTAGGAGAAAGTTTGGTAGCTTCTTCTTGGTCCTGATGTAGAGGAGATGAGTTTGTTGTGTTGAGCTCTTCCTTCAGGTTAATGGATCCATCTTCCGGGTGTGGGCAAGTTTCGTTCCCACTTTCAATGTTGAGGGATTACTGGTATCTCTCAGGTTACAGGTGCTCATGGAGAATCACTTTGGCTGTGTGATGCGACTCTTTCCTTCTGACACGGTACTGGTAATCAATCCTGTGGTAACCGATCACTATCTTTTCGCTTGAAGCCGATAGTTCATTTTCCAGTCTCTCAGTGTTATGACACATTTTTTTTCCAGTCACTCCATCACAGGCACAAATCTTTCTCTCACAGGCATGTGCCTCTCTTCTCTTCCTGAACAGACACTTCCTGCCTCTTGTTCAAACCACCACACGTCAAGCTGCAGGGAGGAAAAGGACTAGTTTAAGTGAACACAAATCAGAGGGTAGCATTGTCTCTCAAAGTCACAGTGAAATTCAGTTCTTGGCAGAGACTGACCCGCTACATTTACAGAGTGCTTCCTAAGGTCAAACTTGATATGCAATAGTAGTGAAAAAATCTTATGTGGGTCAACAAGTGCTATATGCAGGACGTTATTACTCCCTGCCTGACGTGAATGTCAAAGATCAGTATCTTTTATTGTAGTGATATTTTCTTGCACGACTATCCTACTCACACAGAAAGCAGCAGTACTTTATGTATCCACCCTGGAGACTAAATAAGAGGGCAACCACCTTTAAGTCACTACAGAGGGGCCACAAATGTTGGTCATAGTTCAGGCACCTCACAGCTGTTTCATGTTGTCATAGGTTTCTTTCATGTGGACTGCATAACCAACGAAAATTGAAGGTAGTGCATTGTCATTATGCAGCAAGATGGCTTTTAGGCTTGTTTTGGACATTCCTCTGGATTACGACTTATCAGCAGAGTTCCATTGAACTGTTGATGTTGTTGCATGTCACAAGATTGCCTTCCGTGAAGAAGAATTGGACAAGATCTTTACCACGGTTGCAGAACAAATAAATCAGAATATCGCCTGCTGGGAGATTCCACTGCTGTAGGCAGGATCCTAAGAGTTCAGCCTTATTCTTGGGCAGATCCAAAATCTAACAAGATTGTTCAGTTCACTTTGTGTTGTAAGGTGTGAATCAGTTGAGGTTGCTGACAGAAAATCTGGATCATGACAGGAAGATGCTCCATGACACCTAGCTCCCTCTCCTTCCTCGGTTGACTAGACTGAAAATGTTTCTGGTGCTTTTGGAACCAGCAGCTCTTCTGTTGTGAAATTGGATTTTGGGCTCCCCCGGTGGCCACTGGTGGAATTGAACTGGTGTGCATCATCCTCTCTGTTCACCTGTTTCCATCAGGATGTGGGAGTCGCTATTTAGCCTTGCTCCTCTGTCACTTCCATGCCGGTCAACATTGTAATCAGAAGCCTTTCTGTGCATGTTCCTGCTGCTAGACAACTCCCAGCTAAGTTGGACTTAGTCCTTGTTTGTTTTTGCATTTTGTTCCAGTTCACAGCTGTAGTTTCGTTTCTGTGTCTGGAAAGCTCTTGTGATCTGAAATTGCCACTCTGATGTTATGAGTTAATACTAGAGTCTTAAAGTAATTTCAGGATGGTATTTTGATAGGGTTTTCAGCTGACCATGAAAGTGCCCTTTCTGTCTTCCTGCTATCTAGTAAGCGGACCTCAATTTTGCTAAACCTATTTTCATACTACGTTTGTCATTTCATCTAAAATCACCGCCAATATTTGTGGGGGCCTCTGTCTGCCTTTCGGGGAAATTTCTCTAGAGGTGAGCCAGGACTATATTTTCCTCTGCCAGGATTAGTTAGTCCTCCGGCCGGCGCTGGGCGTCTAGGGATAAAACGCAGGCTACGCTACCCGGCTACTGTTAGTTGTGCGGCAGGTTTAGTTCATGGTCAGTTTAGTTTCCATCCTTCCAAGAGCTAGTTCGTATGTTTGCTGGGCTATGTTCTCTTGCCATTGAGAACCATAACAGTTTGACCGGCCTAAAAGGGTTAAATTAATTGACAGAGAAAGGAGAGAAAAGAGAAGTCTGCTGAAGATTATTATTTTTTTATTTTTTTTTTCTCAGTTCTGAGTGTGCTTGTAATTGAATCTCTTGCAAGTCTGCTTATATTGCAGCCTTTCTCTCTCTCTCTCCTTCTAATCCTGGAATGGCTCTGTGTTCACCTGTTTAAAATGGATATTCAGAGTTTAGCTGCAGGTTTGAATAATCTCACCACGAAAGTTCAAAACTTACAAGATTTTGTTGTTCATGTTCCTATATCTGAACCTAGAATTCCTTTGCCTGAATTTTTCTCGGGGAATAGATCTTGCTTTCAAAATTTCAAAAATAATTGCAAGTTGTTTTTGTCCCTGAAATCTCGCTCTGCTGGAGATCCTGCTCAGCAGGTCAGGATTGTGATTTCTTTGCTCCGGGGCGACCCTCAGGATTGGGCTTTTGCGTTGGCTCCAGGGGATCCTGCGTTGCTCAATGTGGATGCGTTTTTTCTGGCCTTGGGGTTGCTTTATGAGGAACCTCAGTTAGAACTTCAGGCGGAAAAGGCCTTGATGTCCCTATCTCAGGGGCAAGACGAAGCTGAAATATACTGCCAGAAATTCCGTAAATGGGCTGTGCTTACTCAGTGGAATGAGTGCGCCCTGGCGGCGAATTTCAGAGAGGGTCTCTCTGATGCCATTAAGGATGTTATGGTGGGGTTCCCTGTGCCTGCGGGTCTGAATGAGTCCATGACAATGGCTATCCAGATCGATAGGCGTCTGCGGGAGCGCAAACCTGTGCACCATTTGGCGGTGTCTACTGAGAAGACGCCAGAGAATATGCAATGTGATAGAGTTCTGTCCAGAAGTGAACGGCAGAATTTTAGACGAAAAAATGGGTTGTGCTTCTATTGCGGTGATTCAACTCATGTTATATCAGCATGCTCTAAGCGTACTAAGAAGCTTGATAAGTCTGTTTCAATTGGCACTTTACAGTCTAAGTTTATTCTATCTGTGACCCTGATTTGTTCTTTATCATCTATTACCGCGGATGCCTATGTCGACTCTGGTGCCGCTTTGAGTCTTATGGATTGGTCCTTTGCCAAACGCTGTGGGTATGATTTGGAGCCTCTTGAAACTCCTATACCCCTGAAGGGGATTGACTCCACCCCATTGGCTAGCAATAAACCACAATACTGGACACAAGTAACTATGCGGATTAATCCGGATCACCAGGAGATTATTCGCTTTCTTGTGCTGTATAACCTACATGATGTGTTGGTGCTTGGATTGCCATGGCTGCAATCTCATAACCCAGTCCTTGACTGGAAAGCTATGTCTGTGTTAAGCTAGGGATGTAAGGGGACGCATGGGGACGTACCTGTGGTTTCCATTTTATCATCTATTCCCTCTGAGATTCCTGAATTCTTGACTGAATATCGTGACGTTTTTGAAGAACCTAAGCTTGGTTCATTACCTCCGCACCGGGAGTGCGATTGTGCCATAGATTTGATTCCGGGTAGTAAATACCCTAAGGGTCGTTTATTTAATCTGTCTGTGCCTGAACATGCTGCTATGCGAGAATATATAAAGGAGTCCTTGGAAAAGGGACATATTCGTCCTTCGTCATCTCCCTTAGGAGCCGGTTTTTTCTTTGTGGCTAAGAAAGATGGCTCTTTGAGGCCGTGCATTGATTATCGGCTTTTGAATAAAATCACGGTTAAATATCAATATCCGTTGCCACTGCTGACTGATTTGTTTGCTCGCATAAAGGGGGCCAAGTGGTTCTCTAAGATTGATCTTCGTGGGGCGTATAATTTGGTGCGAATTAAGCAGGGGGATGAGTGGAAAACCGCATTTAATACGCCCGAGGGCCACTTTGAGTATTTGGTGATGCCTTTTGGTCTTTCAAATGCCCCTTCAGTCTTTCAGTCCTTTATGCATGACATTTTCCGTGATTATTTGGATAAATTTATGATCGTGTATCTGGATGATATTCTGATTTTTTCGGATGACTGGGACTCTCATGTCCAGCAGGTCAGGAGGGTTTTTCAGGTTTTGCGGTCTAATTCCTTGTGTGTGAAGGGTTCTAAGTGCGTTTTTGGGGTTCAAAAGATTTCCTTCTTGGGATACATTTTTTCCCCCTCTTCCATCGAGATGGATCCTGTCAAGGTTCGGGCTATTTGTGATTGGACGCAACCCTCTTCTCTTAAGAGTCTTCAGAAATTTTTGGGCTTTGCTAACTTTTATCGTCGATTTATTGCTGGTTTTTCTGATGTTGTTAAACCATTGACTGATTTGACTAAGAAGGGTGCTGATGTTGCTGATTGGTCCCCTGCTGCTGTGGAGGCCTTTCGGGAGCTTAAGCGCCGCTTTTCTTCCGCCCCTGTGTTGCGTCAGCCTGATGTTGCTCTTCCTTTTCAGGTTGAGGTCGACGCTTCTGAAATCGGAGCTGGGGCGGTTTTGTCGCAAAGAAGTTCCGACTGCTCCGTGATGAAACCTTGTGCTTTTTTTTCTCGTAAATTTTCGCCCGCCGAGCGGAATTATGATATTGGGAATCGGGAGCTTTTGGCCATGAAGTGGGCTTTTGAGGAGTGGCGTCATTGGCTTGAGGGGGCTAGACATCAGGTGGTGGTATTGACCGACCACAAAAATTTAATTTATCTTGAGTCCGCCAGACGCCTGAATCCTAGACAGGCGCGCTGGTCGTTGTTTTTCTCTCGGTTTAATTTTGTAGTGTCATACCTACCGGGTTCTAAGAATGTTAAGGCGGATGCCCTTTCTAGGAGTTTTGAGCCTGACTCCCCTGGTAATTCTGAACCTACAGGTATCCTTAAGGATGGAGTGATATTGTCTGCCGTTTCTCCAGACCTGCGGCGGGCCTTGCAGGATTTTCAGGTGGATAGACCTGATCGTTGCCCACCTGGTAGACTGTTTGTTCCTGATGATTGGACCAGTAAAGTCATTTCTGAGGTTCATTCTTCTGCGTTGGCAGGTCATCCTGGAATCTTTGGTACCAGGGATTTGGTGGCAAGGTCCTTCTGGTGGCCTTCCCTGTCACGAGATGTACGAGGCTTTGTGCAGTCTTGTGACGTTTGTGCTCGGGCCAAGCCTTGTTGTTCTCGGGCTAGTGGATTGTTGTTGCCCTTGCCTATCCCGAAGAGGCCTTGGACGCACATCTCGATGGATTTTATTTCGGATCTTCCTGTTTCTCAGAAGATGTCTGTCATCTGGGTGGTGTGTGACCGTTTCTCTAAGATGGTCCATTTGGTTCCCCTGCCTAAGTTGCCTTCTTCTTCCGAGTTGGTTCCTCTGTTTTTTCAAAATGTGGTTCGTTTGCATGGTATTCCGGAGAATATCGTTTCTGACAGAGGAACCCAATTCGTGTCTAGATTTTGGCGGGCATTCTGTGCTAGGATGGGCATAGATTTGTCTTTCTCGTCTGCTTTCCATCCTCAGACTAATGGCCAGACCGAGCGGACGAATCAGACTTTGGAGACATATTTGAGGTGTTTTGTGTCTGCAGATCAGGATGATTGGGTTGCTTTTTTGCCTTTAGCGGAGTTTGCCCTCAATAATCGGGCCAGCTCTGCCACCTTGGTGTCTCCTTTTTTCTGTAATTCGGGGTTTCATCCTCGATTTTCCTCCGGTCAGGTGGAATCTTCGGATTGTCCTGGAGTGGATGCTGTGGTGGAGAGGTTGCATCAGATTTGGGGGCAGGTGGTGGACAATTTGAAGTTGTCCCAGGAGAAGACTCAGCTTTTTGCCAACCGCCAGCGTCGGGTTGGTCCTCGGCTTTGTGTCGGGGACTTGGTGTGGTTGTCTTCTCGTTTTGTCCCTATGAGGGTTTCTTCTCCTAAGTTTAAGCCTCGGTTCATCGGCCCGTACAAGATATTGGAGATTCTTAACCCTGTGTCCTTCCGTTTGGACCTCCCTGCATCTTTTTCTATTCATAATGTTTTTCATCGGTCATTGTTGCGCAGGTATGAGGTACCGGTTGTGCCTTCCGTTGAGCCTCCTGCTCCGGTGTTGGTTGAGGGCGAGTTGGAGTACGTTGTGGAAAAAATCTTGGACTCCCGTGTTTCCAGACGGAAACTCCAGTATCTGGTCAAATGGAAGGGATACGGTCAGGAGGATAATTCTTGGGTGACTGCCTCTGATGTTCATGCCTCCGATCTGGTCCGTGCCTTTCATAGGGCTCATCCTGATCGCCCTGGTGGTTCTGGTGAGGGTTCGATGCCCCCTCCTTGAGGGGGGGTACTGTTGTGAAATTGGATTTTGGGCTCCCCCGGTGGCCACTGGTGGAATTGAACTTGTGTGCATCATCCCCTCTGTTCACCTGTTCCCATCAGGATGTGGGAGTCGCTATTTAACCTTGCTCCTCTGTCACTTCCATGCCGGTCAACATTGTAATCAGAAGCCTTTCTGTGCATGTTCCTGCTACCAGACAACTTCCAGCTAAGTCGGACTTTTGTCCTTGTTTGTTTTTTGCATTTTGTTCCAGTTCACAGCTGCAGTTTCGTTTCTGTGTCTGGAAAGCTCTTGTGATCTGAAATTGCCACTCTGATGTTATGAGTTAATACTAGAGTCTTAAAGTAATTTCAGGATGGTGTATTGATAGGGTTTTCAGCTGACCATGAAAGTACCCTTTCTGTCTTCCTGCTATCTAGTAAGCGGACCTCGATTTTGCTAAACCTATTTTCATACTACGTTTGTCATTTTCATCTTAAATCACCGCCAATATATGTGGGGGCCTCTGTCTGCCTTTCGGGGAAATTTCTCTAGAGGTGAGCCAGGACTATATTTTCCTCTGCCAGGATTAGTTAGTCCTCCGGCCGGCGCTGGGCGTCTAGGGATAATACGCAGGCTACGCTACCCGGCTACTGTTAGTTGTGCGGCAGGTTTAGTTCATGGTCAGTTTAAGTTTCCATCCTTCCAAGAGCTATTTCCTATGTATGCTGGGCTATGTTCTCTTGCCATTGAGAACCATAACAGTCCGTTATCTGGGTTGTGTGTGACCGCTTTTCTAAGATGGTTCATTTGGTGCCCTTGCCTAAGTTGCCCTCCTCCTCTGAGTTGGTTCCTTTGTTTTTTCAGAACGTGGTTCGTTTGCATGGGATTCCGGAGAACATCGTTTCTGACAGTTTGTGTCTAGATTTTGGCGGACGTTTTGTGCCAAGATGGGCATTGATTTGTCTTTCTCGTCTGCATTCCATCCTCAGACGAATGGCCAGACGGAGCGAACTAATCAGACCTTGGAAACTTATTTGAGGTGTTTTGTTTCTGCTGATCAGGATGACTGGGTTGCTTTTTTGCCACTGGCCGAATTTGCTCTTAATAATCGGGCTAGTTCGGCCACGTTGGTCTCTCCTTTTTTTTGTAATTCGGGGTTTCATCCTCGTTTTTCCTCTGGTCAGGTGGAGTCTTCGGATTGTCCTGGAGTGGACGTGGTGGTGGACAGGCTACATCACATTTGGAATCAGGTGGTGGACAATTTGAGGTTATCTCAGGAGAAGACTCAGCAGTTTGCTAATCGCCGTCGCCGCGTGGGTCCCCGACTTCTTGTTGGGGACTTGGTGTGGTTGTCTTCTCGTTTTGTCCCTATGAAGGTCTCTTCTCCTAAGTTCAAGCCTCGGTTCATCGGTCCTTATAGGATCTCGGAGATTCTTAACCCTGTATCTTTCCGTTTGGATCTCCCAGCATCGTTCGCTATTCATAATGTGTTCCATCGGTCGTTGTTGCGGAGGTATGAGGTGCCTGTTGTTCCTTCGGTCGAACCTCCTGCTCCGGTGCTGGTGGAGGGAGAATTGGAGTATGTTGTTGAAAAGATCTTGGATTCTCGTGTTTCCAGACGCAAACTCCAGTATTTGGTTAAGTGGAAGGGTTATGGTCAGGAGGACAATTCCTGGGTGGTCGCCTCCGATGTTCATGCGACTGATTTGGTCCGCGCCTTCCATAGGGCTCGCCCTGATCGCCCTGGGGGTTCTCGTGAGGGTTCGGTGACCCCTCCTCAAGGGGGGGGTACTGTTGTGGATTCTGTTTGCGGGCTCCCTCTGGTGGTTACTGCTGGTACTAGGTGACTTTGGTGGGTTGCGGCCTTTGGTTTCCATCTGTCCATCAGAGGCTGGGTGTTTCCTATTTTACCTGGCCTTTCTGTCATTTCCCTTGCCGGCTATCAATGTGTTCAGATGTGCTCTGTTTGGTTCCTGCCTACTTGCTCCCAGATCTTTCAGGATAAGCTAAGTGCTGATTTTCAGTTGTTTGGTTTTTTTGTCCAGCTTGCTTAGAATGTCTCTTTGTTAGCTGGTTGCTCTAGTGGACTGAGGTTCTCCCCATGTGCCATGAGTTGGCACATGGGTTCTTGTAATCTCAGGATGGTTTTTTTGATTAGGGTTTTTTGCTGACCGCTCAGTCCCCTTTTGTGTCATTCTGCTTTCTAGTTTTCAGCGGGCCTCTATTTGCTAAAGCTATATACATCATCTCTATGTGTGTGCCTTCCTCTCATTTCACCGTCAATACATGTGGGGGGCAACTATACCTTTGGGGTTAATTCCTCTGGAGGCAAGTGAGGTCTTTGTTTTCTCTGCAGTACTAGTTAGCTCTTAGGCTGGTGCGTGGCGTCTAGAACCAACGTAGGCACGCTCCCTGGCTATCTCTAGTTGCGTTTGTCAGGCATAGGGCAGCGGTCAGCCCAGGTTCCATCACCCTAGAGCTCGTCCGATATTTATTATACCTTGCTTATCCTGTGCTATCCCTAGCCATTGGGGATTCATGACAGTAGGGTCAGAATTTGGCGTAAACAACATGAAAGCATGGATCCATCCTGCCTTGTATGGAGCATCTTTGGGATGTGCAGCCGACAAATCTGCGGCAACTGTGTGATGCCATCATGTCAATATGGACCAAAATCTCTGAGGAATGCTTCCAGCACCTTGTTGAATCTATGCCACGAAGAATTGAGGCAGTTCTGAAGGCAAAAGGGGGTCCAACCCGTTACTAGCATGGTGTACCTAATAAAGTGGCCGGTGAGTGTATATTTTTACTTTATGGTATAAAGAAAATCACACAAACCCTTTATAATGCCCATTTAACTGCTCTGAACAAAATAGCTTTATTGCTGCTTAAAGTAAGTTGCTATGAGATATGCAATAAAGGCAAAACATAATTGCTTCACAGTTATAGAAAAATTGCAAAATAAATATTTAACAATTGTTTCTCCTGCTAAGATCTGAAGCGTGTAGATGCAATGAGAGTATTTTTCTCCAGTTAATTCCGAAGACCTGATGAAATTGTAACGTCGCCTATTACACCTGTAGTTTTACACAACCTCCCACTCACAAACAAGACATGATGGTGTCTGATGTACTAGAGCAGATTATAATGTACACTCGCACCCACGGATGAGCATAAAGTCTACGCACTCCGACAGCTATTCCCACATCACAGAAGCACGTCAGTCGTTTACACGTCATCATGCAGCAACCGGCGTAATGAGCCAATACTAGTCTAATGCATATTACCCTCATTATTTAGATAAAATCTGTTTTAGATTATTTCCGCTCAACCGCTATGAGCATGTGATGCTTGGGTGAGCTCCAGCATTGAAACGCAATCATTTACATAATCCTATTATTGGCTTAGTTATACAGGGACAATCATTACTGACTTCATTCAGATCAGATGCTTCTCCTATCCATCTGATACACAAATTGCAAAGTCTGGAACTTTTCTAGATCAATACTCAAGAGTTGTTCATGAATGTTACCCTGGCTGGACCAGCAGCTTATATGGCCGGCATCGGGGAACGACGCGCTACTGTGTTGCATGAGGGCTGATTGTTTGGTAGGTAAGACTTCAAGTCATGCACGCTGTATGCTACTACTAAGAATCAATTGTGTAGGAGTTCACAGAAATGTTGAGGAATTGTGATTCTGTTTAATAAATCAAAATATTCTAAATGTTATCAAAGGTGGAAGTTGGATGAAATTGATGAAATTGTATGAATGATTGCTTAAAGAGTTAGTCATTTCCGCATTGGTAATTGAGTGGGACAGGTGACATCATGTCTACTGATACCTAATGGACAGTGATGGGTGAATCAATTAGCAGGACTCCAGTCCATTGGCCAGGTCAGAAATCTATGTGGTCATAGGCACCGAATCACGGCACAACAATACCAGACCACCGGCCAATCACCCCACGGGTCCTGCAGTGCACGCTATATCACCAACGATATCACAAGTAAGTGCACGACAGCATTATTCAATAAGCTTAGGTGCACCTCATTGTTTCACATATATATTAAGTATATTTTGAAAGTGCACTATAACATATCTAACTAATATATACAGGTCCTTCTCAAAAAATTAGCATATAGTGTTAAATTTCATTATTTACCATAATGTAATGATTACAGTTAAACTTTCATATATTATAGATTCATTATCCACCAACTGAAATTTGTCAGGTCTTTTATTGTTTTAATACTGATGATTTTGGCCTACAACTTCTGATAACCCAAAAAACCTGTCTCAATAAATTAGCATATCAAGAAAAGGTTCTCTAAACGACCTATTACCCTAATCTTCTGAATCAACTAATTAACTCTAAACACATGCAAAAGATACCTGAGGCTTTTAAAAACTCCCTGCCTGGTTCATTACTCAAAACTCCCATCATGGGTAAGACTAGCGACCTGACAGATGTCAAGAAGGCCATCATTGACACCCTCAAGCAAGAGGGTAAGACCCAGAAAGAAATTTCTCAACAAATAGGCTGTTCCCAGAGTGCTGTATCAAGGCACCTCAATGGTAAGTCTGTTGGAAGGAAACAATGTGGCAGAAAACGCTGTACAACGAGAAGAGGTGACCGGACCCTGAGGAAGATTGTGGAGAAGGACCGATTCCAGACCTTGGGGAACCTGAGGAAGCAGTGGACTGAGTCTGGTGTGGAAACATCCAGAGCCACCGTGCACAGGCGTGTGCAGGAAATGGGCTACAGGTGCCGCATTCCCCAGGTAAAGCCACTTTTGAACCATAAACAGCGGCAGAAGCGCCTGACCTGGGCTACAGAGAAGCAGCACTGGACTGTTGCTAAGTGGTCCCAAGTACTTTTTTCTGATGAAAGCAAATTTTGCATGTCATTCGGAAATCAAGGTGCCAGAGTCTGGAGGAAGACTGGGGAGAAGGAAATGCCAAAATGCCTGAAGTCCAGTGTCAAGTACCCACAGTCAGTGGTGTGGGGTGCCATGTCAGCTGCTGGTGTTGGTCCACTGTGTTTCATCAAGGGCAGGGTCAATGCAGCTAGCTATCAGGAGATTTTGGAGCACTTCATGCTTCCTGGCACCTGCTCACAGTGCCAAAACCACTGGTAAATGGTTTACTGACCATGGTATAACTGTGCTCAATTGGCCTGCCAACTCTCCTGACCTGAACCCCATAGAGAATCTGTGGGATATTGTGAAGAGAAAGTTGAGAGGCGCAAGACCCAACACTCTGGATGAGCTTAAGGCCGCTATTGAAGCATCCTGGGCCTCCATAACATCTCAGCAGTGTCACAGGCTGATTGCCTCCATGCCACGCCGCATTGAAGCAGTCATTTCTGCCAAAGGATTCCCGACCAAGTATTGAGTGCATAACTGAACATTATTATTTGATGGTTTTTTTGTTTGTTATTAAAAAACACTTTTATTTGATTGGACGGGTGAAATATGCTAATTTATTGAGACAGGTTTTTGGGTTATCAGGAGTTGTATGCCAAAATCATCAGTATTAAAACAATAAAAGACCTGACAAATTTCAGTTGGTAGATAATGAATCTATAATATATGAAAGTTTAATTGTAATCATTACATTATGGTAAATAATGAAATTTAACACTATATGCTAATTTTTTGAGAAGGACCTGTACATTTCAGCAGCCCTACCAATCAGCTGAAATCCTCGATTGATCTACACACTCTGTACCACCATTAAAAATAAGTACAAGTAAACAATATTCCAATAGAGATTAAGAACACTCCATTTTGCATAATTTTGACTACAGCTCAGTTAGTGCGGTGATTATACCCAGAATTACTACTACACCAGACGACTTTTAACAGGTATTTACACAGAACCTGTTCTAATCACCAGCAGCTTCTGAACTTGTTCTGCCTACCCTCACGGTGACAAACGCCAGTGTAATTAATTAGTATATATATATATATATATATATATATATATATATACTGCTCAAAAAAATAAAGGGAACACTTGCACAACAGAATACAACTCCAAGTAAATCAAACTTCTGTGAAATCAAACTGTCCACTTGGGAAGCAACATTGATTGACAATCAATTTCAAATGGAAGAATTATTGGCAATTATCGAGACACACTCAATAAAGGAGTGGTTCTGCAGGTGGGGATCACAGACCACATCTCAGTACCAATGCTTTCTGGCTGATGTTTTGGTCACTTTTGAATATTGGTTGTGCTTTCACACTCATGGTAGTATGAGACTGACTCTACAACCCACACAAGTGGCTCAGGTAGTGCAGCTCATCCAAGATGGCACATCAATGCGAGCTGTGGCAAGAAGGTTTGCTGTGTCTATCAGCGTAGTGTCCAGAGGCTGGAGGCGCTACCAGGAGACAGGCCAGTACACCAGGAGATGTGGAGGGGGCCATAGGAGGGCAACAACCCAGCAGCAGGAACGGTACCTCTGCCTTTGTGCAAGGAGGAACAGGAGGAACACTGCCAGAGCCCTGCAAAATGATCTCCAGCAGGCCACAGATGTGCATGTGTTTGCACAAACGGTTAGAAACCGACTCCATGAAGATGGTCTGAGTGCCCGACGTCCACAGATGGGGGTTGTGCTCACAGCCCAACACCATGCAGGCTGCTTGGCATTTGCCACAGAACACCAGGATTGGCAAATTCACCACTGGCACTCTGTGCTCTTCACAGATGAAAGCAGGTTCGATACAGTTGAAAGAAATCATGAGACTGGGAGACTGGAAGCAACACGCTCCCTCTTTCATCATTCCCCCTCTGCGTCTAGTGTTAATTATGCAGACACTGACAGAGGGTGCAATGACGTCAATGATGCAGACACTGACAGCGGGCGCAATGAAGTCACTACATGGCGTCCGCTCTGCTGAGGTAAGTGGGCGCTCGTAGTATCGAGGGAACGAGGAGATGTGGTGAGTATTGTATATTTTTGTTATGGGGAGTGTACTATACTGTATGAAGGCCTATGGGGAGTGTATGATACTATATAGAGGCATATGGGGTGTGCATTATACTATATAGAGGTCTATGGGGAGTGCATTATACTGTATGGAGATCTTTGGGGAGTACATGATACTGTATAAAGCCCTATGGGGAGTGCGTTATACAATATAGAGGCCTATGGGGAGTGCATTCTACAGTATGGAGGACTTTAGGGAGTGCATTATACTATATAGAGGCCTATGGGGTGTGCATTATGCTATAGAGAGGCCTGATGGGAGTGCATTATACTGTATGGAGGCCTATGGGAAGTGCATTATACTGTGTGGATGTCTATGGAGAGTGCACTTTACTATAAGGCCTATGGGGAGTGCATTATACTATATATAGGACTATGGGCTGTGCATTATACTATAGGGAGGCATATGGGGACTGCATTATACTGTATGAAGACCTATGAGGAGTGCATTATACTATATGAAGGCCTGTGGAGAGTGCATTATACTGTATGGAGGCCTATTGGGAGTTCATTATACTGTATGGAAGCCTATATGAAGTGCATTATACTGTATAGAGAACTATGAGGAGTTTAGTATACTATAAGGAGTACTATGGGGTGCATTATACTATGTGGAGGCTATTTAGTGAGCCATCATTCAGTGAGGGGACCATCATGACCATCACACAGTGTGGAGATTACAGTGAGGGGGCCATCATACAGTGTGTGAGGTAATGTGGGGCCTTTGTACAGGGTGAGGAGCCATCATATAGAGTTGGAGCCATGAAACAGTTTGGGGGCTACTAAGGGGTCAATATACTGTCTGGGTGCATTATATTGTATATAGGAAAACATCATACTGTGTAGAGGGGAGTTGTACAAGGGGGTGACACTCAGGACATTATTAAATGTTAAGTGGACACTTATTGTTATAGGGGCACTCTGGTTATTGTGACTGTCAAAGGGGCACACAGAAGGCATTATTACTTTCTAGGGGGCAAAATGTGGGCACTGTTTTCTAGGACAATTGCACAGGGCATTAATATATTCTAGAAGGTTTTTTTTACAGTCTAGACGGCATACAGTAGGTGCAGTAATAGGGGCATATACAGCAGCAGCAGCTCAGTATTGTGGTATCAGTAGGATTAGGAGTTTGTGGAGGTTGGAGATAGATGGGGACAGTGCAGGAAATGTGAGGAGTCAAATGTGTCTATGCTGCAATCTCTGCAAACGAGTCCTGGCTGGAGAAGTTAGCAAAGTATAAGGATGGCTGACAGCACTCACTCATTTGGGCGCTCGTTCCATATCCAGGGAACCCTCCTGGGTAAAACTTCAGATTCTCACAAAGGAACAGCGCACCACCGGGTGTAGTAATCCAAAGAAATCTTTATTCAGCCATAAAGCATCAAAGCGACGTACACCCGGTGGTGCGCTGTTCCTTTGTGAGAATCTGGCTGGAGAAGTTGTCATGTTGCTCTGGACCGGATGAAAAAGATGGGAAAAGTGAGCCATTCCATCGGAAAGAACATCAGCTGTAAGTCAACATCTATAACTGTACTGTGATTTCTTATACGTTTTGTAGAACTGGTATCTACCACTATATGGTCACGGTATGGTAGTAATATTATTGTTGGTCTGGTATAGAGATTATTAGTAACAGCGCGGCCATCTGCTGAGGTTCTCCTACATCCACTATTAGATGGGTTAGCGGCCCACTCAGAAGTTTCTCCCCCTGAACCAAAACCAAAGCTGCGCCTCTAGATCAGACCCAGGATGGACTCCTGCGACATCCAATCTTATTGTCCTTTAATGGAATCCTTTGCTCTGCTATGCCATCTGTCAGATAGAAAATAAGAAAAAAAAGAACTGCGTGCAGATTATTTTTCTATTTAATAATTATGGAATCTGATGCACATGTGAACAGAGCCCAATAGGTATCAACATTTTTGCATGTCAAATTATTTAACAACTAGCTGAAGAGCCCGGCGTTGCCTGGGCATGGTAAATATCTGTGGTTAGTTATAGCACCTCACTTCTCTTATTTTCCCATCACGCCTCTCATTTTCCCCATCACATCTTTCATTTTCCCCCTCACATCTCTCATTTTCTCCCTCACACCTCTCATTTTCCCCCTCACTCCTCTTATTTTCCCCCTCACTCCACTCATTCCCCCCTAACACTTGTCATTTCGACCTCACATCTGTCATTTTCCGATCACTCCACTATTTTCCCTCACTCCTCTCATTTTGCACTCACACCTTTTCATTTTCACCTCACACCTCTCATTTTCACCTCAGTATATACATGTTTGTCATCTCCCTTATATATAGTATACACCTGTATGTCATCTCCTGTATATAGTATATACCTGTATGTCATCTCCCCTGTATATAGTATATACCTGCTGTGTGTCATCTCCTCCTATATATAGTATATACCTGTATGTAATCTCCTCCTGTATATAGTATATACCTGTGTCATCTCACCTATATATAGTGTATATCTGTGTGTCATCTCCTCCTGTATATAGTATATACCTGTATGTCATCTCCTCCTATACATAGCATATACCTATATGTCATCTCCTCCTGTATATACTATATACCTGTAGGTAATCTGCTCCTGTATATAGTATATACCTGTGTGTCATCTCCTCCTGTATATAGTATATACCTGTATGTCATCTCCTCCTGTATGTAGTATGTACCTGTATGTCATCTCCTCCTCTATATAGTATATACCTGTGTGTCATCTCTCCTGTATATAGTATATATCTGTGTGTCATCTCCTCCTGTATATAGTATATACCTGTGTGTCATCTCCCCTGTAAATAGTATATACCTGTGTGTCATCTCCTCCTGTATATAGTATATATCTGTATGTCATCTCCTCCTGTATTAGACCTCGTTCACACGTTATTTGGTCAGTATTTTTACCTCAGTATTTGTAAGCTAAATTGGCAGCCTGATAAATCCCCAGCCAACAGTAAACCCACCCCCTGGCATATATTATATATTATATTATATATTAGCTCACACATACACATAATAGACTGGTCATGTGACTGACAGCTGCCAGATTCCTATATGGTACATTTGTTGCTCTTGTAGTTTGTCTGCTTATTAATCAGATTTTTATTTTTGAAGGATACCAGACTTGTGTGTGTTTTAGGGCGAGTTTCGTGTGTCAAGTTGTGTGTGTTGAGTTGCGTGTGTCGACATGCATGTAGCGACTTTTGTGAGATGATTTTTGTGTGGCGACATGCGTGTAGCAACTTTTTGTGTGTCGAGTTGCATGTGACAGGTTAGTGTAGCAAGTTGTGTGCAGCAAGTTTTGCGCGTGGCGAGTTTTATGTGTGGTGCCTTTTGAGTATGTGCAAGTTTTGTGTGAGGCAACTTTTGCATGTGTTGCAACTATTGTGCATGTGGCAATTTTTCCGCGTGTGCAAGTTTTGGGCATGGCGAGTTTTGCGCGTGGCGAGTTTTATGTGTGGTGCCTTTTGAGTATGTGCAAGTTTTGTGTGAGGCAACTTTTGCATGTGTTGCAACTTTTGTGCATGTGGCAATTTTTCCGCGTGTGCAAGTTTTGCGTGTGGCGAGTTTTCCATGAGGTGAGTTTTGAACGTGTGGCAAGTTTTGCATGTGGAGAGTTTTGCGCATGGCAAGTTTTGAGCGGCGACTTTTGTGTTTCGACTTTTATGTGGCGAGGTTGGTGTATGTGTGGTGAAATGTGCGCTGAGGGTGGTATATGTGTTCGAGCACGTGGTAGTGTGTGGCGCATTTTGTGTGTGTGTTCATATCCCCGTGGTGGTGTGGTGAGTATCCCATGTCGGGGCCCCACCTTAGCAACTGTGCAGTATATACTCTTTGGCGCCATCGCTCTCATTCTTTAAAGGACCACTGTCACCCCCTCCAGCCGTTATAAACTAAAAGAGCCACCTTGTGCAGCAGTAATGCTGCAGTCTAACAAGGTGGCTCTTTTAGTTTTTGATTCATTTATTACCTCAATAAAGCATTTTAAAAATTGGCCACACATACCAGATATTGTACCAGGAGGCGGTCCGAAGCGTCCTGTATGAATCCCCCAACTGCCGTCACTCTTCTCTTCAGGGCCGATGGTACCCGCCCCCTTCGCGTTGTTGCTTCTTAAATCCGGCGCCTGCGCTGTGCGTGCCTGCCTGGGGCCTGCGCACTGTTCTTTGTCAGTCACATCTCAGATGCCGGGTGCCTGACTGCGCCTGTGCGGGCAGTGCGGCCACCCTGTTACTGAATCCCCGCCCCGCACTGTGTTATTCATTATGCACAGTGCGGGGCTGGCATTCCTGGGCATGCACACTGCGCTGTTCAGGCGCTCCCCCATCTCGGACGCTCTCCCATCTCTGACGCTCCCCCGCCTTCCCAGGAACCCCAGCCCCGCACTGTGCATAATGAATAACAGTGCGGGGCGGGGATTCAGTAACAGGGCGCAGTCAGGCACCCGGCATCTGAGATGTGACTGACAAAGAACACTGCGCAGGCCCCAGGCAGGCACGCACAGCGCAGGCGCCGGATTTAAGAAGCAACAACGCGAAGGGGGCGGGTACCATCGGCCCTGAAGAGAAGAGTGACGGCAGTTGGAAGATTGATAGAGGATGATTCGGACCGCCTCCAGGTACAATATCTGGTATGTGTGGCCAATTTTTAAAACGCTTTATTGAGGTAATAAATGAATCAAAAACTAAAAGAGCCACCTTGTTAGACTGCAGCATTACTGCTGCACAAGGTGGCTCTTTTAGTTTATAACGGCTGGGGGGGTGACAGTGGCCCTTTAATGATGAATGATCTTACCTCTTGTTATATTAACCCTTTCCTATGTAACCATATGTTGTTAGATCACTAATTTATATGCTGCCTTTCACCAGCTAGCACTGAGGAGCACTATGGATGGCACTGCAGAAGTATTGCAGCTGGTGATGATGGGTTATTTAGTCTGGCACCCAGAGGACAATGTGGCTGACTTTCAAATGGGACATGCAAACATCCATTTTTCACAGATGGCACCCAAATTCATTCCTATTATGACCTATGGGATTATTCACTGAGTCATGCATCAAACTCGCCAATGCAAGTCTATGGATCATCACTGACAGCACACATTGCCATCCATGTGCAATCCATATTTCACATTGCAATGTATTGATTTATTTATTCATTCATATAAAAAAAAAAAATCACTGAAGAAACACTGATGAAAACAACTGAAACATGCACCAAACAGTTAGCGGCACTGTGTGGAGGACATTGTGGTTGACATTGAAAGGCTAATCTCACACGAGTGTATAAATAAATGTACAGTTTTCACCTCCATTATCATCCCTATGGGATCTGTATAGGGTTAATTTTCTATGCATTAACAGTTGTTAAAATCTACAAGACCAAAAATCATCCAGAAAATTGGGAGAATTTTTTCTCACTTGTCATTCGTGTGCAATATGATTTTTTACTCAGCTATTAATCTTTTGCAGGATCATTTAGGCTATGCGCCCAAGCTGCGGATTCATGTGCGGATTTTTCCGCACCATTTTTGAAAAATCCGCAGGTAAAATACACTGCGTTTTACCTGCGGATTTACCGTGGATTTACCATGGATTTCCTGCGTTTTTGGTGTGGATTTCACCTGCGGTTTTACACCTTTGGATTCCTCTTGAGGAGCAGGTGTAAAACGCTTGCGGAATCCGCACAAAGAATTGACATGCTGCGGAAAATACAAGGCAACGTTTCTGCGCGGTATTTTCCTCACCATGGACACAGTTGATTTGGTTTTCCATAGGTTTACATGGTACTGTAAACCCCATGGAAAACTGCTGCGAATCCGCAGCGGCCAATCCGCTGCGGATCAGCAGGTAAATCCGCACCGTGTGCACATAGCCTTACAGTTTCCTATACTACAGAATTGTAATGTATCCGTAAAAATCGGATGCTATACTGATGGTCCATATGGCATGGGATTTGTTTTTTTTCTCACACTGTCTGATTTCAGAGTGTAATTGCAGCATGCTCAGTTTTTTTATCATGCCGAATACAGCTGAGAAAAAAATACGCAGATCTACACTGCTTTACTGAATAACATTGGTCCAAGTGCAATCCGATTGTTTATTGGATTGCACTCATCTGATTTATATGCTAGTATGAGCGAGCCCTGAGTGTTCTCCTTCTTTTCACGGCCAACATACAACCAAAAATACAGTTGAGTAAAGTTGTCCTAATCCGCACATGAACTAGCTGTTTTGAACAAGAAGTGGTTGATGTTCTTCAATCAATCGTAGGCGCGGTTGGCTCTATAGACTATACAGTGCATCTTACTGATAATGTAGAATGTTAGAATTCGCCTGGAGCTTTACAGGGAACCTGTCACCAGAAAAAAACAGTACTCATAGGGTTAATATGCAACTTAATAGCATTATTACAAGAGAAAAAATGAGCAAAAACCCTGCTGTAAATAAGTAAAAAACAAAAAGTGCATCTAAATAACACAAGAGTTTTTAGTAATACTGTTTTTGATCAAAAATAGCATAAAAGCCGTCCCACCACGTCAAGGTAACCCTGATCGGGACAGTCCTACACTGTCTAATATTAAAAACCTTACCATGTGTCAATGTTGAGAAAAAACCAATGAATTGCAAAAAAAACCTAAAAAATATTTTTTAATGACAATTATTAAAATAGGACTAGAAACCACACATCACAAACAACCAATGGCAGGGTACCCAAAAATAGGATCAGATAGTCGTTAAATACAGGTAATCACTAAAAAAGAAAAGGGCTAGGGAAGATAGAAGTGCCTCATCCTACTGAATTCCCTTCCTTGCAGCGGAGGTTGGCACCCTGGGATACGATATGGCGCCCCCGCTCAACGTAGACTGACCCTAAAGACCCTAAAAGGTATCCCTACCAAAGCTACCACCCAAAACACACCACAAAAAAAACACAAAATGAATAAATACACTAAAGTGCTGTAGCTGCTAATGGCTGTCAATGCAGAATGATGTTAGTGAGCCTTGTTCAATTCCATCTAAGGAACTATATGAGCTATGAGTGGTATCAAATCTAGAAGGATGAGTGATTTAGAAGGATGTAGAAAATAATATTCTTTTTTTAAAGATTGTTATTATTTATAAATACAGCAGTGAATAATCATAGAGCAAGATTGGTGTCTCCGTCAATAGCAAATTGTCTAGGATGGTAGAAGAAATATTGTCACTTAAACAGGAGACACATCTTGTATGATACTGTACACCAGTACTTTACCAGTAAATAAAGGCTATGATCACCTATTCAGAGATCAAACCTTATATTAGTAGCATAGGAAATATACACTCATCCTGGTAAAATTACCAGACCTAAGACGCTTGATCAACAAAACAAGTATCGGCATCACTGCCAGAATCATATGGGCATCATCGCCAGAAAAAAAAAACATTATTATGATGTTCCAATAGTTGCATGCACATGATGGCATAAATCTCGATAGTGGTGAAAATACAAAAACCTCAGATGCTTTGGCACCATAAAACATTGGCATCACCGCCAGAATCATGTAGGCATCATCGCCAGAAAAGAGCCATTATTCCCATATTCAGAAATCATATGTAAGGCTACGTTCACATTTGCGGTCAGCGCCGCAGCGTCGGGCGCCGCAGCGTCGCCGCATGCGTCATGCGCCCCTATATTTAACATGGGGGCGCATGGACATGCGTTGTGCTGCGTTTTGCGCCGCATGGCCGCAAGCGTTGGACGCAAGAAACGCTTCAAGTTGCATTTTTTTTGCGTCCAACTTTCGGCCAAAAAGGACGCATGCGGCGCAAAACGCAGCGTTTTAGCGTGCGTTTTGCCGCGTTTTTGTTTGCGTTGTGCGCTGCGGCGCCGACGCTGCGGCGCACAACGCAAATGTGAACATAGCCTAAGTGATGAATCACCACCAGAGATATATGGGCATCATCGCCAGAAATAAAATAATCTGTCAATATAGACAAATGATGGCATCACAGCCAGAAAAGTAATTTACTATATAATTGTCTAAGGGGTACTTCCGTCTGTCTGTCCCGGATATTCATTGGTCGCAGCCTCTGTCTGTCACAGAAATCCAACTCGCTGATTGGTCGTGGCAAAACAGCCACGACCAATCAGCGATGGGCACAGTCCGGCGCCAAAATGGCCGCTCCTTCCTCCCCGCAGTCAGTGCCCTCTCCATTATCCCCTCCAGTCAGCGCTCACACAGGGTTAATGGCAGCGCTAATGGACCGTGTTATGCCACGGTGTAATGCACTCCATTAACGCTTCTATTAACCCTGTGTGACCAAATTTTTACTATTGAGGCTGCCTATGCAGCATCAATAGTAAAAAGATCTAATGTTAAAAATAATAAAAAATAAAAAATCATTATATACTCACCTTCTGCCGCCTTTCCCTCTCCTGCGAGAAGGACCTGCCATGACGTCATGGTCACGTGACCGTGACGTCATCACAGGTCCTGCGCTCATATCAACCCTGCGGCAGGTTCCGGTGCTAAGGATGGTATGCGACAAGGACCTGCCATGACGTCACGGTCATGTGACCGCGACATCATCACAGGTCCTGCGAGAAGGACCTGCCATGATGTCACGGTCATGTGACCGTGACGTCATCACAGGTCCTGCGCTCATACCAACCCTGGGACCGGAAGCTGCCGTGTGCACCGCACACAGGGCCAGGACTTCAAAGGGCCTTCGGAAGGTGAGTATATGTCTATTTTTTATTTTAAGTCTGTATACTACGTGGCTCTGTGCTGTATACTACGTCGCTGTGCAATATACTATGTGGCTGGGCAATATACTACGTAGCTGGGCAATATACTACGTGGCTGGAGAATATACTACGTGGCTGGGCAATATACTACGTGGCTGGGCAATATACTACATGACTGGGCAATATACTACATGGCTGGGCAATATACTACATGGCTGGGCAATATACTACGTGGCTGGGCAATATACTACGTGACTGGGCAATATAATACATGGCTGGGCAATATACTACGTGGCTGGGCAATATACTACGTGGTTGGGCAATATACTACGTGACTGGGCAATATACTACGTGGCTGGGCAATATACTAAGTGGCTGGGCAATATACTACGTGGTTGGGCAATATACTACGTGGTTGGGCAATATACTACGTGGCTGGGCAATATACTACGTGACTGGGCAATATAATACGTGGCTGGGCTATATACTACGTGGCTGGGCTATATACTATGTGGCTGGGCAATATACTACGTGACTGGGCAATATACTACATGACTGGGCAATATACTATGTGGCTGGGCAATATACTACGTGACTGGGCAATATACTACGTGGCTGGGCAATATACTAAGTGGCTGGGCAATATATTAAATGGCTGGGCAACATACTATGTTGGCATGCATATTCTAGAATATCCGATGCGTTAGAATCGGGCCACCATCTAGTTCATTCATATATATATGAGGGCATAATCACCAAGCAATAGCATATGAATCAACTTAATAAGGGAGCCATGTAAAGATGTTCATGGCTAAAAAGGTGCAACATAAGCATAATGGCAGGCAGCCAATTCAGCAGCACAGGTGTGTAGTTACTATACACTTATCTTAGGGAAGCAGTGTCCCATCCCGACGCGTTTCTCCCCAAAGGAGATCCCAAGGTGTTCTTCAGGGGAATGCCAGTAATAGGCGACGGGCAGCAGAGTATGGAGACGCTGCACGAGGTCTATGTGTCAATGTTGACCTCAGTGTGAATAAGGGCAGACAACAAGACTGGGCCCAACAAAGTAGAACACCAGCCTGAGGGAGTTTTATATACAATCTCCAGCTCAGGAAAGGGTGGCAACACCCCAGCTTGCACAGAATGCAATACTACAAAGAAAAAAAAACACAAAAATTGAGCTTGACTAAAGTTGGTCCACTGCAGCTCATAAATGCATGTTCACATTGACCAAACATATAAAACCTACAAGAGAAAAAATGAGCAAAAACCCTGCTGTACATAAGTAAAAAGCAAAAAGAGCTCCCCCAAGCTGGTGTTCTACTGGTTGGGCCCAGTCCTGTTGTCTGCCCTTATTCACACTGAGGTCAACATTGACACATGGCTTTTCTAAAGACTCATTGCCAGTTATAGCAAACACTAGGTTGCAGTTGTTGCTGCTAAGGGTGGCACAACCAGTTATTAGGTTTAGTGGGCAATCACTTTTTCACCCAGGGCCCTGTAGGTTTGAATTTCTTTTTTCCTTAATAATAAAGACTTTCATTTAAAAACAGCATTTTGTGTTTACTTGTGTTACCTTTGTCTAATAATTACCGTATATACTCGAGTATAAGCCGAGATTTTCAGCCCAAATTTTTGGGCTGAAAGTGCCCCTCTCGGCTTATACTCGAGTCACGGTCGGCGGGTGAGGGGGAGAGGGCGCTGAGGCATACTTACCTGCTTCCGCGGCTCCTGGCGCTGTCCCTGCAGTCTCACGGTCTCCGGGTGCCGCAGCTCTTCCTCTGTCAGCGGTCACGTGGGACCGCTCATTAGAGAAATGAATAGGTGGCTCCGCCCCTATGGGAGTGGATCCCATAGGGGCGGAGCAGCCTATTCATTTCTCTAATCAGCGGTGCCGCTGACCGCTGACAGAGGAAGAGGCTGCGACACCGAAGACCAGCTGTCCGGGGGAAGGAGCGGGACGCCGGGAGCAGGTAAGTATGTCATATTCACCTGTCCTCGTTCCACACGCCGGGCGCCGCTCCATCTTCCCGGCGTCTCTCCGCACTGACTGTGCAGGTCAGAGGGCGCGATGACGCATATAGTGTGCGCGCCGCCCTCTGCCTGATCAGTCAGTGCGGAGAGACGCCGGGACGGGACGCTGAGGAGCTGCAAGCAAGAGAGGTGAGTATGTGGTTTATTATTTTTATTGCAGCAGCAGCAGCAATGGCACAGTTTTCTATGGCACATCTATGGGGCAGTAAGGAACGGTGCAGAGCACTATATGGCACAGCTATGGGGCAATTATGAACGGTGCAGAGCACTATATGGCACAGCTATGGGGCAATAAGGAACGGTGCAAAGCACTATATGGCATAGCTATGGGGCAATTATGAATGGTGCAGAACACTATATGGCACATCTTTCTATGGTACAACTATGGGGCAATTATGAACGGTGCAGAGCACTATATGGCACAGCTTTCTATGGTACAACTATGGGGCAATAATGAACGGTGCAGAGCACTATATGGCACAGCTATGGGGCAATAATGAACGGTGCAGAGCACTATATGGCACAGCTATGGGGCAATAATGAACGGTGCAGAGCACTATATGGCACAGCTATGGGGCAATAATGAACGGTGCAGAGCACTATATGGCACAGCTTTCTATGGCACAGCTATGGGGCAATAATGAACAGTGCAGAGCACTATATGGCACAGCTATGGGACAATAATGGTGCAGAGCACTATATGGCACAGCTATGGGGCAATTATGAACAGTGCAGAGCACTATATGGCACAGCTTTCTATGGTACAACTATGGGGCAATAATGAACGGTGCAGAGCACTATATGGCACAGCTATGGGGCAATTATGAACGGTGCAGAGCACTATATGGCACAGCTTTCTATGGTACAACTATGGGGCAATAATGAACGGTGCAGAGCACTATATGGCACAGCTATGGGGCCATAATGAACGGTATGGAGCATCTATTTTTATTTTTGAAATTTACCGGTAGCTGCTGCATTTTCCACCCTAGGCTTATACTCGAGTCAATAAGTTTTCCCAGTTTTTTGTGGCAAAATTAGGGGGGTCGGCTTATACTCGGGTCGGCTTATACTCGAGTATATACGGCATATTATCTTTAGCTTTTCTGAGCTGGAGATTGTATATAAGGCTCCCCCAGGCTGGTGTTCTACTGGTCGGGCCCAGTCCTGTTGTCTGCCCTTATTCACACTGAGGTCAACACTGACACATGGTAAGGTTTTTAATATTAGACAGTGTAGGACTGTCCCGATCAGAGTTACCTTGACGTGGTGGGATGGCTTTTTTTTTTTTTTTTTTTTTAAAAAAGCATTATTAATACTTGTTCTGATGTTAGGATCCCTTTAATGACTTATATAAATGCTCGGCTTTTTGTCTTTATCTGATCAAAGAATTATATGGTAACTTCTAAAGATCTAAAAATTTGAAATTGGATGAATTACTCAATTATAGTATTTTTGTAATATATGATTAATGTCATTCTCTTACATATTTCCTATAATCTTTGATTTATTTTATTTCAAAGACCCTACAGTCATATTGATAGGATATGCAAACCAAATGCTAGGACTCCTATTAGTTCCTAGAATGAATGGACCTCCAACATACTTGAGCACATTTTGTAATGAGCCAACATCCTAGCCCTGTTCTTATATGGTGAGTTCTCTATAGAGTGTCTGGTTGGGAGTACTGCTGTTAGAAGTTAGCACATTCTTAGGCTGCCGTCACACTAGCAGTATTTGGTCAGTATTTTACATCAGTATTTGTAAGCCAAAACCAGGAGTGGAACAAATAGAGGAAAAGTATAATAGAAACATATGCACCACTTCTGCATTTATCACCCACTCCTGGTTTTGGCTTACAAATACTGACCAAATACTGCTAGTGTGACAGCAGCCTTACATATCGAAGAAGTCGTAGGACTGCATAGGTGCTTGTTCCCCCAATAAAAAATGATAACATTTTTGTAGAAATTCGATGTGCCAGTCATGAAAAATCCAGAGTAAAAGCTTTATATTTATGAGGCTGGAAGAGCACTGGGGGCGTGTCCATGCACAAGGACTGCCTCTTCTAATTGTATGGACACGCCCCCAGTGCTCTTCCAGCCTGATTTTCTCATGGCTTCTGCTCTACATTTCTCATGACTGGAACATTGGATCTTTACCTAAAAATACAATTTTCATTAGGAGACAAGCGCCTACACAGTCATATCACTACCTCCATATGTAAGAATCTGCTGACAGGTTCCCTTTAAGAGCCACACAATTCCTTGTGAACTCAATCTAGGAGACCTCAGTGCTTAGGATGCAGAAGGATCTTTTGCTATAAGCTGGGACATTTTGTTTAATTGACACCAGCAAGCTTAACCTGTGGTGCACATTTCATGCAATCTGGAGTCTTAGAGAGCAGGGGTGAGTCTATAATGAGACAACTGGGGCGAGATGTCTTGGGCACTGGAATTTTAAGACAAAACCAGAGAACCAATTAAAAGATGCAAATGTTCATGCTGCAGTAACTTAACATAATTGTACAATTTAGATATCATTGACATTAGACACGGAGTAACTTTGTCAATAAATAACGTGATTTATACCAGAGTTTATAACCCAGAGCTGCGTTCAGATGGCGGCTGGTCGCAGATGAAAAATCTCTTAACAGTGCACTCTTGCTTTTGATGCATATATGTTATTTTGTAACATATCTAAATAAAAAGTGGTTTTATTTACTACTTGTGGCATAGTCTTCGCACTGGTGTCCTATCCCCTTGACCAAGGTCTGAGGGGTCTAGTTGTATTACTACGGGTATTAATGGGAATCTGTCAGCAGGTTTTTGCTATGTGATCTGAGGACAGCATGAGGTAGGGGTTAAAGCACTGAATCCTGCGATGTGTCACTTATCAAGCCTTGTGCTGCTGTTTACTTACAATTAAGGTTTTATCACCAGGTCCATAAAGAGGGACATCATCTACTATGATGTTTTAATGTTACTTTTTTGCTCTTTCCTCAGAACTCCAATTATTAGCAGAACATCACTTGTGCAAACAGAGCTCAGAAGAGGACGGTGCCCCGCAGAGTAAGAACAGCGCGGATAACAGACCAAACTTGGGGTGCTGTTGCCATGGTAACACAGCCACAATTCCAGCATCTCAGCAGATGAGCTCATGTAGCTGCTTCACACAGGATGGACAACAGGAGAAAAACTCGCTGGGGCGGAAACAGGATTGTCAGCCAGATTGCTCAAAAGGTAATCCGGACGGTCTCAGCACTGCACATTTGGGTAATCATGTTTATATTGTGTACTTGTAGGTTTAAAAAAATCAAACGTTTCAACACCTGCCCTTGTTTTTTCCCTTTCTTTTGCTCTGTCCACATTTTTATTGATTATTTCCATCAGAGCTTCCCATTGGTTTTTCTAGTATTTTAACTTCAAGTATAATCTGCATCATAGGCTTAGCATCAAAAATACTAGATCCCAACGAAAGCCCATCAGGGTTTGTAAAATGTTTAGGTAGCGCTGACATACCTCCTTTTAAAACAGAAACCATGCCGGTGATTTGTTTCAGGGCTCATGCAGATGAGAGGGTATACATGACAAGGGAACTGTCTGATTTTTCAGATTTATCGGACAGCCCACTGCCCCATATTATTCAATAGGGCTGAGGTTAGCATCCTCAATAATCAGAACCTCCCACTCCCGGCTCCAAGGCTTCCCACGTGCTGCTCCAATTCTTTGGAATGCACTACCCAGGATAATTCGATTAATCTCCAATACCCACAGTTTTAAGTGTGGTCTAAAAATGCATTTCTTTGGACTGGTCTACCGCCCCAGCACATTAATCTAACTATCCATGTGTGGCCCATTCAAAATTTTCACCATAATCAGGTTCCTCACATCACGTTCTCACATGCTTTATGCAGTTAATAGCCCTCTGTGTCTGTACTGTTACATATTCTGGCTGATAACCGGTTCATGCAGCTTTACATGAACACCCGAGCCTTACACTATGGCTGGTCCGAACAACAAAAGCAATTGTTACCATCCACCTCTCGTGTCTCTCCTTTTCCTCATAGGTTTGTAAGCTTGCGAGCAGGGACCTCACTCCTCCTGGTATCTGTTGGTTTATGTGATTATTGTTATGCTGTAATGTCTTTTATTGTCTGTACAAGACCCCTCTAAAATGTAAAGTGCTGCGGAATATGTTGGTGCTATAGAAATAGCATTATTATTATTAATGATTTTTTCCTCCTTAAGACCATCCGTGAAAATAAAAATCACAGCATACACTACTTTCATCTGAGTCTTGTATGAGACTCACCTGTACAAATCTATGGGTGCATAAAATAAAAATCAGATCCCACACAGACCATCAGAGCAGAGCTGTATCCAGCTTTTACAGACACATTTCTATTATAAACTTAGCAAACTGTATGGGATCATGGACATGTTTTAGTGTAGATGTATGAAAATGGATTATGCAGACATCAAACATCATATGGACTTAAAAATCGGATGAAAATTAGAAACAAATTGTCCGAGTTTTCGAGATGAAACTTGGCTGATTTCTTATACGCTCGCCTGCCGCCGGCCTTATATATGCACCTTATGGTGGCCCGATTCTAACGCATCGGGTATTCTAGAATATGTATAGTAGTATATAGCGTAGCCCACGCAGTATATAACACAGCCCACGTAGTATAGCACAGCCCACGTAGTATATAACACAGCCCACATAGTATATAACACAGTCCATGTAGTATATAACACAGCCCACGTAGTATATAACACAGCCCACATAGTATAAAGCACAGCCCACGTAGTATGTAGCACAGCCCACGTAGTATATAATGCATCCCACGTAGTATATAGCACAGCCCACGCAGTATATTGCCAAGCCACGTTGTATATTGTTCAGCCACGTAGTATATTGCACAGCCCACATAGTATATAACACAGCCCACGTACTATATAGCACAGCCCACGCAGTATATTGCCCAGCCACATAGTATATAACACAGGCCACGCAGTATATAACACAGCCCACGTAGTATATAGCAATGTGGGCACCATATCCCTGTTAAAAATAGAATTAAAATAAAAAATACTTATATACTCACCTTCCGGTGGCCCCTGGATCCAGCCCAGGCGTTTAGCGATGCTCCTCGTGTCACTCCTGTCCCAAGAATGCATTGCGGCAATAACACGTGATGTAGCGGTCTCGCGAGACAGCTACGTCATTTCCGGTCATTGCCGCAATGCATTCTTGGGACCGGAGCGTCACGAGGAGCGGGAAAGGCGCTGGAAGGTGAGAATATAATGATTTTTTTTATTATTATTTTTAGCATTAGATCTTTTTACTATTGAGGCTGCATAGGCACCGCGTTATGCCGCGGTGTAACGTAGTCTGTTTAACGGACTGCTAAACTGCAATGGGGGCACTGACTGGAGGGCAGTAGGGAGGGGGCAGTGACTGGAGGGGAGTACGGAGGGGCCAATTCGCTGCCGGACTGTGCCCGTCGCTGATTGGTTGTGGCCTGCCGGCCACGACCAATCAGCGACGTGGGATTTCCGTGACAGACAAACAGACAGAAGTGACCCTTAGACGATTATATAGATAGATAGTCATCACACATGGCTTTTGTGAAAAAATCCAGTAGTATAGCAGATAATCTGATCTTCCAGTTTGGATGTAACGTGAGGGCTGCAGGTTTTCAGGGGTCATTGATTGACTGCAGCGTTCATATGATGCCTTCCACCAGATATTGATGCCAGATGGCTGGCAGGGGACACAGTACCAAATGCTGAGAAGCGGCATGAGTTCAGATGGTGTGTTTTTTTTTCTCTTTTATCACACTAATGCAATTCTGAACTTATTATAGAGGTTGTCGCACTCTGTGTGACTGCAGACTTATGAATTCTCCATCACATGCTCTGTGCGCTGGGAGGATTTGCCAGTTTCTGAGCTGGGACCTGAGGGTATGCATTATACATACTGCAGGCCAGAACCTAACAAGTGAGCATGGCCTCGCTCTATACATTTGTATTGATTGAGGCTGGGCCCCATCTAGTGATGCAGTTGTCCAGTGGACTTGGCCGACTAGAGGATGCAGCCTCACTCCATATAAGTGTATAGAAGCGAAGCCATGCCCGCTGGCTGGGAGTATGTATAACTCATACATATTTTCTAGTGCCAGCTCAGAAACCAGTGAATCTCAGCAGCACACAATATTAATAGGATAAAAACATGGATGGGAGCGCTTCTTTAATCTTGAAGGTAAACAGCTCTTTCACGTGCAAGTCTTTGTGGTCGATCGTAATGGCACACAAATTTACAGGGTTTCCCTGCACAATTAATTGTGTTCAGAAACAATGGAAAGACTGCAGTGAAAAGGGCTTCTGTGGTTTAAAGCTGCAGCATGACCGCTGCGTGTGAACATCGCTTTATAGTACAAATAACAGAAAACTGACTGTCACATGAAAAACTAGTCTGAACAGGTGCATACCAAAAACAGCTACTTACATGTACAATATACAGTACAAAGATGGTTGCATCGTGTTAAAGCATGTCAATGTGAAATCTATGAAATGGGAATAGCAAAAATGGCTTTTGAATATTAGGAAAAATACATGAGACTCTTTGCACAAAATTTGGCCAAATAATGTCTGCCCATCAACCAACGTCAAGGTGGCCTCATGAGTCTGATGGGTCCCTGACCAGTGTGAACACCTCTCTAAGACTAATGTCTGAATGAATGGGTGAATGTGGACACCTCTCTCAGTAAAGCCTACATTTATGGGTTGGCAGGAACCAGATGTAATTAAAATCACCACATGGTGAAGTGATGGCGGAGTGCTCAGTCAGAAAGCTAGCATTCAAATAACAGAAAACTGACTGGCACATCAAAAACTAGTCTGAACAGGTGCATACCAAAAAACAGCTACTTACATGTACAATATACGAAAATGATTGCACTCAATCGTGTTAAAGCATGTCAAAGTGAAATACATGAAATATGAATAGCAAAAATGGCTTTTGAATATTAGGAAAAATACGTGAGTAGCTTACAATCCCTTTAATCTAAAAACTGTCTGGGTAGATATTGGGAACATTTTTGGCTGAATTTATTTTCAATTTAAATACAAAATGGGTCTGACCTTCAGATGAGAAATAGATACAATTGCAGGCAGGCTAGGCAATGATTACTGAGATTAATGCATCGGCAACACCTGGGAAAAGCTCTCCACTAGCCTACTACTTTATTTTAGGCCTTATTCTCTTGCATTTATATGCAGAAGCTATTATCAGGAAGGCTGGACTTGCTGAAAAGGAAGAAGGAATAAAAATTGCTTGACAAATCATTAACAATCTTAAGTACGCAGATGATACAACATTGATAGCAACAACCATAGATGGAATGAAGGATTACAGAGTGTAAAGATGGAAAGCTCGAACATGGGATTCCTACTTAATGCAACGAACACAAAGATATTGACTACTGCCATGTACAACCAGGACACATTTGAGATGGACGGCGATGAACTGGAAGTTGTAAAGGACTTCAACCTACTCGGATCAATGATCGGTCAACACACTGCAATGACACTGGAAGTCAATAGGAGAATAGCTATGGGCAAATCAACAATGAAGTCACTGGACAAGATAACATTTCACTGGCAATTAAGACACGGCTTATACATAGTTTGGTATTTTCTGTAGTAACATATGGATGCGAAAACTGGATGATAAAGAAACAAGACAGAAGAAGAATCAACGCCTTCAAAGTGTGGTGCTGAATAAGAATGTTATCAATACCATGGATGGCAAGAACAAACATCCATTTTGGGACAAATCAAGCCAGACAAGTCATTCGAAGCAAGGATCACCAAGCTATGACTTTCTTACTTTGGACACATCATATGAAGAGAGCAATCACAAGAGAAGGACATCATGGTCGGAAGAGTAGAACAAACCAGGAAAGTCAGCAACCTGATGGCTGATAAAATCAATATAATGGCGGAGATGACCCTGGTGGACCTATCTGTCATGATTCCTCCTGTAACTGTGTCTGGACACAGTGAATGACAGTTCTGCCATCCAATCTAGGACAGGAGCGTTCTGAGATGTCAGTATGATGATTGACAGTTCAGCTGTCCAATCAGATGCTGGGACATGCTGAGCTGTCCGTGTCTTGTTTGACAGTTTAGTCATCCAATCAGGACCAGGGTGCACCAGGGCTTTATCCATGTGTCTCCTGGTCAGAGTAATTACCTGGCTATTTAGACAGCTTTCTGCCTCAGATTTCTGCCAATTGTAGCTTTGCTCAACAAGTATTTCTTTGTTCTGTGCTCCTAGTGTTGTATTCTGATCTTTGCTTGGATTTGCCTTGACCATACACTTGTGTAGCCCTTATGTTATGGACGCTACCTTCCTGGAATTCTCACCATAGACTGTTACCTGACTAAACCTTTGTCCCACCATTCTGTCTATGACATACACTTCTGGCTTTTGACCTTGGACCTCTTTCACCAAATTTGGATTTTTTTTCCCATTTTTCAGTAGATTATATGTTAATCATTAAAAACTGCAATTCATTCCACAAAAAAACAAGTTCTATTCGGCTAGTACTAATAAAAAAAATAAAGTATGACCCTTGGTAATGGGGAAAGACAAAACGAAAGAACAAAAAGCAAAAATTGCCTGTTGATGAAGGGGTTAAAGGAGAAAATATAGGGGAAATCAAATACGGGTATAAACCACATAGTCTTTATTATCAGGCTTTAATTTGGCTTTACTTTAGATGTTTTCATAACTTCCTGTAGCTTTTTTCTAGAGAAATAGCTGAATTGTCCAAATCTAGTGTAGAGTTCACAAAGTCTGGTCATTCCTTTACATCAAACACTGTCACAATCCAATCTGTAAAGGAGGGCGCAGCAGCTCTGTTTCTAATAATCGCAGGTACTCACGATATGTTTTAGGGACCCAGGTTCCTTTATTCTTGTTCTTTTCCTAACAATATAAAGTTTGATCCATTATTTTCTGTTCTGTTATTATTATATTTCAGGACTGTGTTGTAGGCAAACAAACACAGATGCCAAGGAAACAAAGGAGAAAGAAAACCAGAGCAGCCACTTATCGATTGTTCAAGATAAATAGTTCTGGAAACATCAAGATGGAAGATGAAGTACCGTAAGTCATTCTAGTACATTCTAGTACAATGAAATGTGAAAAGCAAAGTATAAAAGGAGATACAGTACGTCCTATCGCCGTAACTGACGGTGTCTTACTTTGACATCAATTGGTTGGCAGAAGAAATAAAATGTACATGTGATTATTCTGGGTTGGAAAGGGTGGTGACTGGTAGGGCTCGCTCACACGATCGTATACATTGAACTAGTGCAAAACAGAGATAAGGTGGGGGAACCAAATAGTGTCAGCAAGGTACGGCAAAAAGGTTCTATAAGTGGATGGAGCATTGTATTATTTTAAAGAATTTGTCCACTACTGCCCTGCTTCATCAATTCAGGATTGAATTAAAATTTAAACAGTGTGTATTCTTTCACAGGGTCCTTCTCTGGTATCACACCATCAACAGAGCAAGAGAATAGTGAACAATTCCAAGACCTTTATTTAGGCAAAAATACGAAAGGTCTATATACAACCCACCACACAAAGGATAAGATAGTCCAGAATCTGAATGCAGTTCAGTAAGAGGATAAAAGGTCTGGGAGACGAGAGTCCAACAATCCAGCAGACAGAGGATAACATAGTCCATATACTCTTCTTTCTCTCTGAGGTGCTGTGTTCACATCATAGTTCCACACAGGATCTGAGATTGTGTCTCACATCACAAGCTAGGTCAATATGTCATTAGCATATTGGCAAACAATACAGTACTGTGGGGCTGATATCAGATGGCAGCAACAACCATTCACCAATTAGCAAATTACTCATCCTACAAGAGAATACCATGAAAATAAGTAAAACAGAAATATACACAAAATGATACCCACATAGCACATCACACCATCACACTCTCCTGCAGCAGCGCCATTCCAGCAAAGTCAATGCCGCTGTTTCTGGCAGTGATGTACTTGTTGTGTCACGTACCAGCTTTAGCCAATGAGCGGCCACTCAATAGCTGCAACCTTTACTATTTCATCAAAGTGGATGCCCTGCCGGAATTATAATGAGCTGCAGTGGACATGTGACACAGCAATGTGACATCACCGCCTGGAACAGAAGCAATGACACCGATTAAATGGCGCCACTGCAGGAGGTGAGTATACACTGTTTTTACTTTAATTTGGGTGCTCAATTGATTAAGTTGGTGTTACTCAGAAGTAGACAACCCCTTTTAACATCTGTATTTCACATCTTGCTAATGCCAGGATTTTTTACATCAAAGGGTTACTCCCATTTCAGCCATTCAGCGCCAACCACCGGAAGTGGAGCTACAGAATCAGCCGTGAATGGCTGTGATAGTAATAACCCTATAATGATGCCTAATTAATCGATGAATGAAAGGTTTTACAACTTTATAGTATACTTTGGTTTGAATAGATCAAAAATGTTTCAACAGAATTCTGGTGTAAAACTAATTGATATTTTTATGCCACTTCTGGACAGCTTCTTGAAAACTGAGCGGAGCTTAGCGAGGAGGGGGCATGGCCACCAAATTCATCATAATCCATGACACAAAGTGGCATAAATTGTGACATGTACTCTCTGACTGGAGTACGTCCCTAATGGTGGAGCACGGTGCCACATTAATTTTGTGTTATACTCCAGTTTTGATGAAAAGTCTGCTGGAGATGTGACAAATTTGAATGGTCGTAACAGATACCTCCTTTGTAACCGCTATTGCTGACTTCATTGACATAAAGCATGTATGGTGGCACGAGAGCTGGGCTGCCTTGTTTACGACGGAGATGTTATCCACGTTAATCAAGGCAGGAGAGGTGGCAGCTGTGGGCACAGAAGGGGCAACTAGAAAGGTCTAGATTAGTGTTTCTCCACTCCAGTCATCAAGAACAGGTCATGTTTTCTGGATTTCCTTAGTAATTTCATCACCTGCTCAACCATTAATTCCATCACCTATGCAGTAGTAAGGAAATCCTGAAAACATGACCTGTTGGTGGGTCTTGAGGACTGGAGCTGAGAAACACTGGTCTAGAGTCATAGATGGGATCGTTCAGAGACGATTAGCATACAGTTATATAAAAGGCATTTTCCTGGTTATGGAGGCTCATATAGAGAGATTGCTAATTAATATGGCTAACCGGTGATGGATACGGTTTATATAGAAAAAAATCTGGTGACAGGTTCCATTTAAGGCTTTGTTCACACAATGAGATTTCGTTGAGTTTTTGATTAGGTTACTTGCGTTTTTTCGCTGTTTATGACTGCGGTTTTTTTACATGTGTTTTTTTGTCTCTTTTTGGCGTCCCACGTTTTATATAAAGCTGCTTTGTGTTTGATATTTCCTGATACACTTTATTGATATAGTCATGTGCGGATTATATGCATTTTTGATGGTTTTCCTTCACGAATATGCACTAAAAACGCATGTGCATTTTTTAGCTGCAGATTTTGCACATCTGATGAAAGTCTATGGGAAAAATCTGCACACAAAAAAATCAGAATATCCACAAGAGAAATTGATAAGCTGCAGATTTGAAACATGCACCGCAGGTCAGTTTACGTTAAAAAAAAAAAAAAAAGCACAGCGGGCAGATTTCTGTAAATCCCATCCACTTTTCTGGAACTGTAAGATGTTGCATTTTTGACGCAACGAATATGCGCAGCATCGAAAACTCATTGTGTGCACACAGCTTAAAATAGTTATTGGATAATATACTAAATGCATCTTTTTTTTTTTTTTTTTTTTAGCTATTCTAGTTTGCCTGGAGCCAGGACAGAAATCCCCTCATTGCGGGTGGAACTAGACTCATAAAGGATCCAGAGCGCCTTTCCTTGGAAATGATCTGTCACATCCCCGGTGCTGGGAGGCCGAATGCTGCACTGTGTCTAGAGCCATAAATTGGAGGCTCCTCTAGAAGCAAAGAAACCCAGCATTGTGCCCAAATTATGACCTCTGCCTGTCTTAATATGTCGCCTCCTTACAACTGGAAGTCAGAAAGGGTGCTAGGCCAAGCTTTTTATAGTTACCCATTGACATAAGTGGCCAAGAATTAACCATCTGGAATAAGTACAATTATTTTTTTTTATCTTATTGAGATAACCAAGGGTCTCCAGAAATGTGCTCCATTAATATTTTAGACTTCAAGAAAGGCTCATACCAGCACACAGTGGGAACGCCACGATCTAAGAATTTTACTTGCCAGGTGGCTCCCGTGACAGATCAGTTTGACTCTTTACATTGACATCTGGTGTAATATGGAAGCAAAGATCGATTGCAGCTGCCTGGCTGGTAATATTCACCCAAAACGGAGTTCCACCTTAATACAAGCCAGACACCACATTAGTTATCAGACACCCCATTATTATAAATGCAGACAGCTCTCACCTTTACACTAAATCCACTCTGTCTGCTGAGGTTTTCTTTATGGTATATGACATTGGAGCACTACGTTAGATTATTTCTCTGTTTGTCATATGCATTGTACCATAAAGCAAAGTTATTCATGTTGATATGATAAAATACCTTAAACTGGTTTTACTTCATTGTCGGAGTTTTTATTTCCGTTTATTACTGCCTTAGTCGCTGTTCACTCCATTATTAAGCTTGAGATGCCCTCTAGTGTTGTGAGTTAGGTATTACATATCTGAAAAAATAAAGCAGTGTTGTTAATACAATTATTTTTCGTCATCTTTTTGGTTAACCTCATGGGTCTCTCGTACCTCACTAGTGCTGCCTATCTGAGGCCTGCTTCTTTTGGTACTCTCACCAAACAGACTGTTGTCTCTCACTGGTTTAAATGATTATCCATTTAAACCAGTTCATAACACGGTGGCTCAGTGGTTAGCACTGCAGCCTTGCAGCGCTGGGGTCCTGGGTCCTCTTCCCATCAAGGATAACATTTTCAAGGAGTTTGTATGTTCTCCCCGTGTTTGTGTGGGTTTCCTCCAGGTTCTGCGGTTTCCTCACACACTCCAAAGACATACTGATAGGGAATCTAGATAATGAGCCCCAATGGGGACAGTGATGATAATATCAGTAAAGTGTTATGGAATATGATTACGCTACTTATGTAGGAATAAAAAATACTGAAGAATCATAGGAGTTTGAATAAAAAATACTAAAAATGTTATTGTCACAATACAAAAAGTTAAAAGACACACGAGTAAAAAGATGTGGTATATGTAAGACATCAGAAAAATTGTGGCACTCAGTACAAGTTGTATATTACAAGATATCTAGTAGGTGGTGAGAGAAATCCTCCCATAACATGTCCCTATATACAGTTTACCAAAGCCATTTCAATCACTGAAAGTCCATCATGGCCGCCTGGAGCAATGTTCCCATATGTATCGACCACCATCCTAAGGAATTAAATCATACTAATTGCATCTAGCATGGTGGACATAAAGGGGGAGGAGAGGGAAGAAAGTCTCTCACCCTGTGCTGAAGTGCCCACCAAACGCACCCCGACGCGCGTTTCGCTGCTGTCAGCCTCGCTTTCTAAAGGGGAGATGTGGTTTAAATCTCCTACAGGAGCTTAAGTATCCATGGATACCAGCCACATGGGTATCACGTGACCCGGCCCCCTTCTGGCTGTGTAAATGTGCCCCATGCGAGCGTCCCCACCCGTGCCGGATAGCAAGGGGCAGCCACGAGCAGCCGGCGAGCGCACACGCACAACAGCCAGGCGCAAAATGTGTATAACGCTGCATATGTCATAAAATCAAAAAATAAATAGATAACCCATAAAGAAAGAAGACAATAGGACACATATAAATTATACTCCGTCCATAATCGCAGGTGAGAAGTAATTGCTAAGTTAACATTGCCCCAGGCGGCCATAATGGATTTTCAGTGATTGAAATGGCTTTGATAAACTGTATATGGGGATAACATAAAGGAGAGGATTTCTCTCACCAGCTACTAGATATCTTGTAATATACAACTTGTACTGAGTGCCACAATTTTTCTGGGGTCTTACATATAACACATCTTTCTACTCATGTGTGTCTTTTAACTTTTAGTATTGTGACAATAAAGTTTTTTGTATTTTTTATTCAAACTCCTATGATTCTCCAGTATTTTGTATTGTTAGTTATGGAGCTATACGTAGTGGCCAAGTGAATTCACATAGGTCGCGCTATGAGTCTGGATATTGTTGTGTTAATATGTAGGAATAATAATAAATCCCAGATTAGAAAAGCAGCGTGACTTTTTTTTCCCATTGGCTGTATCTGGTATTGCGGCAGAACTAGACCTAATTTAGTATTTCTAAAATCTTGGACAACCCCTTTAACCCCTTATCTATACCTGGAATTCAACTAGTTAACTCCAACTCATGTTGTTCTAGTCTATCATTCTGCAAACTGTCAAATTCCCACTGACAGGTCAAATAACTAGGAATTTTGGGCAATGCTTATTTTTGAAAGGGTGTAGATTATAGCAGCGAAAAAGAATGCTAAGCAATTGTGGCCCTCTGGTGAAATTACTGACCAGAGACCAGCACTTGTTATTTGTATAAATTCAACTGAGGAGGGCTGATGTGCAGCCTAACGCCACGTGCACACGTTGCGGATTTTTCCGCACTGATTTTGGGAAATCCGCAGGTAACCCACACTGCGGATTTCCTGCGGAATTACCGACGATTTCGTTTTTTTCCGCGGTTTTTGTGCAGATTCCACCTGCGGTTTTACACCTGCGGATTCCTATTATGGAGCAGGTGTAAACCGCTGCGGAATCCGCATAAAGAATTGACATGCTGCGGAATAAACAATGCTACGTTTCCGTGCGTTTTTTTCCGCAGCATGTGCACTGCGGATTTTGTTTTCCATAGGTTTACATGGTACTGTAAACTCAGGGAAAACTGCTGCGAATCTGCAGCAGCCAATCCACTGCACGTGTGCACATAGCCTTATACGTGCAACTGCAAATATTCAGTGAAATAATGACAACTAAAGAAGTTTGGATGGGAATCAGTCCTCAGAGTGAGACCCTTCTGCACAGCCCTGTATGGCTGACCTATGGTAGAGGATCTGTAGAGACTTTTTGTCTCACTGCACCGTGTGAACAATTATTAGACAATTTGTGTTTTCGACGATTCATTATTTAAGAACTCCAGTGCTGTCCATCAATCCAAAGGTTAATAAATCTGAAACCTGAATATTTAAGAAAGTAAAGGAGGTTTTGAGTTACTTAGAAGAGTAGCTATGTGTGCAGAATTATTGGGCAATTAGTGTGCAGAATTATTATACATCTCATTAAAAAAAACTAACTTTTCTCATCTCATTTGTTAATTTTCATTTGTTAAAATGAGAATAAAAACCAAACAACTCAAAATGTTCAAAAATACATTTCTGACATTTCAGAAAATATCAGTGACCAATATAACCTCCTTTCTTTTCAATAACAGACATAAGCATTCCATCCATGGAGTTTCTTAAATGAGTTGTCCACTACTCTGACAACCCCTTCTCAATCACCACAATCTCCCCTTACAAAATATTAACAGCTATACTCAGCTCTGTATTATGGGTCCCATACAGTCCTCCATACATTATTATGGGCTTCGTATAGTCCTCCATACAATATTATGGACCCCAAAGTAAAAGTAAATAAATACCTCTCCTCGTTCTTCCGCTGCTCCAGTTTCTGTGCCGCATCTTCTAAGGCTACTTTCACACTAGCGTCGTACTCGGCCCGTCGCAGTGCGTCGGGGCGAAGTACCGACGCTAGCAGTGAATGCGCCGCACAACGGGGGCAGCGGATGCTGTTTTTCCATGCATCCGCTGCCCCATTGTGAGGTGCGGGGAGGTGCGGGGAGGTGGGGGCGGAGTTCCGGCCACACATGCGCGGTCGGAAATGGCGGTCCGTCGGCGGCAAAAAACGTTACATGGAACGGTTTTTTTGCAGCCGACGGTCTGCCACAACACGGCGCAACCGTCGCACAACGGTTGCGACGTGTGGCAATGCGTCGCAAATGCGTCGCTAATGTTAGTCAATGGTGAAAAAACGCATCCTGCAAGCACTTTTGCAGGATGCGTTTTTTCGCCAAAACGACGCATTGCGACGTATTGCAAAAAACGCTAGTGTGAAAGTACCCTTACCATCTGCATTGCTCAGCACAGAGGGCGAGCCGTAGTGATGTCATCGCACCCTCTGCATCGAGACGTCGCAGAGCTGAGATACAGATGTAAAATGACGGGAGAGGGAGCATCAACTGACTCTTTTGAATCTACTCTTTCAATGCATCTCTTTCAGGAGGAGAGATGTTAAACAAGCGAGATATAGGCATTTTGGCACCAGGTATAAATTTGGTGGCGCAATCATCTGGTCTATGTGGAGGATGGACTTCACATTGGGGCTCAGAAAACATCCTCAAAATCCTGAATGAACCTTGGAAGATCTCACAGATGCCAAAGACTTAGATGGACAAGTAGACGAGCAAAAACCTTCACAAAGTCCTAATCTCACGAGTCTCACACTCAATAGTAGGATTTTTTTGATCAACCAGGGCATACCTAAAACTAATTTAGCAGGTAAGGAAGAAAAGGCCATTACGGAAATACAGAAAATGGATGTCAGTGTTATTATTTTAAGATGGTTGCCACCGTTATGCTACGTTCCCACGATGAGCTATTGATGAGTTTTGAATGCTGTGGAATTTCGACATCATCTCTGCACTTTTTATTTAAATTAGGTTACTTGCGATTTTGTATTGTGTTTTTGGCACTGCATTTTTTTGTCTCTTTTTGGCTTGTCTTAAAAAAAAGCTGCTTTCTTTTTGATGCTTCCTGGTATTTTGCTTTGACAAAACTTTAATGATACAGCCATGTGTGGATTATGTAAGGAGCAAGACCAGTCTGCAAGTACCTGTATTGAGCCGGGTCCGGAACTGTTGAGGCTGCGTCCCTTGTTTCCCGGGGGAAGGCAAAAAGGACTGGACTGGGGCTCTGACCCGGAAGCTGATGGCGTGGTTAAAAGAGAAAGTGCACACAGCGTCGGGCAGTTTCCCACCGGCAGTGACAGAGGCAAGGTGCTTGTGCAGCAGGCTCCGAGGGGTGCAGAGCCTGGCCGCAATGACACGTAGCCGATCCAATGCCAGGACGCTGCCGGAGCCCACCGCAGTAATAAGGGAGGAGCCGGGAGCCCTGTTCAGTTAAGCGCTGAATGCCAGCCTAAGAGCCAGGGCAGAGTTCAGGACTGTTCGCTGCTGCCCTCGTTGTCGGATTGTGGTCCGCAGGACCTCGCTGGAGAAGCATCGCGCAAGTGGTTGTCGGCACTTCAGTCTTGGCGGGAACAGGCAGTGCACAGCATAGAGAGAAAAGTGCAGCGCACCCCATAGCTGACAGAGATCGAGGTGCCATGTGCTTCGTGACCGTGAGTACAGCGCATGTGCTGCAAAGAGAGAACCGAGTACTGGATAGACCTTTGTAACCCACCTTACCAATATATACTTTCCCGCCCACGGGAGACCCTGATTGTGCTGCGGCTTTGTTTGCTCCGGCCGCATATGTTCATGGACTAGGGGCTCAGTGGAAGGTACCGGACAGCGACAACTGCCGCCAGAAGATGGACCACCGTTACCACCTGAACCTTGTTGATCCATCACCGTGCCAGCTGTTGTTGGTGCTATTGACTCCCCCACAGCATTCACAAGAACTGCCCTTACTGAATCTCCTGTTTTTCCACCCTGCATATCCATTTGCCATTGAACCGTTCATTCTGCCATTTAACTGTTTCTTTCCCCGTTTAAACTGTTTGCCTCCCAGCATGGAGTATCCCCCTGTTCAAGTAAAATTGTTAACCCTTGCTCTGCCTCCAATCTGTCACTGCATCCCGCAACCTGCTTAGGCTACTTTCACACTAGCGTCGGGCCCGGCCTGTCGCAGTGCGTCGGGCCGAGGTTACCGACGCTAGTGTTCTCTGCGCCGCACAACGGGGGCAGCGGATGCATTTTTCCAGCGCATCCGCTGCCCCATTGTGAGGTGTGGGGAGGTGGGGGCGGAGTTCCGGCCGCGCATGCGTGGTCGGAAAAAGCGGACCGTCGGCAGCAAAAAACGTTACATGTAGCGTTTTTTGCGGCCGACGGTCCGCCACAACACGGCGCAACCGTCACACGACAGTTGCGACGTGTGTCAATGCGTCGCAAATGCGTCGCTAATGTTAGTCAATGCAGAAAAAACGCATCCTGCAAGCACTTTTGCAGGATGCGTTTTTTCGGCAAAACGACGCATTGCGACGTATTGCAGTTAACGCTAGTGTGAAAGTAGCCTTACAATTACATTCAGAAATGCACTAAAAACGCATGTGCATTTTTACATGCAAATTTTTCGCAGAAAACTAAGTGTCTCTGCAGAAGAAACTGACATGCTGCGGATTTGATTTGCAACACGCATTCAGTTTATGCTGAGTAAAAAAAAGCAAACACAGTGGGCATGACATTTCTATAAATCCCATCCACTTTGCTGCAACTGTAAGAGACTGCAATTTTTGATACAGCAACAATATACTGCATCAGAAACCAACCAAAAGCTCGTAGTGGGAATGTAGCCTTATAGAAACACGTGCACCACTTTGCATTTTTCACCCACTCCTTGTTTTGGCTTAGAAAAACTGATGTAAAATACTGACCAAATGCTGAACATGTGAACATGGCCAAAACGGTGGTGATACCCTTATTCTACACCTTCCCTTATTACACAAATACACATCACCTGATCTGCTTCATCCAATAAGCATTCAAACTTATACAGCTCAGAGCTGGAAAATTTGTATAAAATGGTGAAATGGTCAAGGTATTCACTTGTCTAATAATTTTGCACACAGTGTATATGGTTTCCCCTAGAAGTGCCATTTTTCCAACCCCAGAAGCAATGCTTAAGGCTGTGTTCCTGCGTTGAGTATTTGGTGATTTGATGTTTCAAATTCTCTGTAGTATTTCTGTACTATTACCATATATACTCGAGTATAAGCCGACCCGAGTATAAGCCGACCCCCCTAATTTTGCCACAAAAAACTGGGAAAACTTATTGACTCGAGTATAAGCCTAGGGTGGAAAATGCAGCAGCTACCGGTGAATTTCAAAAATAAAAATAGATGCTCCATACTGTTCATTATGGCCCCATAGCTGTGCCATATAGTGCTCTGCACCGTTGATTATTGCCCCATAGCTGTGCCATATAGTGCTCTGCACCGTTCATTATTGCCCCATAGCTGTGCCATATAGTGCTCTGCACCGTTCATTATTGCCCCATAGCTGTACCATAGAAAGCTGTGCCATATAGTGCTCTGCACCGTTCATTATTGCCCCATAGCTGTGGCATATAGTGCTCTGCACCGTTCATTATTGCCCCATAGCTGTGCCATATAGTGCTCTGCACCGTTCATTATTGCCCCATAGCTGTGCCATATAGTGCTCTGCACCATTCATTATTGCCCCATAGCTGTGCCATATAGTGCTCTGCACCGTTCATTATTGCCCCATAGCTGTGCCATATAGTGCTCTGCACCGTTCATTATTGCCCCATAGCTGTGCCATATAGTGCTCTGCACCGTTCATTATTGCCCCATAGCTGTGCCATATAGTGCTCTGCACCGTTCATTATTGCCCCATAGCTGTGCCATATAGTGCTCTGCACCGTTGATTATTGCCCCATAGCTGTGCCATATAGTGCTCTGCACCGTTCATTATTGCCCCATAGATGTACCTTAGAAAGCTGTGCCATTGCTGCTGCTGCTGCAATAAAAAAAAAATGACATACTCACCTCTCTTGCTTGCAGCTCCTCAGCGTCCCGTCCCGGCGTCTCTCCGCACTGACTGATCAGGCAGAGGGCGGCGCGCACACTATATGCGTCATCGCGCCCTCTGACCTGCACAGTCAGTGCGGAGAGATGCCAGGAAGATAGAGCGGCGCCCGGTGTGTGGAACGCGGACAGGTGAATATGTAATACTTACCTGCTCCCGGCGTCCCGCTCCTTCCCCCGGACAGCTGGTCTTCGGTGCCGCAGCCTCTTCCTCTATCAGCGGTCACCGTTACCGCTCATTAGAGAAATGAATATGCGGCTCCACCCCTATGGGAGTGGAGTCCATATTCATTTCTCTAATGAGCGGTCCCATGTGACCGCTGAACAGGGGAAGAGCTGCGGCACCCGGAGACCGTGGGACTGCAGGGACAGCGCCAGGAGCCCCGGAAGCAGGTAAGTATGCCTCAGCGCCCTCTCCCCCTCACCCGCCGACCCTGCCGCCGACCGTGACTCGAGTATAAGCCGAGAGGGGCACTTTCAGCCCAAAAATTTGGGCTGAAAATCTCGGTTTATACTCGAGTATATACGGTAGGTAAATTTGGTGACTTGTATTTTCTTCATGTGTTTTTTTCATGTTTTTGATGTTGTGGTCCTTGCCTCTTTTTAGAATGTCATTGTGGAGACACGGTGACTCAGCGGTCTCCCCATTCTGCTATCCGAAACCGCATGGACCAGGGGGGTCATCCCACTGAACGCCCGCTTTCCTTGGGCATAACACTACTCAAACAACACAGGGTAAGGGTAAAACAGTGTGGCAATACTTTATTGAACCACAAAACAGGCAGATAACACATAGAACAGTCCAAGCACAGTACCCATAGATGGTGCAAATTAAAGAGTCTCACCCTTTCACTGACTCGCCAGGATAATAGCAGCTGTTATTTCAGATCTTCCAGGGCTGATTACACCACATGTGGCACGCACACAGAGAGGAGGTAATGACAAGCGTAGGAAGATGACAGTCCATTCAGGTACAAGGACCAGTTGACCGCAGGGTCCCAACCTGGCTTCATCTTCCAGGGCTGACAATCTCACCTGTGGCATGCAAAGAGAGCAGGTATTGACAAGCTTAGGAAGATGACAGCTCATTCAGGTACAAGGCCAGTTGACCAGAAGGTCACAACCTGGCTTCTCCGAACATCTCCATGGAGCCAGGCTACCGGCAGGTCTCAATCCTGGCTTTCTCCAAACATATCCAGGTATTTGCAATAGTTAATGAAGCAGATCTGTATTCTTCTATCTGAGGCTGAGGTTCCCTAAGCTGGCATCCTGTAGAATGATAAATCGGTGTCCCTCATGATAGAGCCATAATGTATTGGCTGCTGTCCTCTAGAGACTCTCTGGATGCCTTGGCTGAATCTCTGGCTGTTTCTGTCTCAGTTTTTATAATGAACAAGTGTCCTTCATTCAGTATTTACAGGTAATCCTGATAACATCAACTCATATTGTTTGATTATGTAATCTATTTGCATAGATTGTCCTCCTCTGTTTTGATTGCCAACAACATCACTAGTCATCCAGATAAGAGCACAATATGTTACATCAAATGTCAACTTATGGCTGAGTCACACATAACGATATCGTTAACGATATCGTTGCAACTAGGGTTGAGCGACCTTTACTTTTATAGGATCGGGTCGGGTTTCACGAAACCCGACTTTTTCAAAAGTCGGGTCGAGTGAAATCGGCCGATCCTATAAAAAAGTCGGGGTCGGGGTCGGCCGAAACTCGAAACCCAATGCAGTGCATTGGGTTTCCAATGGTTCCCAGGGTCTGAAGGAGCGGAAAATCTCCTTCAGGCCCTGGGATCCATATTTAAGTGTAAAATAAAGAATTAAAATAAAAAATATCGCTATACTTACCCTCTGATGCGCCCTGGTACTAAGCGGGAACCTTCCTTCCTTAGAATCAGCCTTCCAGGAACTTGCGGTGACGTCGCGGCTTGTGATTGGCCGCGCGGCCGCCCATGTGACCGCTCGCGCGACCAATCACAAGCCGTGACGTCACCGTGACGTCACCGAAGGTCCTGGAAGGGCTGATTCTTAGGAAGGAAGGCTGCCGGAAAGAAGCCGAGGGTGAGTATATTCCTATTAGGTATATACTCACCCTCGGACATGCCCTGCTTCTTTCTGGCAGCCTTCCTTCCTAAGAATCAGCCCTTCCAGGACCTTCGGTGATGTCACGGTGACGTCGCGGCTTGTGATTGGTCGCGCGAGCGGTCACATGGGCGGCCGCGCGACCAATCACAAGCCGCGACGTCACCGCAAGGTCCTGGAAGGCTGATTCTAAGGAAGGAAGGTTCCCGCTTAGTACCAGGGCGCATCAGAGAGTAAGTATAGCGATATTTTTTATTTTAATTCTTTATTTTACACTTAAATCTGAATTCCGATACCAATTCCCGATATCGCAAACATATCGGGAATCGGTATCGGAATTCCGATTCCAGATTCAGAAGATCGCCGACTTCATGGCCGACCCCAGACAGGGGTCGGGTCGGGTTTCATGAAACCCGACTTTGCCAAAAGTCGGCGACTTCTGAAAATTGCCGACCCGTTTCGCTCAACCCTAGTTGCAACGTCACACTTTTGGTGACGTAGCAACGATCCCGCTAACGATCTCGTTATGTGTGACAGCGACCAACGATCAGGCCCCTGCTGGGAGATCGTTGGTCGTAGGGAATGATCAGGACCTTTTTTTGGTCGCTGATCACCCGCTGTCATCGCTGGATCGGCGTGTGTGACACCGATCCAGTGATGTGTTCACTTGTAACCAGGGTAAATATCGGGTTACTAAGCGCAGGGCCGCGCTTAGTAACCCGATATTTACCCTGGTTACCATTGTAAAAGTAAAAAAAAAAACAGTACATACTCACATTCTGATGTCTGTCACGTCCCCCGGCGTCCACAGGGTTAAAACTGCTTTCGGCAGGAGCGCTGCTAATGCACGCGCTGCTGCCGAGAGCTTCCCTGCACTGACTGTGTCAGCGCCGGCCGTAAAGCAGAGCACAGCGGTGACGTCACCGCTGTTACTGCCGGCGCTGACACATTCAGTGCAGGGAAGCTCTCGGCAGCAGCGCGTGCATTAGCAGCGCTCTTGCCGAAAGCAGTTTTAACCCTGTGGACGCCGGAGGGGGACGTGACAGACATCAGAATGTGAGTATGTAGTGTTTTTTTTTTTTTACTTTTACAATGGTAACCAGGGTAAATATCGGGTTACTAAGCGCGGCCCTGCACTTAGTAACCCGATGTTTACCCTGGTTACCCGGGTGCTGCAGGGGGACTTCGGCATCGTTGAAGACAGTTTCAACGATGCCGAAGTCGTTCCCCTGATCGTTGGTCGCTGGAGAGAGCGGTCTGTGTGACAGCTCCCCAGCGACCACACAACGACTTACCAACGATCACGGCCAGGTCGTATCGCTGGTCGTGATCGTTGGTAAGTCGTTTAGTGTAACTCCATCTTTAGAAACAATATTACAGGCTTACACAGGCAAAAGTCTGTTTTCTTGACCAACCAGAAAGAAACCCATAAATTCAAAAGCCAACATACATTCTTTCTGGCTTGCTAAAAATAAACAACTGGTTAAGTAAGGTGCAATGCTGTGTCCTCACAGTCATGTTTTAAATAAAGCTGCTTTTTAATATTACTAGTATTTGGCTTTGACAAAACTTTATTAATACAGGCATATGCGGAGAGCGTGTATTTTTAGTGTGTTTCCGCAGCAGAAACACACTTAAGTTGCATATATGTTTTTTGCCTGTGGATTTTCCGCTTCCAATTGCAATGCTATGGGTCATACGTTGTGAATTTCATTTTATGCAGCGTAAAAAAAAAAAAAAAAAAAAAAGAAACACAGTGGACATGAGATTTCTAGAAATCCCATCCACTTTGCTGGAACTGTAAGGCGATGCATTTCTTGTGCAGCAAAAATACACAAAATCAAAGACCCTGAGTCCAGTGATCTATCCCTTGCTTGGCTGTGTATTGTTTTTTCAATAAAAACAGTGTTTTATCAGCATGGGATGATCATTTAAGGACCAGTTGTCTCTTGCCATGTAGTCCTCCAGCTCTTTGTAACTTCACCACCACCACTGATCAGCAACTTTTTGCCAATTTACAGTGTACAAATAGCTGTCAATCAGTGGTGCGGGCGGTGTTATACAGAGCTCAACATTCAGACAACTGCTATATCAACAGCAGATAAAACAATGATTTTATCAAAGTTACAGCAGCAAGCAGCCCAGTAAGTGACACATCAATGGATTCAAGGTTTCAGCCCCTAAATAATGCTGCTCTAAGATTGAATAGCAAAATAATGGAGACAGATTCCCTTTAAGCGCACTCTGATTTATTTACTAAGTTCTCCCTAACCCATTTTCTTCTGGACTTGATTGATGGCTGTCGTGGGCTCTTAGTTAAATGATATAGCCATCAATCAAGCTCAGAGGGGGGGAAATCAGGAGCACTCAGTACATAAACATACCTCCAAACTTTTGAACAAGGGAAAGAGAGACAAAGTCTGTGGAGCGAAAAGCGCGTCGAGGCAAATTTTGGGCCACACCCTGACCACACCCATTTCATAACTACTCACACCCATATCCACGCCCTAACCACACACATTTAGCACTGCTGATCACACTGGGTCTTCCAGCACAACAGTGACCCAAAACATACAGCCAAGGCAACAAAGGAGTGGCTCAAAAAGAAGCACATTAAGGTCATGGAGTGACCTAGCCAGTCTCCAGACCTTAATCCCATAGAAAACTTATGGAGGGAGTTGAAGCTCCAAGTTTCCAAGCGACAGCCTCAAAATCTTTGATTTAGAGATGATCTGCAAAGAGGAGTGGACCAAAATTCCTCCTGACATGTGCACAAAACTCATCATCAACTACAAAAACGTCTGACTGCTGTGCTTGCCAACAAGGGTTTTGTCACCAAGTATTGTCTTTAATGTTTAATGTTGTTGTGTTGGTTGTACCTGAAGAATAAAGGGGACTGTTCCGTATCCCTGAAAGGGCAGTAAGCCCTGTATGACACCAGGACTAGGTGTCAATAGTGACCATCCGCATCACAGAGGAATTACTTTGTTTTCTCTCTACCTCCAAGTTTCTTTGCGCATGGTTGAACTTTACCCATTTTTAACCCTGAACTATTAAAAGCAGCCCACCAAAGTGTTAATGGGTCCGTTATCTAGAAAAAGGAGGGAGGGGGAGAAGCTGAACAGGAGGACCCGAGGAGTGAGTTGGGTCAGGAGTGTGTGGCCAATCGGGCCAGTATGCTTGAATGGGTCCCAGGAGCGAAGGGACTGGGGTCAATCGGACCCACCTTAAGGGGAACTGGAACTCTTTTGTTACTAAGGTTTTACCTCCGCCAAGGTCATGTTAGACTCATCGGCGGTATCAGAGACTGCGTGAGTTTAATAAACTGTGTTAAGTTTACAGGAGCCATTATGGTTGGGGACAACCATATTTTAGGAGGTAGGACTGTAAGGAGGTGGTGAGGAACCTCAGTTGCCTCCTCTCTCCTACACACTGATCTCATGCAGCACCTTGATGGTTCCCTTAAGTTTTATGTGTAATGTTTTATATGTACTGTTTTATGTGTAATGTGTTGTATATGACATGTACCTGCATATATACATAGTTAGTTCAGGGATAGCAGGAGTTAAAAAGGCGGCCGGTCCAGCAGGATGACAGGGAAGGAATTTCCTGTTCCTGTAGCAGAGCCCAGTCAGTCTTGCCTGAGGCAGGACTCCTATCACAGCCCAGAACAGAAAGTACCCCAGTCTAGGGGATACAGGCTGCCAAGGACTGCCAGGCAGGGTGGATGGCCCTAGTGTTGTGGGACTTTTGTGACTCCAAAACCTGGATGGGAGCTGGTGATGCTGGACCGGCTCATACTGTTGCAGGGACAGAGCAGGAAGCATTGCATTATTATACTAAAGTTTTACCGTTGGAGCAGAACTGTGGACTGTGGTTTTTTCCTGCGTACTCTTCCCCAGCAGCTTTGAGACGGTGTATGATGGAGGTAACTGATGTGTACCATAGGACTGGGACTTCACTTGTCTGTTTGTGTGCAAGGGGCCGGGGTGCTCACTGACTGTGAACTTACCCACGACTACCACACCGTGCCACCTTACTACACAGTGATGTTGAGGGGCGAGGATCTGTTGATGAGGTCCTGGTGCCCCTTTATGGATGGTCTATGAAGATTGAAGATCGGTTGCTGGCTGGAGCTTGATACACTTGCTACGGTCGTGATATCCATCATCTGGATGTGAGGAACTATCTTAAGAATTGTTCTTGCCAGCTGGAGCGGGAGACATGGTATGGAGCATGGACTGTGACTACAGACTATACTGACAGGAGATATAAAAGATGTGGGACAACCAAAATTTGGGAGACAGTGGGTACCGCCTGGTACGGAGCCAGTGAACTATTGGCCCCAGGATGGGATATTGTGTGCTGGGGACATTGCATTGACCACCATCTACCCAGGATTGCTGTAAGACCATGGATGTAAGCAATAAAAATAGTTGCATTGTTACCCTGCCTAGGTGATTATTACAGCCCACAACCTCAGATCTTTATAATACTGAACAACTACAAAAAGACCTAAACAGCTAAACCTTATCAAGCAGTAATATCATACTCTCCGATGGTTTATTAGGGTCTAAATACCATAAAAATGTTAATATTAATATCAACAGCTAATGAGAGAATATCATAAATCATAGCTAACATACCTCTCAGTGTGGGGGTGCTAATAACCTCCTACGTGAAGGTGTTGTACAGTTTAAGTGAATAGATGGGGTCTCGTGTTCGTGATTGTCATCTCTTGGCCAGAAGAAAAAATACTTACTGGAGGACTTGTCCCATCCCAGCCATTTGAACACGCATTGTGTAAAGCCTAATTTCACCTGTAGGGGTGCTGTAGGGAAGCGAAACACGACTTACAAAATATCTCCACAGATTACAACTGATCATTAGAATTACAAGCACAGGAATTTGTGATTAAATGCCTTGTCGACTACTCGCAAAACCCCTTCTCAATCTGCAGTACTGTAACATTTCTATAATGTAGAGTTTATAAGCACAATCACATTTTTATTGCATCATGACACACACTACTGAATCATTGTATCAATATGCATACACTATGGTGACATAATTACAAAACAACAAAAATCAAATACAATGGTTGAGGGTTCAGTCTCTCAGAGAGTTTTACAGCATCACTCCCAGCAGCTACCTCTAGGGGGAGCCAATGCATATGTTTTTACACGGTTCTTTTACAGCGGCTTGTGCACAAACTCCAGGAAAATCACAATAGAACTGCTGCAATTAAAATTCATACTATTGTGACATCCTCACAGCACATCACAACCTAATCTAGAAATACACACATCCTATTATATTACATTCATATCATCACAACATATAAATGCACACACATACACAAATGATGATTGTGATGGGATTAGTAATGTCCAACTACGATAATAGAACAAGCCTGCAAATGACATAATAGTGATATAGTCAGAATAAAGTGTACAATGTAATTACATTATCACAATAGAACATAGACTGGAGAAAATAGTATTGTGAACCCGGAACATCAAAGGATAATGAAGAAATACTTATACATATTATTCCAACATTGAAACAAGCACGGCCTTGAAATAAGCATACCATGGTGAAATCACTAAATTAGAAATACATTCATATGGTGGTGTAACTGGAGTTCAATGGGTCCTAGTGCAAAATTTGGACCTGCCACCCCCTGTATGTTGGTCAGAGTCATGAGACATAGCATTCTAAATCCTATAAAGGCATACATGTTCGCAGCCCTCCTCATTATGTAGTAATGTCCTCCATCCTGTACTAATGTCCCCCATAATGGGCCCCTTACAGGTATATCTGTCCCCTATCCTGGTATGTATGTCCCTCATCCTGGGCTACTTACTGGCATGTATGATCCCCGTTCTGCTGCTCCGTTAAAAAAATTCTACTCACCTTCCTCCAGTCTCTCAACGTGTGGAATCCTCTTCTGTAGCTGACACAGAGACCGCCAGCTGGCATCGAACAACGGAATTAACATGACAGAAAATGAACCAACCTGCTCCAGAACGTGGGAAAGGAAAGCTCCGACGCGCGTTTCGCACTCTCGCCCGCCCCCCCCCCCCGAGGAAGCAAGTGTGCGAAACGCGCGTCAGGGCTTTCCTTTCCCACGTTATGGAGCACTTTGGTTCATTTTGTGTCATGTTAATTCCCTTTGGGGATTTTTCGTCGTATTTCTTTGCTACATCAGTGTGGTCTTTACCCTATAGTAGGTCCTCTGGTATACCCTTATATATTGGATCTGTTACTTTGTGGATATGATCCATAGTGACTTCCATCAATTATACTAGCCATTGTGGCTATGGGTTTTGGTACGCTTGGTTGCACCTTATATCTCTTTGCACGATGCACTCTATTATGTCCATATTTAGTCTTTTTGACCAAACTCTATTTTTCCGTTAGCCCACACATTTATTGATTAGGGGTAACATAATGTTCTATTATTTAATGTGTAATTATGAGATTTCTTACTCAGCATCATTTTGTTTACACTTGGTTACCTTAGCTATATTATAGCCACTTCGGCTTTATCATGTGGGTAAATTATCTATTCTCATTGGTAGTATGTATTTATTACAATTGACACACCAAATGTATTCTATACGATATTATGAACCATTAGTCCACTTCACACAGCTGTAATCTACTTCAATAATCCTATAGAGAGTGACTTATTTACCGTACCTTTACTAGTCTTTATATGGTATGTAGTGGCTTATTTTGAATTATCCTGCAATACTTCTTTTCCTGTTCGTGGTACTAGTTTTGTCGCCTGCCCCTTTTCTATTGTCTTTTTTATTGTATATTATTGTTGTGTTTGAGAACTTTTTAGAGTACTTCATATCAAATTTCTAATATTTTTAGCTCTAGTGTCCATTTCTTGTTTTGGGTTATACTGTATAAAGAGTATAAAGTGTAAAGATTATTCAGAAATCACTACAACAAAGCACAGCGTATTAATACACACATTATAGCAAAATCACCATAAGTGCACAGTCTAAAAATACACCCACAATTGAAACGTTATCATAATTTTGACAATGGAATGCAAAATATAAATACACTAGAGATGAGCAGATCGATCTGATGAGGATTGACTTACGAGTCCAGTTTCCTCAAATTCACAGATCCCCACAGATTCTTAGGTGATTTGATTTGCGAGCTTTACAAAAAAAATGGTGCATTTCACATATTGCTGAAGGCACAGAGTGCGGGATAATCATGCCAGGCTCGGCTGTGCAGATTCCCCCATAATACTGTACATGGTCATAAATCAACTGACAGGAGCTCAGAAAATGCCAGATTAAAAAGAAATACAAAGTTTTTCTGTTAGACTGTCAGAACGAGTTCACTGATGGATTTTCAGATAAAGAAATTGGCCACTTTCTCTTGTTAGTGCAGTTTTCCTCACAAACTGACCAGCATTTCTATCCACACAATGTCTGCTGATGGAGGAGCAAGTGACCAGACTGGTTCTTCAGCCTCCTATTGCAAAACACCTTACATGGGAATGCCAAAGGTTTGTTTTTGCATACGTCTTAAATGTCAAATTGTGTATAGAGACACACCACACCAATGTTACGGGCAGTCCTGTATGGCGTTAGCCTTTTTAGCTGTCACATGAATCATGCTTAGCAGTTGTGGTTGATTGCATATTTTTCTGGGATTGGCTAAATGTGCTAACACATTTTTGTGAACAAATTAAATGTTATACTAGTGTCCAAAATGAATATTAAGCCAAAGGCACTGGCAACAGATGTGGTAGTCTGTGAGAAAAAAATCCATACTGTGTCTAACAATGTGGGAGCCGCTAACAGCATCACCACCAACATAGCTAGAAGCAACCATCACAGCAGTAGTAGTACCAAATTCAGGTCACACATGGTCTCCTTAGCCTCTGACACCCATTTTAGAGGGGGTGTAATGGAAAATATGTCATGTCACTCATCTTATTGACAGCAGGGTGATGTAGCCTCTGACAGCAACACCATCAGCTTAAGTAAGTTTTCTGCTTAGTCCACCTCCTCCACCATAACATTTAATGTTGTACAAAGCAGAATTTCCATTTTATCAATGACATCTGTTTCTCTTCTGCCCTTTAGTTACTTAACGGACAGCCCCCTTTGTTGGGGATCTGCAACACAGGAATAAGGTAGAAGGGGGGAAACTGACCCTGCACTTTGACTAGGCTGAAACCCTACGATGGAGTGGGCAACCCATTCCTTGCGAATAGACCCACCGACGATCCTAGGCTAATCTCAAGCGAAGACCTATAGATAAGGGGAAGGGGTTCCCTAAAAGAACTAAGGACTGGGTACAAAAATGGATCACCTCCTAATAGAAAACAAAGAGAAGGCTCCAGAAACCAATAGAAAACAGAAACTAAGGCTAGCAGAACCAGAGGTACCAGCACTGCACAAATAACACACACAGAAGATAAAGCAAAGCACCAAGCTAGAGCTCAAGCAGATAACCACTGTTGTCCAGCAAGGACTGGGAGGCAGGTGCTGGTTAATAAAGAGTGAAACAAACACCTCACCCAAGACAACCCCTGCACCAGAGGAAAAAGACCAGCAGCCAGAACTCCACAAGAAAATGGCGGATAGTCACAAACTAAACAGATTCTAACACCCCCAGCAGCTAAGGAACATTCTTCACCAGAACAACTCTTTCCAGTTGATTTATTGGAAGATATGAACAGTAGGCCATTATACTCAGATCACATGGGACAGAGGTGATACAGTTATGCTCAAAAGTTTACATACCCCAGCATAATTTTTGCTTTCTTGGTTTTTTTTTCAGAGACTCTGAATGATAACACAAAACTTTTTCTCCACTCATGGTTACTGGTTGGGTGAAGCCATTAATTGTAAAATTACTGTGGTTTCTCATTTTAAATCATAATGACAACCCAAAACATCCAAATAACCCTGATCAAAAGTTCACATACCCCATTTCTTAATACCATGTATTGCCCCCTCTAACATCAATGACAGCTTGAAGTCTTTTGTGGTAGTTGTGGATGAGGTTCTTTATTTTCTCAGATGGTAAAGCTGCCCACTCTTCTTGATAAAAAGCCTCCAGTTCCTGTAACTCCGTGGGCTGTCTAGCATTAACTGATCACTTGAGATCTCCCCAGAGCGTCTCAATGATTTTGAGGTCAGGAGACTGAGATGGACACTCCAGAACCTTCACTTTGTTACGCTGTAGCCAATGACAGGTTGACTTGGCTTTGTGTTTTAGACCGTTGTCATTTTAGAACGCTCAAGTACGTCCCATGTGCAGCTTCCAGGCTGATGATTGCAAATTTGCCTCCAGTATTTGCTGATAAAGTGCTGCATTCATCTTTCCTGTGTTTCATGTGCCTTTGTAGCTCACACGTCCCCAAAACATCAGCGATCCACCTCCATGCTTTACAGTAGGAATGGTGTCCCTTTCATTATAGGCCTTGTTGACCTTTCTTGTTGTGAACTCTGTTTTTGGGCTCCCTCTTGTGGTCACAAGTGGTACTGTGTGAGTGCTGTCTTTGGGCTCCCTCTGGTGGCTCTTTGTGTCATTCTGCAGGTCTGAGGCTGGATCAGCTGTCTCGTTATCTGTTAGCTGGTTTCCTATTTAGTTCACCTGGACTCTCAGTTGTTGCCTGCTGTCGATTTATTCAGTGCTATTTTAATCTCTCCTGAATCCCTTCGTTATCAGTCTCGCCAAAAGAAGCTAAGTTTCTGTTTGGTTATTTTTTGCTCATCAGTGTTCAATATTTTTCTTGGTTATCTATTTGTCCTTGTCCAGCTTGCTAATATGTGATTTCCTTGCTTGCTGGTAGCTCTAGGGGGCTGAGTTTCTCCCCTCACACCGTTAGTTGTTGTGGGGGTTCTTGAATTCTCAGCGTGGATATTTTGTATAGGGTTTTTTACTGACCGCACAGTTCCCTGTCTGTCTTCTGCTATCTAGTATTAGTGGGCCTCATTTGCTGAATCTGTTTTAATTCCTACGTGTGTCTTTTCCCCTTACCTCACCGTTATTATTTATTGGGGGCTTCCTATATCTTTGGGGTTATTTCTCTGAGGCAAGTGAGGTCTTACTTTCTCTATAGGGGTAGCAAGTTTCTCAGGCTGCGTCGAGAAGTCCAGGAATTTAGGCACGTTCACCGGCTACCTTTAGTGTGTTCGGTTAGGATCAGGTTGCGGTCAGTCCAGTTACCACCTCCCTAGAGCTTGTTCTATTTTCAGTAACTTAGCAAGTACTTTCTGTGATCCTCAGCCACTAGGATCATAACAGTACAGCAGGCCTGAAAAGTGTTTAATGCATCGCAGAAGTGGGATAAGAGAAGTCCTGAGTACAATTTTTTTTTTTTCCTCTCCCTTTGCTGCAGTCTGTCCAGCTTCTCTCATCCCCTTAATCTCTGGGTGGCTTTGAGTTCAGCTGCAGACATGGATATTCAGAGTCTGACTTCTAGTGTGGATCATCTTGCTGCAAGGGTGCAAAGCATTCAGGATTTTGTTGTTCACAGTCCTATGTCTGAGCCAAAAGTACCTATTCCTGAGTTGTTTTCTGGAGATAGATCTAGGTTTCTGAATTTTAAGAATAATTGTAAATTATTTCTTTCTTTGAGACCTCGTTCCTCTGGTGATTCCGCTCAGCAAGTTAGAATTGTTATCTCCCTGTTACGTGGCGACCCTCAAGATTGGGCTTTCTCCATGGCGCCGGGAGATCCTGCATTGCTGAATGTGGATGCGTTTTTTCTGGCGCTTGGATTGCTTTATGAGGAACCTAATCTTGAGAACCAGGCAGAAAAGGCCTTGCTGGCTCTCTCTCAGGGCCAGGATGAAGCTGAGGTGTATTGTCAAAAATTTTGGAAATGGTCGGTGCTTACTCAATGGAATGAGTGTGCCCTGGCTGCAAATTTCAGAGAAGGTCTTTCTGAAGCCATTAAGAATGTTATGGTGGGGTTCCCCACGCCTGCAAATCTGAATGAATCAATGGCTTTGGCCATTCAGATTGATCGGCGTTTGCGGGAGCGCAAATCTGCGCACCATCTGGCGGTGTTTTCTGAACAGAGACCTGAGTCTATGCAATGTGACCGAATTCTGACCAGAATTGAGCGGCAAAATCATAGACGTCAAAATGGGTTGTGCTTTTACTGTGGTGATTCAACTCATGTTATCTCAGAATGCTCTAAGCGCATAAAAAAAAATCGCTAAATCTGTCACAGTTGGTACTATACAGCCTAAATTCATTTTGTCTGTTACTTTAATTTGTTCTTTGTCATCCTACTCAGTTATGGCTTTTGTGGATTCAGGTGCTGCCCTGAACCTGATGGATTTGTCGTTTGCCAGGCGCTGTGGTTTCGTCCTGGAGCCTTTGGAATTCCCTATTCCGCTGAGGGGAATTGATGCTACACCATTGGCTGAGAATAAGCCTCAGTATTGGACTCAAGTGACCATGTGTATGACTCCTGTACATCAGGAGGTGATTCGCTTTCTTGTGCTGCATAATTTGCATGATGTTGTCGTTTTGGGTCTGCCATGGCTGCAGGCCCATAATCCAGTTCTGGATTGGAAAGCTATGTCTGTTTCAAGTTGGGGTTGCCAGGGGATTCATGGCGATGCTCCTTTGGTGTCAATTGCTTCTTCCACTCCTTCTGAGGTCCCTGAGTTTTTGTCGGACTACCAGGATGTATTTGATGAGCCCAGATCCGGTGCCCTGCCTCCTCACAGGGAATGTGATTGTGCTATAAATTTGATTCCTGGTAGTAAGTTCCCTAAGGGACGACTTTTTAATTTGTCTGTACCAGAACATGCCGCAATGCGGAGTTATATAAAGGAGTCTTTAGAGAAGGGACATATTCGCCCGTCCTCCTCCCCTCTTGGTGCAGGATTCTTTTTTGTGGCCAAGAAGGATGGTTCTCTGAGAACTTGTATAGATTATCGTCTTCTAAATAAAATCACGGTCAAATTTCAGTATCCTTTGCCATTATTATCTGATCTGTTTGCTCGGATTAAGGGGTCCAGTTGGTTCACCAAGATAGATCTTCGTGGTGCGTATAACCTTGTGCGTATTAAGCAGGGGGATGAATGGAAAACAGCATTTAATACGGCCAAAGGCCATTTTGAGTACTTGGTGATGCCTTTTGGACTCTCTAATGCTCCTTCTGTGTTCCAGTCCTTCATGCATGACATCTTCCGAGAATATCTGGATAAATTTATGATTGTGTATCTGGATGACATTTTGGTCTTTTCTGAGGACTGTGAGTCCCATGTGAAGCAGGTCAGGATGGTATTTCAGGTCCTGCGTGCTAATGCCTTATTTGTGAAGGGCTCAAAATGTCTCTTCGGAGTACAGAAGGTTTCCTTTTTGGGTTTTATTTTTTCTCCTTCTACTATTGAGATGGACCCAGTCAAGGTCCAGGCTATTCATGACTGGACTCAGCCTACATCTGTTAAGAGTCTTCAGAAGTTCTTGGGTTTTGCTAATTTTTATCGTCGCTTCATTGCTAATTTTTCTGGCGTGGTTAAACCCTTGACGGATTTGACCAAGAAGGGTTCTAATGTGACTAATTGGTCTCCTGCGGCCGTGGAAGCCTTTCGGGAGCTGAAGCGCCGGTTTTCTTCGGCTCCAGTTTTGTGTCAGCCTGATGTCTCTCTTCCTTTTCAGGTCGAGGTTGATGTTTCTGAGATTGGAGCAGGGGCTGTTTTGTCGCAGAGAAGCTCTGATTGCTCTGTAATGAAGCCTTGTGCTTTCTTTTCAAGAAAGTTTTCGCCTGCCGAGCGGAATTATGATGTTGGTAATCGGGAGTTGTTGGCTATGAAGTGGGCATTTGAGGAGTGGCGACATTGGCTCGAGGGAGCTAAGCATCGTGTGGTGGTCTTCACTGATCACAAAAATCTGATTTATCTCGAGTCTGCCAAGCGGCTGAATCCTAGACAGGCTCGATGGTCGTTGTTTTTCTCCCGTTTCGATTTCATGGTCTCGTACCTGCCTGTTTCGAAGAACGTGAAGGCTGATGCTCTTTCTAGGAGTTTTGTGCCTGACTCTCCGGGAGTTTCAGAGCCGGCTGGTATCCTCAGAGAGGGAGTGATTTTGTCTGCCATTTCCCCAGATTTGCGACGAGTGCTGCAGAAATTTCAGGCGGATAGACCTGACCGTTGCCCACCAGAGAGACTGTTTGTCCCAGATAGATGGACCAGCAGAGTTATTTCCGAGGTTCATTCTTCGGTGTTGGCAGGCCATCCTGGGATTTTTGGTACCAGAGATTTGGTGGCCAGGTCCTTCTGGTGGCCTTCCTTGTCGCGGGATGTGCGTTCCTTTGTGCAGTCCTGTGGGATTTGTGCTCGGGCTAAGCCTTGCTGTTCTCGTGCCAGCGGTTTGCTTTTGCCTTTGCCTGTCCCGAAGAGGCCTTGGACGCACATTTCCATGGATTTTATTTCGGATCTTCCAGTCTCTCAGAGAATGTCTGTCATCTGGGTGGTGTGTGATCGTTTTTCCAAAATGGTCCATTTGGTGCCCTTGCCTAAGTTGCCTTCCTCCGATTTGGTTCCTCTATTTTTTCAGAATGTGGTTCGCTTGCACGGCATCCCTGAAAATATTGTGTCTGACAGAGGATCCCAGTTTGTGTCCAGATTTTGGCGGATCTTTTGTGCTAAGATGGGTATTGATTTGTCTTTTTCGTCGGCCTTCCATCCTCAGACGAATGGCCAAACCGAGCGAACTAATCAGACCTTGGAAACTTATTTAAGATGTTTTGTTTCTGCTGATCAGGATGATTGGGTGACTTTTTTGCCATTGGCCGAGTTTGCCCTTAATAATCGGGCTAGTTCTGCTACTTTGGTTTCGCCTTTTTTCTGCAATTCTGGTTTTCATCCTCGTTTTTCCTCAGGACAGGTTGAGCCTTCTGACTGTCCTGGGGTGGATTCTGTGGTGGATAGGTTGCAGCAGATTTGGAACCATGTGGTGGACAATTTGAAGTTGTCACAGGAGAAGGCTCAGCGCTTTGCCAACCGCCGTCGCGGTGTGGGTCCCCGACTTCGTGTTGGGGATTTGGTGTGGCTGTCTTCTCGGTATGTTCCTATGAAGGTCTCCTCTCCTAAATTCAAGCCTCGCTTCATCGGTCCTTATAAGATTTTGGAAATCCTTAACCCGGTGTCATTTCGTTTGGACCTTCCAGCGTCGTTTGCCATTCATAACGTGTTCCATAGGTCTTTGTTGCGGAGGTATGTGGTGCCTGTGGTTCCTTCTGTTGCGCCGCCTGCCCTGGTGCTGGTTGAGGGCGAATTGGAATACATGGTGGAGAAGATCTTGGATTCTCATATTTCTAGACGGAGGCTTCAGTATTTGGTTAAGTGGAAGGGCTATGGTCAGGAGGATAATTCCTGGGTTGTCGCCTCTGATGTTCATGCGGCCGATTTGGTTCATGCCTTCCATGTGGCTCATCCTGATCGCCCTGGGGGTTTTGATGAGGGTTCGGTGACCCCTCCTCAAGGGGGGGTACTGTTGTGAACTCTGTTTTTGGGCTCCCTCTTGTGGTCACAAGTGGTACTGTGTGAGTGCTGTCTTTGGGCTCCCTCTGGTGGCTCTTTGTGTCATTCTGCAGGTCTGAGGCTGGATCAGCTGCCTCGTTATCTGTTAGCTGGTTTCCTATTTAGTTCACCTGGACTCTCAGTTGTTGCCTGCTGTCAATGTATTCAGTGCTATTTTAATCTCTCCTGAATCCCTTCGTTATCAGTCTCGCCAAGAGAAGCTAAGTTTCTGTTTGGTTATTTTTTGCTCATCAGTGTTCAATATTTTTCTTGGTTATTTATTTGTCCTTGTCCAGCTTGCTAATATGTGATTTCCTTGCTTGCTGGTAGCTCTAGGGGGCTGAGTTTCTCCCCTCACACCGTTAGTTGGTGTGGGGGTTCTTGAATTCTCAGCGTGGATATTTTGTATAGTGTTTTTTACTGACCGCACAGTTCCCTGTCTGTCTTCTGCTATCTAGTATTAGTGGGCCTCATTTGCTGAATCTGTTTTCATTTCTACGTTTGTATTTTCCCCTTACCTCACCGTTATTATTTGTTGGGGGCTTCCTATATCTTTGGGGTTATTTCTCTGAGGCAAGTGAGGTCTTACTTTCTCTATAGGGGTAGCAAGTTTCTCAGGCTGCATCGAGACGTCCAGGAATTTAGGCACATTCACCGGCTACCTTTAGTGTGTTCGGTTAGAATCAGGTTGCGGTCAGTCCAGTTACCACCTCCCTAGAGCTTGTTCTATTTTCAGTAACTTAGCAAGTACTTTCTGTGATCCTCAGCCACTAGGATCATAACACTTTCTCCAAATGTAATGTTTATGGTTGTGGCCAAAAAGTTTAATTTTGGTCTCATCACTCCAAATTACCTTGTTCCAGAAGTTTTGAGGCTTGTCTCTGTGCTGTTTTGCATATTGTAGGCGAGATACTTTGTGGCATTTGCACAGTATATGGCTTTCTTCTGGCGACTGGACTATGCAGCCCATTTTTCTTTTAGTGCCTCCTTTTTCTGCATCTTGAAACAGCCACACCACTAGTTTTCAGAGAGTCCTGTATTTAAGCTGATGTTATTTGTGGGTTTTTCTTTGCATCTCGAACAATTTTCCTGGCAGTTTTGGATGATATTTTTGTTGGTCTACCTGACTGTGGTTTTGTTTTTACAGAGCCCCTGATTTTCCATTTTTTAATCACAGTTTGAACGCTGCTGACTGGCATTATCAATTCCTTGAATATATTTTTGTATCCCTTTCCTGTTTTGACAGAAATGTCAGTGGCTGGATAAAAGATGCAAGAGTCTGTCTGGATCCCAGAAACTCACTCAGCTGTTATGCACACACACTGATTACAAGCAAACAGGTCACAGGTGAGGATGTTACCTTTAGTAGCCATTCAAACCTATTTGTGTCAACTTCTGTGCACGTTATCAGGCTTAAATCACCAGGGTATGTGAACTTTTGATCAGGGTCATTTGGATGTTTTGGGTTGTCATTATGACTTAAAAAGAGAAAACAGTAGTTTGACAATAAATGGCTTCACCCAACCACCAACTATGAGTGGAGAAAAAGTTTGGGTGTTATCATTCATATTCTCTGAAAAAAAAGGCCAAGAAAGCAAAAATTCTGCAGGGGTATGTAAACTTTTGAGCACAGCTGTATAAGACATAATTTTAAAGCCAAGCTGTGTTGCTCTGCAATCCATGGTGGTAGAGGCAAAAGCAGTGGTAGTAGCACTCCAAGCAAGGGTAAATATTTTGGTGGGAATCAGACAGATGGGCAAAGCCCTCGAGCCATTTTCCACATAGAGGTAACTGTGGGCCTAGTCATGGATAATACTGTTGATGATGGGGAACCAAATCGGAGTTCCAAGGAGGTGATGTCATCAGAGGGGAAGAGTTTTAGAGTTGGTATCAAAAAGCAGAACCGATACCTAGCCAAGATATCTTCCGGTGGAATAACTGCTTATTTTGTAGTAAACTCGGGAGCAGGTGATGTTGTGACTGTTATGGTGTAGAAGGCTCAACAGTGCCTGACAGGTCTTATGGTGGTAGTGGCAATTCCTTTGTAAGGGCATCTCAATTGTGGAGATTCTTATTCATTTTCCCGGGGAATCAATCTATTGCTGACTGTAGACTGTGTTGTTGGAAAATAAGCCATGTACATCCTGACACACATCGACTAGGATCTGTATTACTCTGTTAGAACATGAAATGCCATCACCTGATTATATGGGTATTGATCATATTGATCAGAAAGATGAGCAAGATTTAAGCTGTAATTCTTCTCCTCGTGTTTGTCTTTCAGGTAACCAATCCACACCCTCAAGTAGTTCGTTGTCATTGTCCTCAGCTTCATTATCATCATCTACTGCTTTTCTTACATTGTTTTGTGTGCCCAAGACACATGCGTCCAGTCATCCACTTGTGTGGAAACTGAACTCCCACAAGTTCAAGTTCACCACAATATATGGATTATATTGCATTTTTTGAAAGAATTGGATGTGTTCAGCCTCACTGGATAATACCTAGGCACCATTATTTATTGAATAAAGCCTTCTCTACGTTATACTTTCATGAGGCAGAGAACATGGTCCACTCCTTGGAATTGCAGCGAGTTGCAGTAAACCCTCGACAGCAGCATTATGGCCATGGACTTTACATGTCTTTTATGGCCCATTGAGTCAGTGTTTTGCAAGGCAAGGATGCATGACTGAGAGCAGTCTCCTTGTTTACTGGTGGTGATTAGTATTGAGCATTCCGATACCGCAAGTATCAGGTATCGGCCGATACTTGCTGTATCGGAATTCCGATACCGAGATCCGATACTTTCGTGGTATCGGGAATCGGAATCGGAAGTTTCCAGTGTATGGTTCCCAGGGTCTGAAGGAGAGGAAACTCTCCTTCAGGCCCTGGGATCCATACAAAAGTGTAAAATAAAGAATTAAAATAAAAAATAGGGATATACTCACCTGTCCGGAGGCCCCTGGACTTTACCGCCGTAACCGGGAGCCTTCTTTGCTTAAAATGCGCGCGTTTAATGGTTTCCGTGACGTCACGGCTTCTGATTGGTCGCGTGCCGCCCATGTGACCGCGACGCGACCAATCACAACAAGCCTAATTCTAGGCATTCAGGATTTGAAAATTACGTCACGGCTTGTGATTGGTCGCGTCGCGGTCACATGGGCGGCACGCGACCAATCAGAAGCCGTGACGTAATTTTAAAATGCGCGCGTTTACTGCCTCCCGTGACGTCACGGCTTGTGATTGGTCGCGTCGCCCATGTGACCGCGACACGACCAATCACAAGCCGTGACGTAATTTTCAAATCCTGAATGCCTAGAATTAAGCATTCAGGACCTGAAAATTACGTCACGGCTTGTTGTGATTGGTCGCGTAGCGGTCACATGGGCGGCACGCGACCAATCAGAAGCCGTGACGTCACGGAAATCATTAAACGCGCGCATTTTAAGCAAAGAAGGCTCCCGGTTACGGCGGTAAAGTCCAGGCTGCGTCGGAGAGGTGAGTATATCAATATTTTTTATTTTAATTCTTTATTTTACACATTAATATGGTTCCCAGGGCCTGAAGGAGAGTTTCCTCTCCTTCAGACCCTGGGAACCATCAGGGATACCATCCGATACTTGAGTCCCATTGACTTGTATTGGTATCGGGTATCGGTATCGGATTAGATCCGATACTTTGCCGGTATCGGCCGATACTTTCCGATACCGATACTTTCAAGTATCGGACGGTATCGCTCAACACTAGTGGTGATACCTCCACCCCAGATGATGCTTATGCATTTCCTCCACAATGGATATCTCCCTGCTCCCTAAAGCAATAAAGCAAAACATTGTATAAAGTTTAACTCCTAGTCAGCTACAACTCGGCAACCTAGTAAGCAACAATGCCAGAAACATCGTAGCTGCTATGCAGTTAGGCAAAGTAAAACATGCTCATTGCTTGACCTCTCCCTCGATATAATAGTGCAACATTTAAAAAATTATATAAATACCCTCTGGAATAGAGTTGACTGGCACTTCACATTCTTACATGGCGAAGAATCGCCACCAGGATTTACATTGACACAATAGTATGACTGAGCCACAGACTGATTTCCAAAATTGCAACATGATGAAATTCACAACTGCATATGTTGTAGCATTTATACAAGCAACATTACGAGATGAGGTAAGAGACATTATTCAGCCCTTGTGTTACCTTGACATCCACCATTGGTATACAGTAGATGATCAGGGCCTTGTGTTTGTTGCTGAAGTATTTGTCCAAAATTAGACATTAGGGAAAACTGCAATTTCTGTAAGAGTATTCATAGGTTTGTTCTGAGTCTACACTATTATCACTGTACATACACATAGAGATAACAGAGTATTTCAACAAACACAGAGGTCAGAAAGAGCTATGATTAGAAGAACTGCTCTCCTGCAGGCTTATGATTTTGCAAAAATTATAACACAAGCTTATCACCATGTGAGAGGGAGGGAGGTGATCAGCTATCTGCTGTATAGAAATCAACAACCTGGAGAGAGATGACTGGTATGTTAAGAGTTAACTCCACTCCTAGAACATAACTACTGAGAACTTTCTGATAGGGTCTGGGCATGGAAGCCAGCTGTACACTATCAAAGATAAATGTTCTCATTTCAGGGTAATATCAACAGATAGCAAAAGCAAGTTAATGGAAAACTTTCATACTAATTTACTAACTTGAGAATACCCCTTTTAGTGAGACCTTTTGAGTCTCAGTTATACCTTTTTTTTGTATTGTATAATATGACCTTGGGGAGAATTTTCTTGGACATTCACACCTAGGAATGTTGTCAATGTCGGCTTTTTCTCACTTTAGAATGAGGGACGACAAATTGTTTGGAAATGGCCTTATAACCTTTACCAGATTAATAGGCAGCAACAATTGCTTTTCTAAAATCATTACTGAGGTCTTTCCAACCTGGCTTTATTTTAACACAACTGACTGCTCCAGTCCAGCACACTGCTAAATGTTCTGCTTTTGTAGAGGTGGTCACATTTGCAAATGAACAATTAATCAAAGGCTTTTGATTAATTGCATCTGGCTGCATAAAGGGAATCTGTCACCCATTTTTGGCCCTATAGGCTGCAGCCACTGCCATCAGGGGCTTATCTACAGCATTCTGTAAAGCCCCCATTGTAACCTGAAAGATAAGAAAAATAAGTTAGATTATACTCACCTGGGGGGGGGGGGGGGCGGTCCCGCTGCGGTCTGGGTCCAGTGCCTCCCGTCTTCATGCAATGACGTCCTCTTCTTTGCTTCCTGCCGCGGCTCCTGTGCAGGTGTACTTTGTCTGCCCTGTTGAGGGCAGAGCAAAGTACTGCAGTGCGCAGGCGCTGGGCCTCTCTGACCTTTCCTGGCGCCTGTGCACTGCAGTACTTTGCTCTGCCCTCAACAGAGGCAGACAAAGTACACCTGCAGGAGGCAGGAGCCACGACAGGAAGCAAAGAAGAGGATGACATCGTATGAAGATGGGAGGCACCGGACCTGGACCAGACCGCGACGCCTATCGAACCCGGACCGCAGCGGGACCGCCCCTGGGTGAGTATAATATAACCTCTTTTTCTCATCTTTCATGATACATCGGGGGCTTATCTACAGCATTACAGAATGCTGTAGATAAGCCCCTGATGGCAGTGGCCGCAGCTTATAGGCCAAAAATGGGGTGACAGATTCCCTTTAATCTCTTAATTCCTATAGAAGCAGTAAGGGTGTACTTTTTTCATATGCTGCTTCTGCATTTGACCTAGTTTTTGTTAAATATATATTATGGCACAGTGTAATTTGTCATACTAATTTTAAGACCTAAGGACCAGATGTTTTTTATTACCGTATATTCTGATATATAAAATCATAGAATTCAAAGTACTGTGTGTTCTTAGTTTTTCTCATGATTGTATTTATACATCTTACTAGCTATGTATAGTGATGAGCGAGTGTACTCGTTGCTTTTCCTGAGCACGCTCGGGTGGTCTCCGAGTATTTGTTAGTGTTCGGAGATTTAGTTTTCATCGCCTCAGCTGAATTATTTACGGCTACTACCCAGCCTGACTACATGTGGGGGTTGCCTGGTAGCTAGGGAATCCGCACATGTAATCAAGCTGGCTAGTAGCTGTATATCATGCAGCTGCTGCAAAGAAAACTAAATAACAAAATAAGTAACAAATACTTGGAGGTCACCCAAGCGTGCTCAGGAAAACCCGAGCAACGAGTACACTCGCTCATCACTAGCTATGTACTTGAATTAGGTTGGTGTCTGTTGTGAATTCCGTTCTTGGGCCCCCTCTTGTGGTTGTGAATGGTACTTTTGTGAGTTCTGCCCTTGGGCTCCCTCTGGTGGTTTCGAGTGGAACTGCTGCTCCTTGAGTTTTGCTGCAGCAGCTGCTTTCACTTATCGTCTCTCCTGGCTTTGCTATTTAACCTGGCTCTGGTCTTTAGTTCATGCCAGCTGTCAATGTTTTCTGGGTTTGATTCAGATCTCTCCTTGGATTTCTCTGATGGCCTGTCCATTTCAGCAAAAGATAAGTTTTTGCTAGTTCTCTTGTTGTCCATTTGCTGTGGACTTATTGCTCTGCTCATGTTATGTTTCTTTTGTCCAGCTTGTCATTATGATATATTCAGGCTAGCTGGAAGCTCTGGGGAAGCAGATTTGCCCCTCCACACCGTGAGTCGGTGTGGAGATCATTTTTTGTAAACTCTGCGTGGATTTTTAGTTTTTAATACTGACCGCACAGTATCCTTTCCTATTTCTGTCTATCTAGATTAGAATTGGCCTCCTTTGCTAAAATCTGTTTTCATTTCTGTGTATGTCATTTCCCTCTCCACTCACAGTCAATATTTGTGGGGGGCTCTCTTTCCTTTTGGGAATTTCTCTGAGGCAAGATAGTTTTCTGTTTCCACCTTTAGGGGTAGTTAGTAGTGTTAAGCGATACCGTCCGATACTTGAAAGTATCGGTATCGGAAAGTATCGGCCGATACCGGCAAAGTATCGGATCTAATCCGATACCGATACCCGATACCAATACAAGTCAATGGGACTCATGTATCGGACGGTATTCCTGATGGTTCCCAGGGTCTGAAGGAGAGGAAACTCTCCTTCAGGCCCTGGGAACCATATTAATGTGTAAAATAAAGAATTAAAATAAAAAATATTGCTATACTCACCTCTCCGACGCAGCCTGGACCTCACTGAGGGAACCGGCAGCGTTGTTTGCTTAAAATGCGCGCGTTTCCTTCCTTCCGTGACGTCACGGCTTCTGATTGGTCGCGTGCCGCCCATGTGGCCGCGACGCGACCAATCACAGCAAGCCGTGACGTAATTTTGAGGTCCTGGATGCCTAATTCTAGGCATTCAGGATTTTAAAATTACGTTCCGGCTTGTGATTGGTCGCGTCGCGGTCACATGGGCGACGCGACCAATCACAAGCCGTGACGTCACGGGAGGCAGGAGACGCGCGCATTTTTAAAATTACGTCACGGCTTGTGATTGGTTGCGTGCCGCCCATGTGGCCGCGACGCGACCAATCACAGCAAGCCGTGACGTAATTTCAGGTCCTGAATGCCTATTTCTGCACGACCAATCAGAAGCCGTGACGTCATGGAAGGAAGGAAACGCGCGCATTTTAAGCAAACAACGCTGCCGGTTCCCTCGGTGAGGTCCAGGCTGCGTCGGAGAGGTGAGTATAGCAATATTTTGTATTTTAATTCTTTATTTTACACATTAATGTTGTTTCGATACCGATACCCGATACCACAAAAGTATCGGATCTCGGTATCGGAATTCCGATACCCGCAAGTATCGGCCGATACCCGATACTTGCGGTATCGGAATGCTCAACACTAGTAGTTAGTTCTTAGGCTGTGACGAGGTGTCTAGGGAGTGACAGGAAAATCCCACGGCTAATTCTAGTGTTGGTGTTAGGATTAGGAACTGCGGTCAGTAAAGTTACCACCTCCTCAGGGCTCGTCCATGTTTCTCTTTAACCACCAGGTCATATCAGTGTTGCTCCTTAACCACCAGGTCATAACAGTATAGCTGGCCCGCAATGTGTTGAATGCATCTCAAAAGAGGGAAAAAAAAGTTCTGAGCCATTTTTTTTTTTTTTGCAGCCTGTTTTGTCTTTTTTTTTCCCCTTAATCTCTGGGTGGTTCAGGATTCTGGTGTAGACATGGAGGTTCAGGGTCTGTTCTCGCATGTGGATCAACTCGCTGCAAGGGTACAGAGTATCCAAGATTATGATGTTCAGACTCCGGTTTTGGAGCCTAGAATTCCTATTCCTGATTTGTTTTCTGGGGATAGATCTAAATTTTTGAACTTTAAAAATAACTGCAGATTGTTTTTTGCTCTGAGACCCCGTTCCTCTGGTGACCCCATTCAGCAGGTGAAGATTGTCATTTCTCTGCTGCGTGGAGACCCGCAGGACTGGGCATTCTCCCTTGAGCCAGGGAATCCTGCATTGCTCAATGTAGACGCATTTTTTCAAGTGCTCGGATTGCTGTATGACAAACCTAATTCTGTGGATCAGGCAGAAAAAACTTTACTGGCTCTGTGCCAGGGTCAGGAAGCAGCAGAAGTATACTGCCAGAAATTTAGAAAGTGGTCTGTGCTCACAAAATGGAATGAGTATGCCCTGGCAGCGATTTTCAGAAAGGGTCTTTCTGAAACCCTTAACGATGTTATGGTGGGGTTCCCCACGCCTGCTGGTTTGAACGAATCAATGTCATTGGCCATTCAGATTGATCGGCGCCTGCGCGAGCGCAAGGTGGTGCACCATATGGCGGTGTCCTCTGGGCTGAGTCCTGAGCCTATGCAATGTGATAGGATTTTGACTAGAGCAGAACGGCAGGAATTCAGACGTCAGAATGGGCTGTGTTTTTACTGTGGTGACTCTACTCATGCTATTTCTGTTTGCCGGAAGCGTACTAAGAGGGTCGCTAGGTCTGTTACCATTAGTACTGTACAGCCTAAATTTCTCTTGTCTGTCACCCTGATTTGCTCATTGTCATCCTTTTCTGTTATGGCATTTGTGGATTCTGGTGCTGCCCTGAACTTAATGGACTTAGAATTTGCCAAACGCTGTGGTTTTTCCTTGGAGCCTTTGCAGAGCCCTATTCCCTTAAGGGGGATTGATGCTACGCCATTGGCCAAGAATAAACCTCAGTACTGGACACAGTTGACCATGTACATGGCTCCAGCACATCAGGAAAATATTCGCTTTTTGGTGTTGCATAATTTGCATGATGTTGTTGTGCTGGGTTTTCCATGGTTACAGGTACATAATCCAGTGCTGGATTGGAAATCTATGTCTGTGACTAGTTGGGGTTGCCAAGGGGTTCATAGTGACATTCCTTTGATGTCTATTTCCTCTTCCCCCTCTTCTGAAGTTCCTGAGTTTTTGTCGGATTTCCAGGATATATTTGATGAGCCCAAGTCCAGTTCCCTACCTCCTCATAGGGACTGTGATTGTGCTATTAACTTGATTCCTGGCTGTAAGTTCCCTAAGGGCTGACTTTTCAATCTGTCTGTGCCAGAGCATGGCGCTATGCGGAGTTATGTAAAGGAGTCTTTGGAGAAGGGGCATATTCGCCCGTCTTCGTCACCGTTGGGAGCGGGGTTCTTTTTTTGTTGCCAAGAAGGATGGTTCCTTGAGGCCCTGTATAGATTATCGCCTTCTCAATAAGATCACGGTCAAATTCCAGTACCCTTTACCTTTGCTTTCTGATTTGTTTGCTCGGATTAAGGAGGCTAGTTGGTTTACCAAGATTGACCTTCGAGGGGCGTATAATCTTGTTCGTATTAAACAGGGTGATGAATGGAAAACAGCATTTAATACGCCCGAAGGCCATTTTGAGTACCTTGTGATGCCATTCGGGCTCTCTAATGCTCCATCTGTGTTTCAGTCCTTTATGCATGATATCTTCCGGAATTATCTGGATAAATTCATGATTGTATATTTGGATATTTTGTTTTTTTCCGATGATTGGGAGTCTCATGTGAAGCAGGTCAGGATGGTATTTCAAATCCTTCGTGCTAATGCATTGTTTGTGAAGGGGTCTAAGTGCCTCTTTGGAGTTCAGAAGGTTTCTTTTTTGGGTTTCATTTTTTCTCCCTCGGCTATTGAAATGGACCCTGTTAAGGTCCAGGCCATTCATGATTGGACTCAACCCACATCTGTGAAGAGCCTTCAGAGGTTTTTGGGCTTTGCTAATTTTTATCGCCGCTTCATTGCTAATTTTTCCAGTGTGGTTAAGCCTCTGACCGATTTGACGAGGAAAGGCGCTGATGGGATGAATTGGTCCTCTGCGGCTGTTGAGGCCTTTCAGGAGCTTAAACGTCGTTTTACTTCTGCCCCTGTGTTGCGTCAGCCAGATGTTTCTCTCCCTTTTCAGGTTGAGGTTGACGCTTCTGATATTGGGGCAGGGGCCGTTTTGTCTCAGAGAAGTTCTGATGGCTCTTTGATGAAACCGTGTGCTTTCTTCTCCAGAAAGTTTTCGCCTGCTGAGCGTAATTATGATGTCGGCAATCGGGAGTTGTTGGCTATGAAGTGGGCATTTGAGGAGTGGCGACATTAGCTTGAGGGAGCCAAGCATCGCGTTGTGGTCTTGACCGATCATAAGAATCTGATTTACCTTGAGTCTGCCAAGCGGTTGAATCCTAGACAAGCTCGATGGTCTCTGTTTTTCTCTCGTTTTGATTTTGTGGTCTCGTATCTTCCGGGATCTAAGAATGTGAAGGCTGATGCCCTTTCTAGGAGTTTTTTGCCTGATTCTCCGGGAGTCCTTGAGTCGGCTGGTATTCTCAAGGAGGGGGTGATTCTTTCTGCCATCTCCCCTGATTTGCGGCGGGTGCTTCGGGAGTTTCAGGCTGATAAACTTGACCACTGTCCAGTGGGGAAACTGTTTGTTCCTGATAGATGGACTACTAAGGTAATTTCTGAGGTCCATTGTTCAGTATTGGCTGGTCATCCTGGAATTTTTGGTACCAGAGATTTGGTTGTTAGGTCCTTTTGGTGGCCTTCCTTGTCGCGGGATGTGCGTTCTTTTGTGCAGTCCTGTGGGACTTGTGCCCGGGCCAAGCCTTGCTGTTCCCGTGCTAGTGGGTTGCTTTTGCCTTTGCCGGTCCCTGAGAGGCCCTGGACGCATATTTCCATGGATTTTATTTCTGATCTTCCTATTTCTCAGAAGATGTCTGTTATCTGGGTGGTTTGTGACCGGTTTTCTAAGATGGTCCATTTGGTACCTTTGCTAAGTTGCCTTCCTCCTCTGATTTGGTTCCATTATTTTTTCAGCATGTGGTTCGTTTGCATGGCATTCCGGAGAATATTGTGTCTGACAGAGGTTCCCAGTTTGTTTCTAGGTTTTGGCGGTCCTTTTGTGCTAGAATGGGCATTGATTTGTCTTTTTCTTCAGCATTTCATCCTCAGACAAATGGCCAAACGGAGTGAACCAATCAGACCTTGGAAACCTATTTGAGATGCTTTGTGTCTGCTGATCAGGATGATTGGGTGACCTTCTTGCCGTTGGCCGAGTTTGCCCTTAATAATCGGGCTAGTTCGGCTACCTTGGTTTCGCCTTTCTTTTGTAACTTTGGTTTTCATCCTCGTTTTTCTTCGGGGCAGGTTGAGCCTTCGGACTGTCCTGGTGTGGATTCTGTGGTGGAAAGGTTACAGCAGATTTGGACTCATGTGGTGGACAATTTAACGTTGTCTCAAGAAAAGGCTCAACGTTTTGCTAACAGTCGTCGGTATGTTGGTCCCCGGCTTCGTGTTGGGGATTTGGTCTGGTTGTCTTCTCGTCATGTTCCTATGAAGGTTTCTTCCCCTAAGTTCAAGCCTCGCTTTATTGGTCCTTATAAGATTTCTGAAATTATCAATCCGGTGTCTTTTCGTTTGGCCCTTCCAGCATCTTTTTCCATTCATAATGTGTTCCATAGATCTTTGTTGCGGAGATTGTTATGATCCTGGTGGTTAGGAACACAAAAACTGACCTGATAAGTAAACCAGAAATTAAGGACAAGCTCTGGGAATGTGGGAACTTTACTGACCGCAACCCTGATCCTATCGACACACACTATAGGCAGCCGTGGAGCGTTCCTGACAACCTAGACGCCTCTTCACAGCCTGAGAAACTAGCTACCTCTAGAGATAAACAAAGCCTCACTTGCCTCAGAGAACCCCAAAGTTTAGACAGCCCCCCACAAATAATAACGGTGAGTTAAGGGGAAAACACATACGTAGAAATGAAAACAGGTATTAGCAAATGAGGCCCGCTAACACTAAATAGTCAGAAGATAGCAAGGAATCTGTGCGGTCAGTATAAAATACTACCAAAATTATCCACGCAGAGAATACAAAAAACCCCCACATCGACTCATGATGTGAGGGGCGCAACTCTGCACCCCAGAGCTTCCAGCAAGCGAGAAAATCACATATAAGCAAGCTGGACTGAACTCATAATATACTGAGAAACATTTTCAAAGAAACAATGAGCAAACATGAACTAGCAAGACTTAGCTTCTCCAGGAGGAGACAGGTCACAAGGGAAGTCCAAGAGAGATCTGAACCAATACTGAATACAACGACAGCAGGCAACAAGTAAAGGTCCAGGTGGAGTTAAATAGGAGCCAGAATAGCAGAAAACGAGGCAGCTGAGCCCAGCTACAGACCAGCCGTATAGCTCAAAGCCACCAGAGGGAGCCAAAGAACAGAACTCAAAACAGTACCCCCTCTTGAGGAGGGCTCACCGAACCCTCACCAGAGCCCCCAGGCCGATCAGGATGAGCCAAATGAAAGGCACGAACCAAATCAGCCGCATGGACATCAGAGGCGACAACCCAGGAATTATCCTCCTGACCATAGCCCTTCCATTTAACTAAGTACTGAGGCTTCCGTCTCGAAATACGAGAATCCAAGATCTTCTCCACCACATACTCCAATTCTCCCTCGACCAACACCGGAGCAGGAGGATCAACAGAAGGAACCACAGGCAACACATACCTCCGCAACAATGACCTATGGAACACATTATGAATGGAAAACGATGCTGGGAGGTCCAAACGAAAAGACACAGGGTTGAGGATTTCTGAAATCTTATAAGGACCGATGAAACGAGGCTTGAACTTAGGAGAGGAAACCTTCATAGGAACATAACGAGAAGACAACCATACCAAATCCCCCACATGAAGTTGGGGACCCACACAGCGACGGCGGTTAGCAAAGCGCTGAGCCTTCTCCTGTGACAATGTCAAATTGTCCACCACGTGGGTCCAAATCTGCTGCAACCTATCCACCACAGAATCCACCCCAGGACAGTCAGAGGGCTCAACCTGACCTGAGGAAAAACGAGGATGAAAACCAGAATTACAAAAAAAAGGCGAAACCAAAGTAGCAGAACTAGCCCGATTATTGAGGGCGAACTCAGCCAATGGCAAAAAAGTCACCCAATCATCCTGATCAGCAGAAACAAAACATCTCAGATCAGTTTCCAAGGTCTGATTAGTTCGTTCGGTTTGGCCATTCGTCTGAGGATGGAAGGCCGACGAAAAAGACAAATCAATGCCCATCTTAGCACAAAAGGACAGCCAAAATCTGGACACAAACTGGGATCCTCTGTCAGACACAATGTTCTCTGGAATACCATGCAAACGAACCACATTGTGAAAAAACAGCGGAACCAAATCGGAGGAGGAAGGCAGCTTAGGCAAGGGCACCAAATGGACCATCTTAGAAAAACGATCACAAACCACCCAGATGACAGACATCCTCTGAGAGACTGGAAGATCCGAAATAAAATCCATGGAAATATACGTCCAGGGCCTCTTTGGGACAGGCAAAGGCAAAAGCAATCCACTGGCACGAGAACAGCAAGGCTTGGCCCGGGCACAAATCCTACAGGACTGCACAAAGGAAAGCACATCCCGCGACAAGGAAGGCCACCAAAAGGACCTAGCCACCAAATCCCTGGTACCAAAAATCCCAGGATGACCCGCCAACACCGAAGAATGAACCTCGGAAATAACTCTACTGGTCCATCTATCCGGAACAAACAGTCTCTCCGGTGGACAACGGTCAGGTCTATTGGCCTGAAATTCCTGCAGCACCCGCCGCAAATCAGGGGAGATGGCAGACAAAATCACCCCCTCTCTGAGGATACCAGCCGGTTCAGAAACTCTCGGAGAGTCAGGCACAAAACTCCTAGAAAGGGCATCAGCCTTCACATTCTTTGAGCCCGGAAGATATGAAACCACGAAATCGAAACGGGAGAAAAACAGCGACCATCAAGCCTGTCTAGGATTTAACCGTTTGGCAGACTCGAGGTAAGTCAAATTCTTGTGATCTGTCAAGACCACCACACGATGCTTGGCTCCCTCAAGCCAATGTCGCCACTCCTCGAATGCCCACTTCATTGCCAACAACTCCCGATTACCAACATCATAATTCCGCTCGGCAGGCGAAAACTTTCAAAAAAAGAAAGCACATGGCCTCATCACAGAGCCATCGGAGCTTCTCTGCGACCAGACAGCCCCTGCTCCAATCTCAGAAGCATCAACCTCGACCTGGAAAGGAAGAGAGACATCCGGCTGACGCAAGACAGGAGCTGAAGAAAACCGACGTTTCAGCTCCTGAAAGGCCTCCACAGCCGCAGGAGACCAATTCGTCACATCAGAACCCTTTTTGGTCAAATCCGTCAAAGGCTTAACCACACTAGAAAAATTAGTGATGAAACGACGGTAAAAATTAGCAAAGCCCAAGAACTTCTGAAGACTCTTCACCGATGTAGGTTGAGTCCAGTCATAAATAGCCTGGACCTTGACTGGATCCATCTCGATAGTAGAAGGAGAAAAAATAAAGCCCAAAAAGGAAACCTTCTGGACTCCGAAGAGACATTTAGAGCCCTTCACAAACAAGGCATTGGCACGCAGGACCTGAAATACCATCCTGACCTGCTTCACATGAGATTCCCAATCATCAGAAAAGACCAAAATATCATCCAGGTACACAATCATAAATCTATCCAGATACTCTCAGGAGATGTCGTGCATGAAGGACTGAAACACGGAAGGGGCATTAGAAAGCCCAAAAGGCATCACCAAGTACTCAAAATGGCCTTCGGGCGTATTAAATGCTGTTTTCCATTCATCGCCCTGCTTTATACGCACAAGATTATAAGCTCCTCGAAGATCTATCTTGGTGAACCAACTAGCCCCCCTAATCCGAGCAAACAGATTGGACAGCAATGGCAAAGGATACTGAAATTTGACCGTGATTTTATTTAGAAGGCGATAATCTATACAGGGTCTCAGAGAACCATCCTTCTTGGCCACAAAAAAGAACCCCGCACCCAAAGGTGACGAGGACGGGCAAATATGCCCTTTCTCCAAAGACTCCTTTATATAACTCCGCATAGCGGCATGTTTTGGTACAGATAAATTAAAAAGTCGTCCCTTAGGGAACTTACTACCAGGAATCAAATTTATAGCACAATCACAATCCCTATGAGGAGGTAGGGCACTGGATTTGGGCTCATCAAATACATCCTGGTAGTCCGACAAAAATTCAGGGACTTCAGAAGGAGTAGAAGAAGCAATTGACACCAAAGGAGCATCGCCATGAATCCCCTGGCAACCCCAACTTGACACAGACATTGCTTTCCAATCCAGGACTGGATTATGAACCTGCAGCCATGGCAGACCCAACACGACAACGTCATGCAAATTATGTAACACAAGAAAGCGAATCACTTCCTGATGTGCAGGAGTCATGCACATGGTCACTTGAGTCCAGTACTGAGGCTTATTCTTGGCCAATGGCGTAGCATCAATTCCCTTTAGTGGAATAGGGAATTGCAAAGGCTCCAAGATAAAAACAAAGCGCCTGGCAAATGACAAATCCATCAAATTCAGGGCAGCACCTGAATCCACAAAAGCCATAACTGAGTAGGATGACAGAGAGCAAATCAAAGTAACAGACAAAATGAATTTAGGCTGTACAGTACCAATGGTGACAGACTTAGCGAACCTATTTGTGCACTTAGAACAATCTGAGATAACATGCGCAGAATCACCACAGTAAAAGCACAACCCATTCTGACGTCTGTGATTTTGCCGTTCAATTCTGGTCAGAATCCTGTCACATTGCATAGACTCAGGCTTCTGCTCAGAAAATACCGCCAGATGGTGCACAGGTTTGCGCTCCCGCAAACGCCGATCAATCTGAATGGCCAAAGACATTGACTCATTCAGACCCGCAGGCGTGGGGAACCCCACCATAACATCCTTAAGGGCTTCAGAAAGACCCTTTCTGAAAATCGCTGCCAGGGCACTCTCATTCCATTGAGTGAGCACAGACCATTTCCTAAACTTCTGACAGTAAACCTCTGCTTCATCCTGACCCTGAGAGAGAGCCAGCAAAACCTTTTCTGCCTGGTCTACTAGATTAGGTTCCTCATAAAGCAATCCAAGCGCCAGAAAAAACGCATCCACATTTAGCAATGCAGGATCTTCTGGCGTCAGGGAGAATGCCCAATCTTGAGGGTCACCACGTAACAAAGAAATAATAATTTTAACTTGCTGAACAGGGTCACCAGAGGAACGAGGTCCCAGAGAAAGGAATAATTTGCAATTATTTTTGAAGTTCAAAAACCTAGATCTATCTCCAGAGAACAACTCAGGAATTGGTATTTTAGGCTCTGACATAGGACTGTGAACTACATAATCCTGAATGCTTTGTACCCTTGCAGTGAGATGATCCACACTAGAGGACAGACTCTGAATGTCCATATCTGCAGCTGAATTCTGAACCACCCAGAGATTAAGGGGAGGAGAGAGGCTAGACACACTGCAGAGGAAAAAAAAATGAACTCAGGACTTCTCTTATCCCTCTTTTGCGATGCATTAACACTTTACTGGCCTGCTGTACTGTTATGATCCTGGTGGTTAGGAACACAAAAACTGACCTGATAAGTAAACCAGAAATTAAGGACAAGCTCTGGGAATGTGGGAACTTTACTTACCGCAACCCTAATCCTATCGACACACCCTATAGGCAGCCATGGAGCGTTCCTGACAACCTAGACGCCTCTTCACAGCCTGAGAAACTAGCTACCCCTAGAGAGAAACAAAGCCTCACTTGCCTCAGAGAAATTACCCCAAAGTTTAGACAGCCCCCCACAAATAATAACGGTGAGTTAAGGGGAAACCACATACGTAGAAATGAAAACAGGTTTTAGCAAATGAGGCCCTCTAACACTAAATAGTCAGAAGATAGCAAGGAATCTGTGCGGTCAGTATAAAATACTACCAAAATTATCCACGCAGAGAATACAAAAAACCCCCACACCGACTCACGATGTGAGGGGCGCAACTCTGCACCCCAGAGCTTCCAGCAAGCGAGAAAATCACATATAAGCAAGCTGGACTGAACTCATAATATACTGAGAAACATTTTCAAAGAAACAATGAGCAAACATGAACTAGCAAGACTTAGCTTCTCCAGGAGGAGACAGGTCACAAGGGAAGTCCAAGAGAGATCTGAACCAGTACTGAATACAACGACTGCAGGCAACAAGTAAAGGTCCAGATGGAGTTAAATAGGAGCCAGAATAGCAGAAAACGAGGCAGCTGAGCCCAGCTACAAACCAGCCGTATAGCTCAAAGCCACCAGAGGGAGCCCAAGAACAGAACTCACAAAGTACCACTCATGACCACAGGAGGGAGCCCGAGAATGGAATTCACAACAGTAACTCTGCACCCAAGAGCTTCCAGCAAGCGAGAAAATCACATATAAGCAAGCTGGACTGAACTCATAATATACTGAGAAACATTTTCAAAGAAACAATGAGCAAACATGAACTAGCAAGACTTAGCTTCTCCAGGAGGAGACAGGTCACAAGGGAAGTCTAAGAGAGATCTGAACCAGTACTGAATACAACGACAGCAGGCAACAAGTAAAGGTCCAAGTGGAGTTAAATAGGAGCCAGAATAGCAGAAAACGAGGCAGCTGAGCCCAGCTACAGACCAGCCGTATAGCTCAAAGCCACCAGAGGGAGCCCAAGAACAGAACTCACAAAGTACCACTCATGACCACAGGAGGGAGCCCGAGAATGGAATTCACAACAGGAGATATGTGGTGCGGTGCCCATGGTTCCCTCCGTTGATCCGCCTGCTCCGGTGTTGGTTGAGGAGGAGTTGGAATATGTGGTGGAGAAGATTTTGGATTCTCGTTTTTCGAGGTGGAAGCTTCAGTATCTGGCCAAGTGGAAGGGTTATGGCCAGGAGGATAATTCTTGGGTTGTTGCCTCCGATGTCCATGCGGCCGATTTGGTTTGTGCTTTTCACTTGGCTCGTCCTGATCGGCCTGGGGGCTCTGGTGAGGGTTCGGTGACCCCTCCTCAAGGGGGGGTACTGTTGTGAATTCCGTTCTTGGGCCCCCTCTTGTGGTTGTGAATGGTACTTTTGTGAGTTCTGCCCTTGGGCTCCCTCTGGTGGTTTTGAGTGGAACTGCTGCTCCTTGAGTTTTGCTGTAGCAGTTGCTTTCACTTATCGTCTCTCCTGGCCTTGCTACTTAACCTGGCTCTGGTCTTTAGTTCATGCCAGCTGTCAATGTTTTCTGGGTTTGATTCAGATCTCTCCTTGGATTTCTCTGATGGCCTGTCCATTTCAGCAAAAGATAAGTTTTTGCTAGTTCTCTTGTTGTCCATTTGCTGTGGACTTATTGCTCTGTTCATGTTATGTTTCTTTTGTCCAGCTTGTCATTATGATATATTCAGGCTAGCTGGAAGCTCTGGGGAAGCAGATTTGCCCCTCCACACCGTGAGTCGGTGTGGAGATCATTTTTGTAAACTCTGCGTGGATTTTTAGTTTTTAATACTGACCGCACAGTATCCTTTCCTATTTCTGTCTATCTAGATTAGAATTGGCCTCCTTTGCTAAAATCTGTTTTCATTTCTGTATATGTCATTTCCCTCTCCACTCACAGTCAATATTTGTGGGGGGCTCTCTTTCCTTTTGGGAATTTCTCTGAGGCAAGATAGTTTTCTGTTTCCACCTTTAGGGGTAGTTAGTTCTTAGGCTGTGACGAGGTGTCTAGGGAGTGACAGGAACATCCCACGGCTAATTCTAGTGTTGGTGTTAGGATTAGGAACTGCGGTCAGTAAAGTTACCACCTCCTCAGGGCTCGTCCATGTTTCTCTTTAACCACCAGGTCATATCAGTGTTGCTCCTTAACCACCAGGTCATAGCAGGTGTCACCATGCCGTATATTCGCTCATGTGAGAGAATCGGACCACTTATGCTAATGGCACAGTTTTATTCGAGTGTCACCTTTGCGCAATCCGATTATCTTGCATGAGAGAATCACATTACAAGTGTGGAGAAGACGGAGAACTCAGTTTCTACATCTTCTCCAATAGCTGTATCCGTGGATGTCAGACTGCACTTGGAAGACATCAGAGTGCAGTTCAATGTTTCACACGCACCCATAGACTTGAGTGTCTGTGATCCAATCATCAGATGCACCTTCAAAATGGTGCGATTGTTTACTCATGACAAATCGATATGACAAAAAAATTACAGATCTGCTCTGCCCCATAGAACATTGGACAGCACTCGGCCGTATTATATGGTTGTGTGAGCGAACCCTTATACTGCGATGTTTGTCATGTTTTTGCTATAATAACAATGTATTCTGATGTCTTCAGTAATGTCCAACAGCTAGAGATCTAGATAGCTGGGATGGTGGCCTATAAGGTCTCGTGCACACAACCAATTATATTGAACAGGTGCTGTCTGTGGTTTTCACAAATAGCACTCGTACCCATATTCTATGGGGCAGTGTACACGTCCGATTTTTACCTCGGATTGCGTGCAAGGTGACACGTGAATGCAGTCCAATTTACATAGACAGAATGGAGGGGGTGGAGAAACTTTTTTTGTTGTTGTTTCTCCACTGATGCCACTCTGATCAGAATAATAAAGCAAAATTAGAGAAGTCCCGACACTGATCAGAATTATTGGACCATTTTTCTAGGATGGAGAGAACATGTTTGTTTATGTCCGGCTGTTTCATACTACTTTACTCCAACTCTATCCCTGTATAGGTGAGCCTGGCACTTGTTCTAGAGGAGACGCATGCCCTGTGTGACAGTTTTTTCTAAACCCTAAGAATATGGTGATTGTGGAAATGTCATTGCAGGTACATAAAACACTGCAAAGGAAAACCACTGGAACCAAATTGATCGGTCTATACCAGTGTCTCCCAAACCTCGTCCTTGCAGCCCTCAACACATCATGTTTTCAGGATTTTCCTAGTATTACACAGGTGAGAAAACCTGTGGCAGTTTCTAATACCTTAATAATAATTCAAGAAAGGACAAGGAAACAGAGCGCTTGAGAGGCGGTGAGATGGTGTAAAAAATCTTTGTTTAATGGTTTCCACAACACGTTTCAACAGAATGGCTCCATCTTCCTCAGGTGGCAGTTCAGTTAACTGCCACCTGAGGAAGACGGAGCCATTCCGTTGAAATGCGTTGTGGAAACCATTGAACAAAGATTTTTTACACCAGCTCACCGCCTCGCATGCGCTCCTTACGACCGGTTTACTTGTCCCTTCTTGTTTGATCCTTTTCTGAGGCATCCGGCTGGAGCTGCAGCGTACCATCTTATTGTAACCACCCTCACCGCCAGCCTGGCGCTCCTGTGAAGCCGTTCATCATATTTTTCTCTACAATTTAATAATAATTCAGTCACCTGTGCAATACCAAGGAAATCCTGAAAACATGATGTGTTAGGGGCCGTGAGGCCGGGGGTTTGGGAAACACTGGTCTATACCAATGCACAAGCCTATGGCAGGTTCATGGTCTGCATCCGCTGACAGCCAGAAATATACAAAAACATAAGGACTAGCTGTCCAGTGGCAGCATCCTGAGAATTACTAATTCATGCTATCCTGTTTTTTTGATGATGCAGGTACACGATCTTTACTTTTATTCTAGATTATACAGATAAGCACATTTATTTCAGTGGAATAGAATACTCTTTGAAGTTAAAAAAGAAAAATCTGTATTTTCCAGAATCCAGATTTTTTGCAATTTGCTCCACGCCATTTCAGCAAAATGGTGGGGAGCTGCAGATTGCCAGGCAAATGGTTAAAAAAAAAGACGTGCTCAGTCATCTATGCTGTTACTCAGCTGCGCTCCCTCACAGCCTGACCTGCACTGAACTCTTGAGCGTGGGAAAATGGCAGTTCCTTTTCCCACGCTCCAGAGGTCATCCCAGTTCAGCACAGCTGCGAGCGGCAGCTTCAGTGATTAGCGCTGACATCACTGATGCTGTGCTGCCAGCATATCCTCATTCACCAGCTTTCAGCCGGGGCAATCGCATCTTGGCACTGTCCTGGTTGAAAACAGTACGTACCCCAGATATGGATTACGGCGTGGGACTGAACGCCGGACAGGTATGGTATATTGTTGGTTTGTTATTTTTTCTTTATTACAGGAGATCGAGGGCGTCGCATGGATTAGCAGTAACAATAAAGTGGTCAAACTGTGTTCTTTTATTTCATTAAGACTTTTTCTGGCTTTGTCTTATTTACCATATACCAACTATAGGATTAGTAATGGATAGGTGTCTTATTGACACCTCTCCATTATTAAGCCGGCTTGATGTCACTTTTCAGTACAAAGGTGACAACAACCCACAACTATTACCCCACTTGCCATCTCTACAGGGCAAGTGGGAAGAGCAAGGCTAAGTGCCGGAATTGGCACATCTTACAGATGCGCCTTTTCTGGGGCGGCTGAGTGCTAATGTTTTTAGCCAGGGGGGCCAATATCAATTGCTCCTTCCTAGGCTTTTAAAACAGCCCGCAGCTGTCTGCATAGCCTTTGCTAGTTATTAATTATGGGGGAACCCCAAGTAATTTTTGTGCGGTTCCCCATTTTAATAGCCAGTAAAGGCTATGTATACAGCTGCGAGCTGATATTAATAGCCTGGGAAGCTCCATGGGTATTACCCCCTTCCTTAGCTATAAACATCTGCCCCCAGTCGCTGGCTGTCCTTCTGCTGGTTTTGAAAATTGCGCGAGAGCCCACGCCATTTTTTTTCCAATGAATAATCATTTATTAATTAAATACATGTCCAGTAATTTGCACACACATTGTACTAATTGTATTTGTCACTGATATCTATATATCTACCTATTCTATATGTATTTACTGTATGTAATTCATCTCTTCTATCCTGTCGGCTCCTGCAGTAATTTTACAGAAGCCAGCAGATGAATTACTGGCTTTTATTCTATCTATCTTTCAGTTCAATATAAATACATATACTGTATATATATATATATATATATATATATATATGTATATATATACAGTATATATATATATATATATGTGTTACTGACATGTATATATCTATTCTATCTTTTCTATTCTAATCTGTCAGTGTGATTTTACTGTACACCACAAATGAATTGCCGGCTTTTCAAAGGACACCGGTGCGTAAAAAAACAAACAGACTGGCATGGTACGAGTGCTGTGCGTTTTTTTCTCGCATCCATTGACTTGCATTGGCGAGTCTCGTCCAAGATACGCAGCAAATCGTAGCATGCTGCGATTTTTTTCTCAGTCCCATTTCAGCCGAGAAAAAAATTGCAGATGAGATGTCACAAATTGAATAACATTGGTCCGAGTGCAATCTGATTTTTTATTGAATTGCACTGGTCCGTTTTTCTCGCAAATGGGTATGAGCCCTAAAGTTCATTTCCACTTGGTAGCAAGGCTTTCTGTGCCGCATAGCTGTACAATTCTAGAAGATTAACCACGTATCTGCAGGTTAATATCATTTTTGGACATGACAGGTTCCCTTTAAGCTTCATAAACTGTACGACATACCTTAAGGGATGGCCATTGAATGTAACTGCAGATCCAGGCTGTTAGGCACAAGTGCTCATATTTCAACAGTAGTAAGACAAGTACCTAGATCAGTATCATTATCATTTGTATCAGCTCTGACGCTGTTGCATAACTGATATACAGGCACAAGAAAAACTGAACAGACTGAAATATAGTTGTGTGGGACATTAAGTATAAGGTGTATTTTTTCCTTTATCTTAATCTTTACTCTTTCTGTGCTTTGGAGTCCAGTGGGCGGTCCTACAAAGTGACGGATACCGCTCTGTCTGTAGCAAGTCTCCTAATACAACATGGAATGATGTACCTGTAAAACACATCTTATACAGTGTAAATAAGAGCCAACAAACTAGATTTCAGAGATGCTTTATTAATATCATATTAATTAGGAATTAAAGACAGATGTACATTCTAAGGAGTAATAGTCTCCCTCTGTTATTTTACATGCGCATAGTTTAAATCTGACAATGTGTATCTGTGAGGTGTTTTTTGCATCAGTTATCGCAGTGCAAAGGTTTTCAGCAAGATAAGAAGCCGAACATAGGAAACCTGCCACACTCCGCAACCTGCAAACTGGGCAACACGTTGTTCTGTAGTCTTAGGCTCCGCTCAAGGTTAGGAGACCGGTGCTCGATGAAAGCAGTTGATTATTGCCATCTCTTAATCATAATTAGTCCAGAATTAGGGTGAGGCTCCTCAGTGGCACAATGCGTCTTTGTTACAGGACAGCCATATACTATTTCTTTAAATAGGACACATGTTCGCCACTTACCAAATACTTGACTTGTAAAACTAAAGACACAGGCCCCAATTCATCAAAGTGTTTTCAACAGAAATCTGGGACAAAACATTTTCATTATTCACAAAAATTTTGAGCAACTTGAGCTTGGGCAAAGAAAGCGCCACTTTTTGCTGTAACGAGACTGAATGGCGGTGTGAAACCACGGGTCATGGGCTGTGGCATACCTTACGCCAGAAACCTTACTCCTGTATCTGACTAGTGTAAGATTTGTGGCAAGGTGCATGGAGGTGCACACCACTTTTTCAGACACGCTGGATTAATTAACCCCTTCACGATATATTTACATCATATGTCGTGCGCCTGCCTTTGATGTGAGCTCACACGCTGGGACCCCATCTTTCTCAGCAGATGACCGCTGATTTAATCAACCATCATGTGCCCTTAACTGCTGCCGGTGTAGCGATGCTCTACCCTCGGCTGTCAATCTCTGACAGTGGGATTTAACACGTGCCGACAGAGGCTCCTATCACTTCATGCTCCCATCAGCATGCCCATAACGTCCTCGCAAGGTGCCAATGGGTCGCCATGATAACCGGGGCTCTGCTGATGACTCTCGTGCCTGCAATTACGATCCTCCTTTGAGGAGATTGTGATTTCTGCTATCTATAGCAGTGCTCATACTGGTACACTAATATGTATTGTACAAGCTATCGGATGATGGCAGCTTCAAGTCCCTTAAGGGGACTATTAAATTTAAAGGTTAAAAAAAAGTTTATAAAAATACGAAAAAAATGTAAAATAACACAAAAATTTAAATCACCCCCTTTTGGCCAAAGAAAATAAAACAATAAACAATACACATATTTGGTATTGCTGGGTTCAGAAATTTCCAATCTATCAAAATATAAAACAAATTAAGCTGATCATTAAAAACAGCATAACAAAAGAAAAATTGCTGCCGCAACATTCGGATAAGAGGCAATCAAAACATCGTATCTACCCCAAAATGGTATTGATAAAAACGTCTGGTCAGGGATCAAAAAATTAGCCCTCACACAGCGCTATGTCCCGAAAAGTGAAAACAATCGAGGTCTTAGAAAATGACGACAAAAGCAAAAAAAAAAAGGTTTTCATATCATACATATTTCCAATTTTTTTCATCGCTTACATAAAGAAAAAAAAAGTGTAGATGTTAGGTATCTGCATACTCGTACTGACATGGAGAATCATATTGTCAGGTCAGTTTTACCCTACAGTGAACATGGTAAATAAAGAAACAAAAAAAAATTGTGAAATTGCACTTTTTTTTTGCACCCAAACTTCATGCCCCCAACATTTCTATCTACTGTGCAACTAAAAAATGGTTATCAGGTCTATAAGGTCATTTACTTCCATTGATATTAGTCCTATGTGTCTCTAAAGAACAAAGCAGACCATGTCAATGATATTAAGAATCGCATACCATCAATAACAACATTGTTCAATGGTCTATAAATTATTTATTCTCATTTATTTTCTATTTAGAAGGGAATTATTTAAATTATCTTCCTTCAGTTTAATGAATAACACTTTGTTCTGCTACCACGGGAATGATTTTCTATTCCTATGGTAGTCAACAAATCACTGCATCTAAATGGAGAGATGGAGACAGCTGCTCACATTTGCCCAAAACTCTTGCACGTTAATCAGTCTGTGTCAACTAGGCCACATCAGTTACATTAAATCTGTAGATTTGTCACAAAATAAAGGGTTGACAATAGAAAAAAAGATAATCTTCTTTTGTCCATGGACTATTTAGTGTTGCAACGTGGCCCTATTCACTGGAATACATACAGCCTGCTATAATACACTCCATTGGACAAAAATGACACTGTTTCTAGAAATAGGTAGACCCCTTCCCCTAATTCTGGACATGCCCTTATATTACCAACCAGTTTCAACATGCAGTATAAATGCCTTGGCTAACGTTTTACAGCCAGCTACGAGAGACATTTCTTATGAGGGAATTCTTAGCACCATGACACCAATAACCGTAACCCAACACTCTTTACCAGATTACCATAGATTCTATTCTCCTTTACTCTGAACAGCTGGATCCCAAACATTGTTTTATAGTTTTAACTGATTTAAATAAAACATTGTTTTATGGTGTTTATTGATTTAAATAAAAAAATAAAATTAGTGGAAATTTACTCATGTACCCTGTAATTAATCTTCTTATTTCTATATGTAGTAATTAATAAAGCGTGCAGACAACAGTTTATGTATAGTGGGGTGATTAATTAGATTGGTCTTTTAACTACACTGCCTTGGTAAAAAGCCTTGATGCCTAAATTATGGACTGGCCCACAGGAGAATTCTCGGGAGGGCCCCTGTGCAAGAGTGGGCCACCACCCTTTTATATGAGCAGTACTTGGCACAATATACATGAATCACTGTGTAAAGACAAAGGCAGCGGGCCTATGGCACTCCAGTCCGACACACAGTGTATATATATATATGTAGATATATATATATACTGTATATGCACCATTTTTTATTCACAAAACTATGTGTTTCCATAGAATCTACACATTCATATGTCACCTAATGGTCTACACATTGTGCAAGCTCATTGCATCCGAGGGAAAAAATATTCTAGTTGACTACAGTTGGTAGTAAGTCGTGATATTCAAAAGGGTTGCTCTAAAGTTTCAACTTCAAGAGTGCACCACTCCCCAGCCTCCCGACTTCCAGTTTGCAAAGGGAACCAGTGACTTATACTGCTTTCCCTAACTAAGCACAGAGACACTAAAGCTGGTGGGATCATACGCTCCAGCAAGTCAGGTAGCTTTAGATCAGTTCTTACAAGATCTATGAAAAAGAGCTTGCAAGCACGTCACATACCTGGCCACTGAGCCTAGACTACAGCAGTGGCCAGTACCTAAGATTGGCCATACACAAAACACAATCGTTAACCTAACTCCTCCAGACATAGGAGTGCTTGTTCAGCCAAGCGCTCCTGTGTTCTCATGGAGAAAGCCGGCGAATGACACGTCAGCTGGTGGCTTATCTTAGAACAACGCAATCGGCAGTCTGAAATCGGACGTGCCTGATCAATATCTCTCCTGACCATCAGTAGGTCAGCTCCCCCATACAAATTAGACAGTTGGTTGAACACATCAATATCAGCAGGTTTGGCCGATATTAGTCTAATGTGTATGGGGGCCTTAAGATAGCGAGCATTAAATAATAAAATTAAAGATCCAAACATTCTCCTTAAGAACAAAGATGCTTTTTAATAACATTTAAATGGCAAAGATGCTTGTGTTTACAACCACTTTGCAATTGTAACTATTAGTAATTTTGAGAAATCCCCCTGCCACTATGCTCAGGTCTAAAACATGAAATGATAGATTCTATCTGTCATGATCCAGGTCAGGGTTTGCTTCTTGCTTCTCTTTCCCCGGCCTGGTCATGGAGGGGTTAACTTTTCCTGCCTCTCCTTGGTTCTTGGGTGGCTATTTATTGATGCTATTTTAGGTAGCCTTTGCCAGTGATAGTTCATGCTTCCAGGCTAGAGCAGCTGATCCGTATAGCCTAGTGATCCTTCTGCCTCTGACTTCCCGTGTGTGTGTCTGACCTGTTCCCCATCCCTGACTCAGTGTACGTTTGGTGATTTCCCTACAGTGTATGACTCGGCTTGAACTCTGAACTCCGCCTCTGGTTTTCTGTCTTTGGTACTGCATTCCCCGACTGGCTTTTGACCCTCTGGCTTGTACCTTGACTCCTCTTTCCGTCTCACGTTTTGGATGCCGCGTTCCCGTCTGGCTCTGACTTTTGGCTGGTCTCTGACCTTGTGCTTTGCTGTGACCTCTGGTACTTCATCTCCCTGTTTGTTGCTGACTTCGGGCCTGACTACTCTGACACCTCCTAGTGGCGGGCTGCACTTCTGCACTGAAGTGCTACACAGTAAGTGCAACCCTTTTTCCGGTAACATCGCCCCCTGGTGGTGGCTGAGCGCAACTGCTCCACAGTTGCATTACACTATCTATATAAGCAATATGGTAGCTTTCTCAGGCCAATATGATATATAGGATTCAATGGTGCACATTTTCCAAAAAATGACCATTACTACTAACTTGGGTTGCTCGGAGAAATTTTCTTCTATGACTCCCCAACTGTCCTGGCTGCAACCAGAAGCAGTTAATTCTCCTTAAGTTTTAGATGCTACGAATAATCATAGAAAGTTATGACAGTATACAATGTAATGATCATGCAATAGTTTGACCCCTAATCCAACAATGTGTTCAGGAGAAGTCGAGAGCCGAGACCAAGTATTACAGACATTTTGTGTTTCTGTTCAGTGAAGTCAACATCCAACGCTCAACTGCTTTCCACCATTATCACCAACTCTTTCTTGATGAAAATGTTTGCACTGCTGATAAGCATAGCATATGGAAAATTACAAAATAAGATTGAAAATAAAGAATGTACCAACCATTGGCACATTATAAGCAAGATATTTACAAATCTCTGCAGAGAATGTATCCCTCTTCTTGCTTAGGCTGCAACCCCCTCATCTGAAATACTATGAGAGTGAAGAATATTTTCTGCATCCCAATACATTGTTGTAAAAAAACTATTTCCAAAGATGTATGACCATAGACAAACAATGTTACATCTGTATAATAGATTGTGTATTTACTGGATACAGAGTCATTGAAAATATACAGAGTTTAAAAATATAAGATACAATTCTAAAGAACGCTACCCAGAAGTGGTCGGGGTTCTTGATGTCATCTGGTAACACACTTCATATACTTACTGATGTGTCAGGTTTTAAGGTGGGACGTCAATGGTAAATTAGAAAAGCCAAGCTTCTCGTTAGCGGTGGATCTTAATTTTGGAACTTTATTTTTTAAGCAATGTGTAAGAAATTAGATATTAAAATAAGAAGAAAAGTAGTTGGGATCTTTAGTAAAGAAATATGTGTTTTGATCTAAATATCCTAAAATATTCCACATTTACACTTTTAACAGGTAAAGTCACCTCACAGTTTTGAAATTTGGTTCTTAATTACGTGTTCTCTTTGACCCAAAGCTTACCACCACATATTATAGTAACACGTGGTCCAAAGTTAAGGAAGACTTTGACAAATTACCTCTCGAAACATGTTAGCATCTGAAAACGTCCTATGTGTGTGCATATTTAAGACTACCTTCTAGATCCATTTTCCTGCCATGAAAGTAAACAGATAGGGAGAGGAAAATCTGAAATAAAACTATGCCAAAAAAAAAAAAAAGGAAGACATGACAGGTATGTAGAACTGAACCTAATCGATGAAGATGTATTATGGAAGCCACAGAAGAATTATATAAATGCTCGACATTATTACCTAGAGTCCAAAGAAAGGATATTACTCAAGACTAAAGAATGATCAAAGATTTGTAACGTGGGGATTAGAACTAAATAAGTCTTATTATATAAAATAAATATTATATTAAATATAGACCCCTCACTGTTCATACAAGTGACAGACATTTCATTAGAAAGTGAGACATTCTTATCTCTACCATTCATCTATCCTAATTTTAGAATTGTGTTTTGAATGAACCACAATCATTCGGAAAATTCAGTTTCCTTTTAACATTAGAAATGTTGATACTACTTTTTCAGACATTTATGGAAGTCTTGATGGTACTGGTCTTCAGTGAATGGGTCAGTCTACTGCAACTTGTTCATCAATATCAATTATCTTCTGCTCTGTATCATTTTAAGCCATATATCCCCAATTTACATGATTTACCTTTAATTATTTTCATTCCTTCCTTCGTCTAAAAAGTTCATATATTTTTGCTTCTAAAATAGAAGATTTTTACATACATTTTCATGATCTACTCTAAAGCTTAGTGTTAATCAGGTCAAATATCTCTAGGGTATAAAATGGTATTTATGTGGTTATACGGATACATATAATGACTAATAGGGATACACTGCACAATAAATGAAAGGAATGATAGTTGTATAAACCAATAAATAAGACTGTGGCTCGATCCTATATCATTCAAGGTACCTAGACACATCCAGCCGGCAATGACAATTTGCTGTAGGATTGTGACAAACTCCCTGAAAATCTTTATCCTGAGATGTGATGGCTAAATAAAAACTCCGAGTATGAAAGAAGACCTTTTGTGGAAAAGAGAAAAGACATTATTACCGAGAAGTGGTCGGGGCTCTGAAGCCACAGCGGGTTCAGTACGTAATGGAAAGATTGCTATGTCTAATCAGACTGATGAGAAGATGTAGTTTGAGACTTGGTACAAGACACTTCAAAACAAGGCACAAAACACAACATCCCAATCCATGACACAGCTAGGACAGGACAAACAAGAAACTTTCGATAATCTGCCACAGGGAATGATCGCACACAATGACATATGGGCGCTTGGCATGGGAAATTCACTAAAAGATTTCATCCAGTGGTGGCCTGCAGCCTCCCAGGGAGGGAATTGCATAAAACGTGCGGTCTTCAGATAACACTTACAGTTGTCCTCTTGCTTGGTGCGCCTTAGAGGAAGAATCTGGATTATGGGCCACAGCCGGAAAGAAGATCAGCCGCAGTGTTTTCCTACTAAGGAATAATCCATAGACACTGTGGTTGGTGTTAATGTGTAAAGCAGCAATACTAAGTGGATAATCCGATAGATAAGCATTCTTCTAATTAAACTACGGTAATTACTAGCATGCTTTGGTCCCTTTTGTTTTACTACTGTGGATTTACGATGACATAAAAGGGGTGATCCCATGGTCTGATTGTAAAAATCACATTGCATTGGACTACACTTTCCTTTGTATCAGGTGCTTATTGCTCAGAATCAGTTATTCTCAAACCATTCACAGACAGGTAAACGTGATCTGATTGACAGATTTCCATGCCTAAGAACTGATGGTTACACATGCATTATGGTTGGGAAGCAATCCCTGAGGACTGATTTGAGGAGTACTGTTCTGGCAGAGTTCTGGATATTCAAACTCTTTATTTTTGGGTGGGCACAGTTCATAGTTGCTAATATTGCATTTTCTTAAGTTGCAATACATAAGATAGTCCAACATCATCTTCTTCACACTTCTTCAGATGAGATGAAAAAACAGATTTCCATTTTTTTCTTTATGTCACTGTGCATATATGAATCGTTTTTTTTTTTTTGTTTGTTTTTGCATCACTCTGGAAAATGAGAACTAAGTCATGCAGAACCTTCAAAGAATTGTGGGAGGCATTATATATATATAAAATGTAGATGTACATTGCTGACAGCAAAAAAAGAAGAGTGCTTTAATCTAACAGAAACAGAAAAGAAAAAAGTCTGCTCTGTTTGACAAAGCAAAGGCAAGTCCGCATGGTAGTACCTAAATGATCCACACTAAGAGAGACAGACCCACATAGCAGAGACAGGTGGACAGAGAGAAAGAGCTGTGCAATGATCTGTGGGTCACCCACACAGTGTCACAGACGGTGGGATTCGGAGGGTTGTCAAGTTCCCTGAATTCCAGATGTTCTGTGCGTGCCAAGTGACCTGCGGCTTCAGATCCAATCTCTGTATTCCCTGTGTCCTAGTCCTTCTGTACTGCAGGGAGGGCATCTGGACCTCTATGTGGATGGAGAAGTACCTAGACAGTGTGAGAACATAAATTATCAGAACAGTATAAAACATACAAAACAGTGATTTCCTGCAAAATGTATATGCTACATAAACTCATATAAACTGTCTAAGTAATGTTAGCAGCATGCACTTGCAGAATGGTGGTGAATACCTGTCACAAGGAGGATTCTGCAAGTATCACCAACTATTAATGCGCAGTCAGGGTCTGTGGAATCCACAGATTCCTACACTCTTCCTTTTAACTCCATTGAAGGCTATGATCAGTGAAGGGTGACTCAGGCATCAACTCAAAGAACTGCAGCTCCTAGGTAGCTTAACAAGAGTTAAATCTTTGCTGGGCTAATCGTCTTTAGTAACATGCTGTGGGAGAACCATTCCGTTTTTTCCTGTGAGAGTACTGTGCGAATGTGCTCCTGTTTTTCCCATACACTTATCAGATTAGAACTACTCAGGACCATAGTGAGAAATGAGACCCAGGCATCCCCACCCTCAGGGGTAATTCTGGGCATGGGGATAGCCTAGGGACTCTTACATGAGGAACAGAATAAGGAGTCCATTGTTATACTACAGTCACGACGTGACATTATAGCTGGCCATACTTTTTCCTGAACTCCAGTATGCATCTGGTTACTATGCTTGCGAGCAAAATGCAGGCGTTGTCTCTTCAGGTGATTAAATTAAAAGGAGCAGTTAGCTCAGTCCAACATACCGGAACAATCTGTTCTGGTCTCTGGAATTTCGGAACCCAAACTGCCTCTTACAGAAAGATTTTTGGGGGAGCGCAGTCGGTTAATTTCTTTCAGAGAGGCATGTAAACTATATTTTCGTTTACAACCCCACTATTCTGTACAAGAGGAACAGAGGGTTGGAATAATTATTTCTCTCTTGAGTGGGGAAACACAAGCTTGGGTCTTTTCCTTGCCCTCTGATTCACCCTTTTTTTTTTTGTGGATTGATTTTTCTCGGCTATCGGGCTCATCTATGATGATCCTGATAGAACATGATTGGCAGTCTAACATCCTTTCTCTGCAACAGAGAGATTGGGAGGTAGATAATTACTTTGTCGAGTTCTGGCGCTGGTCTACAGATACACAGTGGAATAACCCAGCGCTAAAAGCCAGTTTTTCCAGGGTTTATCTGACAGGATGAAGGAGGCTTTGGTGATGTATGAAAACCTAACTACTTTACAAGGTGCTATGTCTTTGGTAATACCGGAAAAATCCTATACCCAGGTTGATTGTATGATCTTAACCTGGGTCTACATATATCCTCAACTACGATGTCTCAATGTTTGATACCTGCTAGGGTTAAGATTGGGTGCCAGGAGATTTCAACTTCTGTTTTTCTTGATAGTGTGTCAGGGGCAAATATGATTGGTGAGCAATTTGCCAGTTCTTCTGTGTTGGATTTGAAGAAGATATCTAATCCATTTCATATATTTGCCATTGATTCGTCTACTTTTACTCAGCGGGGCTTTTCCGAGTGGGTACAGGGGCTGGAACTCCGTATAGGGGTATCATTAGAAGTACATATCGTGTTATGTCCTTTGGGGTCTTCCTGCCAAATAGTATTGGGGTTTCACTGGTTAGCCTAACATAATCCCACTTTTTATTGGCAAACTCAGGAGATAACTAAATAGAGCACGTACAGTTGAGCTAAAAGTTTACATAACCCGGCAGAACTTTTGCTTTCTTGGCCTATCTTCAGAGAATATGAATGATAACAACAAAACTTTTTCTCCACTCATGGTTAGTGGTTGGGTGAAGCCATTTATTGTCAAACTACTATGGTTTCTCTTTTAAAATCATAATGACAATCCAAAACATCAAATGACCCTGATCAAAAGTTTACATACCCTGGTGATTTTGGCCTGATAACATGCATAGAAGTTGACACAAATGGGTTTCACTGGCTATAAAAGGTAACATCCTCATCTGTGACCTGTTTGCTTGTAATCAGTGTGTGCATAAAAGCTGAGTGAGTTTCTGGCCTCTAGACAGACTCTTGCATCTTTCATCCAGCCACTGATGTTTCTGGATTGTGAGTCATGGGGAAAGCAAAAGAATTGTCAACGGATCTACAGATATAAAAGGTAGTTAAACTGTATAAAACAGGAAAGGGATATAAAAAGATATTCAAGGAATTGATAATGCCAGTCAACAGCATTCAAACAGTGATTAACAAATGGTAACTCAGGGACTCTGTAAAAACAAAATCATGGTCAGGTAGACCAACAAAAATATTGTCCGCAACTGCTAGGAATTGTTCGAGATGCAAAGAAAAACCCAGCTGAAACACTGATTCTCTGAAAACTAGCAGTGTGGCTGTTTCAAGATGCACAATAAGGAGGCACTTGAAGAAAAATGGGCTGCATGGTCGAGTCGTCAGAAAAAAGCCATTACTATGTAAATGTCACAAAGTATCTCGCCTACAATATGCAAAACAGCACAGAGATAAGCCTCAAAACTTCTGGAACAAGGTAATTTGGGGTGATGAGCCACAACCATAAACGTTACATTTGGAGAGAAGTCAACAAGGCCTATGATGAAAGGAACACCATTCCTACTGTAAAGCACACAGGTGGATCACTGATGTTTTGGGGATGTGTGAGCTACAAAGGCACAGGAAACTTGGGCAAAGTTGAAGGAAAGATGAATGCAGCACGTTATCAGCAAATACTGGAGGCTAATTTGCAATCATCAGCCCGGAAGCTACACATGGGACGATGGGACGTACTTGGACGTTCCAACATGACAACGATCCAAAACACAAGGCCAAGTCAACCTGTCATTGGCTACAGCAGAAGAAAGTGAAGGTTCTGGAGTGGCCATCTCCGTCTCATGACATCAATATCATTGAGCCATTCTGGGGAGATCTCAAGTGCGCAGTTCATGCTAGACAGCCCAGGAGTTTACAGGAACTGGAGGCTTCTTGCCAAGATGAGTGGGCAGCTTTACCATCTGAGAAAATAAAGAACCTCATCCACAACAACCACAAAAGACTTCAAGCTATCATTGATGTTAGAGGGGGCAATACACAGTATTAAGAAATGTAGTATGTAAACTTTTGACCAGGGTCATTTTGATGTTTTCGGTTGTCATTATGATTTAAAAAGAGAAAACACAGTAGTTTAACAATAAACGGCTTCACCCAACCACTAACCATGAGTGGAGAAAAAGTTTTGGCGCTATCATCCATATTCTGTGACAAAAGGCCAAGAAAGCAAAAATTCTGCCAAAGTATGTAAACTTTTGAGCACAACTGTATTGTAAGAACCACTCTTCATGAACCTGTATTTCATCGGATACCACAAGCCTACGTGGTCCTCTCTCTGATTTTAGTAATGTATTTTAGGAGATGTCAGGAGCTGCCACCCCACAGGCCCTATGACTGCACCACAAGGTTGATTCCTGGGGCAAAATTGCCCAAGTGCAAACTTTATAATTTGTCTGGTCCTGAGAGATTAGCTCTCAAGGATTATATAACTGAGAGTTTAGCTAAGAGTCACATTAGGCCATCTTCGTTGCCAGTTGTAGCGGACTTCTTCTTTGTCACCAAGAAGGATGGTGGATTACGGCCATGCCTGGACTTCCAGGAGCTCAATCAAATAATGGTTCGGATCCGTATCCTCTTCCACTCATTCCTGACCTTTTTAATCAGAATGCCAGTGCTAAATAGTTCTCTACACTTGACCTTAAAGGGGGGCTAAAATCTGATCCGGGTCAAACGGGGATGAGTGGAAAACTGTCTTTAACACACCGGAGGGGCACTTAGAAAACCTTGTAATGCTTTTTGGTCTTACCAGCGCACTTACAGTGTTCCAACATTTCGTTCATGATGATTTTTCTCATTTTTTAGGGAACTCTGTAATTATTTACTTAGATTACATTCTTAAATACTCATGAGATTATGAGTTTCATATTGAACAGGTCAGGCAGGTACGATGCATTCTCAGAGAGAATAGATTGTATGCTAAACTCGAGAAGTGTGTGATCTAGTCAAAGCCCTCACTAGCATAGGTAACGGGGACATTATAAATGCTTTTTTAAAGCATTTATTTAACTGAATTACATTATACAGGGCTGGCTAGGCAGGAGTTTCATCATACATAGGTGAATGCTGCTAGGTTGGAGGGCATGGGGGACCTGATAGGTTCCCTTTAAACTAAAAATACCTTCGCTGAAGTTAGGACCCTGGTTTATTGATCCATATAAAGTCGTTAATCCTGTTGCTTTCTGTGTGGCATTACCTACATCATTCAAAATTCATAATGTTTTTCACAGGTCTATGTGGTTTTTGAAACCTCTCTTCCCTTACCACCGCCTCTAGTCTTAGTCAATGGGTCATTAGAGTTTCAGGTAACCAAAATTGTCAATTCGCTGTTCATTGCAGTATTTGGTTCATTGACAGGGTTATGGTCCTGATCAGCGGACTTTAGTACCAGCCACTGATATCTACGCTGAACATCGGGTTAGGTCTTCATCATCTTCATCTACATAAACTTCTGGGGCCCCTCTTAAAGGGAGGGATACTGTCAAAACGAGGTTTTTGCAAGTACTATCTACTGTCATAGCAGTGTCAGGGTCTATGGAATCCAAAGATTCTTACACTCTTCCTTTTAACTCCACTGAAGGCTATGATCAGCAAAGAGTGACTCGGGCATCGACTCAAAGAGCTGCAGCTCTTAGTCAGGTTAGGAAGAGTTAAATCTTTGCTAGGCTAATCTCCTTTAGAGAACCACTCATGTCTTCTCTCCTTCTATATAAGTTGGCTTGACTATGCAGGTAATGCCAGCTATAGTTAGTCTATCCTGTTCTGGAGAGGTGGACACATCCTGGTTAACTGGTGTTATTCCAGAGTTGTTACAAGCGGTGTTTGGTGAAGCATTTCCTTTTCACTAGGTGCCTTTATGTTTCTTTGCTGCCTCACACGTTTTACACTTTTGTTCCTTAGTGTCTTTTCATATGAGAGTGCTATGTGACTGTGCTTCTGTTTTTCCGTGTCTGTCTTGTTTGTATTTTCCCCATACATTAACCAGATTAATACTACTCAGGAAAATAGTGAGGAATGAGACCCAGGCAGCCCCACCATCAGGAGTAATCCTGGGGACAGGGATAGCCTTGGGACTCCTAGACTGAAGAACAGAATAGGAGTCCATTGCTATACCACAGCCACACCATGACAGTACCCAGCCATAATGTGGACAAAACCGAATTCATCATCTTTCCTCCATCCCACTCAACATCCTTACCTAATCTATCTATCACAATAAATGACATAACGCTCTCCCTTGTACCAGAAATCTGCTGCCTCGGAGCAACCCTCGACTCTGCCCTGACCTTCAGACCACACACCCAAGCTCTTACCACCTCCTGCTACTTCCAACAAAAAAAATTCCAAAATCTGTCCTTTTCTCAACCTTTAATCTACTAAAATGTTATTGCATGCCCTCATCATCTCCTGGGTCAACTACTGCAATATCCTTCTTTGTGGACTCCCTAGTAACAATCTTGCACCTCTCCAGTCCATCCTTAACTCTGCTGCTCCACTAATCAACCTCTCTCCTTGCTACTTCTCCACTTCTCCCCTCTACAAATCCCTTCTTTGGCTCCTAATTCCCCAAAGTATCCAGTTTAAACTACTAACATTGACCTACAAAACCGTAGAACTAAATTGCCGATATCTTCCAACACTTAATCTCTGGTCCTCTCAAGACCTTCCTTTTTCCGCCAAACTTATACACTTCTCTCCCAACGCCTCCAAAACTTTTCCCGAGTATGCCCCACCCTTTGGAATTCTGATTCCGCCATACTCAGAACTTTCAGACGGAACTTGAAACCCACCTCTTCTAGAAAGCTTATAGCCTGCAATAACCCTGTTGTCACCTCACCACTAATGGAGCTGCAAAACCCAACCAACTGTCTCCTTCCCCATTGTCCTGTAGGCTGTAAACCCACAAGGGCAGGACACTCTCCTTTCTCTACCAGTCTGTCATTGTTAGTTTGTTCATTGTAATTATTGTCTATAACCTTGTCTCATGTACAGCACCATGGAAGCAATGGTGGACTAAAAATAAATAATAATAAATAATAGTTGAGGCCGGGTTCATACCGAAAGAGGTAAACTTAATCCACAAATGCCTAATGGTCCTTCCTGTCCTAAATCCCTCTCTCTGCGTCCCTACCTGATCTTCATGGAAATTGAGCACTAGTCCAGGTTACCATTTTCCTCTGTGCTATGCTCTTCCTCACACGGTGAAAGTTCATCCACAGACGTTTGGTTTGTGATTCCTGAAAATGGAATAATTAGACACATGTTATATTATGTCTAAAGCATACAACGCAACATATAACCATAAAACTCCACCAGTTGTCTGAGGAAACATACATATATTAATTCTCTACCATTATATATATATATATATATATATATATATATATATATATATATATTTAATTTATTCACTAGATGGACTTGCAAAAAACTAGGAAGCTGTTAAAGGGACTCTATCACCTGAATTTGGCGGGCTATGTAACTGCCCTGTGTCCGGTCCGATGGGCGGCGTTTCCTCTTCTTTCATTCACCCCTTCCTTTCCCGCGGTCCTCAATATTTTCTTGAATTTGATTAGGTTTCCTCCGTAGTTCACGCAGGCGCAATGCAATCTTGCCTTGCGCACGTGCAGTATGCTTTGCCCAACTGCGGGCAAAGCCCAAAAGCATTACTGCGCATGCGCCACCGCACTATGTCCCAGAAGTATTTTGCTGTGTTCTGGGACATAGTGCGCCGGCGCATGTGCAGTAATGCTTTTCGGCTTTGCCCGCAGGTGGACAAAGCATACTGCGCGTGCGCAAGGCAAGATTGCATTGCGCACGTGTGAACTACGGAGGAAACCTAATCAAATTCAAGAAAATATTGTGGACCGTGGGAAAGGAAGGGGTGAATGAAAGAAGAGGAAACACCGCCTATCGACCCAGACACAGTGCATTTACATAGCCTGCCAAATTCAGGTGACAGAGTCCCTTTAAGAAATTTGTTGAAATTGCCTATAACACCAACCAGATACTAGATCCAATACTTAATCCCTTCACGCCACAGCCAATTTACATTTTCTGCGGTTGTTTTTTCCTCCCTTTCATCCCAAAGCCATAAAGCTTTGTATTTTTCTGTCCAAATAGACATATGAGGGCTTGTTTTTTGAAGGACAATTTGTACATTTGAATGACCCCATTCATTTTACCAGTCTACTGTAACATGGGAAAAAAAATCCAAGTGCAGTGAAATTGTGAAAAAAAATGCAATTCTGACATTGTTATTTGGGAATTGTTTTCATGGTGTAGATTTTGTGATGGTAAAAATGACCATGCAATATGATTGTCCTCATTAATATGAATATGATTATGGTAATAGTCAACATGTCCAATTTCTTCTTATTGTTTTAGCGATGAAAAAAAGTCAGAAGTTTGTAAAACAAATTTTTTGGGGTTGTGTTGCCATTTTACGAGACCAATAACATTTTAATTTTTTGTCCGATGGAGCCACGTGATGGCTAATTTTTTTGCAGGGCAAGCCGATGTTTTTATTAATACCATTATGGGAAAGATAAGACTTTTTGATCGATTTGTTACAGCTAGTGTTGAGCGATACCGTCCGATACTTGAAAGTATCGGTATCGGAAAGTATCGGCCGATACCGGCAAAGTATCGGATCTAATCCGATACCGATACCCGATACCAATACAAGTCAATGGGACTCAAGTATCGGACGGTATCCCTGATGGTTCCCAGGGTCTGAAGGAGAGGAAACTCTCCTTCAGGCCCTGGGATCCATATAAATGTGTAAAATAAAGAATTAAAATAAAAAATAGGGATATACTCACCCTCTGACGCGCCCTGGACTTTACCGCCGTAACAGGGAGCCTTCTTTGCTTAAAATGCGCGCGTTTAATGGTTTCCGTGACGTCACGGCTTCTGATTGGTCGCGTGCCGCCCATGTGACCGCGACGCGACCAATCACAAGCCGTGACGTAATTTTCAAATCCTGAATGCCTAGAATTAGGCATCAGGACCTGAAAATTACGTCACGGCTTGTTGTGATTGGTCGCGTCGCGGTCACATGGGCGGCACGCGACCAATCAGAAGCCGTGGCATCACGGAAACCATTAAACGCGCGCATTTTAAGCAAAGAAGACTCCCGGTTATGGCGGTAAGGTCCAGGGGCCTCCGGACAGGTGAGTATATCCCTATTTTTTATTTCAATTCTTTATTTTACACATTTATATGGATCCCAGGGCCTGAAGGAGAGTTTCCTCTCCTTCAGACCCTGGGAACCATAAACTGGAAACTTCCGATTCCGATTCCCGATACCAGGAAAGTATCGGATCTCGGTATCGGAATTCCGATACAGCAAGTATCGGCCGATACCCGACACTTGCGGTATCGGAATGCTCAACACTAGTTACAGCCTTTTTTTGTGGAAGTCCAGCGACCAAAAAAAAGGTAATGTTGGCATCCTTGAATCTTTTACATTTACGGTATTTACAGATCTGGTTCATTTTTATATTTTCATAGATCAGACTTTTCAGAACATGGAGATACCACATATGTGTACTGCTTTTATTTTTTTAATATCTTTACTTTCAATTGGGAAAAGGGTAGTGGATTTGAACTTTTAGTTTTTTATTTATTGTTTTCATATTTTATAAACATTTCTTTTTTAGTTTTCATTGTTAGTCCTCTTAGACGTGTTCCCTTAGGGGACACAGCATCACTGCATATAGCAGAAATCACGGTCTCCTTTGAAGCCCGGGCCACAGGCAGTGTTTCAAAGGACCTCCGTAATGACAAGTATGAGCGTCATGGGGTCATCAGCTGACCTCCGGCTGTTATGGCAACATATCAGCTACCAGCTATCACATCAGGGACGCACTGATGGGTGGAGAAAATGACAAGCACACATGTGTGAGCAAGCCCTAGAGGGAAGAAGGTTGCAAGACTAACATTCTGAGAAGAGGATTCTTTACTGTAAGAGCAATGTCAATAGGAAACAGTTAAGAGAGTTTAAAAGCAACCTGGATGGGTTTAGTTTTATTTTTAAGTAATATTGCTATTCCAATATAAAAACCCTAGATTATTGGAGATGGGTTGTTAATTCGAGCATTTCAAAATAGGCTGCAGTCTCATTACGGGATTTTACATTCCCCAATTAAATTGACTTTTATTAAAGGGGTTTTGGATAGGTCATCAACATCGGATCTGTAAGTCTGACGCCCGGCACCTTAATGGTTCAATTTCATTTTAATAGGAGCTGGGTTGCAGTACCCAGGAAAGGAAATTACACAATGGATGGAGCTGTGCTATTTGACTCTTTTCACTATTTACTACTGGAGGTGTAGGTGTTGGACCATTACTGATCTGATCCTGCTGACCTATCCTAGTGATAAGTCATCAATGTCATAATCCTGGAGGACCCCACTTAACATTACTTACTATGGGTTAGTTCCAAACTTCAACCAGTAAGATCACAATTCTCCATTTGGGACATTTATATGGATACACCTAAATAAAATTGGAATGGTTGGTGATATTAACTTCCTGTTTGTGGCACATTAGTATATGGGAGGGGGGAAACTTTTCAAGATGGGTGGTGGCCATGGTGGCCATTTTGAAGTCGGCCATTTTGGATCCAACTTTAATTTTTCCAATGGGAAGAGGGTGATGTGATGCATCAAACTTATTGAGAATTTCACAAGAAAAACAATGGTGTCCTTGGTTTTAACGTAACTTAATTCTTTCATGAGTTAGTTACAAGTTTATGACCACTTATAAAATGTGTTCAAAGTGCTGCCCATTGTGTTGGATTGTCAATGCAATCCTCTTCTCCCACTCTTGACACACTGATAGTAACACCGCAGAAGAAATGCTAGTCTAAAGGGGTCAGATTCCTTGTAGGAATGCTCGGACCTGACACCCATAATGTGGTGGTGCACCATCTTGCTGGAAAAACTCTCACTGATGTGTTGCCATCTTCAGTGCACAAAGAGGGCAACACATCATCATGTAGCAGTTTCAGATATCCAGTAACATTGAGGTTTTTATTGATGAAGAATGGCCCCACTATCTTTGTAACCCACATAATACACCATACCATCAATTATTGGTGTCAGGTCCGAGCATTCCTACATGAACAGTTTCCTGGAAAGTAGATTGGTCATCGTGGGCCAGTTGAATGGCCACCAAGGTCTCCCGATCTGAACCCCCTTAGACTTTTTTCTTTGGGGTCATCTGAAAGCAATTGTCTATGCTGTGAAGATACAAGATGTGCAGCATCTGAAACAACGGATACTGGAAGCCTGTGCTAGCATTTCTTCTGCGGTGGTGCTATCAGTGTGTCAGGAGTGGGAGAAGAGGGTTGCATTGACAATCCAACAAATTGGGCAGCAGTTTGAACACATTTTATAAGTGGTCATAAACTTGTAAATAACTAATGAAAGAATAAAGTTAAGTTAACACGCAGCACACCATTGTTTTTCTTGTGAAATTCTCAATAAGTTTGATGTGTAACATGACGCTCCTCCCATTGAAAAAAATAATCCAAAATAATCCAATAATCCAAAATGGCCAGCTTCAAAATGGCCAACATGGTCAACACCCATCTTGAAAAGTTTCAGTATAAATGGCACACCCTGTACAAAATCACATTAAATGATTTTTACATAATTGAATTGTATTTTATTGCACAAAATAAGTATTTGATCACCTACCAACCAGCAAGAATTCTGGCTCTCACAGACCTGTTCGATTTTCTTTAAGAAATCCTACAATTCTGCACTCATTACCTGTATTAATTGCAACTGTTTGAATTTGTTACCTGTATAAAAGACGCCTGTCCACACACTCAATCAATCACATTCCAACCTCTCTATCGTGGCCAATACCAAAGAGCTGTTGAGGGACAAAATTATAGACCTGCACAAGGCTGGGATGGGCTACAGGACAATAGGCAAGCAGCTTGGCGAGGAGGCAACAACTGTTGGCACAATTATTAGAAAATGGAAAAAACAGAAGATGACTGTCAAGTTTCTTCGGTCTGGGGCTCCATTCAAACTCTCACCTCATGGGGTAGGGATGATTCTGGGAAAGATCAGGAATCAGCCCAGAACTACATGGGAAGACAGTCTCAAATATTACTGTTAGTAACACACTATGCTGTCATGGATTAAAATCCTGCAGGGCCCATTTGAAGTTCATCAATGACCATCTGGATGATCCAAATGAGGCATGGGAAAAGGTAATGTGGTCAGATGAGACCAAAAAAAGAACTTTTGTTGAATGAACTCCACTGTTTAGACAAAGAAGAAGGATGAGTACAACTCCAAGAACACCGTCCCAACCGTGAAGCATGGTCAGGGAAATATCATACATTGGGGGTGCTTTTCTGCAAAGGGGACAGGACAACTGCACTGTATTGGAGGGAGGATGGATGGGGTCATGCATCGCGAGATTTTGGCCAACAACCTCCTTCCCTCAGTAAGAGCATTGAAGATGGGTCATGGCTGGGTCTTCCTGCATGAAAATGACCATAAACAGACAGCCGGGGCAACTAAAGAGTGGCTCCGTAAGAAGCATTTCAAGGTCCTGGAGTGATCTAGCGAATGTCCAGATATGAACCCAATAGAAAATCTTTGGAAGGAGCTGAAATTCATCTTGCCCAGTCACAGCCCCAAAACCTGAAAGATCTGTATGGAGGAGTGGGCCAAAATCCCTGCTGTAGTGTATGCAAACTTGGTCAAGAACTACAGGAAACATCTGACCTGACGTCTGTAATTTCAAACAAAGGTTTCTGTACCAAATATTAAGTTCTGTTTTCTATTGTATCAAATACTTATATCATGCAATAAAATTCAAATTATTTATGTAAAAATCATACAACGTGATTTTCGGGATTTTTTTTAAGATTCTGTGTCTCACAGTTGAAGTGTACCTACTATAAAAATTACAGACCTCTCCATTTTTTTATGTGGAAAAACTTGCAAAATCGGAAGTATCAAATAGTCTCATATGCCTCTACATGAATCAGGAGCTCCTGACGGGTAGCGTACACCTTTGTGTGCACATCTCCACAAATCCCTCTACAGCCCCTGCTGGATTAAGTTTTGTGGAGGAGCGAATGCCACCACTTGTCATGAATTTGATGAGCGGTGATCTCAACTTTGTTGCGCTGGGCCAAAATGGTGTGAGAATGCCAAAAGTTGCATAATTTTAGCATTTTAGCACAGCTGCCCATTGTGCCAAAATAATGCAACTTTTCAAAGCTATTTACTTTCGAATACTGGCGTAAAAGCTGTGATGTATCGGGCCCAATGTTTTGTTTTGTTTTTTTTACTGACTGGTTGCCTTTACATTGAGAGTAATCTCTACTTTTGTATGCGGTATAAGATGGATTACATAATCAAGTACTTGACCTTTCAAGTATAATATCAAGTTCCTTTTGTAAGTAATAAATTCCTCACCACTTGCTGCTCTTTCTTTCCACTTCTGTTTATTCTCCTGGATATACTTGGTCCAGGTTGATCGGAAGCTGTTTATGTCAGCATTAATGTCTCCTAGCTCAGCTTGTTCATCCAGTGATGGCTGCCTCCATTGCGAGCTATGAGTAGGAGAGAGTTACATTATAAAGCCTATTTATTGGGAGTCTGCTATAAAAAAAATTCTATATCGGTTACCTTAAAACAATCAAAACAGTTATTTACAGTATGTTCCCCACTAGTGACCCCCAATTTCCTGTCCAATAATTTCATATTAATCTATGATCTGATTCAATGGACTGTTGGGCTCAGTTTAAAGCTGGCAGGTGCATTACCTGGCAGGGAAACCCCAAGATCATAGGGTTATCTAAAAAGGAAATTCCTATTAGTAATTTAATTTAGTTTTGCATTTCTTGATTAAGTGATTGGAGCTTCACACACCTGGACTGATTGACAGGAGGTGCTGGTTTGGATTTGCTTCCTTCTTCTACTAATGGAAGAACGATTTTCTCAGCCACATCAGTCAAGACTGAAAATGTTGGGTCAACAATAAAGTCAATGAATCCTGTAATAGAGAAAATCAGTTATTTCAGTAGCGCAGTGCATTTTTGGTCCATGCCAGTGCTCACAGGTCATCTCAAGAACCAGACATGCACGGTAATAGGAGCTGAGTTACCTATCTGGGATTGAGCTACCAATGTGGACTTGCGGTCACAGAGTGGTGAGAACGGCAGGCCCATTTCAGCTTCTTTGTCACCCTACAAGATACAAATGCAAAATTATGACTGTGTATAGAAGGTATTGCACAAAACTGAAGAGGCTGTTACAAAAAACAGTCATAGGATCCAGCAGACCCATCCTTGGGATGATACCATACCTAGTAATAAAATAAGACGAGAGGAACAAGGGGAATCTGCAAAGAATACAACTGACATTAGGAAAAAAATATTAGTGTGAAAATTGCTACCAATTGCATGCAGATTTTGGTATACTCCTAACGATTAGTGATGAGCGAATATACTCATTACTCGAGATTTCCCAAGCACGCTCGGGTGTCCTCCGAGTATTTTTTAGTGCTCAGAGATTTAGTTTTCATGACCGCAGCTGAATGATTTACATCTCTTAGCCAGCTTGATTACATGTGGGGGTTCCATAGCAACCAGGCAACCCCCACATATACTTATGCTGGCTAATAGATGTAAATCATTCAGCTGCGGTGATGAAAACTAAATCTCCGAGCACTAAAAAATACTCGGAGGACCCCCGAGCATGCTCGGGAAATCTTGAGTAACGAGTATATTCGCTCATTACTACTAACGATCACTACAGGAAAAATGCTACTCAAAGGATAGGCCCACAGCATCGACTCCTCGTGTGATCATGCGAAAAACTTCTTTTCAAAGTAATGGCGGAAATCCCAAGTAGGGAATTTCTTCTTATATAATGAAGGACATTGCAAAATGCTGTTAAAATGATGGTGATATTTAATATAAGGAAGCATAATAAATACATGAAAATGCAAAATAAGATCCAAAGCAACATAGATTCCGCAACCATTTTCTTTATTGTGCTATATAAATGGAAAAATAGCAACATTTCTGCCACGCATAGCCTTTTACAGGCCAACACAACAATGTCTTGGCTTGAAAAAGGCTGTGTGTAGCCAAAAAGTTTTTAAACATTTTTTCATATGACACAATACAAACATTGTTAGGAAAGATCTGTTGTCTTGGGCTCTTCATTGGATTTGATTTTTCTGGCGATGGAGATGGCAAAGTTTTCATCCAACAATTTTATGTACTAAGGTCATCTAACTACATATGTTTCCTTTACCTTATTATGCAGGCTAGAACATCCAATTGACACTGTTTAGATGTTATAACTTATAAGTAGTGATCAGATTCTTGGTACTCATAACAAGCTTTTCGTAATGCTTGAGTGCTCGACTCAAGTAACGAGCATAATGGGAAACTCGAGCATATTTCCAGTGGCCCTTCCTAGGATGTTTGGGGGCAGAAAAATTGCTGAAATGGAATGGGAACAGCAGGGGGAAGATGCCTGGACATATCTCTGATTCCCAGGTGGGAACAATGTTATCAAATGTAACGTATATTTTTTTGTGTTTACAAATTCATTGTCTTTAATAAAGTCTTCTAAACCTAAAAAGTCAATACGACTTTGCATGGCATGCTCAATGCAACTCATTCAACAAGGAATGGATTTTTAGAATTAAAGCTCATTACTATGAATTAAATGTTGTTAATTCTTTCCGTTTCTTAAGAAACATATAAAGGAGAAACAGCAGCTTCCAAAGAACAGCTTGTATGTTCCTGACTTGTTAATTGATAGATGTGTAATGACATTGAGACATTTTGTAGTCGGCAATTGCTCCAAATTTCAGATTTATATTTTTAATTCAAAATTAAAATGCTTAATCAGAAATTTAATATCAGGTAATAATCACAGCACGACTCACAATGTGTACGTTATTAGGCTCATAAAGTAAATTGATGCATTATTGTTATTTCTAGGGTTATACAATAAGTTGAAAGGAAATGATTAGAATAACAGAAAATCAGGTCTTTGTTATAAATCAACGTTCTGCTCATAGCAATTTACATACGAATTGTTGTTTAAAGACAAATTCACCTGCTTATTATACAGTATAAGCAGAGGTGTAGTTAAAGAGATCAGCACCTCTGAGAAAGCTAGCCTATCAGTCAGGTCCTTATTAGAGATGGGCGAACCTGAACACCTACTATTCGGGCACGGACACGAACATGGATTTCATCAGGAAGTCCGTGTTACTGTTCGGGTTCGGCTGCCCGAACACCGGGTGTTTGTCGCACTGTCATGTGCATGGCACATGGCAGCGCGGTAAACACCGCTTCTAATCGGCGGTGAAATCATCCCCGTTGGTCAGAGAGCCGCTGTTCCCACGCTGTCAAAAGACAGCATGAGCGCTCAGCTGTGATCGGAGGTATAAAGATTACCTCCGGTCACAGGTGTCAGCTGATGGGACTACTGATCCCAACATCTGACACCTGCTGCCGCTGATAACAGTGAGAGTAGGAGCGGCGGATGGGAGTATTAATCAGCTGCTCCTGTGCGGTAAATTATTTTTTTTTAAAATGGCATGGGTTCTCCTGTATTTTTGCTAACCAGCCAGGCAAAACTCACAGTTGAGGGCTGCAACCCTCAGCTGTCAGCTTCAACAAGGCTAGTTATCAAGAATAGAGGAGTCCCCACGCTGGTTTTTGAATTTTTTAAATAAACAATACAAAAAACGGCGTGGGATCACCCTCATTTTTGACAACCAGCCTTGCCAAAATTCACAGCTTGGGGCTGGTATTCTCAGGCTGGTAAGGGGCCATGAATATTGGCCCCTCTCAGCCTAAAAATAGCAGCCCGCAGCTGCCCAGAAAGGGCACATCTCTTAGATGCGCCAATTCTGGCGATTTGCCCGGCTCTTCCCACATGCCCTGTAGTGGTGGCAAGTGGGGTTAATATTTTTGGGGTTGATGTCACCTTTGTATTGTCAAGTGACATCAAGCCCATGGCTTAGTAATGGAGAAGTGTCTATAAGACACCTATCCATTACTAACCCCATAGTCACATTGTAAGAAAACACAGACATCCAGAAATAGTCCTTTAATTGAAAGAAAGACACAGATTCCTTTAATAATCTTAATTAAACCATACTTATGACCTCGCCTTATTCCACCAAAGCCCTCGATCTCCTGTAATAAAACTAAAATAAAAAAACAACAATATACCATACCTCTCTGTTGTTCTGTCCCATGTCATAATCCATGTCTGGGATAAACAGTTTTCAACCTGGACGGTGCCAAGATGCGACCGTCCAGGCTGACAATCACTGGTGACTGAACTGCTGTGAGCGCAGCCTCAGTGACCGGTGGTGACATCATTGAGGTTACGTCTGATCACTGAGGCTCTGTTCCCAGCCGGGCTGAACTGTGGTGACCTTGGTGAGATCCCCGCTGGCAGTGTGAGGGTTTTTATGCCTCTGTTTTATGTGAATCCAAATAAAAGGACATTTTATGGGACGGTGAGTGCCACTCTCTTCTTGATTTTGTGGGCGTGAATATTGCCTTGTCTTTTTCTAAAGTGTGGCACCAGAGATCCCGGAGTCGGTGCTGAGTTGCAGTCCTGGAATAAGCACAGCAGTGCCAGCCATCTGTGTTCACTTTCATCATTTATTTATTATATCTATACACACAGATTTATTTATGTTAATAGGTTGTTATCTTACAGGTCCACCAAAATGGATCGGATTTATAGAAATCTCATGCTCACTGTCCTTTTTTTTACATAGCGTAAATAGACCTGCGTTACTTTTTTCAAATCCACAACATGTAAAATTTCTCTTGCACATATGCTGAGTTTTATGTACATATTTTTCTCATAGAATTGCATTAGATGCTGAAAATCAGAACGTAAAAGACGCATGTAATCAGCACTTGACTGTATCACTAAAGTTTTGTCAAGCCAAATTCTAGGAAGCTTCAAAAACAAAGCAGCTTTATTTAAATAATGACATACCAAACAGAGACAAAAACAGCAGCGTCAAAAACTCAATACAAACACAAGTAAAAAAACCACTCCAAAATGTAATGAAAAAACACAAGTAACCTAATTTATCCTAATAGGTGCAGAAATGTTACAGAAAATCTGCAACATTAAAAACTCACCAGGTACTCATTGTGGGAATGCAGCCTCATGGTACGTTTACGAACAGGTTTGTTTTTTTTGCAAAGATTTAGAAATAGTTACATAGTTACATAGTTATTAAGGTTGAAGGAAGACTTTAAGTCCATCTAGTTCAACCCATAGCCTAACCAAACATGCCCTAACATGTTGATCCAGGGGAAGGCAAAAAAACCCCATGTGGCAAAGAGTAAGTTCCACATTGGGGAAAAAAATTCCTTCCCGACTCCACATACGGCAATCAGACTAGTTCCCTGGATCAACGCCCTATCAAGGAATCTAGTGTATATACCCTGTAACATTATACTTTTCCAGAAAGGCATCCAGTCCCCTCTTAAATTTAAGTAATGAATCACTCATTACAACATCATACGGCAGAGAGTTCCATAGTCTCACTGCTCTTACAGTAAAGAATCCGCGTCTGTTATTATGCTTAAACCTTCTTTCCTCCAGACGTAGAGGATGCCCCCTTGTCCCTGTCACCGGTCTATGATCAAAAAGATCAGCAGAAAGGTCTTTGTACTGTCCCCTCATATATTTATACATTAACATAAGATCATCCCTTAGTCTTCGTTTTTTAAAACTAAATAGCCCCAAGTGTAATAACCTGTCTTGGTATTGCAGACCCCCCATTCCTCTAATAACCTTGGTCGCTCTTCTCTGCACCCGCTCTAGTTCAGCTATGTCTTTCTTATACACCGGAGACCAGAACTGTACACAGTATTCTAAGTGTGGTCGCACTAGTGACTTGTATAGAGGTAAAATTATGTTCTCCTCATGAGCATCTATGCCTCTTTTAATACATCCCATTATTTTATTTGCCTTTGTAGCAGCTGCCTGACACTGGCCACTGAACATGAGTTTGTCATCCACCCATACACCCAGGTCTTTTTCATTGACGGTTTTGCCCAGAGATTTAGAATTAAGCACATAGTTATACATCTTATTACTTCTACCCAAGTGCATGACCTTACATTTATCCCCATTAAAGCTCATTTGCCATTTATCAGCCCAAGCTTCTAGTTTACATAAATCATCCTGTAATATAAAATTGTCCTCCTCTGTATTGATTACCCTGCAGAGTTTAGTGTCATCTGCAAATATTGAAATTCTACTCTGAATGCCCCCTACAAGGTCATTAATAAATATGTTAAAAAGAAGAGGGCTCAATACTGACCCCTGTGGTACCCCACTGCTAACCGCGACCCAGTCCGAGTGTGCTCCATTAATAACCACCCTTTGTTTCCTATCCCTGAGCCAGCTCTCAATCCACTTACACATATTTTCCCCTATCCCCATTATTCTCATTTTATGTAACAACCTTTTGTGTGGCACCGTATCAAAAGCTTTTGAAAAGTCCATATACACTATATCCATTGGGCTCCCTTGGTCCAGTCCGGAACTTACCTCTTTATAGAAACTGAACTGATCAGTATTGTAGTATTCAGTCACTATGTGTTGGTAATATGTGGTCTGGACATGGTGTTGCAGTATTTGTCCCTGGTATGTGCTATTTGGTCACTTTGTGGTGGTAATATGTGGTCTGGTCATGGTGTTGTGGTAATTGTTCCCTGTATTTGATATTATTCAATCACTGTGGTGGTAATATGGTTTCTGATCATGGTGTAGCGGTATTTGTTCTTTGTATGTGATATTATTCGATCACTGTGGTGGTAATATGTGGTCTGGTCATTGTGCGGTGGTATGTGATCTTTGTATGTGATATTATTGGTCATTTTTAAAATTGAAAAATAAATAAAAATATACCTAAATTGTATTGCATATTTTAACAAATATTTAGTGGGTTACAGCAGAGTAGGGCCCGGCCAAAAGTGTCTACTGTGTTATAGCGGCGGCTTAAAAAATCTTTTGGCCAAATCAAATGCTGCTGGCTATATGTGTGATCTGATGATGGGAACTGTTAATGTGTGATAGGTGAGAAGTGGAGTTTTTCCAAGAGAGAGTGGTGGGACTGTGGACAGTTCGATGGGTGGAGGCGGGACTGGGGTGGAGCCTGGGCAGAGTCTCAAGGGGGCCCCGAAAATGTTGCCAGTATGGGGCCCCGAAATTTCTAGTGGCAGCCCTGACAATAGATAGTGGGTTTTTTGCTTACTGCTTAATGATTCACAACTCCCATAAACTACAGTGGAGCTAGCACAGACATGGCCACCTATCTAACTCACTCCTTTCTGGAGTGCCAAAAGGGTTGAGACCCCATTCTCCTGATGTATGAGCCATCCAGGTATGTCCGCACAGGCCACCATTAGTACTTGCCAGTCCTTGCTTCTTAGTGTTTTGCCACTACTCTTTTGTATGTGTCTTCCCATATATAGTTAACCTGTCAGTCAAGCATTTTCTGCTCATATAGTTGAGGGCCACACAAAATGGCATCGCAGGACACAGATTGTGCACCACTGCCCTTTTTAATCCTGTTTTGTTTTAGTTTACAAGTAAAAAAGAGAAAAATATGAAATGTGAAAATTGGGCAGTAAAGGAAATTTTGACACAGCAGAATCCCCCAAAAATTGAGAAAACTTAATTCACAGGAAGCATAAGTGAATAGACTTTTACTACTATGCTGCGGTTACTTTTACCTGTCTGAAGAACTCCTCCATTAGGGCTTTGGTCCACCGTGCATGCACTTTCCACTGCTTGGTGGGGTGGCTTATATCAGCTGCATGAAGTAGTAGGGAGAGAGCCTTTGCTTTGTCAACACTGCAAATAAATAATAAGAAGGATCACAACATATAAAATCAAGGAGTGCACTCAGCCTACCAACACTGGCGTCACGGGTTTACTGCGACAGAGAGGAGCCAAAAGACCGCAGCACAGGGGTTAATCTGATCAGCGGAGAGCTCATGGAAGCTTTCCTGCATTAAGGCTATCAGCTGTTCACTGTTAGCCATTTCATCTCCTATGTAATCTGGACCCTGGCAAGAACTCATTGCCAGAGCTAGCTTATGTTACATGGTTAGGAGATGGTGGTTTGTGGTTGTTGTTTGGGAAGGTGTTTGGTGGATTTACTTGAGACTGTTGCTGGGTTTTCGGTGTGTGCTAATTCCCCTCCTTCTCGTACTTTGGTTTTACCCCATCCACCACTCCTCGGTGTTTACCTCTGTTGTTTGTGTGAGTATATTTGTAGGATTGGTATTTTCCTTTATCCCTGTTTGTATTACCTTGTTAGTCTGGTTGGTGTATTACAGTGCACTACTACTCCCCTCTACCCTGGTTCGAGGAAGGGTACAGACTGAGGGCAGATTCAGGAGCTAAGGCAAGGTACATGGCCCCGGCGTCTTCACCATCAGAAGCAATCTGGAGAACAGGGAGAGCAAAAGCACCTCTAGCAGTAGTGACAGGGAAGGTGCCCCTGGTCCCGGATAACAGACTCATGACAATTGAGCCTTTATGAGCAGTAATGAGGGTCTCCTCCAATACTATTTATCTGATGGCTCAACTTAGTCACAGCCGAGCAATACAAAATGGGCTAGCTGCACTTTTAAGCAAGGCCATTTTTTTTTTACACTTTCATTTTTGTCTCCCCTTATTCCCCAGAGGATTAACTTATTAATTTTTCTGGTCAATTAAGCTGGAGGGGGGCTTGTTTTTTTTTGTAGCTGTGAATGATACCATTCACTTTATGTACTCAAAAAGAGGGAAACATTTCCAAGTGTGGTGAAATGGTGAAAAAAGTGGCATTCATTGTGTGGTAAAAACAGCCTGGCACCAATATTCTTCAGATCAATACATCAATAGCAAACTTGTTTAGTTTTTTTTTAAATGATTTTAGTGGTTAAAAAATTCAGCCCTGAGAAGAATCCAGTAAGCGAAACTCTGAGTCAGGTGGTTCAACTTCTGTTTGGATATGATTTTATATGCAATTTGAGTGTTAACTATTTTAAGTATAATAATATCCTTTATGGGGAAGGTGACTGTTCATAGGTCATCACTCTAGGACAGTGTTTCCCAAACTCCAGTCCTCACTGACCCCACAGGTCATGTTCTCAGGATTTCCTTAGTATTGCACAAGTGGTGGAAGTTTCATCAAGCCCTCAGGAATTCTCTCACCTATACAACACTATCCTGAAAACATGATCTGTGGGGTCTGTGAGGACTGGAGTTTGGGAAACACTGTCCTAGAGTGATGACCTATGAACAGTATTATCACCTGCATGTAATCTCTAAAGAGAGTGTGAATTTGTACAATCATCTTGTCAAAGTTCATATGTAGTGGAAGAAACTGGAAAACTTGCAACCTGTTCCCATTTTTTTCATTGAATTTGCTATTGATTGCTATACCTATACCTACACTTTTGATAGAGAGAGAGAGAGAGAGAGAGAGAGAACTATGTTTTGTTTGATATTAAAACAAGATCTGAACTTTGCAAAGAAAGAAAAATAGGGTTGTGTTACCATTTGTTTGTGTTTCTTAAACTCATAGATTCTTTATTTTTCTGTGCAAAGAGCAATTTGAGGGCTTGTATTTTTTGTGTCTCGATATGCCATTTTATTGATGAACTTTTGGTGTAATTATAACGTTCTATCATTTTTACTGCATTTTTGGCAAAGAGGATATAACAAAAACGGCAATCCTAGTTTTCCGTATTTGGATAGTTAAATTTACATTTTAATTTTACGGACGGACACAGAATACCCAATATGTATATTTTTGATTTTGGAAAAGGGGGGTGATCGAAACTTTTACATTTTATTATTTCTTTAAAATTAGTTTTTACCTTACTTTTTAGTTCCCCTAGGGAACTTGAAACTGTGATAATGTGTACTATAGACTACAATACCGTAGTAACAATACAGTGTATAGTACAACTTTGTAGTCCTGTATTATATATAAAAACAAGCTCTTCTATGAAGCCCTCAGTAATTGGCAGCATCAAGGCCACTGTTAGGGGCAGGTAGACCAGGCAGCTGCCTAGGGCCACTGCTCCTCCAGGGGCCCCAGCCAGTGGTGTGCCATTAATAGCAGCAGTCCACACGGCCACTATGGGGCCCTTGAATATGAGAGGCTCGGCGCTGTCCCCCCTGCATTGCACATTCAACTTACTGGCATCATAGATGTCAATACAGTTGAAAGCAGTGATGGAGGAAGGACCATCAGATGACGATCCCTCTCCCATCACTACCCATCTGCCTCTGACTCAGCGTGTGCCAGCTGGAGCTGATGAGATGCTCTGCAGAAGCCAGAGCAGAGGGGGAACGAGGAGGTGAGGTAAGTATTGTGTGTGTGGGTAGGCTGTGTTATATAGTGTGGGCATGTGTGGGGAGGGGTCTGAACTATACTGTGTGGGGGGGCTGCATTAAACTGTGTGTGTGGGGGATGCATTATACTGTGTTTGTGGGGCTGCACTATATTGTGTGTGAGGGGACTGTATTAAACTGTGTGTGTGGGGGATGCACTATACTGTGTTTGTGGGGCTGCATTATACTGTGTGTGGGGGGCTGCATTATACTGTGTATGTTTGTGGGGGGGCTAAATTATACTGTGTGTGAGAGGCTAAATTATGCTGTGTGGGGGGCTACATTATACTGTGTGTGTGGGGGGCTGCATTATACTCTTTGTGGGGGCTGCATTATACTGTGTGTGAGGGTGTGAGGGGCTGCATTATACTCTGTGTGGGGGGCTGCATTATACTGTGTATGTTTGTGGGGGGGCTAAATTATACTGTGTGTGAGAGGCTAAATTATGCTGTGGGGGGCAGAATTATACTGTGTGTGGGGGGTTACATTATACTGTGTGTGGGGGTTGCATTATACACTGAGGGGGCTGCATTATACTCTGAGGGGGCTGCATTATACTGTATGTGTGTGGGGCTGTATTATACTCGGAGGGGGCTGCATTCTGATCTATAAGGGACTTATACTCTACAATGAGGGGCTACATTACACTGTGTGTGTGGGGCTGCATTATACTCTATGAGGGGGGCAACATTATACTCTATGAGGGGGGCTGCAGTATACTCTACGAGGGGACTGCAGTATACTCAATGAGGGGGCTGCAGTATACTCTGGGGGGGTCTACATTATACTCTGAGGGGGCTGCATTATACTCTATCAAGGACTATGGGGAGTGCTTTATACTATATGTACTATATGCGACCTGCGTTATACTGTATCAAGGACTATCTATCCCCATCATTCTTCCTCAGCTGGTGTAAAGAGGTCGGGAAACAAGCATCGAACGACTTGAATATTGTTGATCATGCTCGTTTAGCGACCTGAACTCAGCACCTGTAAATACAACCGAAATATTTCTGTGTGATGGTGCAATATGTGAGCATTTGGGGCCCCACTTTAAACTTTTGCCCATGGCTCCACTTTGTCTAAAACCGGCCCTGGGAAGCATTAAGGGTCTTGCATAAGCATCTATGCCATGGCAATCTCAATGCAAAACATGATAACTTAGTGGAGGGGTGAAGGATGCCAGTATGCCTGTGACCCAACTATATACAGTGGGGCAAAAAAGTATTTAGTCAGTCAGCAAAAGTGCAAGTTCCACCACTTAAAAAGATGAGAGGCGTCTGTAATTTACATCATAGGTAGACCTCAACTGTGGGAGACAAACTGAGAAAAAAAAATCCAGAAAATCACGTTGTCTGTTTTTTTAACATTTTATTTGCATATTATGGTGGAAAATAAGTATTTGGTCAGAAACAAAATTTAATCTCAATACTTTCTAATATATCCTTTGTTGGCAATGACAGATGTCAAACGTTTTCTGTAAGTCTTCACAAGGTTCCCACACACTGTTGTTGGTATGTTGGCCCATTCCTCCATGCAGATCTCCTCTAGAGCAGTGATGTTTTTGACTTTTCGCTTGGCAACACGGACTTTCAACTCCCTCCAAAGGTTTTCTATAGGGTTGAGATCTGGAGACTGGCTAGGCCACTCCAGGACCTTGAAATGCTTCTTACGAAGCCACTCCTTCATTGCCCTGGCGGTGTGCTTTGGATCATTGTCATGTTGAAAGACCCAGCCACGTTTCATCTTCAATGCCCTTGCTGATGGAAGGAGGTTTGCACTCAATATCTCACGATACATGGCCCCATTCATTCTTTCAAGTACCCGGATCAGTCGTCCTGGCCCCTTTGCAGAGAAGCAGCCCCAAAGCATGATGTTTCCACCACCATGCTTTACAGTATGTATGGTGTTTGATGGATGCAACTCAGTATTCTTTTTCCTCCAAACAGTTCCAGTTTGGTTTCATCAGACCATAGGACATTCTCCCAAAATTCCTCTGGATCATCCAAATGCTCTCTAGCAAACTTCAGACGGGCCCGGACATGTACTGGCTTAAGCAGTGGGACACGTCTGGCACTGCAGGATCTGAGTCCATGGTGGCGTAGTGTGTTACTTATGGTAGGCCTTGTTACACTGGTCCCAGCTCTCTGCAGTTCATTCACTAGGTCCCCCCGCGTGGTTCTGGTATTTTTGCTCACCGTTCTTGTGATCATTCTGACCCCACGGGGTGGGATTTTGCGTGGAGCCCCAGATCGAGGGAGATTATCAGTGGTCTTGTATGTCTTCCATTTTCTAATTATTGCTCCCACTGTTGATTTCTTCACTCCTGCTGGTTGGCTATTGCAGATTCAGTCTTCCCAGCCTGGTGCAGGGCTACAATTTTGTTTCTGGTGTCCTTTGACAGCTCTTTGGTCTTCACCATAGTGGAGTTTGGAGTCAGACTGTTTGAGGGTGTGCACGGGTGTCTTTTTATACTGATAACAAGTTTAAACAGGTGCCATTACTACAGGTAATGAGTGGAGGAAAGAGGAGACTCTTAAAGAAGAAGTTACAGGTCTGTGAGAGCCAGAAATCTTGATTGTTTGTTTCTGACTAGGGTTGAGCGACTTTCATTTTTTTAAGATCGAGTAGGGTTTTGGGAAACCCGATTTTGTCCAGAGTCGAGTCGAGTGCAGTCGGCCGATTATCGCTAAAAGTCGGGGATCGACCGAAACACGAAACCCAATGCAAGTCAATGGGGAAGCATAGTCGGCAGTGAGTGGAGGCCAGGAAAACACCTACAGTGCCCATTTTAATGCCAAAAACATCCATTCTTGTTTCTGAAGCTTGCCAATCTTAATTAACTGTATAATAATAGTTGGGCATAGGGAATTGGGGGAAAGTTGTGGGGGGAGTAGGGCTGGCTCAAGTTTTTCGTGGGCCCAGGAAATGCGGACTACGTCACGGCGGTGTTGCAGGGAAAGGTAAGTATTTAAAAGTTGCAAGTGCTGTGATCCTGAGCAAGCAGGGGGGGGCCCACTCGTTCGCATTGCCACTGGCACAGGGCCCCTCAAAGTACGGCGGTGTGTTTGCATGGCGGGGGCGCCTCCCACCAGCAGCGACACTTTTGCGTACTCTGAGGGGCCCTGTGCCAGTGACGTCGCCAACGAGTATGCCCCCCCACCTGATGAAGGAACCTGCACTTTCATCTGCACCTTCCTCTTTGTCCCTGTGTAAGGTGGTATAACATGCGGGAAGGGGAACCTTACTTTCAGCAGGGACAGATTCTGGCTGTGTAGAGTACAAGGGGAATGTAGTGGTCTAGGTCAATGTACCAGCAGACTCATTTAGCAGTGGCTGGGCAATGGGCAGGATGAGGAGGAAACAGATATAGGGCCAAAGAATAAAGTAGGCTACATGCAGTTCAAAATTGGTAACAGGACTAAACAGGCGGCATTGCTTTGTTCAGTGGAGTAGCAAACCCAAGAGCAGCAGACACTGTTTCAAGGGCCTAACCACACTAGTAGGCCAAATGCAGTTTAATATCTGATAGTATAGGGCGAAAGCCAGAATGTGGAAGCTCAGCTTTGTTCAGTTGAGGACAACACCAGGGAGGGGCAGACACCTTTAGTAGGCCGGAAAAGCCTATTGCATTTTTTAAAATGGTAATTTGGAGCAGAAGGTTGAAGCTCAGCTTTATTTAGTTGAGGGCAACACCAGGGAGGGGCAGAAGCCGTTAGTAGGCCCTAAACACCATTTTTTTTTTTAAAACCACTTAATGAGAGCCGGAAGGTTGAAGCTCAGCTTTATTTAGTTGAGGACAACACCAGGCAGGGGCACACAGACAGACACCTTTAGTAGGCCGGAAAAGCCTATTGCATTTTTCAAAATGGTAATTTGGAGCAGAAGGTTGAAGCTCAGCTTTATTTAGTTGAGGGCAACACCAGGCAGGGGCACACAGACAGACACCTTTAGTAGGCCGGAAAAGCCTATTGCATTTTTTAAAATGGTAATTTGGAGCAGAAGGTTGAAGCTCAGCTTTATTTAGTTGAGGACAACACCAGGCAGGGGCACACAGACAGACACCTTTAGTAGGCCGGAAAAGCCTATTGCATTTTTCAAAATGGTAATTTGGAGCAGAAGGTTGAAGCTCAGCTTTATTTAGTTGAGGGCAACACCAGGGAGGGGCAGAAGCCGTTAGTAGGCCCTAACCACCATTTTTTTTTTTTAAAACCACTTAATGAGAGCCGGAAGGTTGAAGCTCAGCTTTATTTAGTTGAGGACAACACCAGGGAGGGGCAGAAGCCGTTAGTAGGCCCTAACCACCATTTTTTTTTTTAAAACCACTTAATGAGAGCCGGAAGGTTGAAGCTCAGCTTTATTTAGTTGAGGACAACACCAGGGAGGGGCAGAAGCCGTTAGTAGGCCCTAACCACCATTTTTTTTTTAAAAACCACTTAATGAGAGCCGGAAGGTTGAAGCTCAGCTTTATTTAGTTGAGGACAACACCAGGCAGGGGCACACAGACAGACACCTTTAGTAGGCCGGAAAAGCCTATTGCATTTTTCAAAATGGTAATTTGGAGCAGAAGGTTGAAGCTCAGCTTTATTTAGTTGAGGGCAACACCAGGCAGGGGCACACAGACAGACACCTTTAGTAGGCCGGAAAAGCCTATTGCATTTTTTAAAATGGTAATTTGGAGCAGAAGGTTGAAGCTCAGCTTTATTTAGTTGAGGACAACACCAGGCAGGGGCACACAGACAGACACCTTTAGTAGGCCGGAAAAGCCTATTGCATTTTTCAAAATGGTAATTTGGAGCAGAAGGTTGAAGCTCAGCTTTATTTAGTTGAGGGCAACACCAGGGAGGGGCAGAAGCCGTTAGTAGGCCCTAACCACCATTTTTTTTTTTTAAAACCACTTAATGAGAGCCGGAAGGTTGAAGCTCAGCTTTATTTAGTTGAGGACAACACCAGGGAGGGGCAGAAGCCGTTAGTAGGCCCTAACCACCATTTTTTTTTTTTAAACCACTTAATGAGAGCCGGAAGGTTGAAGCTCAGCTTTATTTAGTTGAGGACAACACCAGGGAGGGGCAGAAGCCGTTAGTAGGCCCTAACCACCATTTTTTTTTTAAAAACCACTTAATGAGAGCCGGAAGGTTGAAGCTCAGCTTTATTTAGTTGAGGACAACACCAGGCAGGGGCACACAGACAGACACCTTTAGTAGGCCGGAAAAGCCTATTGCATTTTTCAAAATGGTAATTTGGAGCAGAAGGTTGAAGCTCAGCTTTATTTAGTTGAGGGCAACACCAGGGAGGGGCAGAAGCCGTTAGTAGGCCCTAACCACCATTTTTTTTTTTTAAAACCACTTAATGAGATCCGGAAGGTTGAAGCTCAGCTTTATTTAGTTGAGGGCAACACCAGGGAGGGGCAGAAGCCGTTAGTAGGCCCTAACCACCATTTTTTTTTTTTAAAACCACTTAATGAGAGCCGGAAGTTTGAAGCTCAGCTTTATTTAGTTGAGGACAACACCAGGCAGGGGCACACAGACAGACACCTTTAGTAGGCCGGAAAAGCCTATTGCATTTTTCAAAATGGTAATTTGGAGCAGAAGGTTGAAGCTCAGCTTTATTTAGTTGAGGGCAACACCAGGCAGGGGCACACAGACAGACACCTTTAGTAGGCCGGAAAAGCCTATTGCATTTTTCAAAATGGTAATTTGGAGCAGAAGGTTGAAGCTCAGCTTTATTTAGTTGAGGGCAACACCAGGGAGGGGCAGAAGCCGTTAGTAGGCCCTAACCAAAGTTGAAGGCCAAATGCAGTTTAATTTCTGATACTATAGGCCGAAAGCCAGAAGGTGGAAGCTCCGATTTAGACAGTGGAGGACAATTTGAATTAGGGACTGCAGACAGACTTAGTAGGCTGTCCCCTGTGGACCATGCATCCACCACATTAACCCATTGCGCCGTAATGGACACGTAATCTTCCGTGGCCATGCCTACAGGTCCATGCGTCTGTTGTCAGGTGCACCTTTGTACTCACAGATTGCCAGAGTGCATGGACAATGCGGTCTTCTACATGCTGGTGGAGGGTTGGGATGGCTTTTCTCGCAAAAGAAGTGTCGACTGGTTAGCTTGTAGCGTGGTACAGCGTAGTCCATCATGGCCTTATTAATAGTAAATAAAATATATAACTAGGCTCTATGAACTTTTAAATAGGTTCCAGGGGTACACGGGCAGCATTGGTGTGGTCAGTGGAGGAGTATTGCAAGTAGGGGCTGCAGACAGGCTATCAAAGGCCTAAAATAACAAACAGTAGGCAGTCATGGCAGTTTTACATCGGTTACATGGATACACAGGCAGGCACTCCAGGCAGCATTGTGGTCAGTGGAGGAGTATTGCAAGTAGGGGCCGCAGACAGGCTATCAAAGGCCTAAAATAACAAACAATAGGCTCATTGCAGTTTTACAGCGGTTACATGGATAGACGGGCAGGCAGCTTGGTGGTGAGTGGAGGAGTATTTAAAGTAGGGACCGCAGACAGGCTTCAAAGGCCTAACATAAGAAAATGGGCTGGCTGTAGGCACTTTATAATTGGTTCCAGGGGTACACGGGCAGCAGTGGTCTGGTCAGTGGAGGAGTATTTAAAGTAGGGACCGCAGACAGGCTATCAAAGGCCTAAAATAACAAACAATAGGCTTATGGCAGTTTTACAGCGGTTACATGGATACACGGGCAGGCAGCTTGGTGGTGAGTGGAGGAGTATTTAAAGTAGGGACCGCAGACAGGCTATCAAAGGCCTAACATAACAAACAATAGGCTCATGGCAGTTTTACAGCGGTTACATGGATACACGGGCAGGCAGCTTGGTGGTCAGTGGAGGAGTATTTAAAGTAGGGACCGCAGACAGGCTTCAAAGGCCTAACATAAGAAAATGGGCTGGCTGTAGGCACTTTATAATTGGTTCCAGGGGTACACGGGCAGCAGTGGTCTGGTCAGTGGAGGACTAGTGGAAGGAGGGACCGCAGACAGGCTTCAAAGGCCTAAAATAACAAACAATAGGCTCATGGCAGCTTTACAGCGGTTACATGGATACACAGGCAGCTTGGTGGTGAGTGGAGGAGTAGTGCAAGGAGTGTCTGTCCCAGTACTCCCAAAATATAAATAGATGTTAATGTCTCGCAAAACAACCACAACAAAAAAAAAAGGTGGCATACTTAGGTACAGGGGTGGGCTCATCTACTGAGTTTCTGACATAGTAATTTGGCAGTAACTATTTAATGGTGCCAATATAGGACACAGACACAGACTACTTTAAGTTGCATCATAGATGTCTACAAATTTGTATTGTCAGTGCCAGACATTGAATGATGTCAGCGAATAGACTAAAGATTGGTGGAGCTGTGCGACATAATTTTGGACGTGGTAGAGCACATTTTGAGCTGGGGTAGGGGGGAACTCTCTTGAGGCCGGCGGGACCGCCCCAGGGCCCCTCATGTTACAACGGTGTGTCTGACGTTGGGTGCGCACCACCACCGCCAGAGACACTACATTGTACTATGAGGGACCCAGTAGCAATGCCGTCAACCAAAAGCGAGCACACCCACCTCTTCAGACAAACAGCAGTCTCACGGGTGCTTGCGCCAAGTCGCGATACCACGGCCCCGTGTGGGGAGTTTTGCCATTTAGGGAGGTGTAAACATGTCGTATGCTGTACAATCAGCTGCAGCAAATTAGACATTAGAAAAGTAATTCACAGGCAAGAGCTTTTCATAGGAAAGCTAGGTGTCGGCCGGGCAAGGTGGGGCAAAAGATTTCGAAATCCAGTTGTGGTTCATTTTAATGAATGTTAGATCGTCAACATTTTGGGTAGCCAGACGAGTCCTTTTTTCGGTTAATATTGAACCTGCAGCACTGAATACTCTTTCTGATAGGACACTTGCTGCCGGGCAAGCAAGCTCCTGCAATGCATATTCTGCCAATTCTGGCCAGGTGTCTAATTTGGAGGCCCAGTAATCAAATGGGAATGACGGTTGAGGGAGAACATCGATAAGGGATGAAAAATAGTTAGTAACCATACTGGACAAATGTTGTCTCCTGTCACTTTCAATTGATGCAGCAGTACCTGTCCTGTCTGCGGTCATAGCAAAATCACTCCACAACCTGGTCAGAAAACCCCTCTGTCCAACGCCACTTCTGATGTGTGCACCCCTAACACTCCTAGTCTGCTGCCCCCTGGAGCTCGTGTGAGAACGATCACGTGCGCTGTGTGCTGGGAATGCCTGAAGCAAACGGTCAACAAGAGTTGATTGTTTGGTTGCTAATATTAGTTCCAAGTTCTCATGTGGCATAATATTTTGCAATTTGCCTTTATAGCGTGGATCAAGGAGGCAGGCCAACCAGTAATCGTCATCGTTCATCATTTTCGTAATGCGTGTGTCCCTTTTTAGGATACGTAAGGCATAATCCGCCATGTGGGCCAAAGTTCCAGTTGTCAAATCTCCGGTTGTGATTGGTTGAGGGGCAGTTGCAGGCAAATCTACGTCACTTGTGTCCCTCAAAAAACCAGAACCCGGCCGTGACACGCAACCAATTTCCTGTGCCCCCGGGAAAGGTTCGGCATTAAAAATATACTCATCCCCATCATCCTCCTCGTCCTCCACCTCCTCTTCGCCCGCTACCTCGTCCTGTACACTGCCCTGACCAGACAATGGCTGACTGTCATCAAGGCTTTCCTCTTCCTCTGGTGCAGACGCCTGCTCCTTTATGTGCGTCAAACTTTGCATCAGCAGACGCATTAGGGGGATGCTCATGCTTATTACGGCGTTGTCTGCACTAACCAGCCGTGTGCATTCCTCAAAACACTGAAGGACTTGACACATGTCTTGTATCTTAGACCACTGCACACCTGACAACTCCATGTCTGCCATCCTACTGCCTGCCCGTGTATCCTCCC